>NC_136815.1:33172590-33772590 GCF_951394365.1 Tetrao urogallus | reverse complement strand
GATGCCAAGAGGCACATTTCCCTGTCACTGCTTGTCCCAGGAGGAAAAAAGCATTTGCCAGGCAGCTCGCCTCACCCCTCCAACACAGCACTAAGCATTCCCATCCTCCTTTCAGTCACTTCCCTCCAGAGGTGGAAGTGCTTCCAGCAGCCTCTGTTCACTGGAGATGGATCCCTCCAGTGCAGTGGGATGAGCTGACAATTGTCCATAGAAAGTCACTTCTAATTGGCAAAGGCAAAACAATGAGTTTATTCCAATTGCTCGAGTTTTTGTTTTGTTTCCATTGCAGAATAAAACAATATTTAGAGTCTTAATTCCTGTACGATTTGGAAAATTATCTAGCTCAGGCAATGGTGCAATGACTGTGCTATTAACCCCATAGAAGTCTCCTGGTTAAGCTCATCTCCTCTGAAATATTCCAGTAAGAGGGGAGGAGGTGAGAGGGAAGGAGGGGGAACTCTGCAAAGAATACAGTCGTCTCTGTGGCTCTTTAATAAATAAGAATGAATGCTGCTGTTTAACTAGATCCAGTCTCTGAAATATCTAATTAAAACTGATGTGCTTATTTAGTTTCCAATTCATCACAGGTGGGTCCACATTAATGTGAAAATGAAAGTAAATTACCAGCATTTGGCAATCTCACTGAATGTCATTCACATTATTAGCTCAAATCTCAGAATGCATTTTAAAAATATGGTTCATAGGTAGCAATGTGCTTGAGAACAAGCAAAACCTCGAATCTCCATGTATTTTACCTGCCTGTGTGCATTCAAACCTGACGGCGGGATCTGATATGATGAATGCATGTTATGTGCAGCAAATTAAAGCTCTAAGGCAGAAAGTTCTGGGGGAGTTTCTGCCACTTTCCTACCCCTTATGTCACTAGGGAACAGTTGTTTGTATTGGCCCCTTTTCTACCTGTCCCCCTCCAACTACACACTCATGATAACTTCAGGCCATTGAATTGTAACCAGATTTTGGGGTTGTGCTTCAGCTGCAGCATGGTCAGCTTTGTAAGTGGGCAGCAGGAAGGGACAGTCAGATGTGAAAGCCAAAAGTCTTCCAAAAGCATTTGGATTTTATTGGAATCCTATAAGTTGTACCCAATATCCGTTTCTTGAGGTGGTCTGAATAAGAAAACTGAAATTTGATTGATCGACTTTAACTTAGAAAAAAACTATGACAAATTGAAAAATACATAATATCACAGGTATTATAGAACTGAATTTTTACACAGTGCCCAAAGGGAACTGGATCTTATTGCTGAGAAACATACATCCCTTCAGATCTAGTTTGTGGGGTACTACTAAACCATTGTGATTTTCCATTTCAATCTTTGCTTGGGACAATGAAGGCAACATCTCATCACACAAATGATTGCACTTAGGGGCTTTTTCCAAGTGCACTGTGTGGCCAGTCTACAAAGCAAAGAGGTCAGGCTTTGGATCCAGCTTCTCAAATTCAGACAATTGTTTTCTTTTAGACCAAATCACTGTATTGTCTCGAGCATTATTGGTAACTTGGAACTATAAAACACGGTTATTAGAGTGAAAAGGGCAAATTTTACAAGACTTCATCGTAATTTTCCCTCTGCTGCTTCCAAAAATAATATGTTTCATTTTAAAAATTGTCACAATATTACCTTTGATTTTTTTGAAATATTATCAAATTATTTTTCTGCTTTAGCATTTTTCCCATTACCTTTGCTGCCAAAAAAAGAGGAAAACAAAGCGAGATATAAAACTTTTAAAAATTCTGCTGTAATTGAAAATAAAAAAAAAAAACCACAGAAAAGTACAAAAAAATTTAAAATTTCAATTTCTAAAACACATCCATCTCTCAAGAAAAGTCTTTAAACTAAGGGAAAAAATCTTTCTTTTCTCATATAAATTACTTGAAGGAGATTATACAAATTTGAAGAGCAACATATAGATGTACATCAAGATGAAAAATTTCTTCAGTAATGACATCTGGACTGCAGTCTGTGTTTTACAGAATAAAACAGTTTTCCCCTTGGCCAGATGACCATGCCAAGGCAATGCAGCCTCCTACAAACACTGTTTTAAAGTCAGGCTCCCATTATCAATGAGACATTTCTGAGGTCTGTATTGAAAAGCTGAGCAGGCTGCAAAACTCCTTCCCCTTTACAAACAAAATGGAGAAAGCATGGGACATCAGTGAAAGCAACCCAAAGGAGAGAAAAGGCAGAGGGGAAGCTTAAGGATAAAAAAATACCATACAGAAATCAGCTTAGACAGACATTTCATGAAAGGAGGGAAAGATTAAAAATATATATCAACAAGGGTGCTGAATCTTAGTCATATTAGACTGAAGAAAGTAGGTGACACTGAAAGCAAAGAGAAAGAGCAAGATGTGGCATGGTGACTGCAGCTCCTCACAGGGAGCGGAGGGCAGCACTGAGCTCTGCTCTCTGTGACAGCAACAGGGCCTGAGGGAACAGCATGGATCTGTGTCAGGGAAGGGGCAGCTGGGGGTTCGGAACAGGGTCTGCACCAGAGGGTGGTGGGCATGGAACAGGCTGCACAGGACCCACTGCCCTGGGCTAAGCTGCATGGCCCCAAGCTGCTGGAGTTCAAGGAGTGTTTGGACAGCGCTCTCATGAATTCCGGTTGGCGCTGTGTGGAGCCAGGAGTTGCACTCAGTGATCCTGGGGATACTTCCCAACACAGGATATTCTCTGCAGCAGGCAGACTGCTTCTTTGGGAGATGTGGTGACTCACCCTCCCATCCTCTGGGTCTGGGTCTGGGACAGGGCTTCCCACCAGGCCCACCAGAGCCCTTGAGCCCCTGTGGGAGGTGCTGTCTGTATGTGTCATTCCACCAGCAGATCAGGACAGACATCACTACAAGCATTGGCATGACACTAGCCAGAGACTGAGCTTTTCTCCACCCAGACATGAGTTGTCTTTTGGAAGAATCATCTGCAGTGGATGAAGAGAGAGGAGGCCAAGAATTAGGTAGAAAATAATACGGAAGAACTGCTGTAGTTTGATGAGGGTAATAACCTTTCTAACTAGTCTCCTATCACATTAGGTTTCCCATGAAATTATTTAAAACAGCAGGGAATCGAACATCCCCAACATTATTAACCTCTAGCTCATGTTCAGTGAGGAAAATCAGGCAGATATTTTATGGGTTTGCGCAGCCAGTGAACCCTGTGTCCCAGGGTATTGAGCAGCACCAAGGGACCATGGCACAGTGGGACCATGGCACCAGATCCCCCCACTGACGAAGGACAGCACTTCAGTTGTGCCAGGCTACAGAGGGACACTTGGGGGCTGCAGATGCTTCTAATCTCAATGCAATATCGCTGTGACATCAACATGAGCTGTCAGACCCTGGCACTGAAGTGTGTTATAAATACAGCTGTTAATAGTGTACTTAAAAATAGGGTTTTTTTTTTTTAATATGAAACCTAATCAAGATTTCCCAAACTTTACAAAGAAAATTTTGGGCAATCAAAGCATTGTACCATGGCTTTCACATACCTTACATCAAGTTTACAATATGATGGAAAACTGCCATGAAGAAGAAAAACAAGTAGCCATATTCAAGAACACTTACTATACAAGTCTGTAAATATACACCATCCGAAGACAGAACTGAATCATTTGAATGATCAACTCTTCCTACCTACCTATTCACAGGTTGTGTTGGGAAATAATTTAACACATTTTTAAATGGTGATCACCCCTTGGAGTAACATGCTTGTGGCTGAGAATCCACTGTTGATATTTGGATTTAAGCATTTCTGTTTTGGTTACATTGTCAGTGGGAAATGTGTTTGTTTGTTGTTTTTTTTTTCCTGTGGCCAACAAGCACTTCTGTAAAATCCTGAGAAATTTAGGACAACAGAAAACCACTTAAAACTTATTTTGAAATATTTAAACCTTTGGAGGGCAGGTTCAGATTTTTAGGGCTTACTTTTGACATTTGTGAAGATACACGTCCATAAATTATTGGTAGCGCTGAATTTGAGCGCTTGAAGTGCAGCGAAGGACCTTGGCGGCGGCGCGGCGAACAGCTGCTTGTGGTGAGGCTGCTGTCCCAAACACCCAGAGGAAGGTAGGGAGCACGGAAGTGTTGGCTGAATGTTCAAAAACATTGCAAAGAATAAACCTCACCAAAAACAAAATGTGAGGAGCACACTTCTGTTTCCAGTGCCCCCTGGGCAACAGTGCCGTAAGGACCTGATTGTGTATTTTCCATCTCTGCTATGCTCTCATATATACCCATTTGCAACAGGATTGTTTTTAAACAGAAAAGCCTTATTACTATTTCAGTGTCTCTGAATAACACTGATGTCTCATAGAAAAGAGGTATTTGCCAAGCACAGCCCTGCATAATCACCTAACGGCACGGTAGGAGGTATTTGCTGCCTTCTGAAGAACCACATATTAGCTCTGTTGGGACTGCAGCCGGCAAAACAACAGCATGATTCGGCGTGATAAACCTGATGGATCAGAGGAGCCAGGGGAGATATGAGCAGGCTTCTTCCAATAGCACATGCAGTTCGGTATTTGAATGAGGGAAGCTGGAGAGTTTTGTGTGTTGCAGGGTCCATCACCTTCATACAAAGAGGTGCCCATCAACAACAAGGGCTGCTGCTATGTCGGGGCTGTGCACAGTCTTTAAGAAAGACAGATTCTTCCACTGTGGACTTACAAGCCAGGTTTATGGCAAGACAACATACAGATGCAGTACACAAACACAGAGGAAGAGAGGAAAGGAGATAACTGTAAAACAAGCATGCATTTTTCATAATAGGCAGTAATTTCATGGCTTAATTTAATCAGTGGTCTAAGTAAGTGCAGAAACTTGCTTTTCTCCTGTACTCGTAAGTTCTTAGGCTTCATTAACATAGAATGTGTGCTGAATATTTTATGGAGACTTATTTGAAATTAATTAATGGCCTCAGTAGAAAGTAAATGTTTACCAAGGTAAACGTTTACAAACACAAACCAACCAACATTATGAAAGGTAAGTGGGATGCTTTGCAATGATTTACATTTCTTGTAATAAGAATGGTAAACCACTATCAATTTTTGGACTCTGTTATGTGGAAAGTGCAAACAAAGGTTTTTGAGGTTATTTACAGATTTGAGTTATATCACCTCCCTTGCAACAATTTTACATTTGTAAATGGCTCTAGGAACCACTGGCAAAAGAAGAGGTTTGGGTACCCTCAGTGGTTAAGTGTTGTAATAAAATCATCACATGGAGAGGAGGAAGAAGCTCCATCAGTCTAAGTGGTAAAGGTAAGCTCTGCTCCTGAGAGTAGAGTTTGAACCGAGGGAAAAGAGAGAAGGGATCAAAGTGGTTTCTATAGAGAAACAGGTTGTGTACGACATTTAACATGAACAAAAAAATGGTGGTAACGGCCTTCACAACTCCTATTTCTACCTTCCAGATGAAGGTGACTCCCCCAGCTGCTGTGTAGAATACCTGCAGAGGTTTGACCAGGAAACTGGCTATTGAAATATATGTTTCCACACACCTTAAATTTCACTTCATAAGATAACCTAATGTAGGAAACAACTTTATTGTCTATCCTATAAAGACCCACAGATCATATCAGAGGAGGAACAATCATCCTCCTCTTTGTACTGGGATCAAAATATCTGCTGTAATTGCAGGTGATACCAGAACCAATTTGAGTACAACTGAAATACGTCTTAGAGGATCAAGTTTTAAAGAAGTTGGACCAAATTCAAATCTAGTGCAAACTAAACAAGACAGCAGAGTTAAAGGAAAACCTGATTTGGCCCAGTTATTTTAATGTAAATTTACTAGTCTTGAAAGACTCTCTTAATAAAAACCCTTTATTTATCCAAAGAGGTACGATGTGCCATAAAATGCAGTTGCCCACTCAACACATTTTGGCCCATTTCTAGATAGAGACTTCAGAGAAAGTGTGTGTGTCCCATTGGCCACATCCACAGACATCTCTAAACTTCATGGACTCTGCCTGCTTCATCTTGCCATTACTGAGAGGTATGATGTAATGGCAAGGTTCTGAAGAATATCATACACTTCTAGAAACTTAACAGTTGAACAAAGTCTCCTCAGCGGGATTGGTCTTTAGAAAGCAGATTAACAACAGTGAAGTTTAATGTGTACCGCCGTAGAGCAGAGATTCATTCAGTGATTGCTCTCTCTTGGTTTCCAGTGAAACTTTTTACAGAAACCCATTGATTTAGTCAGATTTAATTTTTAAGAGATACTGCTTTAATGGAATGTGCAAAAGCTCTTACCACATACTTTGTCATAGACAAGTCTATACATTTGACACTGTGCTTGTTGTTTACACCCATGTTACAGTGCAATCAAAAAACATGCATGTATTTGGCTAAGTGCTAATACACATACAACCACGATTCTCTGAATCTGAAGATCAGGCAGTTAAATCAAAAGCTAGAAGCGGAGAGTTGAAGACACTGACCTGGACTTCTTTCTTTCTTTCTGGGTATGAAGCTCAACAACCTCTTCTGCACTTGTAGCAGAGGGAAAAAATACCGAGGTGAATAAAATCCAGAGGAAAGTAGGCAGGGTCCCCAAAATAGCAGAGAGCCATACTTAGACTCCCACCTGTCCAGTGAGTCTTCCAGCCACTCAGCATATTATCACTGAAAAGAGTTCTCATTCACTCAAGGCTTGAAACTGCTTTTTCCACGTGAAGTTCTTGCTTCTCTAAACTTGTTTGTTCACGTCTCAGATGCAACAGTGATGAGAACTCCTCCACAAAGAGCTGAATAGCACTGATTATTTTCTTCTATGTTTTCAAACAACAAAAGAACCAAGAAAAAACTTCCAGGAGTCTTAGATTAGTTTTATAGTTTATATATTAGTTATATCTGTCCAGAGGTTAAAATCCATGTAAATCTTGATCTTTCCTGCAAAATGTGATTATCACAGCTTCAGCAGACAATTCCATATCCTCAGATTTCTAGAGATTCGTATAGATCCTTGTTCTGTGCTCTTTTTCCAGTTGTATTCCCTCTCCTTCATAAAACATACCTTCTCCAAGTATCTAAACTGGTATTTTGACCCTATTTAGCATTCATGATCTGCTTTTATACTTGTGCTGCAATTATTATTACAAATAATGTGGCTAATATTGCCAATACCAAAGGCTTCCACAATTCTTAAATTGCTCCATTTATCTATGGGCTCCTAATTTTTAATCAGACTTGGAATGTTATGTCACCCCTTTTCAAACATCGCGGTGTTATACATTATGTACCAGGAGGGATAAGTATAGAAAAGAGTCACACAGGATGTTTATTTCTCTTACTTCAGCCACACATCTTCTTTTCCTATAAGTGTTAGTCATTCACCACTGCAGAAATAAGTCCAGCATAATGTATTTTCAATTAACACAGACAAAAATGCATCATCAATAGCATCATCATTAACAATCTGCAATTACTGCCTAGTTAAAGCACTTGTTCTAGCTTTGGGGTGGCAGCAACCTCATGCTGATGATGGTGATGATTACAATAGCAAAGGTCAGGCTTGGAGCCTCTCCGAAGCCAGTCATCCAGACGATTACCATCATTGACAGTTTTTGCCAGAAGCACGCTTATTGAAAGCAGTGTGAATGCCACAAGGACTGTGTATAAAAATAGAGGAAAATTGTCTGCAGTCTTTCCTCATCTCCTGGTTGCCAATTGTAATTAGATCTACAGGCTGCTTTGTAATCAGCCATCAATTCCACAGTATAAAGACCTCTGCAGCAGAATATGCACTCTACATCTTTATCAGCAGAGTCCTGCAGTCATTCAAAGAGCTTACATTATAAATATTTTTCCTATATAACTTAGGACATCCACCAAAAAAAAAAAAGGAAAAAATATATACTAGAACTTCTTCTAGCAGAAACTGGAAAAGAATATTGATTGCAATTACTGTGCAGCATTTATCAGTGCAGCTCTGTACCAGCAAAGATACCAAATATTGTCCCAAAAAATTTTCCTTTGTACCTGTAAATTGCTACTTCCTTTTACATTTTTCAACAAGTTTTTACATTAAACAATAAGGGCTCTTCATATATTTTTGTCTGTCATCTAAATAATTCAGGCAACAGTTACATTAATTTATGAATAGTTATGTTCAGGATTCGTTCACACTGTGTTCAGTTGTTAGAAGCATAGACAGAAGAGTGTTCATTTTATACAGCTAAAGTTTGCATTCACTATCCTTAAAGGAAGCTAACATGAATGAAGTCTCCCTTGCATCATTTTTCCTGTTTTTCATCATAAAGAATATTGAATTTTTTTTTTTTATTTTGAAAATTTGCTCAGATAAAGACTCTCTCAGCCCTTTGTCCTTTAAACTGCCATCAGTATTGCAGAAATCTCTCTCAATTTTGTATATTTCACTGAAAAATACCAGAAATTACAGTAAGCTAATATTTTCCTGTGTCTGAAAATGTAATCCATACCTCTCTTTGATGGAACCTCATGACTGCAGTGCGAGAACAAAATCAGTTCTAAGGGATTCGTACCTGATGAAACCCAAAGAGGATTTTCACCAGCAGAGGACTTCATGGTGCAGAGCAGAATTATCAGTGTCAGCTGGACCCATCTCCATCTCCTCCCATATCCACCTGGATGAAGTCAGAGGGTCTTCAAACTAAGGGCAGGCCTGGTCAATCTAGCCATAGGAGCAAACTATTTTCCAAAGCTATTTCTTTTCTAAATAAGAACAAATGATTCAAAGGAATTATTTATGGGATTGGAAACCTTACAACGTCCATCTGTAATTAAAAAACAAAACAAAACATTGTCAAGGGAGGGCCAGTGTTTTATTTCCTTGATTTCAAAGTTAACTCCAGAGAAGAGGTAGGGGCACAAGTTAAAAGTAAGACATTTGAATAATGTTTTGTGAACCTTGGATAATATGCTGAGCTCCTCAGGTGGAAATTCAGTTTCTGTGCATTCCAATCTTCTTTCAGTATGCCCATCTGACTCTCCAGATTCATTAACTGAGCAGCCACATTTTCTAGCAGGTTTCCTACAGTGATTGAAGTTTGCAACACATCTATTTCTGCATATAGCAATTCCAACACTTCTCAAATTGATCCCTCAAAGTCCAGACTTGTGGCAGATTGTCTTTCCAGCAGGACAGCACAAGATGGGCTCTGGTATGCATCTTGAGATGTAGTGGCAATGCACGTTGAAATAAATTAACTATTTATACAGAGCATTTCATCTCAGAATTGTATGAGCTATCTACCACACAAACCATGCATAAAAGTATCGACTTCAGAGTCAGACAAAGAAGTTTATGCGGGTCAGGATGTTAGGTACTAAGAACACAGAGTCATCGGGAAATGTGATAACTTGGGTAGTTCTGCTTGTAAGTGTAGTGTACTTACTATTGTAAGTGACTGAACACTGTTGAATACATTTCCAGGATCAGATATTAGTGATTTAGTGTAGGCAATGGTATTTAATATATCTATACAGAATAATCTTTAGACAAAACTAGGCTATTCTGCTCGTGTTTGTTGAGAATCAGCAGTTTCAAACAACCCCTATTTGCTTATTCACAGAATTACTGACAACTTTAGAGCTCCGAGTTCTTCTACTTCATTTTGTTTGCTCTGTCAGCCTTTCTTCTTGCTGTGGCAAAGTCAAGAAAAATAGTTACCAATTTTGTACATGCTTTGACTGAAAATATTTCAGTGGTGTGGTTGCACTGCAGCAGCCCCACTTTGTGGCTGATGGGCACAAATCGGTCTTTCCACCCACATTCCCTCATGCTTATCAGCTCACTCTGAATTACAGTCAGATTTATTTCTCTCGTGACTCCAGACAGCCAAACCCAAGTGGCCCTTGGATAAGTGAAAACAAGGACAATAATATGCATAGTTTCTTTTCAGTTCTTGCTCTTCTGATACAACAAAAACAAAGCAAAAATCTGCTAACTTCAGACTTAGTGCTGAGCATCACAGAGCTGATGCTGAGAGTTGTGCAGTCATAGAACTTCCTTTAAAGTGCACATCCAGTTCTTCTTCTTTCTTGTCACTTTTCATTGAGATTAAGATCATGAGCTAAGGCTATCACTAGCACTGCAGCCCATAAAACACAGTGCCAACTTTACCAACTTTTTTATGGGAAATGACATTCTAGCAGCAGCTTCTATATCTCTGGTAAGCTCCACATATTGTGCAGACAGCTCTGAAGTTGCCTTCAGATCTGTCATATGGTGCAAACAGCTGCCGATGAGCCATGTGAACTGCTTTGACCTCCTCTGTACCATTTTTCTCTGGCTTCCCTTTGACTTTGAGCACACAGCCGCTTTAACATAGCTCACAGGACTGTGATGAGAGGTTCTTTTCACATTTGAAGGGATCGATTTATTTCTCATGAAGAATACAAATACAGATCAATAGTTTCTCATCTTGACATAACGCAAATGCGTATTTTTAACTGAGCTCTCTTTTCACCCCTGAGACTAGTGCAAAGGAACCAGAAGAGGCTCCATTAAAGCTACACTGAGGATTTTAAGACTCTGTTTCACTTGTCTCCATTTCACAGTGTCAAAACATGTAAAAACAAAGGATTTCCTTTCCCTATCAAAAGACATTTCCCTAAGTGTACAGCTTCAGAAAGAGATGTATTCACAGGTGACAAAGTGCTATCATTTGTAAATGTATGAGCAAAATTTCTGAAGTTTTTTTCTCCAAAATAGGGAAATGAGGGCTACTGTTTCTTGTGTTTATTTAAGGTCAAGATGTGCAATTTAAAAAAGAGCAAATCATCAGGAAAAGAGCATGCAGGATTTACAATATAAACATAGATTTTATTCCTTATAGCATACATTCCCTGTCTTCTGCAGGACAGAAGAGTGTGAGTTTTTACTTTAATTTTTTAAGTTCAGATTTGATATTCAATTGATCCAGCTACAGCATTAAGTCATCTTTACATAACGTGCCCTAAAACCAGGGGGACTGCAAAGCAGAAATTACAATGGGTGTCCCCATCCTTTAAAATCCTGTTACAGAAGAAGAGGCAATGTGTAACCACGGGAAAAGAGCTGAGGGTTACTCCTGGAAGGTCACCAAGCCCTGGCTCCAAGCACAGCAGCACCTCAGAGCAATGGGCATTCCCATGGGTACGCAGCATTGGGATGGGGCAAAAGTTATGCACCTCAGTTTTGCCCTAACTTGTGTCCTGGAGGAAATGCCCTAGGAGATGTAGCTGCTGAAGTGCTTCAGTGACCCATCTCAAGCTCATGGCATTGCCTAGCAGGGCATGATTGCAGACACAATTCTGGAATCCAAATATTGTCCCGACAACCCCGCGCAGCTTGCTGAAATCCTGCAAGTCTTGTGCAGGGCAGAGCTGCATAAGACTAAAAGCAAAACTTGTTTTCTGGTGTTTAGACTTAACAAAGTTACATTTCATTTCACATTCCTTATTTGTACAGCAAAGAAGCAGATTGGTATTTCAAAATCTTTTCCAAATGTTTATTTTAAGCATGATACAGGAACTCTGTATATTTACATATGGTTAGTGATGTTTTTTGCAAGTTCCCAGTCATCAATTTAACTTTTAATCAAAGCTTGCAAAAGGTTTATGCATCTTTGAAAGCTCCACGCACATTTAACTGATGGTTTGTGAGCAACAGTGTTTTCCAAATAGAATGGAATTGAATAGTTCAGTTGAAAGGGACCAACAAATATCACACAGTCCAACTGCCTGACCACATCAGGGCTAACTGAAACTTAAAGCACACTATTTAAGGCATTGCACAAATGCCTCTGGAACACTGGTTGGTGTGGGGCATCAAACACCTCTAGGAAGACGATTCCAGTATTTGACCACCATCATGGTGAAGAAATGTTTCATGTAGAGCATGCTGCTGATAGGTTTCAGTGGAACATTTCTCCAAGGATGGGGGCATCCTGAGGTATCTCCCTGAGGTATCTCAGGGCCACCTCTGGCACCAAGCCACCAAGTGGCTGCAACACGCAGGGATCTAAGAGCTGTGTGCCTGGCTGTGCATCTTCAGCAGCAAAATCTGCAAAGGAAAACAAAGGATGCAAGGACAGACTCTGCTGGCTATAATGATTTGCAAAGGTAATTCTCCCAATAGAATGGGATTCCTGACATTCACATATTACATAGATTAGGGAACAACTGTACATATCTGATGTTACATTATTATTTTGTATTGCATTATATAAGTCTCTATACATGCAAATTCCTGGACTTTGCTTTGCTCTCAATACCTTCTGATGATTGCACTTGATTCCATTACCTCACTTGAGATGACCGTTTGCTCCTTTGCTACTAGAAACAACAGAGAAGGATACAGGCAATGCAGGAGAATAATCTGTGAGGTGGGGGAAGGGGGGGGAGCTAAGAACCAGCCTTTCTGATTCTTTTTTTTTTTCCTCTGTATTGCAATGTACATATCCAATGTATACGCAGTACATACTCTTAGATACTTCAGTCATATTATCTGAAATGTCATATATATTTATATGCAAACACATTACACAGCTAGAGAGGCAGAAACAGATACAAAATATTCACAGATAGATACGAAGATTGAATTACATCAATAACTTCAAAGCCTTTGGAATCAATATATATATATATACACACACTCCCATTCAAACACACGCTTAAGTGCAAACTGGTATTAACATCATATAGCACACAACCCCGAGTGATATTCACAAGAACTATTTTCCAAGTGACAGTTAAAATAAGCAGATGTCTGTTGCATTCAAAAAAAAAAAAAAAAATTCAGAATCCTTAAGTGGTTAAAATATAAATTCACCAAAAATAACGATGAGCAACAGATTTAACACAGAATGAATTGAAGAAAACTTCACAAAAATGTAGAAGAGTAGACCTAATTATTTAAAAGTTTCTTAATGTATACACAATTCTAAACTATTAATAAATATATCTGATAAATAATGATGATAGTCTCCATATTTCTTTGTTTAATTCTCAGTTTTCTTGCAAGACCTTCCTGAAGTTTGGTTGTAATGGATCATTACGTCCATAATGTGCTCAATGTTGGAGTGAATTTTGAACAGTTTTTAGGCTGCATACTGTTTTCTTCCAGATAATTTACTGGATTAAAATTAGCAGTGTGAAAAGCTGTAGAGAAATCTAAATGCCTGCCAAATCAAAGAAATAATCACATTTTTATGAATATTTAATATCATAGTCATGGCAAATAAGGCAAGTAATTAGTACTTACCATAAATTTGCAAAGTATTATTTTATGTAAATGTTACATTCTACTAGTTTGATATGAATTATTCATTGTATTACCAGACGCTGACACAAACCAGCAAACACTCAAATCTATGTGTTATTAGTTTACTTACCTTTAATGATATTGTTTTGAGAGCATCTTTGTGAGATTACCATTTTTTCCCAAATGGGATGGAAACAAGAAAAAGTCATTTAAAGTCACCTACAGCACATTCCAATACTGGGGAAACTTAAGATGCAAATACACAAAATGCAAGATCTTTCATGTGTACAGATGAAGAGCTCTCAGCTATGCCTCCAATTGCAAAGACTGCACAGGGGATTACTATTAATGAAGTATGGTAAAAGCTGTTTATAAAAATAATGGATGTGGAAGAAAAATGAACGACATCTTTAAAGATAACCTCCATAACTCCTCGCAATCAAGGTGCCTTGGGTCAGGGAATAAAATGAGTAAAAGAAAGTCTAGAATTGACCATTACATGTGACATCCAAATAGCATTTAGAGACAAAAAAAAAAAAAAAAAAAAAAAAAGCCCCCACAGTTTATATACGTATGTTGGGATTTCCCTTGCCTTTCAAGGCTTGAGTATTAAGGGTTTTTTATTCTTACAAAAATCAGTGTCTTTTTCTAATTTGTAGTTGGCATCTACCAATCCTTGAAAACATGAACCGTTGTCATACTTCCGGTGCTGTAGCATATAGAAGTGACAAAAGGCGCTTTCAAATCTTTTGCCCCATAATCTCGTTCAACTCTTTTGCCCCATAATCTCATTCTCCTTTTGGTAAAACTAAAATATTTGACTTTATTGCAACCAGTAGATCTTTCATATTTTACTGATAGTTCTTTTTCAAAGGCACTGGTATAGAGAGTGACTCCACACTAATTCCTAGAACATGTCCTTTCCAATTAGCTTATGATGTGAAAAATAAGTATTTACCAACCTCATCTATCTTTCACCTACAAAACTATTTCTATCGAATCTTTCATGAGCAGTGTCTGACTTTTAGGTTGTATGGAATGAATATTCAAACAGTAAATCTTTAGGTCTTAATTAAATAAATCATATCCACTGCTTTGTACCTGTCAGCTTGTTCTGTAACAAACTCAACAAAATTAAAATCTGCTCGCTCTGTGCATCCTCTCCTTTGGTAAATCCATGCAAGTATTCTTCAGACAATTTTGATTAATTCTGATATTCATCCATCCTTATAAAAAACATTTTTATTGTTTTAGAGACTTTCAGACGTGTTCTTTTAGAGCCTAAACTTTACCAAAAAAAAAAAAAAAAAAAGGAAAAAAAATTGGTATTTCATATATAATAAGTATGTAATTTACTCCTTCATATCATACTTCAACCTATAGCCACCACAAATTGCTCTTGGAATTCCCCGTTGAACATTATAACTTTCAAAGTCTGCCTTCTTCCTCAGCTGCCTGGTCGTGTCTCCAGGTGTTTGTAGCCCATATGTCCCCTATACATAGACAAAGAAGCAATGATTTGCCACAAATTCTTTCAAACCTAATCAAAGTAGCGAAGATTTCATGTCTTAGTAGAATTCAGAAAGGTGAAAATTTGTTCTATTTACATACAGAAAAAAAAGCAGTACTGCAATCTTTGGACAGTTTCAATTAGCAGCAAGCTCTGTTGTTTTAGTCAAGGTAAGAAAATGCAGCACAGGTCACAGTCTGTAAGATACAATTGCCTCTGAACCGCTGGCATCCCTGAGCCAGTCGATGTAGACAAAAACTGGTCTACATTTAATTTATTGGATTTCAATACAACTTTCCTCATGCAACCTTAACTCCATGGTGCGGGTGTTTTTCATCGTGTTTCTGTCATACTGTACTTATTGTAGAGCAAAGGCAAGCTTTACCCTAACATTCTGTCCCTACAATGCAGGCGTTACTTCATACTAAGACAAGCACCTGCCAGAATTTCTCTGCAGTTTCTATTCAAAGTGAAAAACATCCCATTTCCAAAGAACTGAAATGTAAGACCTTTAGCTCAGGGAGGAGAGCAGGGGGTAGAGTGACTATCAGGTGTGGTTTCATAAAATGGAATGTTTCAAACTATAAATAAAAAGTGGGACTGCAGCTCTGGGAACAGCTCTATTAGAGCTAAGAGTGACTTTGTGCTAGCACTGAAGGATGCAGTCCTGTACTGCAAAATGTGTGCTACATATGGGTAGCCTAGAAAGGAATGGGCAGCCAAGTTAAAAGGAGCAAGTATTAGAAGCAGTTTTACAAACCACAGCTCTGTACCCACCATTTCAAATAAAAGCTTGCCAGCTGGCAAGTGGGAGAGAAAGAAAGTTCTTGTCCTTGTGGGTGGTTTGGACCATGCACCAACAAGTCTTCAGTCTTTACACTAACAAAACTCCCATCAGCATTTGCAATCTGCATGTTTTCCCTTAAAATCACCCTTCTGAGACCTAGCTTCTAGTTTAATTCCATCTTTAAGTAAGCAAGTTAGCAAGGCCTGTGGGACAGCGAAAATGAACAAATGTAATGATCAAAGGAGCGGGATGAAAGAATCAACGAGTGGAAGATTCCTTCAGCCCTCTCTATGTGTTCTTCTTTCTTGTACCCCACTCTGGTCTCCTACCCCCTTGTCACCCTGATAAGCAGCATGGGCAGTACAGCCAATCTGAAGCAAAATACTATTTGCACATTTAAACTAATGGTAGAGAAGATAGAGAAGCACAATGGACAGTGAAAATGTGGTTCACATAAATGTTTGTTTTTAGCTTTAATATTTTAAACAAACATTTTCTTCCACTTAGACTCATCCTAATCTGCAATCTCCACCTGGTGTTTTTCAAACCAGATGGAAATGTAAATTATTTAAAATCATGAAATTCCATTAGCAGTTGGGTCTAAGTGCTCCAAAAAAAAAAAAAAAAAAAAAAAAAAAAAAAAAAGAGAGAGGAAGGAAGAGAACTTTTTCAGGGCTCCAGAAGGCAACTCTGCCACCCTTGTGTATGTCTGTGCCTGCCCACAGTCAAGTCCAGGAGCACTCGGCAACATTTGTGCTCTGAGCAGCAGGGAAGCACGAGATCCAACAGTGGCTGAGATCTGCACTGCAGCAGTGCCGGCAGCCCCTTACTCATTCCCACAGCAGAAAGAGTGTGATCCCGGAAATGTCTGCACAGCAGAAATCTGTTTCACCCCTACAAGTGCTCCAAGCAGTACTACCCATTTTTCTTCACTTCAAAAGTTTGTCCCAAATTCCTTTTTTTATTCTGACGTGCAAGTGATGCCCGTAACGATGTCCACCTCATTTGTAGCATAAAAGCCTGATAGCAAACACTATGTGAAGAAGATAGATGTCTGCATGAATGGCACATCTAAAAACTGAAAGGGACAGTGAAGAAAGATAAGAACTGATTTCATCTTTCTATACATAGGATTTTTTTCCCCATGAAATTCAATAACAGAAAAGACATTTTGAGGCACTGCACTCTTATGCCTCTCCTCTTTATTGAGGGCTTTTATCATAGGTAGATCATTGAGGAGCAAGCCCAGATGCTATACCAGGGTGCTTGTGGCACCCAGGTGCCCCACAAGACGGAAGTCTGAATCTACTTGCGTCACCTGATGGAGCCACAAGATCATCTCCATTCACCGGAATAGGCAGCACTCTGCCAGTCCCATCACCCTCTGCCAAGTTCCCTTGTGTGAGGTGCAGCTTCACCTCTATCTGGAGCACTCTCTTTATGCATTTCCAGTATCATTTTTCTGTAAGTTAGGAGCTCTCTGAATGATGTCTGTTTGCCTGAACTTCACCACATCATATTCAACAAAACTTCTAAGGGCTCCCCAAAAGCTCTGCTGCTCATTTAAAGTACGTAACTCTTAAAATAGATGATGCCATGCATATCATCTGTTCACACTCCCTCAAAGACCACCTATGTAACTGCACCATTTTCAAAGTCTTGGCATATCCTGCTGCCTCGGTTATTGATCTCCAGTTATTAGCAAACAGACTCCACATAATCAGTTGTAAATCTCTGCTAGATGATAACCACATTCTCACCTTACATCAAAATTTCACTGAGCAAGACAAGAAGGATGGATGTAGCAGTGGACTTCATTCTTTAAGGCAGGCTTAAGGCAGACTAGTCCTATCTGCCCTATGATGAATCCAGAACACCATGAGAGCAGCTGTGTGCTCCCTGAGGTGCATGAGAAGAGTCTTGTTTATTTGAAGAAGTTCAGAAGTACCAGCACACTGAATGGATGCCGCTTTTTCACCCTCTGTCTCTTGCAGCACTGACCAAGTGCCTCCCAGAGCTGGCATACCCTCTACTTCTTGGTTTGGACAAGAGATTTGAATCCAGGTCCTGACTAACAAAACATGATAACGTAAGGAATTTTATACATCTCATGCCATATAATTAGAGGAAATTCCAACACACTTCTCCCTTTGATATTCACCTGCTAGACATCTCTACAACAACCAAATAAATAATGATGTCAGGGACTTCAAAATGGCTTTCCCAAATGTGTGTCTGAGCCACTGGATCGGATCCTGAAAAGATGATAACTTTTGTAGCACAAAAAAAAAGGTCAGTGGGACTGAATGCCCCCACATTTTCTGCATCTCTCATGAAGCTTCACAGACTTTCTTGGAGCCCTCTCTTTTGTGCCACCAGGAACATCTAGGGGAGCTAGCTTAAATCAAGCTAGGACGTATCTGCATGTACTGCAGCCAGACCAGCTGTAGAGTAACTGCAGCATAGTGTTCCCCTCCATGCAAGTGGCTGTATGTTAATTTTTTGTAAGCTTTCATACCCCACAGTTAGTCCAACTTTATCCTACCTTGTGGAAAGTCATCCAGCAGCATAAAGGTCCCATTTGGGAGCAAGTTTTCTCAGTATCACCTGAAACTTTCCTTCTTCCTTTAACAAAACCCAGAGAGGCTATAAAAATATTCTGAAATTTCCATAGCTATGTGTCCAGATAAAGATTCTTTCATGGTTTTTTTGTTGGTTTTTTTTTTGTTTTTTTTTGTTTTTGTTTTTTTTTGTTTTGTTTTGTTTTGTTTTGTTTTGTTTGGTGCAGAATGGCCTGCAGCAGCTGGGGATATATCCTTTCAAGGGATGAAGCCTACAGAGTTCTAGCCACTTCTGGCCATAACCCACAGGGACAAACTCTGCTATGGCTTGTCACAACATCATTCTGTAGGACCAGCACTGAGAGAGATTCTCACAAAGGTAAAGGAGGAAGGAAACCCAGCTGAATTCATACTTTCTATCTTTGTCACCTTGAGCTCGGTGCTGCTGAAAAGATTTGCTCCAGTGTTTTAGGGAGATCAGAACATGAGCTACGAGAGATGGTTTAGTAGCTTGTGGCACTGATAGGAATGGGAGGGTGGTTGGACTGGATGATCTTGCAGGTCGTTTCCAACCTTGTGATTCTGTGATTCTGTGATTCTGTGATGATAGGGATTCTCTTCCATCCAGCAATGGATCAGAGGAATTCACATTAGCTAGATCATCCTACTTACAGCAGACTCAGCTATGAGGTCAGATATTTATATCATATCTTATATCATATCTTCATTTAGACAAATCTTGAAAACCTCCAAGCAAAGAGATGACACTTCTATGTGTATCCTCTTCCACTGCTTCACGTTCTTCATGGTGAAACAGATTTCCCTGTTTCCACTTGGATACAACCCTCCTTATATCTCTGTCCATTTTCTCTTGTCCTTTCAGCATGCATTCTGTAGCAGTCTGGCTCCATTTTCCTGATAACCTCCTCAGTGGCACTGGCATGAGACTGCTGAGTGCCCTTCAAGCTGGCTCCTCTCAAAGCTGAATGAACCCACTCCCCCTGTCTTCAGAGAACATTTTGGTGGCCCTCTGCTGATCTTTCCCCTTACTTGTGATCTTACTGTGATCTTTTTTTACCAGGGAGCCCAAAATTGGATGAATGAGTGAAGCCACAAGGAATGCCAAAAGAAGTCAAAGCAGAAAGACATTCAGAGAACTTTCTACATTTTTGACTGAGCATTTTACCAGCCTGTTTTGCAGATTTTTATATGAAATTAGTGATTGTACCCTCAGGTTATGATAAGTTGTTCTTTTCTGGATGTCAGAGAGACGAATGGCATGTATACACCTAACAATCACAAATGCAATATGAAGTTGGTCAGCTAGAAAAGCGCAGACAACTGTTTACTCCAGTTACCTCCAAACTATTAAGTTTTGTTTATCTGATCAGTGAATATGAATCAACTTTAATTTTATCTCCTTGACTCCTTTTACCATTTTCAGCATTGTCTTTGGGTCTGAGTCCTTCCACCTCGTTCCTTTCTCTACTCTTTTCAGTTGGCCAATGAAGGATTTATTTCTAACTTGCTCTGCAAGGTAGCTTGAGAACTACAAAATGTTAGAATTTACACTGTAAAATAGAATAGTCAGTATACTTGCAAATATAACTCCAATCGGTTGGTATGTTCCTTACATGCATTTATAAATAGATAGGTATTAAAAGATAAATCATCTTGGTCTCAGCAGGCCTTTTGAAATGAAGAAGCTCAGCTAGATTTTTTAACTCTTTCATCTTGAGTCTGAATTTCTGGAGTTCCCATGGTAATTGCCAACAACCCTTCATCCCAACAAGCATATGCATTATTAAAAAAGGTTATACTTTTGAGATAGTTCAGTAAAAGAACACTAAAAATGGATTTTTATTGAGATTAATTCTTCTGAATTTAGATGTCTACAGGTACACTGTCTAATCAAATATCTTTTACAGAAAATTAAGGTGTATTGAAGATGGTGAGATGCCCATATAAAGCCAGTCCACTCCAGATCCTCATGGTCTCCACTGACATTTGAGACATAAAATTCGTATGTAGACACATATAGACTGCATATATGTGTTTTAAACTGAATCCTACCCAAGGGATTCAAAAATAGCTTTATATAACTCTACAAACATAATTTCCTGCTGCAGACAAAGGAAAGAAGGACAAATGTTGAGTAACTATACGAAGGTTTGTGCCAGCTTACAGACTCACAGTGGGTTGCTCTGAATGCCAGACCTTGCTGCCTTAAAATGCTAAACACAGCAGCTCAGCTCTATTTTAAAACATTTCTTACAGCTCCCATATACTCTGCATTTTGTCAGAGACAACTGAGGCACAAGGGTGCAAGACTCCCCCCTCCCCCTCAGCACCTCCCAACAAACCAGGTGCCCAGTCCCATGAACACAGATCCCACCTGGAGCATTCCTTCCCCCAGCAGACACCAAAGGGATGCTGGGTGGCAAATTAAGCTAAGGGAGAGTGCCTATGTGAAGGAGTCTGGCTCATGCTGGTGTCTGGGGCACTTTATGAATGGGAAAAGGATGGATCCCCTCCAGTGGTCATCATTGTCTTCTTTGTTGTTGTTGTTGTTTGTTTGTTTGGAACTGGGACAATTCTGGTCCAGATGAGACCGTGTTCAGAGCCAGTGGACTGCAGCAGTTTCCAGTTAAGCAGAGACCATTCAAAGTTAATAAACAAGTCTCTGCAAATGAGAAGAAGGAGATTCATGCATTAAAGCTGCATTAAGAAAAGAAAGAGAAAACAAACTAATAATTCTCTCTGCCTGCCACAAGCTTCGCTTTAACTAACTGAAGCCTATTTGAAAAGAAATGCAGTGGGTCCCCAGTGCAGAGGTAGAAGGGCAGGAAGGTTACGTGGGGAGAAGAAATCACTTTATTTCTATCATGATGCAGTAAGATATAAATACAATCAAAAGGGGTTAATCTAATCCTTTTGTGAAGCACTGAGTCAGAGAACAAGACAAAAACAAATCTGTGATCTGGAACTTCCTGAGCACCCACTCAGGGTGGATTAATGAGGAGTACACGGCTGTGAAATTACGTGCCCTCTGAGTCAGGAAAATGGTCCTAGTGGTGCATGACCTTGAAATGAGGGGAAGCAAACTTCACCTGATCCACAATTATAAAGACCTAAAAGGAGGGGGACTAAGGAGGAGGGAGAGCACATTAAGAGCCCAGAAAAATGTTTCTGAATATGAAACCAACAAAATATTAAACAAACCCAGGGCTTGAAAGATGAATTAAATGTAGCATTAAACCATCCGTGGGCTTTAAAGGATACTGGCATTAGTGTTTGAGCATTATGAGGAAAGCTTGTCCACTTTATTTACATGAAGTGGATATTTTGTTGCTGTTGTTACGGACTTAGTGATATTTGCCTGCCTTCAATTTTCTCTTTGCAATGAAAAATTGTTGTGAGATGATTTCTAGTCTTAGCTGCTTTACATGACAGTATTATCAAGGATTCATCAAGAGGCCATCTGTCGAATTTATGAAAAAAATGCAAAAACAAAACAGATGAAAAGGAAAGAGCAAGACAGAGACTGGTCCAGGGGACGATAGATGTGGCAGCATGTGTCTCAGTGTGAAAATTACAACATTTAAATACTGTAGAATAAATTACTGTGCCGAAAAATTAGTGATGCTCTCCCACTTCAGATTCTCTCCTTACGATGAGAACATAATGAAATAGATCACACACCAAATCATTTTTTTCTGTGGCTATTATTATATTCTAATGAAAAATTAAAGTGGAGTAAAGACATAAAACCTGTAAGGGAATCAAATAAGCTACTGAGTCATTTCCTAGGTACCCCCAAAATATACAGCTGATGTAGAAACATCAAATTCACATCTCCCTTTGTATGCAATCAACTAAACTTCCTCTGTTTTTGTTGCGTATCTGGTATGTGCGCACGCACACACATGGCTGTGACATAGGAAAGATAATGTAAGCTGATTGAATTGCATATCATAATAGAGTCAAATATAAACACCTATTCCCGACCAGTATACATTACGTATAAAATTTATCAAGTATTTACTGTTTTCTAATTAGGTTTACATGTATGTTTACACATGTGTATGAGAAATAAAACTGAATCAAACACTGGTTATCAAAATCAAGCAGTCTGTATTTATTTGGAATCTAATAGATGAGACCCAGTTTATAGTATGTTTTTAAAGCATAAATATTGAAAATCCATTGCTTTTCTTAGCCTCTGTTTTCAAACTTGTTCTCCATTAGGAACACACTTGAATTTCTGTGCAAACTTGTGACAAAGTAATAGGGAAAAAATCCAGGGGATTGTTGTACAAATACAATGTTTTTCAGCTGCCTTCCCCCAAAAGCCATTTGCCCCTCTGTTTTACTGCTTATATTTAAAGTTATGAAAAGCCAGCCACCAGGCTATCTTTGTGAAATAGGACTCTTGCATATTTTGCACTGTGAAAGTGCAAAACATCAAAGGAGTGTGACATGCCATATATTTTTAACCATAACTGTGATACATGAGTTTTTGTGTCCTGAATTTTAACAGGAAGAAAAACTGAGAGAAAGAAAGGTTGGTATTGTTTTTGTACCATCATCAGGACATTTGTAATGGTTATGCCTGACTTTCTGCATCAGAACTTCATACAGAAGTAAATGAATTACCAATGATGATGAGCTGTCGAGCGATGATTACGCACATAAAAGAGCAGCTAAAACTCCGCTCGAGTTTCACCGAAGATTTTCCTGAACTATTCTGGTTAGACAGCCAAACTCTACTAATTTCTAGTAGTTATATTTTAAAGTAACATGAAAGATTACATCTGACATCAAACAGTCCTCAAACACGCCATCTTTTGGTTTAGTTGATTCAAGTATTTGGTGTATTCACAAGGCAACATCCCAAAGTCTTCAGTTGACTTGAAAAAAAAAAAAAAACAACAAATAACCATTAATTTTAATTTAATTGAATCATCTTGATGCATCAGTAATTAAATGACAGCAAATATCATAAAAGCAAACTGTGCATTTATCTTAATGGTACAGTGCAAAGCAAAAACACTTACACAGCTTAAACTCAATGTCCTTCCAAAACTACAAAGGGTTTTATGGCTCAAGACCAGTATGACATTCAGTGCAGTCTAGGGAGAGCACACAAGGGAATGTTTATGGATTTAGTCCTGCAAATATATGCTTATTTATTTGACTTTACTCATGAGAGTAAGCCCACAAATTTCCGTTGCACTTGACGCAAATATAAGGGCAAGCATAGCCGAATCGCCCTGACAGATAGGCCGTAAAATTTACATTCTGTAACTTTTTAAAACACAATTACGCAAATATTACTGCAATAATATTGTGCTTTAAGCATCAATTCTTTAATTGTATAAGCATTAATATTCACTTCATCAATATCAACATTCAACAGTGATGTAATTACAAGCAAAGAAAAAAATTTAAAAAAAATTAAAAGAAAAGGCAATTATGTTTGGGGGAAGATTTCTTTCCAGTTTGGAATCCAATTGACTATCTTAGCTTTAACTGAAGCCAGGAAAAAGATTCTGAGACTAAACCTTGTACAGTTCTTCAAGATTGGGCTTCTGGTTTAAAATAAGATCTGGTATGAGAATAATGCACCTGGTGTGACAACTCGTTTTCTGTAGAAGGAGCCACCACATAAATGCAGTGGGCCCATGCCTTCTCAGTGATCTGTGATTTTGACTGTAAAATTTAACAGAGAGTAAGCCAGAAGCAATGAAGTAGATCCTGTTAATGTCTATGATATGATTAAGTACTTGGGTTACAGTTGTAATGCGTAACTTGGAAACAAAAAAACCTGTTGATAGTGAGTTTTGAACTTCATTTCACTGCACCTCTAGGAACGGTGCAGAAACAAAACATAGCATCAACAAATTACAGCTAAAACCATCCCTGTCTTTTGTGATCAGCTTTTAAGTATCCAGCTGACTTGTTAAGAGAACTGATCATTTATTTTTTCCCTGCATTTTCCCAAGTAGCAGTAACAAAATTGAAAGCCTCTGCCTCAATCTGTGCAGGGAGCTGCTCACACCAAAACAGAGCAAGACTCCTCTAAAGTTTCAAGGGAGTGGAATTTTCCACACAAATGCAGAGATGTGCTGCAAACAGATACACAGCCTGATTCCTGCTACTACCAGTCCTTTAAGTGCTTTCCCTATGCTGAAGGGATGCTATACTCTTTAACAGAAAGCAGGAGCCACAAACAACAATCAAGCACCAGTTCCATCAGGTTCAGTGGATTCTTTGTAACCCCAATTCATTTTCTGGGTTTAGAGGCAGTTGCTTTAGAGACAGTTGCTACTAGCACAGGAGCTGTCTCTGCTTGAGTCCTTGCTGCAAGGCAGCCCCATCTTTGAGAAATGGAAAGCCCTTGTCCCAGTCACTGGGACCCTGGCAGGAGAATTATTCTGGGGACAGGCAGTGTGGGAGAACATGAAAACACATTCCATTAAATTAGTTACTCAAGTGTGTAAGGCTGCTGCACAATGGAGTCAATTACCCTGATGGTGTGGCTCTGCCCCACTCCCTATAACCATATGACTGAAGATCCATTGTATAATAATAGCCTGCAATAAGGTGTCAGAAAGGACATTAGGGGTTTCTGAAGCAATGAGCATTAACTGGGTGCAATATTTCCTAGGTCCATTTTATTGGGATAATCCTCAAACTGTTCAAACACTCGCACTCTCGTATGAAATGAATATCTCTTCATGTGTACAGACTTGAGTATTGACAAACAGGCTGGAAATATGTGGAATGCTGTGCTATTTCAAATAACTGTTCCATGAAATAATCAGCACACAGCTCAGCATTTCAAGAACAATAAAATAAATCGTCATCAAAAAAGCTTATTCTACGAACCCATAAATCTCCTGAAAATAAACGTTTTCCTCATCTTCCTGTGTTTTAATAAAAAATTCCTTTTTTTACTCAGTCAATTACAATATCACTATCAGTTCAAATTACAGGTCAAAGATACGAGGCTTAATGTATGTACAGCCAGTTCTCTTCTCCTAATAACCTGTCATTCCCAGGATTTGAATGTCAGAGCACAGCCTGCTGCGGTAATGCTACACGGCAGCACGGTGATGAAAACTTTGGACAAATCATGAAGAACATTCCAGATCCAAATCATCCGAAGGTTACTGGGGAGAGCCTTTCATCCTGCTCTGACCCCTTGATCTGACAAGTGACACCTGCAAAATGAACGGCTCTCCAACTTAAATTGTTTAACTGTAGCCTGATCAGTTTTATTATCTTGCTAATCCGGATATCAGCCGTTTCATCAGAATGGAAGATATGCATATCATGAATTATTTTGACACCAAGACCTTTTAATTTTTGCCAGCAATATTTCACTACACCAATCAGGACCTGCAGTCAGTGATGCTGCTCGCCTCCTGGGATGTCAGAGGACAGTGCACTCCTGACAGCACCAAATCATCTGGGAGCTGTAACGAGCTATTGCTGCAATTATTATTATCTCCTGTAGTCATGCATTTCATTACAGTGCAGGCAGACAGAGGTTTCAGTTTTGGGCCAGTCTTATTTAGGAATCTCTGCCATTTTATGGGCTGCAGGGCTCTGTAGCGTAATTTCTTTTCTCCTTAGTAGACAAGGATAGGTGAATTTCTAACAAAAACAAAACACTAGCAACCTCCTGTAGAAAGAGCAAGCACAATACAGTACATTAACCAGCGGTGAAACAGCTTAAATGGCCCATTTGTAGTTTGTGAAAGCAGTGGTTAATCAGCAATATGGTTTGCCGCAGAGAGAAATAAAGAACTGTTCATCTTTAAACACATATATATTCTCCTCTTTCCAGACTACACACTGCTAAACTTTTTTGTTGGCTAGCAATAAATCCTGAGGGGGCAGACCTGTGGTTGCTAGGGGTCCTTTTCTGCCATGGCATAAAAGTAAACTCAATCATTTAAGAAAGGATGAAGAAAATTGCCTGGTTTGTTTAAGTGAATTATGGGCCATTATTGCAAAATACATGCGTGCAAGTAAGCATGTTGGAGAGCATGGGGGGGAAAGCACTCTCACCTAAAAACGAGTATCCATGAGCATTCAAAAATACACATGCACAGGTGAATGCTCCAGGAGCCTGTCCTGGATAAAGCACAAACATCCAGCATTTTACCCCTTTCCTACACCTAACTTTAAATGGTGGCCAGGCAGGGACTGCCCTCCTAGCCATGTACTGAATGTCCTTTGGAGGATATTGCCTATTCTACATTCTGTATCTCTCCCTGACATCCTTTTTTTCCATGACCAGTGTCCATGTGCTTGCACATTTATCATAATGTATTTTCATTCTCAGCTTTCTTTTGCTACACTCTGTTGATTTCAAGACCTTTTCCTTTCTCTTCCTCTTCAGGATTTTCATTCTCTCTTTTTTCCCATTTTCACATCTGCTCCCCTTTTCACAACTTTTAGGCGCAACTTTTAGATTTTGTAATAAAGAAAAGAAAAAAAAAAAAAAAGAATCAGGTTAGTCAGTTTCAATTCTCCTGTTTTTTATTAATGCTACTAACTGTGAGGAAAAAGCCAAGCATTTGACCATCCACATTCATTCAACAAAACACAGAGAAGTCAACCATACATCCAGAGAATTTAACATAAATGATACTGATACAACAGAATATTGCTGCCATATAAAGAAGAAAAAAGTACTTGAAGAGATTAAGTGTAAAAAGTGAAAGAACCACTTCATGCCACCTTTCGCAGTCCAAACTACATGATGCTTTCTTCTGTGCTGAGGTACTAATTATGTACTTTCTGCAGTCAGCAGCAGTCTCTTCCACATGTATAGCTTCTGACAGCAAAACAGACAAAGTTCTGAACATTAAACTTAAAGTAACATATTCTGTCTCATAACTTGTGTAAAGACAGCTGATATTGCCTGAGAGCTTGGCACCAGAGGCCAAGCACCATATTTTCAGCCACCCACGCACAAACCCTTTCAATACAATCACTAGCAACTTGACTGTGAAATTTCCAGACATTGATGGCTAGCAAAGACTAATAGCAATGCTCCTGTGATGGACTCCCATCAAGAAAAAGCAGTTCTTCAGCTCTTTGATCCCATCTGTGCGATGCAAAGAGAGCAGGAAGACTTTGCCTCAGCGAAGATAGGATACTGTGTCCAAAAAGGAGCAGAGCCGCACACCGGGGTCTATAGTGTTGTGTTTATTTACAGATGCCATTCATTTTTCCTCAACTCCCTTGTTAGCTGAGGGTTGCTGATCCTGCAGACTTTTACACGTGTGAGCAGTTCCATCAAAGTCACTGAATCTTGCATGAATTAAGATTCCTCTTCTAAGTAAGGCTTAGCAGGATCAAGGCTAGTCCTCATGGATGTGGAAATATTTGATTGAGATTGACTTGCAGGAAAAACAAAACCCACTCAGCATTAAACAAACTGAAAGGATATTGTTGTGTCTCATGAATGGTTTCAGTCTCCATCTAGAGCATGAGCAGGGCATCAGCCATTCAAAACCATGATGGACTCACTTTACAAATAAAGGCTCGTGGGACGCAGCTACAGGTTAAGAAAGCAGGATCACATCTCTGGTTTGAATGAAGCTGGCTGACACGGAACAGCATCACCTTAAGGCGTTGCCATGAAGATACTGCAGGTGGCCACACTGCCTGAGGGTCAGGGCACTCCCTGAACCCCACCACCTGAGCCTCCGAATTTTACCCTACAATATGCCTCTGCCCTCAGAGCCCCTCACTTTATTTACTTTATTTCATAACCGTTCTTGTGCTCCTTGTGCCAAATGCTTGTTTTTCTGAGTGGCTGTGAAATCATTTTTGAAACTCAGCTGAAATCCACTGTCACCTCCTTATTATAGATTTATCAGAAATACTTGAGGAAAAGTCCTTTTAGCTGTTGAAAAGTTAAATTTCTTGCATGTATGCCAGTAAAGAATTAATGATCAACGATCAGTAAAGAATTAAAGATCAATGATACACTTTTCCCAGTCTTCAAGATAGTAAGAAGTTGTTCAAATATGTTCAAGACTGGTATATAGGTTAGAGATTCCATTCAGTGCTTTCTTTAAGATATTTTTGAATTCTACCAAAATCCTATTTTGCAATAATAATGTCAAAACCAGCTATACCCCCATAAACTGCCTTTTGCTATGTAAGTGATGTATTATTTTACAGAGCAAAATAGTAACAAGAATAAGCAGGTTACACAACAGACTTTGACAAGCTCCTTCGGTGTCTGCAACATTACCAGACAATCGGTTCCACAGTTCTCAGAACCATCTTAGCCCAAATTGAGCAACATTCACCAGACTGAGATAATGTTGCTAACTGATGTGAACCATACTTCTTCACATTTTCCAAGACCTTTAGCATGCATGTTGTAATAGCATGCTATTTAAGTTCTATAATGGTTCTTATTGTTTACTATATATTATGTTGCCTTAGTAATGCCTTAACTATTTTTTTTTTTTACCCGCAGAGAGTTTGAGCCAAGCCCTCAGGTATTTCAGTTAAGGAAACTTCTAATTTATAATGTTAAAATTATAATCATTTTTAGAGGCAATACAACAGATTTGTACCAAAGAAAACATTTAGGACTTCATTAACGTTAATACGTGCAGAAACTTAGCCCTTTGTTTCTTTAGAAATCAAGCATGACAGATTCTTTATGACGATGCTTAAAATAGAGGACATGACTTCTATCTGAATCCTGATAATTAACTACAGGTGCAATACTGAGTGTTTCAGCATTTACCTTCTCAGCTTATTGGTACGTAAAGTATCTAAATGATCAGACAATAATTAAAAACTGGAAGAATTTGTAAAAATTGCACTCTCAGTAATTTGTCATTAAATTCAGGGCAGGAATTCAATGAGTCATAGCTCTTGTGTTTGAGCTTAAGTCAATAATTCATTCTCTGTTGTAGCTCAGATAAAATCTTTTTTCTTCTCCTTTCACCCTCCAGTAATGTATTGCACCTTTTATTCTTATTCTGTTAAAAGTTTAAGGATGCAGAGTGTATAGCAGTAAGAATACTTTTTACTTGTGTGCTGGTAATTTCACGTCCGTGTAGGGAATGTATTACAACATGCCTAAATTCTAAATGATTCTACCTTTGGTAAATTTAAGAGACTGTAAAACATTTAATGGTTTATACCACATATAAAAGTAATGAAACAAATTAAGAGAAAGACTTCATATCTCACGTATCATACAGACTTGGGCCCTCATTTTGAAAGCAGAACCAAAAATCTGCAATTGCAGCATGACCCAATAAAGACGGGGACAAAGTTTTCACACACAGCGCCTGGAGGCACCTCCTAAGCCCATATTCATCCTTCAGCTCTCACCCAACAAAGGGGGTTAAGGCACAGAGGAGCCATGTAGCATTTCAGCAGGCACTTGCTGTTTCTACAGAAAAGGAACCAAACACAGCTTAAAACAAAATAAAAACAAAAACAGAAGCCAGCAGGTCATCCTTAGTATTCATCACCGATTTAATTAAAATTTGGGGCGCTCCAAATTTAGGCCCTTCAGAGCAGCACAAAAAATACAGAGAGAAACAGAAACCTGCTTTTCATCCACAACTCACAAAAGTCTGTTTGCTTGAGTAGGGTGTGTTGGGCTTTCTTCATGGAGGTGGGATAGGTAGATTTGATACTCCTCAGGCAGCACTTTAACCAGGTCTCCCAGATGATGTGGCCATCCTTACCCCACAGGCTGAAGCAAGAAGGGAAATTTCCCTTCCCCTTTTCTCTGTCTGCATCCCAGGCGTGCCACAGTATGGGCCAGGAACTGGGCACCTGGACACTTGTGGCAGGAAGGAGATTGTTCTCAGCACCCACAGAAGGTCTATGGACCTTGGGAAGACATTAAATCCCACAAATAAGGTGCTCCAAAGTAACATTGCTCCGTGGGAAACATTATGGGTATAAACTTAGACAATTAAAGCAAGACTCAGAAATAATTAAGTGACCAGAATCATATTTGGACATAATATTTACAGGGAAGTTTTTTGACATAAAGCCACTGAGTGCCCATACTTCCCAATGATGCCAAGAGGTGTAGTGACTTTCTTATGGAATAACTAAATTTGGAATTTAAAATCAGGCTGAATATTTGAAAACTTTGGCCTATAGACTTTGTGTGCATTGCCACTTTAAACACACTTTCTAAATATTTAAAATCTTGTTTCTTTTTTATTGGACATGATTTTGTGATTAGGAAAACATAGAAGGGAAATAAAATCTCTTAATTTTGCTCATAGGATTCATTCAGAGGACTCCATGAGATCACAGTTAGATGCATAAATTAAGTTAAACTACACAAATAAGTGTTCTTAGGCTTAGGCTTTCTTAGGAAAGAAAGGCAAGAAAGAATAAAATGGCCTATTTTATCTCCTCCTGCTCAAATAATTTTAAATCATTCTTCCACAGAAATGGTGGCCACCACACCAGTACAGTTCATGCTAAAGAATAAGTGAATTAAGAGAAAGAACATATAGCATTCTGCTGCATTTATACCAACTTACTTAACTTTAAACACCACATTAAGAATTTTACAAGGTCATGTTGAATTCTTGCTTGATAGCCTGACCAGTGGTGGGATTCCATCCTTTTATTGGATATGGAAAGGCACCAGGGGTGTAAGCCCAAGTAGGCTAACAGCGTATGTGACTTCCCTCAGAAAATTCACAGTTGGCTGGGAGTTTGATAAATTTAAAATCAACCCCTGTGTTATTGTTTACATACTGGTGATAGCTAGACATGTTCCAACAAAGCCTGTGAGCAACCTTCAGAATTTTTCTTCTCATATATTGCGTGTGTTCACACTTCTGCTTTAAACCTAGGGCAACTGCACAACCTACCTGTGCTGCTGTTGGTAAGTTGTCAAACCACTGCACTGGGGAGAAAGACCACCAGCTTCTGAAGGAAGAACTATGTAATACAACTGCTTTACTGGGAGTTCTGAGTGCAAAGGCTTGTTTCTGCCTTCCTTATTCACCCAGGGTAGTTCTTATTGCCAAGTCAGACTGAATTAACTCATACAGAGCTGCACAAACGTATTTGCAAATTTGTTCTTCCCTGAACAATATGCTTCTTGTTAATAATTAAAAGCCCCTTGTGTTTTGTGAACCTTGGTTAGTATAAATGAGTAGTTCAGATTTGCTGTTGTCATTCTGTAGTATGTAACCTTCTGAATACTTGTAAAAGGATCTGCATTGAAAAGGGGAGAAAATCTCCTCAGTTGAATCAAAATCATTTTATGTGTATAAAATACATATAAAATATATTATATGTAATATATATTGGCACTCTGGGAACAGATTTAAAATCTTTGTAAAACCACATGATCAAAGTTTAAATCAGCATTGACAGGTAACACAGCTCAATTTAAATTTTAACAAAAACAGTTTTAATAACTCATTTTACTGTGCTAGTAGAATGGGAATTAGAAAACTCATAAACAATCAGTTATAATGCATAGAGGATCAGCCACTGCTTTAGAAGTGTTGTAACTTGATGATATGATTAAGCGTGTATCTGTATTAGTACATGGGTTGCTCCAAAAGTAATGCTTCCTCTTTATTTCCCTGGAAACCACAAGAGATACAAAGAGCACAGGAAAACTATTTGAAAGAGAAAAATGTCAGCTACAAAACACTATTTTTCAACTTGGTCACCACCTGTACCTATGCATTTTTGCCAGCAATGAATAAGAGCCTGCATGCCATGACTGTAAAATCTGTACCAGTGGATGTAACCCACTGTTTCACAGCTGCCATGAAAGCATCATTGCAAAGAAAATGTTGCCTATGCAGTCCATCTTTAATCAGCCCAAACAGATGTAAGTCAGAAGGCACTAAATTCAGGCTGTTCAGTATGGTAGGACAGTCCAGCCAAGATCGACAATGTGCTCCATGACCTTCAAACTGATATGGGCCTGGCATTCAGGTGTTGCAAGAGAAAGGTTTTCTTGTTTTCTGATTTAAAGGTCGAGCCTTCAGCTTAGTTAGTGTCACAAAGGAGTGATCAGCGTTGATGGCTTAGTCAGGTTCCAGCAACTCCAGAAGGATCGCTTCTTTCCTATCCTAAAAGACAGTATGCCTGCTGACGGCTGCCTCTTGAACTTTTTCTTTGATGGAGAATTCACACATTGCTTCTCCATGGACTGCTGTTTTGACTCCAGCTAGTAGCAGTGACGTTACGTCTTGTCACCAGTAATGATGCTATCCAGGAAACTGTCAGCTTCAGCCTTGTTTTGCTTCAATAGGTTCTGACAAAACTATATATGGTGTTCTTTCTGCATGAGCATTCGTGGGACCCACTCAGCTATTTTGTCAAACTGCCCCTCTGCTGCCATCTGTCTCATGGCAACAAAACAAAATATTGGTGGGAAGGTTCAACCTCTACTGCCATATTACCAACAGCTGCCTCTGACATGGCAGACTAACATAATAAAATAGGAGGCATTACTTTTGGAGCCACCCTCATACATATTCAGCTTTGTTTAGAAAGAGAAAAAGCTACTTTCAATCACAGTTCTCATACTGAAAGCCAAGCATGTACTTGTCTTTGCAGAACTGTAGCCAAAATGACTTTACAAGGCAAAAGATGAGGCAGGTCACTCATTTCTCTGGTGAGTGTTGATGTGTTCCTATGCAGGTAGGCAAAATAATACTCAGCTGTCAAACTAAAATCAATCATAGTTTGCTTTATTTGGAATCTGCCATGGGAGGCTTGCAGTTTTCTCTTTGTTACTTGTGGTTTTAGACAACAAAATTAAAATGTGAAACCCTATCAACATGTGAACTCAGTACCCTCTGACATATGGGGCATGCCCCTCATCCAACACAATCTTTGGTTAACAGCTGTGAGGAATTTTACCAGGCTAAACAGCTTTTTATTCTAACCCAGGGGAAATGGCATGTGTTAGCAAAGCTACAGAAGGTCTCTTCAGTCCCTAAATGCAAAAACATATTGAGGATTGCAAAGAAAAATTACAAGGGGGACAGAGTTCAAATAAAATTTGTTCTCTGGTTCATGGCAAGATCTAGCTCTGCTCACAAACACGTTCAAGGCAGGCTTATTTCTGCAGGCCTGATTTGGTGAGCATTCATTATGAGGAGCTCCCTTTGAAGCCACTGGGAGCACTGGCACACCAAAACTCCCTTCCTCCATGGTGTGGAGACAGTCTGCACCAGCTGAGGATTCAGTACAAAGTACTTACAAGCTGGGGCTTGACCATGGTGTTCTATTATCAGCAAACTGAAAGGCAATAACACTTTTCCTTTGGGGAACCTTGCCAATATCATACTTACAAAACTCATTTTGGTCTGTAACAGCCCATTGGCAGGATGAGACTTGAACATAACAAAGGAAAACAATGTGGGGGGAAAAAAAAGAAAAAAGAAAACATGCTCAAGTAAAATTATATATATAGTAGCAATGACATCAAGCCAGCATTCAACAGAGGATCACAGCTCACCTAGTGAAAGAGATGGGAAGGACTTAACCTAATTTTTTTTGCAATATTGAGAGTTTCTCAGTGGGCTGCTTGTGCCAGCTTCGAGGCTTTTTTGTCCTGCTGAAAGTGAAGAGCCCAGCACATTTTGTCTGACTGAGGACAATCATCCTCTAGGATCTGGTAAAATCCCACCTATCCCTTCAGACCACTGCTGTGCTGCATGAGGAGGAGGCACAAGTGATCCCCTAATGCAGCCTAGGAGCCAGAGAGAGGCCTGTTTTCTGCTGTGTGAACAGAAAGGGTTGTTTCATTATTCTGGCCTTGTCTGAGTTACTCCGCCTCTTGCCAAGTTAAACTTCCATTATCGCAATCATTCTAGGTGATGCTAAAGGCATTTGGTGAAGCATGAGGAAAGCTAATTGACACAGAAAAGGAAAATTCACAGGCCATGCTTTCTCCTGTGGAAATTATGTAAAATGGTTGCTGCTACACTATACAAATAATTTTCATGAATTAACTTGCCTTCTGCTCACCTTTAGCCGGGCATCCCCCAAATGCTACATTTCTGAAGTGCTCTTTTGCTTCTCAACTTTCCAAAGAATAATAAGTTGCAAAGGCATCCCAGACAATAACAGTTTCCTTCACATTATTTCAAATGCTGACATGCACCCAAGATTACTGTGCAATGCAAGTGTTTATTTTAGAAAGATCAATACCATTTCAAGTCAACTGAAATTTCTCTGAGGCAGGCTCCCAGGCCAGTGTCAGAAGGTCCTCCAAACACACTTCCGTGTCAGGCACCATTTTGTCCGAGTGCCCCTCTGCTGCCATCTGTCACACAGCAACAACATGGAAGAGAATATTGGTGGGAAGGTTCAGCCTCTACTGCCGTACCACCAAGAACCACTTCTGACATCATGGGCCAACATAATAAAATAGGAGGCAATATTTTCAGAGTGCTCCCCCCCTCCCCCTTCCCCCCCCCCCCACTTCATAAATATTTCATAAATATATAACAACTTAATTTGCTTCACTACAAAGTGCTGCAGTACTTGCCCACTAAATTGTAGCCAAATCTGATGACAGCTACAAACGAGCCCTGCAGAAATTAAAAAACAGCTAGAAAAAGAACAAACATTGATGCTAAAATATTTTGAATTATTTAAATCTCTCTTGTCTCACTGTATCTCAGGTATCATTTTAAAAATGAAGCCATGTTTTATCATGATTACTAAGGCTTGTAATATCACTATTTTGTTGTGGCCTTCACACCCATATCTGTCTCACTAATGAATATTTTCCTGTATAGAGAAAATGAGAGCAGTTCTATTTTATTTAAAGACCAATAACATTTCGAAATGTTCATCCTCACTGTTCTGGAAGAACAATGGAACAGCACTCACATGAAGGATTTACTGGTGTGCATGCCAGGACAAAAACAGATGGACAGAACAAGTTTAGATGAGCGAATCTGAAAAATTGGATGACCTTTATCTCACAAATAAAGTTGCAGAAATTCAAAAAAAGCCAGAAGTATTTTATATTTCTTTCAAATGAGAAATTTGAATATTTGTGCTTTAGCCAATCAAATTAATAGCCAGGGTTTACAGCTCATGTATATCCTTTCCAAAGCACAAAGTAAATTTCCCATATATCAATTAATTATCTCAAATGTCTTAAAGGCAAACGAACAAACAAAAATGCATTGCCTTACCTAAGGGTAATATCAGACCTAATAATGAGATGCATGGGATTTTGTTTGCATTTGGTAGCGTTCACTGACTCAGAGCCAAGATCGAGTGACTGGCAGTGACAATGTCAAGTTTTGGAGACAACCCCTGGCTCTGAGAGCTGAGAGGCCAGGGTGAGACAGAAATACAGCAGGCAGATCAAACAGGGGTTTGGTAGATTGTTAAGAGAGAAAAAGTAAAGAGCAAAACATGTATTTGTTAGCAGTTAGCACAAATTCACTAGTTTCATGGCATACAGAAGGAAATAGCACAAAGGAAGTCTCCTGTTGGTGTTTCTGTGACATTAAAGCTTGCTCTTCGCCAGAAACTTAAGAATTGAAGCAGATAAAGCCAGGAGCCAAGATAAGATAAGGTCACTACATAAAGTAAATTTTTAAGCTGTATACTTATTTTTCAGACATGGAAGAGAGCCCCACATTATTCAAATTCTGTGAAACCTACTGAATACAAATACTGAATCCATAAAATTCCCATGCGGATTTGTCACATCCATTTGAGAACAATGCCCCAGTCACCTGCCATTACCAAGAAAAGGTGGTTTATATCCTGTCAGTTTTACACCTAATGTGTTTAAGAAGCCAGAGATTCGAACACAATCAGGCATGAGGTTGGGCTTATGCAACAGGGTAGGTCCTTCCTCCAGGTCACCCTTCGTGCATATATAGACATAGGGAATACAGCAGTAGTTCTCATGAGAACATGGGAGGAAACATCAAAGAAAAAGGCAGTCTTGTCCTGCAATTTTTAAACCAATGTTTACAATTCTGCTGTGGGAAGATGAGTCTGTTACATCCTACGTGGTCTTGCGCATATTCTCTATGTTTCTAACAATTTAATTCAGCAACACAATTTTTCTATAGAAAAGAACTTTTGGAGAATGTAAGAACATTTACCCATTATTTCATTGCCTCTGCAGTCATTGTCTGCTCTACAATTCTGCCACATGCAGAGCATGAACTCCATATCTCCTGGAAGTGCCTAGTCCTTTAAATTTGACACTGTCAATGGAGAATCACAGTTTTAAGAAAACCATGTCTAAGTTCCTGGGAAGGTACAGCTTAATCCACGTGTGTCCTGATACCCTGTTAGGCTCAGTTAATGCTGCTCTGGCTCAGGAGATGCAGAATCAGCCCCCAGGTACAATCCTCTCTCTGCAGCTACAACAGAATCCAGCACTTACACTCTCAAGTGAAATAGCTTTCTACAGCCATCTTCCTGACTTATTGAGTAGTGAGCCAGGAGTGACACTGAGGCAGAGCACATCATACTGTGACCTTAAGAATAATTTTTTGGCAGGGAATAAAAAATTGTCTGATTTTCATCTCTCAGCAGCATCAGCCTTTGATTCTCAGAGCTATTCAAAGATTCAAAAAGACAGAATTATTGTGTTCTCTCTTTTCGTAAAATCACAATGAATGCTCTGCTAAAATCCAGGTTTTCATTTTCAGCAATTCCTTTTTATCTTTTTTTTTTTTTTTTTTTTTTTTTTGGTAGCACAAAATGGTTTAATTCTGTCTAACAAGCAATTAATATGTTCTTCCAAACAAATCAGAACTGGAGAACCAAATTAACACCCTTCAAGAGTGATATATCAGCGCCTGATTTCACAGAATGCTTTACGACCCTTCCACCTAATCTAATGGATGGATTTTAAACATGAGAAAGCCCTAACATGGCTTGAATTTGAACACTTAGACTCTTTATAAGTGTGTATCACTAATTACAGCCAGCCTTTATTAAACCAAGGAAGCACCTATGTATTTCAAAGACAAGAATACCTTTTTTAAAAAATAGCAAATATTAAACATCACATTCACTGTCATTTTTATTGAGCCTTAGCCAAGAACAAAATATTTGACATTTCATTACTGAATACATATGAAGATTACTTGCAAATCTAAGATTAATTCTGAGGGCTGTTCCAAAAGTAATGCCTCCTATTTTATTATGTTGGGCCACAATATCATAGGCAGATGTTTGTTGTATGGTAGCAGAAGCTGAACCTTCCCATGGATATTCTATTACACATTGTCGCTGTGTGACAGATGGCAGCAGAAGGATAGTCTGACACAATGGCGTGTGACACGGATGTGTGGATGAAACAAAGGTGTGTCATTGAATTCCTCCATGCAGAAACTATTGCACACACTAACATTCATCAAAGCTTACTGAACGTTTATGGAGATGAAACAGTAGATGAAAGCACAGTGAGGCAGTGGGTGGTGCATTTCAGCAGTGGTGACAGAGACATGGAAGTCAAGCCATGTTCTGGACAGCTATGCACAGCTGTCACACCAAAAAATGAAGAACATGGCAACATTGGAATATTGCAAAGTATGCACCAGGTGGGTCCTACAGGTGCTCACATGGAAACAGAAAGGACATTACATGTGAGTTTGTCATGACCTATTGAACCAGTATGAGGCTGAAGGTGATGGTGTCCTGGATCATTATTGCATCATTATTGGCTACAAGATATCTCCACTATGAGCCCAAGAAAAAAGAGCCCTTGGAGTGGCAATATGTGAATTCCCCATTGAACAAAAAGTTCGAGATGCAGCTGTCAATGGGTAAAGTGACATGCGCTGTCTTTTGGGATAGGAAAGAAGTAATCCATCTGAATTTCCTGGAACCTGGACAAACTACAAACTCTGACCACTTCAATATGATGCTGACTAAGCTGAAGGCTCAAACTTCCAAACTCAGGCCAGAGCAGAAAACAACTTTTCTCTTGCAATACCAGAATGGCAGGCCTCATATCAATTTGAAGACTTAGCAGCTGTGAAACAGTGGGCCACCTCCACTCCATTTTTGTGAGCATGGCACGCAGTCTCTTGTTCCTTGCTGGCAAAAATACATGACTAATGGTGGTGGCTGTGTTGAAATATGTATTGCTGTGTAGATGAGAATTTGCTCTTTCAAATAATGCTATTGTGCTCTTTGTATCTGTTTTAGTTTTCCATGGAAATAAGTAGAAAGCATTACTTTTGGAGTGACCTATGTAAATATTAAACATGCAGCAGGATCTAATCAGAACTAGAGATATCAACTGTTAATTTTTACTACTTGTCTTTCACTTCCTTCAGCTCATAAACAGCTTTAACAAAAAAGGAACCATGCAATCAAAACAACATATTCCTGGTAAGGTATATTCATTTACGCTACAGGCTGTTCCAACAGAGCTTTCAACAAGATGGATGAAATTGGATAAGTGATAATTTAACCAATGATTAAAATGTTTTCTCATACATTGTAATAATGCCAATTTCTAAATCCTTCTTTTTTTTTTTTTTTTTTTTTTTTTTTTGTCTTTTTTTCCGTAACTTCCTGGATCTTAAAATCAGTTAATTAGAAAGAATTTGCATTTTTCATTTTTGAGGAGTGTGCAAAAACTACAACTCTAGGTGTCATATTAAAAAAAAAAAAAAAAAAAAAAAAAAGATAACAGTCAAACACCTTAGATAACAGAAAAAAAGAATATGATGTCCTTAATTCAAAGTTCCATGTTTTTTATGTCTTATGGCAAGCAAAACTGATGATTGTACCTGAGTCAAGGTAACCACACCAAGACTTATCTGTTGGGAGTCCAGGCAGCAGCACTGCAAAGAATGAGGGATACCAAGGAGCATCACTTGTGCTCCTGAACTGCTCTGAGGCTCATATGCAGCATCAGGGGATGTAGTGCTCACAGGATCGATCCAGCAGCACGTAGTTACACATCACATTAACACTGAGGCTGCACCATGGGCAGCAGCATGGGCAACTTCCTGATTGTGCCTCATCCGCACAGGGTAACCTTGTTCAGAAAAAGTGCCTCTGAAAATGAGACAAATCCTGCCAGCATGCCCATACCGCTCCTGTGCTGCCAAATCTGGCAGTAGAGGTTTCTGCCAATTATTTTTTGTTAAGGGAATTGGACTGCAGCCTATGATTCATTTTACATATAGTACAGCAAGAGTTGGCCTACATATAAAAATTCACACTGGTATAACTGTGTCAGTTTGGGGTGTGATATTTTGCTGACAGTTTTACCTTTAAAAGACCTAAAGTAGATCTGGTTAAATCAGTACCAAGAAACCTTATACTCACTGAGGGTTTTTTCATCATTATGAGCTACAACAGGCTGTTTATCTGTTCTTATGAAAACAATGTAAAAGGCATGTAAGGCTAAGCATATACCAAAGATTGCCCAAAACAGAAAGTATCCTTAACAGCCCCTTTGCATCAGTCACTTCTTTACAGGGAGAATAATTTTGTAGGGCACCAATAATCAGTAAATATGTAGCAATAAAACTTCAGAAAAGTTAACTAATCAGGTGTGCATATGACCCTGTGATACCAAAATCAAAAATTCTACATCTTTGTTCAGTAAACAGTATTCTGATAGTGATGTCTATGTCTTCAGTCTTCCTGGAGATGGGTGTTTTAAAGGAAGCAGGGGACTGACCATGTTTGATCCTAAAATGAGGAGATCTGAAACTAATCCCTCTGCTCCCTTAGACATCAACAACAGAAAGGTGTTTTTAGACACACACACACACAAAAAAAAGGAAATTAAGAGTTGACTTGAACAGAAGTACAATACTCTATACTCTATAAGACATTTAAGGGTAAAAATAAGTTAATTTTTCATGTAAGGCATCTAGAAAAGATTCAGTTGCCTAAAAGTCAAATACTGAGCTTATACAGTGTCAAGAAATTTGTAATTAGAACATTTGGAAGTATAGAAAGATGCTAAGTGAAGTTACTGTAGCAAAGTTAGCTGTCTGAATGCAAAACTGATGTCATTTATGCACATATAGAATGACTGTAAAATTTAAATGATTTGTTTTGGAGACAAGTCTTGAAATTTGGACCATAATTCCCATGGTAAATATATCTTTCATTATGAAAAAAAAAAAAAAAAGAAGAAGAAATGATCTAATTTCAAGGAAGTAATGCCTACTATGCAATTTGCGAAGCATTACTGGTAAGAGCTACCTCAATCTCAGTCTTGTCAGAAACACACAACCAAAAAATGAGCTTCGTTTTTAACACAAGCCACCCCATTTTATTACTCATTTTAGTTGTAGAGAGGGAGAGATCATAATGCAACACAAACGTTTTAAGAGTCAAGATTTACATGGGGAAAAATTACTTCATTAGCCAACTATAGCTTGTTTTATTAGCATCATTTAGTTCTAAGTAGACTGAGAAATGGAAAAAGAATTGTTTTTCATTTTTAACATTTCCCGCCCCCATTAATATTCCTCATCAATTTCAGTAATCAACCTCAGTTGGACACACAGAGATTTCAAACCTGAAGAGGGAGGGCTGGTTTTTGCACCTTTTCCACACACTACATTCTCATACAAAACTAGTTTGGCAAGCACACATCAGGCTCTTGGCAAAGGTTCTGACCTCGCCATTTTAAGCACTGTTTTCTTAATATTATGTTGACATATGGCTATTGTGCTCCTAATCTAGTTATTTTGTGTCTGCTGTGTTGTTGCTATCTCATCTTCTGAATTTTCTTCAGGCAATTACTGTCAGAGGCATTTAATTTCTTCTGCTACATGTTAACCAGTTGCCAACATTCCCCTCTTTTCAGTATGGAGAAGCTGATTTATGGGGCCAAAGCAGTATTATTGCAAGGTGTCCTAGGTATATCTGCATACCTACAAGGCCATCTAAAAATAGTCCAATCACACACCAAGGAATGGTAGAGAAGCTTTGGAGGGAAGAAAGCTGTTCTTTTGGCCTTCACATGTCACAAAGCCAGAGAAAACACGCTATGTTGCTTTCATCTCTAATATGTTGAATAGTTGCCTGTGGTTAATTACACTGCATCGTGGAAGGTGCCACAATCAGGCAATAGGATTAAGCCAGTTGAAAGTGATGTGAGGAAACAGATGGAAAATAAGTCAGGTAACCATGTAAAGCAAGTACAAAAGCACTAGCCGTAAGTGAGCAAAACGTCACATTTAAGCATTTTATGCTATGCAAAAAAGCAAACAAACACCCCTGCAACAAGCAATCATATAGGCTAACACACATTGTTCACCACCATGTGTTGACAATATTTTGACCTTCAGCAAGCCATAGAGGTACTACGAGAAACTGAGAAATGCAATAGCTGGCAGGCACAGATTTAACACACAGGGATGGGGGAGAGGATGTTCTTCACATTAACTCTTGCTGATTCACAGCATACTACATGCTGGGATGGGGAGAAGCTGTCCTCCTGCAATGCTGCCCTATCACCTGGATGCCTCCACCCTGACCATCCCATAATATTTATTGAAATCTACTGCTGTTGTACGGTTCTTGTGTCTTGATCCAATGGCCCTTACATCTAAACTATGAAAAGGCAGCTAACAGCATATGAGGAGGTCAGAAAGCATTTATTCTACCAGGCTTCACTGGACTAACACTGAGCGGTCCTCCAAAGAGCTTGACTGTAAATAACTTCATCACAGGCATCAAGTCTGGGCAGTGTGAGCATCTGCTCTTTATCTTTGTTACTGCGCACTGTCCACATTCCCAGTGCACAGTGAAATTTCATGTGTCTCTGCTTAGAAAATGGAAATGACCTATATTTCTCAGGGCTACAAATATTCCAGCACACTATCAGGTGATCACCTTTCCCTTTACAGGCATGACTGCTGGTCATAATGTTGGTTTTCATGGAACAAATTGCAGATCTCAAGAAAAACGGTGTCTAAATTTGCTCCAGTAGCTGATTTTGAATGCAAGCTAAATCCTTGTTTTCAGATTGTACCCCACAAATACTAAAATAAGCTCTTCTTGGAGGCTGAAAAATATACCCTTGACTTCTCAGGCAAGAAGAGTATATATTTGAAGATAAGGAACAAAAGACACGTGACCCATTACCATACTTCACAGTTTGTCACTTTTTGCACTGAAATTCAACAAGCCATTAAGTCATTAGATAACAAGTATTAAAAAAAAAAAAAAAACAACAACCAAAAAACCCTAAATATAGCCTATCCACAAACAAGCATCATTTTCTTCACTGATTTCTAAGGGAATTTTTTCGTACGAGCGTAGGTTACCTAGATGGCAGTTAGACAGATCTGACAGGGGTATTGATAACACCATAAAAGCAGCGGTTACGCTTTACTTGAGCACTTAGATTAAATGGTATCTGTGGCAGATAATCAGACAACTGGTTAGCAATTTAGAAACCAGTTTATTCATAAAATTAAATGTACCATTAAAAACAATGTGGCAATATGACTAAGCTGTGATCATATAGATTGAAGCATATTGGACATGAGACCTGTTTGCAAAGTCCATGAGAATTTGCGTATGCTACAATGTACTGTCAGCCATCGTCATTATCTTGTACAGATACCTAGCAGAGGAAATAACAATCTGAACTAAAGCGAACCTCTTAAAATTCACAGTTCAGTGCAGTGCTGATTACAGCAGCAGCCCTCTTTTCTGTCACTCCCATCCTTTTGTTCCCTTCCATTTTGCTCTTCTCCCTTTCCCTCTCCATGGAACAGTAAAATGGCATGGGTAACATGCGGTCTATGGGTCTTGTTACCACTCATTCACAACAAGCCACATAGTTGCACTCTTCTTCAGCTCACACTGCTTAGTGTCCCTGATGCCAGGGCACACGTTTTCCTCCTCCACTCAAGAATGCCAGTGCAGAGGATCAGGATGTAGCCTTGCAGCAGGCTGCCTTCCCCTCCTTCACTCCAGGAAAGCAGAGCTGCCCCCGCCTCCTTCGAGCATTTGAATTTCTTTTCGTTTACATCAAATTTCAAGCTTACATTCCAGCCCAACTCTTTATCTTCTGAAACCAATTTTGAATGTAGAAAGATAATACAATATTTACCACACACTTTAGTCTCTCCCATTACTCTATTTTTTATCTCCTAATTGAAAGACTTCTTATTTTCCTTGCCTCAGCAAGCTGTTTCAAGGAATACTTGATTGTGATTATGTTGGAAGGTGCACACAACATTTTTTAAACCAGAGGGTTTTTTTTTTTTGCCAGGGCAGCAAACTATTCTACTTCAACAATGACTTTAATGTTTAATCAGCTGACAGGTACCTGTACTGTTTATTAGCTTTCCCCCCGGATTCCATATTCAAGAAAGGAGAATTAATGAAATGTGAATTAAAAAGTACATATGTATGGTGTCTGTAATCCCTGCGTGAGGCCCTACACAAGCTATATAAATGATCATCCATTTAAAACATCTTTCTGAGCCCTGTAACTCTGCTGATGCTTGGATATGAAGAGGCTGCATTTGTATGGGGCACTATAACATTCCTTAACTCTCAGCCAACCACACATTTTGCTCACATTCTTGTGAGCAAGAAAAGCCATTTTATTTGTTATCTTAAAATAGAAACCAATGGAGGAAAAAAAAATCTTTTCAGGCAATGGGTCAGTTTCTGAATGGATTACTCAACTCCATCCCCAAATGCTAATTCGCAAAATCTCTGACTCATTGGTCAGGGAAATGGGAAGTCTGATCTATTATTCTGAGCTGCTAAATTTTTCTTCCTACTTTTCCAGCCCTGAATCCATGCAGCACACTGATGGATCTTGGCTAGCACAATAAGTATGATTAACAAGATGTCCTGAGACAGTGGAAGTCACCTGTGAGACAACAGAGACATGAAAGCAGAGGTCAGACCAAGTATTGCTTTGAAATATTTGCTCCATCCTGCAACAGAGTGAAAAATCAGGCTTCTGCTTTAGGACGATGGAAAGCTTAAGAAAGGAAAAAGAAAAAAAAAATACAAAAAAATACAACTTATAGGTTTCTTTTTTCTTCCCTTTGCTTTCCTATTCCCTCCCAGCTCCATAAAAAATCGGATAATAAATGGAAAGACTTGATGCTGTCACTGAATTAGAGTCTGGCCTCAATCAGTGTCTAGAATCCAATTTGAAATCATCATGCTATTTTCTAGGTAATAGATATGAAAGTTTCTGTAGGAGACAAAGCACCTGAAGTTGGATCACATCATCAGTTTTGTACTGATGAGACACTGGATGGGTTTTCTATTACATATCCAAAGAGTGAACATCTGTCTTACCAGAAAGCTTATTCAGGCTCAGCCAAAAGCTTTCATATCCAGGGATACATGTCATAATTTGAGACTAGTGAACTGGAGATATTCTGGGAGAAGAAACATGCCGGCAGGGAATATTTTATCACAGTTGAGATTGGTCCAACACGGAAATGACACTCAGAGAAAAATGACAAGAAAAATAAATAAATAGATAAACAAACAAACAAACAAAAAAATGTCAACCAACCAACCAACCAAACAAACAAACAAAAAACCACACACACCAGTGTTCAGGGTTTTCTATTCTGCTTTAATTCTGAATTATTTTCACTTTTTCCAGTAATTCTTACCTGCTAAATATCCACTGGACACCTAACAATTGAAATAGCCACCATGCAAAAAAGATCTACCTAACAGCAGACATGAAAATCTTGATTGGTGCACAGATGTTTTTTATCATGAGGTAACAGGGAAATCCTCCCAAGCAGAGCCAGACCTACCTGAGATTTATCAAGCACCCAAAAATGAGCTATATAAATAGCCAGCAAGATCAGACTTTGAGAAAATCTTTTTGCAAAATATAGAGGGTAAAACAGGCTTCTAACATCAGTGCTCTGAGTTGCCTGATGGAGGCATATGGCTGTATTGTGATCGAGCTCTAATTTAAGAATTCTGTTGGGACACCTGAAGCTGGATGGAGTAAGCATCATCCAATATGTCCATAAAATAGCACCTTCCCAGAACTACATACTACAGTATGCTGTGTAAACCAGACCAGAAAATTTAACATCCCAAGTCTTTCTGAAGACAATCTGCTTGGAGTGTTTACATATCCAGCTATAAAATATTATGGTCCAACTTAGAAACTTATTCACAAGAACAGCACCATCGATTTTATTCTATTTGCATGAATAAACCTTTTGCAAACCCATGACATTATTTGTTAAGAATCTTTTATATAAATGACATTCTAAAGCCCTTAACGAAATTTAATAATGTTATCAAGTGTCTTATCTGAAAGAAACTACAGAAAATAGCATTATAAAGACACTGTATGGTGAACACGTTAAAGCATTCAGTCATAAGGCCAATGACCGAGGGAGAAAGAAACTAAGAGACATAGGCAAAGGAGAAAAAATACGTTTCAGGATGAGATTTGAAAAGAGACAGAGTTGATGAGGCAGAGAGATACATTCATGAAATGGGATTACATACTAAGAAAAACTTTCAGATGTTCTGATATCCAGAGAAACCAACCATGGACAAGTTTGACTAGATACATGGTACATGGAGGCTGTCACACATCTTCCTACACAAACAGCAATTCTCACACCTCGCAAATTAATTACAGGGAGAAGTCTAGTGCTTGACTGGTCTATAACTTGTTATGTCTCTAGTTTTTCAGTTCACTGCCCTATAAAAGGCATTTATGTTAGCACAAATCCAGCAAGACACTATGGAAATAGATTCAACCCATAAACCACAGACATACCCAGTGTTTCTTAAAAGAAAGAGGAACATTTGTGAAAGATTATCCAAAATCTCCTAGTGTTATTTATAGAACTTAAGTCTGTATTTTGAATTGATGATCCAACTTAAAGAACTGCACAAGATGACTGCTGCTACAGTGGCATAGCCATAACAGAAACTCCAGTCAGGTAGCATTGGGTTTGGTTTCCACTTCCATGGGTTATACCCACATTTATATTTTGGTATCCTGTGCCACTAACTTCAATTGAACTTTATTGTCTAAGTACTTCTGTAAACACAGGTCTTATGCTTGACCTTCAGCAACTCATTTAAAGAGTGTGTGCTTCAGCTCTTTTCTTGTAAATAAGAGAAGTCCGTATTGGGCAACAATTAATAAAACTAATGAAATGTTTCTATAATAATAAATATAGCAATTGGTGAACACTGGTGTAATGTACTGACATCATCTAATCAAATGTAAATTTCCCTGAAGACATAGAAAAATTTTCAATGGTAATAATTTATTTTACATTCCCATACACCATAGTCTTAGTTTTCAGATGCGCTGATGACTTTCAGATTCATGCTGATTAACCTGCAAGGCCATCCAAAGTCTCTGTGAACTGGTTGGAGGAGACTCAAGTAGGTTAAAGAGCAGAGGAGACATGCACGAAAATTCATCTCTTCTTTTGAAAACTTAAGTATTAACAACTCTTCCATTTTCCTAAAGGGAAAAACAAAACAAAACAAAACAAAACTACAACACTTGCATCTATTCAACATACCAGGGCACAATGAAGCCAAAGCTTAAATATAAAATAAATCTCTTGGAAGAAGCTGCCTCAGAGGAATGATTACTTGGCAAATTCCTCCTAGGAAAGGGAAGGAATGTGTTATGTCTTACTGAGCTTGACTAATGAAGAAAATCCCAAAGACTGTGTGGCACACAGAAAGGTAATAGATTTGCAAAACAAACACCTTCTGAATATGCTCTCTAGGTTCTATGGCTACCCACTAATTCTTCATTAGCTGACTGATTCCTATGCATGAAGAGGCAAAAAAAACTACAGATTTTCCCACATAGCCTGGAGCTGGAGGTGAGTTTAATGGAATGAATTTATCTGTAGAGTTAGAGTTTCAATTTATCTAATAAGTTTTACCTAATAAGGCAGTTTCTGCCATAATTGCTGATATAAGGATAGGAGGTTAATCTTTTAAGCGATGGCACTGAACACACCTGCTGAGAGATGATCTGGAGCTCTCCAATAAAACATTCATGGCTTCATGCCTCCTCTGTTGCACTTAAATCTATGTTAACAGTTTCAAAAAGCTAAAAAGCCATGCCTATGCTCTGCAGTGATCAATAGCACCACAGTTAGATATCAGAGTATTCAGCTCAGTGGGATAAATGTTCAGTCTTTGGTAGATTTAGTAGTGGGTGGAAATGACAGATGGAATTTAAGTCCTTTGTTCAAAGGCTTTTACTCACTCTTCTTTTCTGTAAAGAATTTCCCTCTGATATTTTGCTTTCTTTCCAAAGAACTGAAGAACCAATTATTTTGCTTTGTTCTCCTGGGGAGAGAGTGGGGGGGAAGAAAAAAAAAAAAAAGCACTTACTTCTTAAAGGTAAGTCATTAAGAAAAGGTTTAAGTCAACAGAAATTTGGTCATTGACAAATTTAGCCATTTGTCAATTAGAATAACTTAGAGAAAGTATAATTTGTGATAATCAGGAATAGAAAACCTCCTTTTTCACATTGCACTATGATTGGTTTACAAATCAAATCACATTTCCAAAGGCTATTTTCAATTCTGGTTTCAATACAATACATACCTAACTAAAAAAAATAAAAAATAAAAAAAAATCATTACACCAAATGTAAGCCATAAGGGTCATGAAGTGTAAAAACTAGCAATTGAGGTTAAAAAAGAGAACAAAGAGAGCAAGTTATCCTAGTTCTCACTTGACTATACTTTCCCCCTTCATTTGCAATTTTCTGCAATTACCTATTTAGGGAGAAAGCAGAGTGCAACTGAAAATACAACACACTGAAACTATTTCCTCTAGCCAGCATTCAAGCCGTTCTGTACCCAGATCACTCATACAGTCCTCAATGCAGGCCATGTGTCTGTAACTCAGAGTAATTCAACTTCAATTTCAAAACTTTCAGGAGCATGCAGACTTATTTGAAGTCTTCCTGGCTAACGCACTAAGTACTGTCACAGAATCACAGAACTGCAGGAGTTGGAAGGGACCTCAAGAGATCATGGAGTCCAACTCCCCTGCTAAGGCAGGTACCCTACAATAGGTCACACAGGTGGGCATCCAGACAGGTCTTCAATATCCCCATAGGAGCACTGCCTCTTTGAGCAACCCATTCCAGTGCTCTGTCATGCTTACAATGAAGAAGTTCTTCTGCATGTTAGTATGGAACTTCCTATGATCAAGTTTTAGGCCATTACAGCCATGCTTGTAACATTCCTCTTCTTCCCTTTGTACTTTTTATGTGGTACAGAAATACTGGTACAAATAATTTTGGGAGCAGTAATGTTTTGATAACAAGTACAAAGCTCGTGCAGTCTTAAACAAAAACAGAGAGAAAATCATTGTTTTCCATGATGGATATTTCTAATCAGTTTACTGAAACTCCTGAATAAATTTTATTGTCAGAGAAAAAGCTGACCCAAGATGTCAAAGGAACAATTATTTATTGCAATAATATATTTATAAAGAACTCTCATGCCATTCTCAATATATTTTACTTTCCAGTAATATAATTCTTTTACAATGAATCTTTTTTTTTTCTTTTTTTTTTTTTTGGAAGCTCGTTTTGCTAGACAGCACGCATATACAGTGGATGCTTGAAGAGGCAGCAGGAGTGTTGTGAGTAATCTGGGAGAAATCCTGCCATTTATTAAGTGTACTTCTGTCCACTAACCAGCATTCAGATCTGAAGAATCCTTTGAGCTGATATGTGATGCGTCTGAATAGCTCAAAGATTTTTTCAGTTAATCCCATGAGCTTTCTGAGGACTTACCACACACTGGTCATATTAACTGAGTAGAATCTGAGGAAAGAGGAGAAAAAAGGAATCAGATACCACATATTTGCTCTTTCCTATGGACATAACCCTGACAAGATTATATGGGATAATTCAAGGATTTAGAAAACGAAGAACTAAAAGTAACACATAAGAATGGCAGAACTTAAAAGGATAACTTGGTCATATAATAAAAGTTGCAATGCAGTTGAGTATCTCTTATTATTTAGTTGCACCACAATATTAAACTTCAGGATACACGATCTTTTCTACCTTGCTGATGAAACAGGATGAGGGATAGCGCTGGGTTCAGTCCAGGACCCATCCCATAGTCTTCTCCTCATTGTGAGGGGCAAACATTTCATGAACCAAATCATGTAAAAACATGTAAAGTAGTTAATTCTTTATTTTGAACTTCTCATATTTTTGTCTGAGAGAGAAAGGAGTGTTCTATCACACAGCCTGGACTCTTAGAAATTCAAATATTTGCTAAATGTGTACAAGAGAGACCATCAGCAGTGAATTCTCTCTGATTAATATGTTTTGGTTTTTTTTCAGATTTTTCAGATAAATTCTAGAATGAATTTCATTTGTTATGTCTTCCACATCTTCTTGATGGACAGTTATCTTTGCATCCTCTTATAAAGTTTCTGGTGCAAACTAAGTCTTTGTACTTCTTGGTATTTGCAAACCCAGCAAACATCAGCCCATCTATAGGGAACCAGTAGATTGCCATCAACGAGATTTTTCTGAAGAGAACTCAGAAGAAGGAAGCAATGCAACTTTTGAAGGTCAATTGAGAATAATTTCCATGGAAGTTAGAACATATCCCTCTTACAAGGTCTATTTTTTAAACCACTTTCACAGCAGTTTCTTGCTGTGCTGTTCTTGTATAGAGATAGGCAGGTGCAGTAGTGAAAAACGAGGTTCATCTAGGGAACAAAGACTTCTGCAGTGTAATGCATTTTGTGTATGAAAGCACAAGAAATACTGATTAAGAAACAAGCATTATTTCAATCCTTAAAAGAAAGCCTTTTTGCTCATCAAGAAAGTGTACTATCGACAAAATGGGACTCAAAAATCCTTGAAAATTCCAACTGAAAAGAGAAAGGCAACCAAGGGTTAGAATAATTTGGAAACTACAGCATAAGTAGAGCCATACTGAATATGAAGATGAGACACATTTAGTTTAAATCTCAGAAAGGGATTTTCTTAAAGGGGGATGGAAACATAATGTTTGCTATCTGCAAAATATAAAGATTGCCTCACCATCCTTTTAGATACAGCATATGAACATATCTGCTAAAAGTCAAAAGTGAAAGACTCCAGGAAGCTGCCAGACCTAGGGAAAATGAATATTCTGCAAATATATTTATTTTATATGTAAAGTGGAGCAAAGAAAATATTGTTAAATATTTACTCATCACCCAGTAGCTTATTAAAGTTTGTCACAGCAAATACAGCTGACTCTATAGAGTGTGGGCAGACATGATCCCTACCGATAAAATCCATGACTGAGACTCATAGGTAAGCAAAAGCCCTGAAAGAAGTTTTTCAAATGCATGAAGAGCAGCTACATCAGCAAACCTGGCTGTATGAATGCAAAATTGTTGAATTTGCTTACTCTTTCTTGTCTGTTTCCCTGTGACTTCAACTAGTCATCTAGTCAACTAGACATCCTTCAACTAGTCCCCAAAGTATTCTCAAAATAGCAGAGACCCCACAATTATCACTCATGCAACACCAGCAGAGTGATGACATTTGAAAAATAGGATGGACTCCATTCTGACTACCTACTGCTAGCACTTAAAATTTAGTGTTGTAACACCTGGAAAATAAACATCTGGTCTCACGCTTCTGATTCAGACTGTCTATATATAAGCAAAGGTTCCCTGGAAAGTTCATAAGGAATGTGATTCAGTTTTTCAAATGGCTTTTTCTCTGTTGGTCCTCTAGGCTTCCTGAAAACAGAGATGCCCTCATCCAGCTGGCAGGAAACACTGGTTCCTAGAAGGTCTGCATAGAATGTTGGTTCACAAAAACAAGCAGCACTGGCATTGATGACCTGCCTTTGCATGACAATACAGTGGCAAGTTCTCAAACCCGGGAAGAGGAGACCTAAAACCCAAATTCTGCTTCAGACTGAGGGGAATCAACTTCTCCCATTACCTGGGAAAGCCCAACTATGCGGGTTACACACAAGGATGGGATGTTCTCCACCTTTGTTGAAACTATGACTGCTTGTTCCACTGCCTGCAAGATTCATAACACCAGTAAACAAAGAATCATCTGGAAGAAGGGGAAGGGTTCTCATTCACAGTTTCTGTCACTCAGAGGTCAATTCAAAGGAAAACGTGAAGCCCCCTCATCTTTGATTAGCTGTTGTCCAAAAAGACAAGGCAAGCAAAAACCAACAAAAAACCAAAGAACACAATTAAAAACAACAACAACAAAAACAACACAAACCAGTTAATGGATTGGAAAATGTGCTAAGAATCATGGGGGACCCTCAGAATAAAATCACAATGGCTTTTTCCTTGGGGATATACTGGCCTTCACGTATGAGTTATTTAGAGAACAGTCAAAGGTCTATACTACGCAAGAAAACAGATTAGATGGTCATAGCAGTCCCTTCTGGTCTTAAGCGATTAATCTCTGACATTATGTCAGAAGGTTGTTTCATCATAGCCAAAGAAGGCAATTTCCTTGCTGATAAATGAAAAAGTAAATCAATTTTTATTCCAAGGCAAGGCAGGAATCCCACTACTCCCTGGGGGGCTTTTTCTGTCCAAGCACTGCCCAGCTGAGCAAGGGGCTGCTGCACCAAACACAAAGGACGGCATATGCTGCTACCAGGACCTCCGTGTATTCTCCTTCTTTCCAGAAAAATATTGGCCACTAAAGGTCAGTTCTGGCCTCTGAAGACACTGATGCATTTAGACGAGGTCTTGGCTTTTAAAGTACAGAATTTCCATGATATGCATCTAAATAAATGATGGAAATCAACGAGGAAAAATGGGCTGATATTTATGTAACACAAACTAGGAGAAGCGTACCTCTGAACTGCACATAGCTGTAGCACAGCCTTGGCTATGTCTCTTTGGTCTGCATTTCCCTTACTGATTTAGTTCTTCAGGTCAAGATTAGACACTGACAGACAATTTTCAGAAAGTTTTACTGCAATAACTGCATAGATATTGAGTAATTAATTCTCAAATGCTTGAATGGACTCAGGACCCCATCCTTTTTTATCTCCAGTTCACCAGGGAGAGAAATAAAATGTGAGAGGACATGCCCAAGGGCCAAAAAACATGTAATAAAAAAGTGTTTGAAAGTGGAACAACCCTGTTCCCAGTCCCATAATACTACCACTGAATCTCTCCGCCTCTCAGAGGTCACTCCTCGCACTCCCAAAACTAACACATCTTAAAATTCTGACAATTTACTTTTTATTTAAATGACATGGTTTCTTCTTTCCTACACTAAGAACAGAGAAGGAATAACTATGGCCAGAGTCTGACCTCTCTGAGTCAGGAATGGCTGTAACTCAAGATAGCAGAGGAAAGCAAAACCACCAAATGAGTTATGCACAGTCATCTACAAGGAATGAAAATAAGTACATTACACTGCCTATCATTAAATACTTAGTGATACCACTGCCAAAAGGAATTTCTCTATACAGCAAACGCAAATGTAAAGTTTTCACTGACGTGGTTGTAGAAATTATAATTTCTAATTTCTCACTGGTTAGTTTTAGGTATAAGACAGATAAATAATGCATCTATTTCTAAAGGACTCATACAGAGAAGATGCTCAGAAATAATTGGAAGAGGGGCCACGGAGCCTTTATTTTAGCCTTTATTTTGTATTTGAGGCATCTTCCCAGTCAATGAAGCTCTGTGAAAGATTAATGTAGTTTGAACTTTTATTGTGGAATATCATTTGTGCACTGTCACACATAGCACAAATGGCGCTTCAGTCACAGTTCGGTAACATTCCAGCATATTATTTCCAAGGCATTTGAGAGTTTAGAGAATTGTTGAAGGGCACGTTGTACTCATTTGGTAATAAAGCAGAGTGCAGTTGCAGTCTCCATATGATTTCAACAAATGGAATCAATGTTAATTTCATTGAACGTAGCAAAATAGTTGTGATAATAACCCTAGTGAAATATTCCACTAGAGAAAATAGATAAAATATAGTGTTACAGTGTTTTATATCGTGCCCACATAGGATTCTGGAAAAAATACAGAAATGAGTGGAATAAGATATTCTGAAAAATCCTAAACATTTCAAAGACATGCTCGTCTGCAAATAAAAATTGCTGTCTTTACACACTGATTTTAAGAATGTACAGCTGAAGAAAGAATTAAAAAATCAATCGTTCTTTTTTCACCACTGATACCTATGTTTAAGGCAGCATAGATGTTTCAGTTTGGCATTTTTGCTCACACAAATACGTGTTTTAATGATCCTGAAAGTAAACACTTCCATAAGCCATGATTTGTTAGCACTGCCTTCACATGTTATAGCCAATTAGTCAATAATTAGTCAAATAATTAAAAATATAATTATCTAGCCATGTTGTCTTTTTTAAATGAAGAATTCACAATCTGATTTCTCTTTCTGATTATGTGGGGGTTTTTTTGCTGCCTCAGTTTAAGTGAATAAGCCTTGGTTGTTTTTTCTCTCCTGAATTAAAACAGGATTCTGTTAATAAACAGACAAGTGCTTATTAATATGCTATCACCAGTAAAGACACAAATATCTAGCTAAATACGTATTCAGCTCCCACCAGATGCAAATATATCTACAAGAACCATCACTGATGTGCTGGAGACCTCTAGAGCTGCGGCTCTTCTCATGAAACTATACTTGCTGATATTACCAGCTATTAGGACTACAGTTCAGATACTCTGTATCAGGCTTAAATTAAAACAAAACAAATATGCAAACAAGAAAACAAACAAACCAGGAGGTCCTTTGTAGAACTGTCAAAATATCTCTGACACTTCATAAGAAACTGTGTAACATCCGAACAATCACCGTATTTTCAGTGTCTTTAGACACTTGGAGCATAAGAATATCAGCCTTCAGTAAGGACCCGATGCCACTAGCGGGACGTGAGACCAATGCCAGAAAAGAAAGACAACGAGAAATGTGTCACTGGTACATGTTGGTACTCTGAAAAACAGCTTATAAATAAGGCAAAACATTAGAGCTACAGGACAACCAAAATCAGGAATTCTGAAAAGCTTTAACTACCTTTAATTATCTCCTGTCTACCTCTACCAAGACTATCTGATTTCCAGTTTGTAAAGTCTGCATGAAAGGACTGGCAGATTGCAAGATATCTGTGGATCAAGGCACATACTTTATCACACTCCTCTGAGATTACGTTATTAATTTAAAAATCAGAATATATAACATCAATACTTCCCAATGGTGGTGCTCACACTCTTACATACCTACCTTTTGTAGTTGTGTTAACACTTAATGAAACACTAATATTCTGAATTCTTTCATCTGGGCACAAAGTCAGCAAAAGAAGTAATAATTGTATGTTGCTATCCCACGCTCCATTTCAGCCACCTCCTTCATGTGCATATTTTAGGGGTGAACTGTTGGATGGCTTCCAGAGACTCTCTGCAATTTCATGAAGTTAAATCTGGTCACAAAGCCAAACACAGGCTTTTTTTGTTATTCTACAAATATGGAAGGAGTAAAGAATGGCAACTGTAGACGGAAATGGAAAGTAAAGGCAGGAGAAAAAGTGTAATTTGAACAAAATTCACACCAATCATCTCAACTCTTTAAAAAATATGAAATATTTTTATTTTACCAACTGCAAGTCAAAAATTTACAAGTCACCTTTCAAACTTAACTTTTATGATTGCTTGAAATCATCTGCTATGGTCCTAGCCAGCTTGAATTAGATCTCCATGACGAATGCATCCTAACATTGGAGGGTAAAATACTAAAGAAGTATGCTTTTCAGACACTTAGGTGAGCAAGTTTCTTGTCTGAACAAGAACAAATTAAAGAAATCAAGACTTTTAACTACAGTGATAAGGACCAGTATGTGATTCTTGACAAGCATAACTTGAAACTTCTAGACTAAATAACTCTCGTAATTTATCTCAGAGATTCCTTTTGTCTTATGGTTACTTTTTCAAGAAAACTCTTGACCATAATTGGTACCAAGTTGTGGATTTGGCAGGTGTATAGAAAACTCAAATTTTGTCTCTTAATATGTAGTACTATAGATGGGAAACATTTTTGCCTTCATACAGGACCCAGATGGCGAACTGTGAAAGCTTAATTTCAAGAGCATTCAGGCTGACAGCTCTACAAGCAGCAAGCTGAATTTAACTTATGTGATTTTGACACATACACAAGACTCTTCAACCAAACGGTCCAATGCTCCACCTATTAGAGGCATGCTTACAAGATCACAAAAGCCTTCAACATACAGATCACATCTGATTGCTATACTAGAAACCACACGCAAACATGCATAGAGCATTCTTCCATGGGCTGAAATTGTCAACAAGATATTAATTCTGTTTCTGTTTTGCAAGGGTTACCACAGAGTTTCTACTGTCTCATAGGTAGTGCCTCTTTTGCCCTGTATTTTACTTAAAGAATTTCATTTATGAGCCTTACTCAATTTCATGCTGGAACACCACCTACTGACAGCTCTACACTGCTTTCTGTATCAAGTGTTTCTTAAAATCTTGTCACTATGTGAGCCCACGAGCTCTGATCCTGAGATGTCTGGCCATGCACAGCAAGTCCAACAGCATTTGTCAGGAGTCTGAAAAGAGAATTGAGAAAAAGGAGATTGCAGGCCACTGGTGATGTATTGATAAAAAATAGTAAGCTCACCCATTCCGTGTTTCAAGCCAAGCAATGAAAATGAATTGTCTCCCAACCAAGTGAGAATCAAGCAACCAGACAGCAGGCAAGTGCGAAAGTCACTTTAAGATTCTTTTGACTCCAATTTAGTTTAAAGCATTTGAGCATTTCAGTGGTTGCAGATTTTCTGTATTGTGCACAGTACACAAATGCAGTAAAGCACCACTTTCCTTTCTGACTTTTTTTTATACTACACAGCTCAATCAGGTTGAACTTCCTATTTTCAGCAAAGTTTGATTTTCTTTCCAATGTACTTAATACTCTGTAGGCAGCACCCCTGCACCTTACAAGTTACTGTAACAAAGAGAAAATCATGCCAAAAAGAGTTAATCTTTGTAATGAAACTAAGATTATCTGAAAACAGTTACCCACAATGCACATTTCTCAGAGTTGAAACTGCCAGAATATCAAGTTGAACAAGTCTTTCTTGATTTGGAAATGCCAGATTTGACATATATGACCTCTCATTCTGTCATCTTTGGCATTATTTAGGGTATCCTTCTCCAACGACTTTGCTACCTTAGAAACCTAGAGGTAGCTAGTTGTCACCCTCCCTGCCCTCCTATGTCACCTCTGCTTGGACTGACATCTCCAAATCTCAGTCTATCTGTTTTACCTCAATGCAAAACTTCTTTAAAAACCCTGTTTCTGGAATTTCTGGTGCTGAGAGGGCACCAGTGATAAAGCACATAGTGAGAGGCTGTTATATGTCTGACAGACCTTGACCAACCATGTGACCACTTCCATTTTCTCTGCTCATAATACAAAGCGCACTCAGTCAAACCATTGGAATTAGGATTCCTCACTGCAAAGACCACCAGTTGCTTCTCTCTGTTAAGATGCTATTGCCTGACCTCGGTGCCAGGGAAGGTTATGGAGCAGATTGTCTTGAGGGAGATCATGCGGCATGTGCGGGATGAGCGGGGGATCAGGCCTAGCCAGCATGGGTTCACAAAGGGCAGGTCCTGCTTGACCAACCTGATCTCTTTCTATGATCTAGTGACCCATCTGGTGGATGAGGGAAAGGCTGTTGATGTGGTCTACCTAGACTTCAGCAAAGCCTTTGACACTGTCTCCCACAGCATTCTCCTGCAGAAGCTGGCAGCCCGAGGCTTGGATGGGAACACTCTTGGCTGGGTGAGGAGCTCGCTGGAGGGCCAGGCTCAGAGAGTGGTGGTGAATGGAGTCAAATCCAGCTGGCGACCGGTCGTGAGTGGTGTTCCCCAGGGGTTGGTGCTGGGGCCTGTCCTCTTCAATATCTTTATTGATGACCTCGATGAGGGCATTGAGTGCACCCTCAGTAAATTCGCAGATGACACCAAATTGGCTGGAAGTGTGGATCTGCCTGGGGGTAGCAAGGCCCTACAGAGGGATCTGGACAGGCTGGAGAGCTGGGCTGAAGCCAATGGGATGAGTTTCAACAAGGCCAAATGCCGGGTCCTGCACTTCGGCTACAACAACCCCAGGCGACGCTACAGGCTTGGGGCGGTGTGGCTGGAGGACTGCGTAGAGGAAACGGACCTGGGGGTATTGATTGATGCTCGGCTGAACATGAGCCGACAGTGTGCCCAGGTGGCCAAGAAGGCCAATGGCATCCTGGCTTGCATCAGAAACAGCATTGCAAGAAGGAGCAGAGAGGTGATTGTTCCCCTACATTCAGCACTGGTGAGGCCGCACCTCGAGTACTGTGTCCAGTTTTGGGCCCCTCACTGCAAGAAAGATATTGAGGCCCTGGAACGTGTTCAAAGGAGGGCAACAAAGCTGGTGAGGGGTCTGGAACACAGGCCATATGAGGAGAGGCTGAAGGAGCTGGGAATGTTCAGCCTGGAGAAGAGGAGGCTCAGGGGAGACCTCATTGCTCTCTATAACTTCCTGAAGGGAGGTTGTAGTGAGCTGGGGGTCGGCCTCTTCTCTCGTGTCATTAGTGATAGGACCAGAGGGAATGGCTTCAAGCTACGGCAGGGGAGATTCAGGCTGGACATGAGGAAGTATTACTTTTCAGAAAGGGTGGTCAGGCACTGGAATGGACTGCCCAGGGAGGTGGTGGAGTCACCGAGCCTGGGGGTGTTCAAGGAAAGGCTGGATGTTGTGTTGAGGGACATGGTTTAGTGGGAGCTACTGAGAATAGGTGAACGGTTGGACTGGATGATCTTGAAGGTCTTTTCCAACCTTGGTGATTCTATGATTCTATGATTCTATTTATGGCAATAAATGAAGGCACATTTGCTCTAAACATCTCCAGTGTTGCAGTCTCCCAGAGAGACAAGTCTCTTGTCTAGACATCTAGTGTCGAATTATCTCTAGGGTCAATTGGAAAGAAGGAGATTAAGACTGATCTGATCCCATTACAGGGTATTTGGAAAGGAAGCAGGATAAAAAAGCTGCAGATTAACCTTCAACAGGTTTCACACAGAAGTCTAAGGAATTTATACAGATTCTGCCTAGCTAGACAAGTAAGTGTTCATTTTATTATATGTGGTCTTTTAGTGGTCATACCTCTGCAAGGGGCTTTGTGCTTTACTGGCATTTCCCTGTTTGGAATGCGTACATCAGCTCACATGGCAGAAGATCCACCAAACCATCCACTCCCATTTCATCTGAGAAATGCCATTAATATCCACATTCCGAAGGAAAACACAACAACGCCCTCTCTTGCCCAACTGAAGCATGGAAGGTTTGATGACTTCCCCAAGCTCAGAACAGAGCTCTCAGAACAGAGCTCTGGGATCAACAACCAAAAATTGCTGCTATTTGATACCAACTGGCTTTTCTACTGAGAGAATGAAGAAACAGTAAGAATTAATGCTAAACTGGCACCACAAAAACCAACAGCATATAAGCATAGGCTCCTATTGCACAAATGCCTTGGTATTTGTAGGAAAAACACTCTCTTTACTTCATTTTTAAATGTTGCTGGTAAAATTTCATGAAATCAAACCATAACACTTAAACTAATGAAGATCCAGCAGATGTTGAATCTGTGTTATTTTATAGCATTGTTTTATTTGGGGAAAGAATCCAGTTTTGCTGAAATATTAATGAAAAATGCTCATTTTGCTTCTGGATTCACTGAATGCCTGTGTTCAATGGTTTGTTCCTGTTTTCAGTTCCCTCTGTGGCTTCTCAGTCTTACTACATCAGATAGCAATAGCATATATTAGACATAAAAGAAGAACTAGCAGTGTTTGTGTATTGAAGTATTAGATAAGTACTGTGAATAGGACAACACAGAGGCTGATATCTACCAGTGCTCTCTGGAAGTCTGTTCATTTGAAGACAAACTGAATTAAGGTAACTTTAATTTCCTTTCGATGTTGTCCATACAAGACAGATAAAGGTCAAAGGAGATTTTCTGAGTCATGAACTCCAGACTAAAAATCTCACTTTGAGTAAAATCTTGAGAATTTATTTCTTTTATCAAGGTATCTTGGAAGTCTTCATACAAATTCTGTGTTTCACATACTGGCTAATCATGAAAAAAACAACCAAAAAAATGGAACTGAACAATGAAACTCACCATAAGCCAACGGTTTGCAACCATCTAGTTTTACCATGAGTCCTTCCCACTTGGGACTTTTGATAAAGTTGTGTCTGAATTCCCTTCTCTGCCTGACTGATGGGAGAAAATCTCCTCTGTCCTCACATGAGAAAACTCAGTTTCTGTCATCTCCTTAACACACAATCCTATGCCTGTTTTTGTTGTTGTTTTTTTTTTTTTTCTGAATCACTCTGCTATACGTGCCTCTCTGCTGTTATACATCTGTTGTGGCACTAGCTTATATTCCCACTGTAATTTTCTGAGTCAGTATTTGTACTTCTGTCTCATGTTGCAAAGAAAACATCTCTACTGGCACTATGCTTTAATTGGTATCAAAATATTTGGTAGCATAGCCAGTAACACCCACAACTTCATTTATTGTTTTTCTCTTATGGAATATTGGTATCTTCATCTATGTGGTATAGTTATAACCATATTCTTTTTATTTTACCAATGAGATCCCTGGTTTTGAGCAGTTCATTCTGGTAGTATGTGTCCAATCCTCAGGAAAATATCTAGATATCTCAGAAGGGTATTTAACTCTACATAATTGACATTACACCAACATCTTCAGTTTCACTGACAAGCAAGGTCAGTGAGTCTAATGCAAGGCCAGGTGGGGCCACAACACAAAGGCATTCCAAAAATTACTGCATGGTCGATCTTCTTGGTCAGTGGCTTTGCCCACCCACCAAGCTGACTTCTGTTGGAAAAGTCCCATGATGGAAACAAGGCTAAACGCAGTCATGTGTCACATGTATAATCATCCTGCTAAAATGCTAAAAACATTTACTGTTGTAACAATGGGATAACTTATAACATTTTAATATATTGCATAGAACATGGTTGTTGAATAAGCTCTGGAGGGCTGAAATCTATAAACAGATTGATTTCTATAAGGGAAAGTCCAGGTAATAAAACTTCTTTGAGCTAGTACCCACAGCACTCCACTATGCACATATATCCACATGCATGTGACCAAGTTAACTGATTTTTCAGTAAAATATTTTAAGTGGGACCTACAGGAGGAAAAAGTGTATTTGTTTCTGCTTGGTCTCTTTTAGAATAAAATTGTTCCAAGGCTTTATGGAAAAACAGTGTTGTTTCATCATTGAATCTCTTCTGTATTCCAAATTAAAATACAGTTTGTATCCTTACTACATTGTATGTTAAATAACATTTAGGTTATTTTCTTCTAATTTCATGATTAGTTCCTCTATTTTTTGGAAGCTAAGCTCCAAGCTGCAAGAGGGCAGAACTTTCTGAAGGATAATATACTATAACAATATAGGGATATATTAAAATAATATAAGGATAATATAATGTAATATACGCAGTGTAACTTGGATCTCAGATTTTGCCTATGTTAACCAGGGACATTAACTACCATCCAAAATTAGACCAAACACAAACAGAACTGTGACCACTTTTTTGTGCCTCTCATTAATTCTTCATTTATGTAGATGCCTCTCAAGTATCTATTGCCAACAGATACACTGGAAAAAATGAAGAAGAGGGGCATTATTCACATTCATGTATTTAGAAGGCAACTAGAGGACACTGAGAGGAGGCCTCACAGCAGACTATAGCTCCTCACAGGGAGAGGAGGGGCAGTGCTGAGCTCTGTTCCCTGGTGACAGTGACAGGACCTGAGGAAAAAGCATGGAGCTGTGACACAGGAGGGGCAGCTGGGGGAAGAAACATCAGAGAGTGGAGGGCAAAGAACAGGTTCCCCGGGGCAGCGGTCACAGTCCCAAGTTGCCAGAGTTTTGGACAAAATTTTCAAACAGAGTTTGAATTTTGGGTGTTCCTGTGTGGAGCCAGGGGTTGGATTCACTGATCTGTGTGGGTCCCTTCCAATCCCAAATATTTTGTGATTCTAACTCACAGCAAGGGGCTCATTGGGTGAAGAGCCACTGCATAGGGCCCAGTGCTGTGCTGTGCAGACCTGCAAGCAGACCACCAGCCTCTGTTGCTGTTAAGATATCCAATCCACATATGTCTGGGTGACTGCACAAATACTTCTCTCAAGATTGGAACATAAGGCACATCCCTTCTTTGTAACCAAAGCATGACTTAGAAGGTGGCATGAGGAAAAAAAGAGGGTGTCTTGTTTTAGGAAACAAAACATATGAGGAACAGTTGAGGCAACTGGTTGTTCAGTGTGGGGAAGAGGAGGCTGAGGGAGATCTCATTGCTCTCTACAGCGAGCTGAAAGCAGCAGCAAGAAGGGTGCCAGCCTCTTTTCTCAGGTGACAAGTGGCAGAACGGAGGAAACGGCCTCAAGTTGCACTGATGGAGGTTTAGATTGGATGGAAAAGGTGGTGAGGCATTGGATCCATCTGGCTGTGGCACAAAGGGACATGGCTTAGTGGTGGAGTTAGTAGTGTTAAGTGATGGTCAGACTTGATGCTCTTGAAGATCTTCTTCAACCTCAATGATTCCATGTACTTACAAAGAGCCTGGGCTAAATTCTGATTTCAATTATACTAAGATTGTCTGTTTACGGAATAACATGGAGATAAAATCAGCCTGTGCTTGCAGTGCTGCCAGCTAGGTCACCTTAGGACTTCTGTCACTCATGCAGGTGTTACCTGGAACACAGATACACACAGTTTTACACACCACCATCGAGTTTCAAGCATACTTAAGACTGCCTTATCAGTTACGAATAAATGAACTGTGAGAGCAAACAGCTCCCTTTAGCTAGAGACAAAACCTCACCTCCACAGGAAACTTTCGTTTCAAAAGCAAACAAATAAATAACAGTACGGCGAGATCCGGGTGACCGGGGCAAAACACAACACCCGCTCTCTCCCAGCTGCCTGAAACTCAGCAGACGCGCGCAGGAAGCGACGAGCAGCGCTTCACGGGAGGAGCGCGGCGGGCCCGCTCACAGCGGCACTGCCATGCTGCCATCTAGCGCCCGCCCGCCGCCCGGCCCGCCATTCCCTCTGCTCTTGAGGAGCGGTTCTCTGCAGCGTGGGGAGATGTCTTCTCTGAACGGACTGGGAGCTGCGGGCTGGGAGGGAATGGAGATGTCCAGCAGTACGGCCGAGGTAATGCTTTCTGCGTTAGCTATAGGGTCAGGCAAACAAATGGCAGCGAGGGGAATGAGCCCGGACCGGAGCAGCTGAGGGATAGTGAAGACCTGGTGTGCAGTAAAAGTGCAGTTTATTTCCGTAGTACAGGTCAAAGAGGTGAATAGCATGCATCTTCCAAGAGGCAGCACAGCCTCTCTCCATCACCTTCACATCACTGAGGAACTGAGTGGATTAACAGTGGAACAAGAAGGATGGAAAGCTGTTACGGTCTTACTGTAAGAGGTTTTTGGTTTTGTTTTGGTTTTCAGGTGCTTGCTTTTGCGAAGCCCCAATTTCTAAGGGAAGCAATTTGATTTGACTGACTCAATTTTCATTAAAACCAAACCAACCAAACAATAAAACAAAACCATCCCTAATCCACACAGCTGTGGATATGATGAGAGAAAAATCTTGGAATTGTACACCAACATCCCCAAATGGCTGAAGAAAATGAATAAGGGAGAAAATGAAAGAAAATCCTCAGCCTATTCAGAGTTAACTACAGCTTCATATTTAGCAACACCAGGAATGAGTGAAGAAGTATAAAAAAAAGTAGTGTAATAATAACAGTACAAAGAAATGAGCAAAACAGAACAAAGTATACAGGAGAGGAAATAGATCTACTCGGAAGAAAACACCTATTTACTTGGTAGGAATTTCACAGTGGTCTGTGCTGAGAGATGCTGGAGTAAGATGAGAGGATCAGATATATTCTCTTGAGTTTGTTTTGCTCTGTGGAGGGGATTGTGAGTTTTACTGCTGTTTACAGTAGTTTTCCAAGTTACCCTGCTTTCCATACCAACCTTTGTAGTTAAAACCCCAGACAGCAAGCCACTCAGATTCACAGCTAGCTATGTTGGGGTCTAGTTGTCTTGTAGTGTTGTTCTAGCTTACTACAAGGAAAAGAAAATGGAAAAACTCCTCTATAGGAACAAGTCATGGTCATTTCTGAAGAAAGCGTGGTACACCCACTTAATAACAGATGTTTTCTTTAGAAATGTAGTTCCTTCCCTTGCCAGATTTAAAGGCCAGTCCAAGGAAGGTGTGAGGGAAGTACGTCCTTGCCAAGATAACACAGAAATAGCAGAAAGGATTGCACATGGAACAATGATTGCTAAGGGGCATTTCTGTGGCACTGCAAAATGCTACTAACAATTAAGATATGGCTTAGAAGAGGTGAGTTCTTAGAAAAAGAAAAGCGTTACCTACGGACAAAATATATGTATCATTTTCACTAGTTGAAATTAACTTATTTCCATGGAAGAAAGTTTCTCATCAATAGAAGACGTTGAACAGCTCACAGACTTCTTCAGAATCAGCTTAGGGAGAGCACAGCAATCACAACAGCATTATGTGGGGGGCACTTTTGTCAGCATTGACAATTTTTATCCTGTACAAATGGTGGTGTTTAACAAAGACATATGTTTACACAGATGGAGGAGGGAGGTTGTAGTAATGGTGTGATTGAAAGTAAATGGGATTGGTTGAGTAGCTGATGCCAGCTGCCATTTAAGCCTAAGAGTAGGTGGCTACTCAAGATGGGCTGCAGTCACCAGGATCAGATAATCGGAAGTTAGCTGGGTAGTTACCATGCACTTCATTCATCTCAGACTCAGCAGCTGCTGTAAGCCCCAGTAATGCTTAGTTGCAGTTTCACTGCTGTCCACTTGGCTAAGCCAGAAGGTTTGCTCGTGCAGCTGCTCTTCAAGCAAGGCTCTCAGGGATCCCTGCACCACGCAGGTTGGGGCTCAGGATTCAGCAGGACACCTTGAGGTTTGGTGCTCCCATCCTGAAAAATGCAAAATATTCATTGACAGCATTTAAGCACAAAACTGTTTAGAACTCAGCATGCAGCACATAGGTGAAATCAGTACTTGAATTTTCCCAGAGCTTTGCAAATGGAGAATTTGTTTCAAGACTCCCCTGTCTATCCTCCCCTTGTGCCCCCTTGTGCTGGCTGACCTTCCCACAGCCCAAACAAATATTTTCAGACAAGAGATAATGGCCTCAGGTTGTACCAAGAGAAGTTTGGATTGGGAATATTGGATATTAGGGAAAATTTCTTCACAGAAAGAGTGGTTGGAACTGGAACAGGCTGCCCAGGAAGGTGGTGAGTCACCATCCCTGCAGGTGATCAGGAAAGCTGGCACTGAGTGACACAGTTAGTGGGCATGGTGATGATGTGTTGGGTAGGACTAGGTGATCTTAGAAGTCTTTTGCAACCTTAATGATTCTATGAATTCTATAACTCTACAACCTTAGCACTGCTTAGCCAGAAGAGTATGGCACTGATCTTGAATGAGAGATGCAGCTCTTGGAGCTCTAGTACTTTGGCTGATCATAAGGAACTTCCTAAAGACAAAAGTCCATTTTCAGGATTTGGCTCTTTGTGAGATACCAATACAGGAATATTGAAGCAGTAATAGCAGTAGGAATAATGGAATAACAATGAAAATAACATCTGCAGAACCTACAGTTTTTTTCTCTTAATGAGAGTCTTGCACGAGTAGAAGGTACATTCCTACCCCAGTCATCCAGCAGCATCTCACCTCTGTTCTCAGGTCTTGCTGCAGTTTGATGGCAATGGGGATAGAACAAGGGACAAATAAGTGATGGGGCTATTCTGCATTCTAGCTTTTATTTTGTGGCATTAGCTTTTGTCCTCTCTTCTTCCCATTGTAATTATTGTAAATAATGCAGATTACTTTTACACATTAAAGGTCTTTTCTTCACAAGTAATAATCAAGTCTAGCTCTTAGAGTATTTTCCCAGATGTCAATCCACTCTACAGAGAAGTCAGTGTCATGCTTCTGTAACGTGCTATCTTGTACATTATGAACAGTGTATCATAAAGCATTTATTTTAAATTTAGATATATTGCAACATTTAAAGTCCTAGAACTATTTTTTGGTGGTTTTCCCCATTAATTATAATTTCCCTTTCCAAATTTACACAGCCCTGATTGAATTGTGCCTATTTAGCTATAGCACTAGTGAAACCTGAGCCAGGGTTCTTTATCATCAGTACAGTGTGTATGAATACACACTGAAAATAGAAGAAAGAAAAACAGCTGAGTTCTCAATTCGTCTCCTTAGGCACACAAATCCAGACTGCAGGCATAACACCAAAAAAATCATGACTCTTGAGACATTGCAGACGGACAAGGTTTGCAGGGCACTCACCTTGAAATGGGTATTGTGCATCTCTTACTTTGGTAATAAGCCATGCAAAGTTGGACTCAGTGATCCTTATGGGTCTCTTCCACCTTGGGATTTTCCATGATTCCATGAAAGTCCTGTTTCTAGAAGCTGTTCTCACTGTGAAGGATTACATATAAGAGCATGATTTTGTCTGCTCTGATTTTTCTTAGAACAAAATTTGTAAAGATGGCACAAAATGATTCTGTTGTTGAAATTACTTCAACGGAACAGATTCCCATACCAGCCATTATTTTACTTTATTGTGACAAAGGGCCCAGGTAAAACTTCATTTAAAGAGCAACAGTATCCTTCTAGCTCACGTAATTTACTGTTACGAACAGCAATGCATTTTATACACCAGAACATCTACACATATGGAGAAACAAAAGCAGCTTACATTCACTGTAATAATAAGATTGCTTCAGCAGCGTAAATGACAGCCTTAATGCTCAACTGTGTTAAATGGCAGCTATTTTCCTATTATAGCCAGTGATATATCTTCATCATTTCAGTAATGTGGCCAACAATTGAGAGCTAAGTAGTAGCCACTATTCACCTCCAGTAAGCTTTACAGCTATTTTATATGCAAAGAAATAGACTCCTTAAAATATACCATTTACTACATCCCTCTGAATTACAGTGTATAAACAATAATGGCTATTTGCTAAAACATTACAGCACATATTTTAGTAAAGAGGTAAAGCCATGAAAACAAGGGACAGTGTATAAGCTTCTAGTTTCATACCAAGATAATGAACATGAATGACTTCGTCAGCATTAACCATGAGACTTTCACATTAACAATACAGGTTTTTATAATAAAAAAATCTATTATGGTAGTTCAAGCTTTTATTCATTTTGCAATAATACAAGGTAAACCATCACCCTTAGAGAGTTTCATCTAATGTTAAATCAGCACTGTTCCTCTGGCAAAAAGGAACAGCTTTCCCCAAGTATAGATCTTGTTTCCCCTCTCCCACAATTCCCGAGAATGGGATTCCCCATCCTGCATCTTCTCCCTGACCTTTCAAGTTCATTACAAATTAACACACTTTGGATTCTTCCCTAACGAAGGAAACATCACTAAAAGTTCATAAACAATTGTGACATCTTTTTGTGTCACCACATTCAACCTGATATAGCAAAGGAGGGGAGCTGAAAGAACAGCTCTTGAAAATAAGTACAATGAAGGTGCTCAAACGAGTTACCTGGAAGTGCATATACAGGAAATTAAAAGGGAGATGGCATCTTCTTTAGAGAAGTGTTCAGGTATCAGACACAGCTACCCATTAATTGTGGGAAGGGGAGCAAACACCACTGTCAGGTTGATGCTCTAGTATATGTGAAGACAGCAAAGGCCTTGGGTGTGCTTTGCACACAGTGCTGCTGTAAGAACATTGTTGTGCAAAGCTTTGGAAACATACCACAACATGTGCAGAGGTAGCAGAATTTTCTTCTTTGGGGAAAAACAACTAGAAAAGGTATTTATTACAAACAGTTATTCCTCATGTGGGATGTCAGTAAATTGATAAGAGCTATTTGAGAAGAAAATTAGCTTTCAATCATGCCTGACTTGTGGTGCAATCCTATGTATAATTCAACATGAAAAGTTGCTTACATCACAATTAACTTTTCTATTCCAGGACAGACCAAGCAAAGGTTTCTCTTAACATGGAAGGCAGCTCAGCTTGGTTTTGTAACGTCACTACAAGTCAGAGTCAGCCCACAAGGTACTGCACTTGCCAGGATTCCCAACAAGTTTTAGATAAAAGGAGTTACAGTTTGCAAAATGAGGACAGCATAAAAGCACCTTGTAAAGAGCTCATGTTACGGACGCTCATGTGTCGGCAGGACGTTTGAGAGGAGCAGCATGCCAGCTGCTCCCTGCTTACCATCCACCTGTTTGCTCGCTTGCCTTCTCTTTTTGTAAAGGAGCAGACAGCTGGGCCCAAGAGAAGCTGTTGTGGCAGCTCCCCATAGCTACACGCCAGCACACCCACAGCCTGAGCCACCTCAGGTGGAAAAGGCTATAAGGAGCAAGACAATAATCTGAAACAGCTGAGCTGCACACCCCTGTCCTCATCATTTACTGGCCCTGCCTGTGGCAGGGGGGTTGGAGCTTGCTGATCCTTGGGGTCCCTTCCAACACAAGCCATTCTGTGATACTGTAATTCTGTGATTCACGCTTAGTGCTCTGAGCAAAAGTAAAAGCAGCGCTCCTGCAGAATGGTGGCTTTGTGGTGTTAATTTTTTTTTTACTTACGCTGTACTTAGAAGACTCTTTCCACACCACTCATATTTTGCCGTATGCTTCTAGCATGAAAGTGCTTCTTATCTGGTGAATGTGGCTCTAGTTCTGCTTTTGTTAGCCCCTCGGGAAACCTCGTCAGGTCAGCACAAGCTTGGGCAGTTCCCTGATTTGAGCAGTGGGCACTCAGCAGGCCTCAAACATGAAGTAGTGCTGTGAGCAATAGGCTGTGCCCAGCCTTCCCGCAGGCCGAAGCCCAGCCACTGGGAAGGACCTGCAGAGCAGCTTTTACGTGCTAACTCAACAGAAACAACCCCGACCACAACAAATGGCACAAAACTGTGGTAAAGGCGTGCATTATCTGAGATACTTCTGTATCTCTGAACAACTCTAAGCTGTTTCAATGGATCTGAATTTATTCTACAGCTCTAACTCTTCCAGTCACTAACAAATCCAGTGTAACATTCACATAAATGAACATGAAGAAATTTTAATACTTAAATTCTGTATGCATCAACTGACGCAGGTCTGCCTTGCTCTCTGTGTTTTAACCAATATACACGCAAATTAGTGACAATTTAAATCAGATTTTTTTTCAATCCTGCATGAAAAGCAGACAAAACAGGTGGTGCGCTGCCCGTTCCATGTAAACAAGAAATAGGACAGCTGTACACTAAAGCTTTAGAGCAGGAATTTTAACAGCAAGTCTCACCCCTGAGGCTAATTAGCTGCTGTACCTGACTGAAGAAGTCTCCAGTGACCCCATCACTGACCCCTTCTGCCAAATAACAGCCTTTTAACTTTTCCTAAGAATTACAAACGGAACATGAGATGATTGAGAAGATACTTTCATCCTTATCTTTATCTATTTTCATAATCCTTAATTTTCACCAACAGATTTGCTCAGATTTTAGGAAATCAAAATAGATGGAGAAGAAGAAGAAACAGGACAGCCTTCTGGAAGAGAAATACAGTACAGAATGCTGCTGCTAATTTTTATTACCTGTGTTTTTAAACTTCGCTAGCTGACAGCTGGAGCTGTTCACAGGCAAAAAGGAGCACCCACATTTTATTTTACATTGCATGCAGTTATAGGAGTACTTCACACCTGCCACTTTGCATCTGCCTAGGTATTCAATGCTTTCCTCTGAATTAGCCCCACACAGTACACTTGCCACCAGCTTAAACGGCCTTTGGCAAAGCTCAGCAACATCAGCTATTTCTGTACAGAATAAGCCATAGGTGTTTGTGGAGCAGGAAAGCAAGACTATGTTGTATTTCATAATACTTCAGAATGCTTACAGGGCTCTGACAGCTGTTCACTGAGGCACAGCTATGAATCTCAATTTTGCCTCTACCTATCCCATCAGCATTTGCTCTTATTATGTAGAAACATGGTAGTGATTATTCTATTATGCTTTACATTGCTATTACCTTAGGACAATTCAGGATCTTAAAGCATCATGCAAGGCAGTGAATTCCTTGGAAAGCAAGAAATAGCTAGAGCAATGTGAGACCGGAACTGTCTGCCAGTTTCAATTCTTTCTGCAAGGCTCTATTTTATATTTATTTAATTTTCATCTCCTTAAGTCAAAGAGCTTTATTACCTTTCACGTGACCTCTGAAAAAGGATAAGTATGAAATCATCAACTATGTGTTTTTTGATTACAAAAAGCTTTTCAAAACCAACTACCACAGTGAAGCTTGCTTATTTGCCCTAACAAAATATGTGCTAGACACCATCAGTCAAAGAAAACTGATGTTCTTAAAAAAAAAAAGCTTAAGAATGAATTAGAGATTATATCCTTAAGTAGCTTCTACTTACCTATTCTTTACAAAAGCTTTGTTTGAAATGAAAGTATGCTGTAAAGATACAAAAAAAAACCCCTCGTGACATGCAGCAAAGGTCTCACTAAGACTGTTAACTTGTATTGCACTGTTAAATAAGATAACCATGTACTTGTAGTACCACAAAAAACTCGAATGTCACAACCTTTAAAAAGCCAACAGCAGCCATATTTTTAGTTATATTATCCTTTATTATTTTACAATATATTTCAAAAACTTTTACAGATGCCTTGAACTGTTCTACAAGAGCTGCAATACTGTCATAAAAGCACACCTACAAACCGAATGCACAAACAAACTTCATACCTACTGGTATAGAACCATTAATATCCGAAGGGTGTAGTCTTTTATTAAATAGATGTGCAGCAATGCAAATGCAAACAGATGTTAATGCAGAAAAACAAACTCTGCATTCATGGCTATAGAACAGAGGACTTTTTAAACACATTTGGTACTGTAACATTCTAGACAGCAATATGAGTAGTATTACATATTTAAAGCAATACATGCCCTGAAAAGCCTGTATTTTCAATCTGTGCGTGTAAACCTGAATCAAAAATAAACTAGTTATATTAAAAAACATGAGACACCTAGTCTGCCAACAAGCTTCTTTTTCTTTTTCTTTTTTTTTTTTTTTTGTCCTAGAATGACAAATAACTTGGGTGGGTGAATTCTGACCTGTGTAATTATTTTACATTATCATCCTTCTGCATTTCTGTAGTATTATGGAATGAACTTCCATAATGTGAATTTCCTGTATTCCTTGTGCACAGGCACAGGGGAATAACTTTGATATGTTAAACTTTTTCTCCGAGTCTCCAAAGTGGTAAAAATAGTTAACAACATAGGAAATACATTAACACACACCAAAAAAAAAAAAAAAAAAAAAAAAGCATTGGATAATGAGGTTTATATTATTATTTAAAGTTCTCAGCTGTACTTCTCTAGTGCAGAAAGCAGTGGCACTGCAGTTTTCAAGCACTGTGCATAGAATCCTCTCAGGCACACAGTGCATACTAACAGCTCAGATCTATATTAGTCTCTACCTACAAAAGTTTTGCTTTTATTATCATTTCTGGTCACATAAATTCCTAAGACATCTTTAGATCTATACTGTCTGTAAGTAACAAGGTAAAGCCAATTGTTTGCACATGTTTTTAAGCCTGTCCAAGTTGATATACTTCTATGGGAAACTCATGAAGACTTAAGAGGAGAGAACTTACAAGTCATGTCTGTTAGGTGAAAAAAAATAAAAAGGGTTATTAAAGTCTAAATTTATGAGTGGCACTGTGGCAAAAGAGGCATTCAGTTCTGCTTTATTCTTCAAGTTCATTAAGTTTCAGTTACCATTAAATATTTCCTAACACCATTTCTCAGCCAAATACAGCCTCCATCCCTCTTCAAACAGAGCTGCAATAGGCTGTCACTACCTTAGACCACTTTTTTGCTACTGTCTTCCCAACTAGCCTGAAGAGCAGTCAGTGGTATTTATTATTTATATACATGAGCCAGTCACAACCATCATTACAAATATGTTCTAGTTTATTTACTGTACAATGTATGTACACATTCTTGTGTTTACTCAATCCCTTATTTCATAATCTCAAGCACTCCAATGGTTAAATTCAGACTGAAAGAAAAAGCAATACAAATACAATGGTTATAAGTTTCAAGAATGTAGTGACGCTAGCTTAATAGCAAAAAGGGAGCATCATGCTCATTCTGTGAAAAGGGTTGGCAAAAATGAACGTAAAAAGAGAGGCAGACTGTATATTTTTTTTCTGTATAGTCAGAATAGAGAAAATTCAATCAAATTAGTCCTAAGGGATGCAGAAATAAAAAGGGCATTTTACTTAATACACATTTAGTTATTACGATTTTTCATTCACAGAGGCCCTGAGTCTTAAGTTAAATGGATTCTCCCCATCATGTGTTTTATGTGAAGTCAAACCTAAAGCTCTATACACATAAATGTCTGGTATATAATAGTGGACCCATTTTTTAAAAAAAGTGAGGCAATAAAATCTACATGAAAAACAAATAAAGGAACAATTTGATTGGAGGCCTCTGTCCTTTGACCCCTGTCCTGTCAGGTCAAATGTCCAATAAAATGTAAAATGCAGCATACATTTGCGTAATCTAAAATTTTTGTGATAATTTATTGCAAATTGCACTTGGCAGTTCACCACACCAATGGAAAACTGGCCCCCCTGTTGGCTCACACAGTCTTTTAACACCAAACACAAGTTCACCAGTAGAAAGATCTGGATAGAAAGTTTGCTGCTGTGCTGAGCCAGCTTGCTGCACCTTCTGGATGTGACCCAACACGAGACACTGCTTTATCTTGTTCCTTACTAGGGCTTTCATCTTCTGGTAAATACTCAGGTAGATCTGTATTCTGTTCTACTTCCACTGGAGTATCTTGGAACGGAACTAGCATCTGATGAAACATAAGGGATTAAAATCATGTCAAATGCTGCAACTTGAAAGAAAAAAATGGAAGTTTTATATTCAGGATTATAGGCATAGATACTGTGAGACTCCCTGCCCAGACAGTGAGTACAGAAATTGACACATCTAGAATCTACCATGCTTGGAAGATATACACAAAAAGCTCTGGCTTAACATGGAAGAAAGATACAACTCCAACAGCTGTAAGTCTTCTACTATAGTTATGAAATTAAAACATGTCAGGAATTGATGCTACAAAAAAAAGTTTTTTAATCTGATTCTTTTCATATCAAGAAAACATAATTAAGGAGAGAAAAGATTACTGTATTTTTGTCCTTTTTCTAAATAGTTCAATGATAAGTTCTACAAAAGTGTTCTATGTACACATGTCCTGACATATTGTTCTCCTTAGGTGGGTATGAGACCCAGTTACAAGATTTTGCATGGCATCAAGTGTTATGGACACAGTGGTGCTTATATTAGAAACAGAGTGAAGCAAAGTCAAGAAATTTCAGGAGTCAAGAAATTTCTATTTAGAGAGAGACATATCCTACCTCCTCACCACTTTCACTTTTTACAACTTGCTGTGCCTTCATAACTTTGGTTGATGCTATTGCTGTTGCCAAAGCCTAGAACAAGTGCAAAGAAAAATAATCAAGAACTTAACATAACAAAAATACAATAATGCGAGGATCTGGAGAATTACTGAGCACTTACCTCTGCTTTTAAGTCTGAGCGAATTCGGACCACGCATCTCTGAACAGCCATTTGAAATGTAAAACTAATAACACCTTTAATTTTCAGCAAAGCTTCTTCACAAAGATTTCTTCGAGACTAGGAAAAAAAAAGGCCCCACATATGAAGTATTTACACAATACAGTACGTAAAAGCTAACAATCGCTAAGGAATTCCTGTACATCTGAAGGCAGGTAGCTATTCAACAGCAATTATGTAAAACAGAAAAACTAAGACACATATTTATGCACACAAATATTAGATTCTTTTGTCACAAAAAAAAAAAAAAAAAAAAAGAAACTGCTTACACTTTAGAAATCAAAGAAGGATGGAATCAACTGTAAATAATTAGAGAAAAATGCTGAAAAGCAAAGAATGTTTTTCTCCGTATGATCAGCAACACAGTCCCCTCTGGTTAAGTTCTGATTGACTGAAGTGCTCATTGATGAGTAGTTAGTGTTTAAGTTGCTATTTATCAGACACCTTGCATCCATACTGACTGAAAGCATCAGAGCAGCTGTTCTATCTTGCAGTTGCTTCGACTGTGGCAGCTCATGGACATCACTACACAGCATTATTTCAAAAGGGAAAATATTTGGTTGATGACCCTTAGAATGTTATGTTTAAAGCAAGTGACATCGCCTACTGTGCTGTAGCATTACATCGATCTGTACTAGTTGCATCTGTTCTATATTATCTTTGAATGTTCTATTTTTCTTTCCTCTTAGTATTTGCATGACAAGACAGCTGTAACAGAAGGGAGCAAAATATATTTGGAGAGACTGCTAGCACACAAGGGAAAAAATGGAAAGATGCACTATATCAGAAATGAACTGACAGTATTACAAGGTTCAAAATAATGATGTGTTTAACTTTTAGTCCAAGCTTTGGTGGCGTTTTAAATGCTAAGTTATTTCAAAGCTTATTAATGTTAGTTCCCAAATACCTACTGGTCAGTACCGGGTACAGTTTCATGCACAAAAAGCCAACAAACTTATTTTAATCTCTCCAACAACTGACTGAATCAGTTTGTTGTCAGTAGTTCAACCTACACAATGAAACAATCCATTTGTATAAGTTTATGTACTGAAACAATTAACATTTTTGACAATAAAAATTAACATTGTCAGATAGGCTGCATTTATTATACAAAAGAAGTATCTGATGCAAAGATCACAGTTTGCCTTCCACGAGTGAATGTCTAAACTCCTTTTAGACACAAGAAGCAACTCATTTGTAGCTTCTTGGCCTAAATAAATAACAGTTGTATGGCAATGCTGTAATAGAACTTGACTGAGATCCCAAGTTAAGTTGCCTTAGGCACCTCAGTTTAATTCACAACAAGGTTTTCAGTGATCAGGTAATTCATCTTCTTGAAGACACTTCTTAAGGATAACACTTACCAACATCTATTCAGAACCCTCAACAAGCTAGTAGTTTGGAATCTTCCAGCTTTGCTGAACAAATGTCTTTTGAAAAGTATGTCTAACTTTGGCAAATGAGGCACAAAATCCATCAAAATATAATTCCTGAACTACTGCTTCATTATTCTTTTCTTTTAATTTTCAAGCTTATTATCTAATTTGGTAATTAGACCTTAGAACAAAAACATCCTGCTGCACACTAAATAACAACTGACCTTTCCCCTCTCCTGCTGAAGTAATCAATACTTACTATTTGAGGTTTTGAAATACACAGAAACGTTAGGAGTTGTCATCTTCCCTAACAGCAGCTTTTTGTCTCTAATCCAAATGACTGAAAAAACCCAGAGGTAAATTGAGAACACAGTGTTTACTGCCCTGCATTTATTTGCTATGCTGCCTGACACTCAGCTAACTCTCTTTGCTGGTTAAGGTGGGTATGAAGTGTTGAATGAAACTAAGCTGCTTTTATTGTTCACATCTTTCATCATTTTCCAAGTCCCCAACTTAGTCCGACATTTTTAACAGCACTATAGGGATGTTTAACCATTGGATGGGAATCTGGAGTATCACTAGTATTTCTTTAATCAACTGATGAAATACAGAGCTATTTACACTGCATATCTCCAGCTAGCACACAGTCAGATTGTTCTTTTCTTCAACAATGAGCTAAGAAAGCATGCTGGTGTGCTCCAGGCAACAACAGAACCCTGTAGTTTTGCTCTCTGGATCTGAATATCAAAATTTCTTGCACTTTTTAAGACGAAAAGCGAATACCTTTGTCTCAACACCTGAAACATAAAACTCCACATATCTGCCTAGGTTCCATTTGTCAAAGTACACATAAAGATGATTTTAAGATAGAATCGAACTACAATTCGCACATCTAAACTCACAGTCAAAGTGGATGAAATTTCTTTCTTGGAGAAACCTATGAATAAATAAACCAATTACAAGCGTAAAAACAAAAACCACCCAGTGAAAAAAAAAATCAACAAAAAAATAACAAAACAGGAAACAGACACTTCAGAGTACAAAAAACAACTGCCTTTCTAAGCAGAGCAAGCAGTGGACAGACAAAACTGCAAAAAATATTTACTTTGCATAAAGTGAGCTACAACAGCATGTTATTCCTAAAGCAATTAACTATGGTCTTACGAAAACAGTACGACGGGCATGTTGTTGATGAACTGGGCTTGTGGACACGCTTACTTGGCAAAACGTAAAGCAACAAAGCAAAGGATCAGGTCTGATCATTTAAAATGGGTACAAAACCAAAGATACAGAGTCCGGAGGGCACTTGTGGATAACATGCTTAAACAGTCTACATGCTGTTTGGCAGCCGTAAAAAGGCAAACATGGCCCTGGGGTGTTATCTACAGGGGTATGGTAGATAAATCCGTAGAAGTAATTCTGACATTATATAAAGACTCAGTGAGACCTCATTAACTCAAATGCCATTCTGGTCACTACAGTAGAAAAGATCTCACAGTCAGTGAAAAGATGTAGCAAAACCAACTCAAAGAAAATGCCAGTGTTTCCAAATTAAGGCAAATAAAGAAATAGCTGTTTAGATCTCTTACATGTAAATAAACTTTTTTTAAGATTGCTACAAGCACAAGACATTGAGTGAAACTGCTGAAGGTACCTTGTTTATTCTATTCTCTCTTGAAGAAGAAAAGAAAGGAAAAGCGGGAAGAAAATGGTTTTTATAGTAGTTGAAAAAGGAAACTTGCCTTACAAATGTCTTTAGACATTCTGAGTATGCTCACTTTATGCAAGATTTTGTATCAATCCTGTGGTATGAAACATAATTCAATGAAACTGCTGATGATATCACACACACAACTACCTGAAACACATCACTTGTGTGTGCAGAACACATCTCAGTACAGTATGCCTTATTTACACAAGTGCTGAGGGTCTCCTTACCGAATCATCAAGGCCATCGATATGTAAAACCACTGTCTTAGCACGTTTATTTGTGCTGCCAAGGAAAAACTGAGCTTTCCGTCGACGATAATTCATTTCATTCACATTGTCCATATCTGACATGTTGGAAGACTGAAGGATGTCATAGACTTCAGAAGCCAGAAGTTTAGTCTCTCCAGGTGTAGTGGTCCTTAAGGAAAAAGGGATTAAGGTGTATAAAGGTTTATTTTTACATTAGTTTTCCAGCTATCGCTTATGTCCTAGCAACTGAAATACTATATTCCACATGCTAGAGAAATGCAATTACACAGTCAATACATAGCAAAAATGTTAAAATGGACTTCTAAAAAGGAAACAACAACAACAACAAAAATCCAACAGTACTGCAGTCAGTGAATGGCATATTCAACCACTTTCTGTCATTTGAATCTAGCTGAAAATGAGTGTTTAGGCCACTTTTATACTCATGAGCTCCTGTTCCACTCACATTTTAGCACTCTCAACTGAACAGAACTCGGTCATGCTTGTTTTAACTCCTTACAAGGCATCATACAAATGAGAGACCAAAAACTATGACTAAAACTTTACCGGGGCTTGGAATTACAGAAATCTATTTCCTTATTACACACTCTCCAAATTTTAAAGCTGCTTTAATTCTTACATAATCATAAACAAATCATGGTTCTTAAACTACATGAATACAGTTTACATTAGCTGGACAACCAGAAACAAAAAGCAGCAGTAGATTCTCGGCACACTAACGTTACTTCAGTCACATGGAGGTTTGTTTGTTTTTAAATAAAAAGCCTCAATCGTTTTGAGATACTTTTTTTCCCACTTTCATCATTACATAACAAAAATTATTTCTCCATGGAACTGTAACCTTCGCAAATGTCTTCTTCTCAAAAGTTGCCGAGCAACAACAGCAAAGTAGAATCCCAGATTATCTTAAAAATCTAAAGGATATGCACTTTTCAAATAGAAAAATACAAATAGAACATACAATAATTTCTTATGATTAATGAAAATTAATTTTAATAAAGAATATGAATCCACTGTCCAAACTCATTCTTGTTTTAATTACACTACTACACTGATTTAAATCCACGTGCAGAAACAAAATTATTATAGCATGAGCATGCAATTAATCTTAAAACAGTGAATCTGTGATTCACTGTTTTGTTTAGCAAAGACCAAATAATTAACAAGTACATTTGGAATTGTTTTTCTTGTTTCCTATTTTACTTTCTTAACTACCATACGTTAAACATCTTCTCCATCCTAACACATGGCCAAGAAAGAACAGTGAAGCAAGCACGTTAGGACCTGGTTGGAGATTAGGAAAAATTTCTTCTCAGTGAGTGGTAATGCATTCCAGGCTGTGCAGGGAAGCAAGAGAGTCATCATCTCTGGAAATGTTCAAGAGCCATGTAGATATGGCACGAGGAACGTGGCTTAGTGGGCATAGTGGGGATGGGTTGACCGCTGGAGTACATGATCATAGCAGCCTCTTCCAACCTTAGTGATACTCTGAATTCACAACCTGCAGGGCTACCAGTTAGCCTTCTTTCCTTTTCTTTCTGTGCACATTGATTAGGCAGCACCACTTCAGAGAAGTACACCTGAGTTCTTGTGGTCACTCAGAACATTAGTAAGCATTAGAATTCAAGGAAAAATAGATGGAATACCAAGTCATTACCTAAACCTAATTTAGCACATGTGCACTTTTTAAATACATGCTTACATTCTGCTTTTCAACCAAGGAAATAAAATGCTTAAATCAATTCAACAGAAACAAGTGCTGAAAACTCACAAAGACTTCAACTTGATCCTTCCGTAATTCACAAGACAAAGTAACAGGTGATAAAGTTTAACAGCAAAGCCATGCAAGCTGATGTCTTGAGATAGTAATAAACTAGCTTGTGTAGAAGTGACACCTTATCAAAACACTAAGAAATTCACTCAGACATTAGTTTTTACAAATTCCTGCAATCAAAAAAAAAATATATATATATATATATATACACATGTGTATTTACGTACCTATCAAGTGAGTTACAGAGAATCACAGAATCACAGAGGTAGGAAGGAACCTCTGAAGATCATCAAATCCAACTCCCCTGCTAAAGCAGATTCCCTATCACTAGGTTGCACAAAAAAGCATCCAGGTGAGTTATGAGTATCTCTTAAGAAGATTCCATGATCCCTCTGGGCAGGCTGTTCCAGTGCTCTGTCACCCTCACAGTAAAGTTCTTCCTCATGTTTGTATGGAACGTCCTGTGTTCCAGCCTGTGCCCATTGTCCCTTTTTTCACTGGGCACCCATCCACCTGACTCCCACCCTTTAGATATTTATAAGCACTGATAAGATCCTCCCCTCAGTTTTCTCCAGCTCAACAGTCCCAGCTCTCTCAGCCCTTCCTCAGGAGATGCTCCAGGCCCCACAACATCTCTGTAGCCTTTGCTGGACTCTCTCTAGAACCTCCCTGTCCTTGAACTGAGAAGCCCAGACCTGGAAACAGTACTCCAGATGTGGCCTCACCAGGGCAGAGCAGAGGGGCAGGATCACCTCCCTCAACCTGCTGGCAGCTCTTTTTAAAGTACTCCAGGATCCCATTGGCATTCGTGGCCACAAGGGCACACTGCTGGCTCATGGCCAACCTGTTGTCCAACAGGACCCCCAGGTCCTTCTTTGCAGAGCTTCTTTCTAGCATGTCAGCCCATAAGCTCTACTGAGGCGTGCAGTTACTCCCCCCCAGATGCACGCACCTTGGTGAACCCCCTCATGTTCTTTCCCACCCAACTCTCCAGCCTGCTGCTCTTATTTGATACAAGCACTCTAAGTTACTCCCAAAACAAGTCTATGCAGGTAGATATGTGTACACACTCAAATAATTTTCTTTATTTTTACATGAAAGACTAATACCATCTATCACTAAGTTACAAATGATAACACAAATTATCCTTTCTACATTTAAAAAAGTCCCTAACACAAGATTTTACTTTTAAGAGTAGAATCTGTTGAGCTAAATGAGCGACTGTGTAATGAAAAGAGCCTGAAGTTCACACACTACAAATGACATAAGAATATGTGACATAAGAATGTCAGATTGCAAGACAATCTCAAAAATAACAATAAAATAACACACACAGTTTCATTTTGCACTAATGCACATACTTTCAGCAATTCAGTTACAACAAAAAACAACAAAATCTCCCACAAAGCCTTCTATAATCAAATGTACTGGAAAAATGAGTTAAGAGAAGTTTTGCATCAGTCAGTTACACATTCATTAAAGCAATATACACAACAGCTATGAAAACAAAAGAAACCTTGATTTCCCTTAGATAAACATCGATCTGTAAATAAAACAAGTATAAAAAACCCTCTCTAGTGTAAAGCCAAATGCTCAACAATGTTTTTATGCACATATATATGTATGTACATGTTATATATGTAACAAGACAAAAAACAATGAAACTACATGTAAAATTGAAAAATATTAAAGTAACAAAAGCATCAAAAATAAACTTGACATATGGGCTGTGGTTTTGTTGCCTGAAATGAGGAAAAAAATGAAACCTTAAAAGAAGAGAGTACCGAAGACACCATCACAAGCCCTCTCATCAATTGTGTTTTAGTGATTTTTGACGCCCGTATTCATCACCATCTAATCCAACATTGCCACAGCAGCAGAAGCAAATTTCTGCTTATTTTTCTGCCATTCCTCTTGAATGGTACTTCATCACCACAGAAGGTGTAGGAAACTATTACTGAGTCACTATGTAGTACCTAGTCTTCTGCTGCTAGGGAAACGATCATCTCTGGCTGCAGTAAAGTGAGAGAAAGAGTTGGCGATAACATCTTACATTACTTCAGCAAGATTTAGAAGATGCCTGTCAGAAACCCAAACCTTTAATTTTAACTGTCTTCTTGAATTCCTGTCATCCTAGATTGCTGCCTGTCCTTCCATTATGCTCACTCAAAACTGGCTGTGTAAGTATGATGGACACAGAATCCAAGTGACATGTGCTGTATCTGTGAGAAGAGGATAGAAGAAACATTTCTCATTTTCTTTGAAATTAAAAATAAGTCTACAAACACGGTCCAAGTGCTGCAGATGTTTTTAACATAAGATATTTTTAAAATCAGGACTTAATATTTTAATACAGAACTAATGGCCACAACTCCAAAGGTTATTTGATGTGTGTAAAGTATGTATGCTTGGACAGAATGAGTATGTAGCACATAGCACTATGGTTGTATCATCAGCATGTGATCTACATACAGCATCATAAATGATAACAGAATGTGCCTAATAGTCCTCCCAGTATAGTCATATCTGATGTAAATGTAAACAGTTGTTTCCTCCTTTGGAAGGATAAAGGTTGAGAAAGACTAATGAAAGAGTCTTTCTCCAAAATGGGAAAATACAGGACACAAATATTTGCTTTTATATATTTTTATATATGTATTTTATGTATTTTTATATATGCGTGTGCATGTACAGAGAACCTACTCTATCCTTTCTATAATTCTGCATATATATATATATACACGTTTATTTAATATAAACATATGCACATATGCACCCCAGAATCAGGAGGAACAGATGCAACCACAACCCTGCTCGAAGTACAGCAGACCCTGCGAAAATGCACAGAAACCACCATATTCGTTTCCTTAATGGCATACATTATGCTTTAAACAAATATTAGCTAAACTGGTAACAGAAATACTATAATGGAATTTCATTAGAATGATCTACTGAGCTTTTAACCCAGACACGGGAGATTTTCAAATTAAAGAGGGTTTGCCAAAGATTTAGTAACATCTCAAATACTATCAAAAAGACTTGTGTCATTTAATTCCATACTTAAAGCCCAGACACACTTATGCAATGACAGTGCTTTTGGTTGTATTTAATCAGTTTGTGATGAGAATTCAAGGCTCTTGAAAATCTTTGAACCATCACTGCAGCTGGGACAGGTGCCTGGGAACTAGAGGAAAGCAACTCTTATTAACACTTATCTTCAACAGAGGCAAGAAGGAGGACCCACAGAATTACAAGGTGGTCAATCCCTGGGAAAGTGGTGGAACACCCTAATCAATCCTAATCGATTTCCAGGAAAGTAAAGGAGAATGTGATCAGGAGCAGTCAGCATTGATATACCAAAGATAAGTCTTACTTGGCCCAGAGTGCAATGATCAGCACAAAGTCTGATTGCAGGCCGCATAACCCAGCAGTTAATAAAAGGTCCAGTTCTGTTCAACACCTTCACTAATGGTCTGGATGACAGAGTGAACCCTCAGAAAGTTTGCAGATGAAACAAAACTGGGTGGACAGCGTCTGACTCACCAGAGGATTGTGCTGCCATCCAGGGGGACCTTGACAGGCTGGAGAAATGGGCGGACAAGAACTTGATGATGTTCAATAAGAAGTGCATAGTCCTGCACCTGCAAAGGATCAGCCCCTGACCTAAGTACATGCTGTGGCCACCCAACTGGAAAGCAGCTTGGTGCAAAACGTGCTGGTGGACACCAATTTGAACATGAGCCAGCAGCATACTCTTGACAAAAAGAAAGCTAGTGGTATCCTGTGTTGCGTTAAGCAAAATCTTGTCAGGTGATGGGATGTAATTCTTCCCCTCTATTCAGCTCTGGTGAGGCCACACCTGGAGTGCTGCGTCCAAGTAGGCTCAAAACTGGGACTGTTCAACCTGAAGAAGGAAAGGCTAGGGGTGATTTTATGCAATGAAGATGGAGCTTGGCTCTCTTTAGCAGTGCCCAGTGAAAGAACAAGAATCAATGGGCACAATCAGAAATACAGGAGTGTATGTTGGAACATCAGGAAATATTTTTTTTCTCTGCGATGGTGCTTGAGCACTGGCATAGGTTGCCTAGAGAGGATACAGAATCTCACCCTTCTCCAAAAGCTGCCTGGACATGAGCCTAGGCACCCTGCTCTGGGTGTCTCTGCTTAAGGAGGATTCGTACCAGATGGACCTAAAGGTCTTGCCAGCTTCAGCTGTTCCAATGATTCTGTGAAAACCTTTAGAAAGTTCAACTGAATGCCATACTAAATTGCCTACTCACAGACATCTAACATGAACTGAAAGTGAACTGAAAGTGAAAACAACTCCAAGATTTTATTTCTATAATAAATATAATGTGGTATCCTATATGGAAAAAAAAAAAAAAAAAAAGCACAAGACAGAACTTAATGGATTGACACGAATCCTTTCCAAATTTATTGGGCAAATGCAACTGCTTTATGTCCTTAAGGCCATTGATACATTTTATTTCCAGGTGACCAATTTCTTTCAGAGTTCATTCTCCCTATATTCAAAGATAGAAACTGCTGCTACCTAAAGGAGTAGTAAATTGCAAAGAATTGCTATATTCTGTGAGAGAGAAAAAAAAAAAACACTAATCCTTGATTCTAGAAGTGAAACACAGTGATTGACACAGTTTTGATGAAAACTTTGAGCATGAATGACAAGCCTAAAGAAAGAGCATGGTATTAGAGAAAAAGCAATCTGTTTCAAGACAGTTATCTGATCTGGCGGGTTTTTTGGGCTGTTCTGCTCCAGTGCCAGGGCAAGATTCTTTCTTATCTCCAAGAATGTTGCTCTTTCTTGCGTGCTTTTTGTGTATCCCATGATATGCTGGTCTCACAAGCATATGGCTGCTCTCCTGACTCATTCCAGGCAACAGGGAAGGCATTTGAAAGCAACTCAAAAGGGAGTACTACTTCAGCGTACACTTTCACACAGTCCCAGGAAGGTGCTATCACCACGCTACCCATTCCAGTATACCACTTGTTCAGTTTCATTGAGCCCTAAAACAGATAGTAAAGGCCAGATAACATTGTAAAGCAGTTGTCGAGAAGGATTTACCATCCCTTTTCTTTAAAATAAGTCAGAATTCTCAAGTATGTAGAAAGCAGGATGCTTGCCTATCCAAAGGCATATCAGCATAGCAGTGGGTTAACAATCAGAAATCATTTCATAGGGAAAACAAAAGAGCCCATAGGAGTGGGAAGTCTGAAGTGACACTCAGAGCTGCAGCACCACAAGCCTCTAAATCCAGAAATCAAGCAGCTGGACTGCTCGATGTCTGAGTGCAGTTGTGCGTGTGACAGCACCCTAATGGTATCAGCCAAGTGCTAGCTATACGTCACCTTTATTTACTCCAACGCTGGCACACAATGTAAACTAGGCAGGGACAGACAGACTTTCCTAGAGAGCTTTCCAGACCTGCAAGATGCTAGGCTTCCAGTCTCTACTTGCACTACTTGTGTAGTAGCACTTGACCACGAGATACTAAGTTGGGAAAAGATTGGAAAAGAAAAAGGAAACCAAATGTTCTCAGGTGGATTTTGTATTAAAAACAAGAGATACTTCACCATTAGGAATGAAGATCGCATTGCCTAGTGCCACTTCCAGCTCAACTTAAATCTGATCTTAGAAAATCAGAGAAATATCATGTAAATATTGTGATTGATGGTCTCAAGACTGTTTTTAAAAAAATAAGTCAAAAATCAAACCTACACTGTAGTATTAGCACAAGTTGCAAATCTGAGTAAAATCACAGTACAATTCATTAGCTACGGTGAAGTCAGCGACCACAATATAATCTTAAACATCTAGCAAACAGAATAATTATCTAATGCTTAGACTGTTCCCTTGACTTATTCTATTGTCCTCTGATCACAAGAAGAGAACAAACTTACAAGAATGGGATAACAGCATTGTACATATGCCATATGCTTAACCCATCTATTCATCCAATTTTGTTTAACTCTTGCTATTTATATGCTAAATGGAGATCAACTTTTGATCTTCCACAGCTTGTTTTCTACCATATGGACATGTTCTCCATCACAAAAAAAGAAAAAAAAAAAAAGGAAAAAAATCAAGGCCTGTTACTCAACTAAACTCAAAAGGCTTCAGAATAGCATTTGCTAGACAAGAGTGTGCATAACAAACACAAACTCCACTTCAAATTTCACAGTAGCTAGTTTTAACATCTTGCCTGCTAATGAACAGTAATTATTTAATGGCCTTATATGACAAATCATGTTCATTACATGGCTTCAGCAAATTGCATTGGCATTAAAATCTTAAGGGTAACACTGCTCTTCGGTCCTTTCCAGTGCAAGATATCAAATGCTGGAATTAGAAAGGTAATCCTTACCAGTAACAATGCTGTAGCAATCAGGTAGGAATATTGGTAGTACTGAATTTAGGCTCTGTCCATAAGATTTTAGGAACATGAAGGAAGACAAATGCCACTTGTTGTGTTATCATCTATTCTAATGCCATTAAATTCGTCACATAATAATACACAATGATAGTACATTGTTATATGGAAAATCCTTATAAGCCTTCAAAAGCAGCTCAATTTTTGACTACTAAGCTTCATCTGTTTATTTCTCTGAATTTTTTTTTTTTGACAAAGTGAAAAAAAAAAAAGGTTGTAAACTTAGGTTTCCTTGAACATAACCTGTGTAAACAACTACAACAGCAACCTGTAGAGGTGGAAAAAAATAGATTTAGTCTGCATGGGCTTATTTTGCTTTTTTTTAAAAAATACATTTGCCAATATAGTTAATATATACCTATTCAGCAGAAATTTGAAGTAGGTAACTTTGAAAGTAATGCCTAATTTAGAGATCTTGTTTTATCTCAAACTACCTGTTTGCAATTGTGAGGTTATTGTTACCTTTGTTTTATAAAGCAAACCATATTACCAGTAGCTTCAATGCTATCCAAAAGGACAGCATGTTTCTGTTTTTTTTGTTGTACAGACACTTCGCATGAAGGTCAAAAGCTAGGGACAAGCATCATCTGCATACTTTAATCCAAAGGCAGACATTTGATACTGGCAAGGAAAGATGAGAAACCTCACACAGGTAAGTATCTCACAGATACTTCTCACAGATAAATGGCTCTAGACTACAATACTGTCAACCCACACCTGCAGTATTAAATACTTGACAATAACATCTACTATTTTCATTTCAAAGCACCTTAAGCTTCCTTTGCTCTTTATTTTAGTGAGCTGTCAGGAAAAGTCAGCGTATCATTGAAGAAGCTACCTCAGCACTTTTTCTTGTAAACTCAATAGTAACCAGTGAAGGTCACTATTTCTAAAATACTTCAACATCAGCTGACTACAAGGTTTATTGAGTGTTAAAGGCACCCTGAGTTGCCACTATTCCTGTCTCTTCTGCCAATCCACATAAAATCTTTTCCCTCCCACCTCAGTACTGCATCCCACTACAAAAACATTTTCCTTTTGGCATTGTCACATCAAACAAGTTTTGATGCACTTAATTCAGCACCATAGTAATTTTTTTTATTGCCATATAGTACATGATTTTGAAATATAAATTCAGATTATATTGTTTAGTACAACAGGACTCTTGCAAGACTGCAAATAACTTCATTTTTTAACATTCAAAACCACAGTGCTTCAAGAGACCATTATTTGTCTAAACAAAAGGTCTGCAGAAAAAAATAGGAATTAAAAAACACCTTAAGCTCACACTACTTTGTCAAACAGTTAACTTTATGCTCCAGAAAGTTTCTAAGTAAGGAAGAAATTGGCTGAGACACTGAACACAAATATATTTAAATCCTTATCAGTATTTTATACTTCAGATATTTTTTGCAGTTTCCAAGTTCTCCTCTTTATTCTGCAATATTCTTCATGATATTTCTTGCCTATAGTGAAAAACTACTAGATCATTTTCAAAATTCCCAACTCATTTCTTCACTTCTGAGTAAAAAGCACTGAAAGCAATTACGATTGTTGCCCACTCTTCACAAAAAATAAATATTGAACCATGGTTGCTGAGACAGAGACCAAACAATGAAAAGCCACACAACCAACAGCCACGACGCACATGCCAGACATCAAGTGGAAGGTCGTATCGTAGAAGTAGCAGTTTGGACAGCAGGAAGTAAAAGCAAACTGAGAGAGGAATATCTAATAGAAATTACAGAAAAGTAACGCATGAATGAAAATACAAATGCACAAAAAGCCTAATTTCACGGTTAACAACCACTTCAGTGGCTAGAGAAGACACAGTACTGATTGTGAAGAGCACAGTAAGCAAACAGGTTGAGTAGAATAAATGATCACAGAATGGCCCGGGTTGGAAGGGACCTCAAGGATCACAAATCTCCAACCCCCCTGCCACACGCAGGGCCACCAACCTCCCCATTTAATACCAGACCAGGCTGCCCTGGGCCCCATCCAACCTGGCCTTGAACACCTCTAGGGACGGAGCATCCACAGCCTCTCTGGGCAGCCTGTTCCAGCACTCTGTGAAGAACTTCCCCCTGACATCCAACCTAAATCTCCCCTCCCTCAACTTAAAACCATTTCCCCTTGTCCTGCTGTTATCAACCCTTTCAAAGAGTTGATTCCCCTCCTGTTTGTAGGCTCCCTTTAGGTACTGAAAGGCTGCAATGAGGTCACCCCGCAGCCTTCTTTTCTCCAAGCTGAACAAGCCCAGCTCCCTCAGCCTGTCTTCATAGGGGAGGTGCTCCACTCCCCTGATCATCTTTGTGGTCTCCTCTGGACCCTCTCCAACAGCTCTTTCTTGTACCGGGGGCTCCACACCTGGACACGGTACTCCAGATGGGGCCTCACAAGAGCAGAGTAGAAGGGGACAATCACCTCCCTGTCCCTGCTGGCCACCCCTCTTCTGATGAAGTCCAGGATGATGACTTGACTAATACCACTTTGACTACAGAAAAGTCCCAAGATGAAAGGAATAATGTTGAAAGTAAACAAGTCCATTGCATGTTATAGTGCACAGGGTACAGATCCTTCCATTTGGTCACACATTCAGATTCTTCTGCAACCAACTGCACACACACCAAAAGAAAATATCAGTGTGACACACCGTCCCCCAAACTGCACCACTCAGAATAATGGTTGAGAACAGGTTTTTAACTGCCAACTTCCATTAAACCCTGAAAAATATAAGTCCACAGTAATACTTCGCTATTTAAATGACTATTTTTATCCAAACCATTGGCCATCAAGTCTTGGACTGTCCTTACAAATGACATTCATCTATTGAGCTTTTACACTGTATTTGGTTAATCCTACAAAAATAATTAACGTTCTCCCAGAAAGTCCATTATTCCACAGCTGAAGTCCAATTTTTTGGATGCCACATCATTTTATTACCACCTAAAAACGCTTTTTGTGTTTTGTTATCATTTGCATCTGTGCCTGAATCTGTGTTGAGTTCATAGCTCCCTATGCTTTCGTAACACTGTCTATTACAAGAATACAAAAATATTTTAAACAACATTTTAAAAACAATTACTGAATTCTTTATAGTTTGCCATGACTCTTATAAACTAAAAGAGCAAAAACCTTGACATACATATATAATATATATATATATACATGTCTTAGTGAGGTAGACTGCCTGTGACATTGAACCCATCTGCTCCCTGATTCCTCCAATCCCTCCTATATATAATCTGCAAATACCAGGAAGTTGTTTAGCAGACAAAAGTAGTATTCAGCCACTTAGAACAAACACAATGTTATATTTATAGAGGACATATTGATTTTGCTTGTAATTCCCAATACTGCACTGTCTGTGGGACTGAGGGTTTTTTTTGACACAAGATGCTTTGCCAAAAATAAAAAAATAAACCACTTCTGAATTTAAGATTAACAAAATAGGTAAAAAGTCATTCCTTAAGGAAACTTAGACACAGAGGAGCGGGATATTTGACCACTTTGCTTCACAATCCTGAATGAAGCAGCCTGCAGGCATCCTCCTACTGTGACCATCTATTATTAACAAGCATGTTGTTACAGCACTGAACAGACTGGAACCCCACAACCCAAAGAGATCACCACCATGCACCAACAACCAGGGATGTAATTTTCTAGAAGCACTTAACTTCCAATAGGCAAAATAAAACAGAGCAGGTAAAGCAAGTATGCTTGGAAAGATAACAGGAAGGAAAGAACAGGAAAGAGAACAGGGAATAGAGCATCTTCCAGGCCAGGAATTGAAGTATGGAAAAGATGAACACATCTAAGTGATGCAATGTAAATTAAATTCTGGAAACAACATTTTTGTAACCTTCTGCTCAAGGAATATTTAAGACACGTGATAACAGTGATTTTCCAAGAGAAATCAATTTCTCAGAATCAGAAGTATGGTACAATTCAAAAACAATCATGCAACGGAACCAAGCTTCCCATTACCCATTGCCTCAGTCATCTCTCCATTTTGATGTTAAACAAACAAAAAAACCCACACAACAATGACCAAGAATGATAAAATTACCAATTAATGTACAGAAAATTAAAACCTCTGTAAAGAGCTCTCTCTTTCTCATTTTTACATTAGAATACTCCAATCAATAGCATACATTCTTAAATATAGTAAACATGGAAAGTTGTCAGAATTTTTTACCTACATTTTCATCCCAAATATTATCCTGTGGCCAGTGATGATATGGTAACATCTTTTCCACTACCCTGTATGCCTTTAAAGATGCAATTTGCTTTCTTGTTAATTAATACATGGCCTTTGCCCTGTCCTCCCCCAGCCATTTTTCCTTTCTCACAAAGGAGACAAAGAAGTATGTCATACAACTATGATGGTAAACCTGTTGTGATACTACATTCCTGCTGCTTTTATTTCAGCAAATACTACTCTGCTCTGCTGTGGTTGTGGTTTTTTTTATTATTTTGTCAGACATCATAAATTTAAACTTGGCTGGTTTCAACGAATAATTAAATTTTCAAAAAGTATAGGTAATTAAGACAACCAAAAATTAAAATTGAGTAAGAAGTCAGCAATTATAGACTGCATGTATTTTACCATATCTGCAAGGGACTCTAATTAAGCACATATTAATTGCCCTAATCTTCTTAGGCAAGTAATAAATTGAAAGAGCTGATTAATGCACTGGATTTAGTTCAGCTTGTTAAATCTGACACCCTGGCAAAGGAAGACTATCTTGAAAAGCTCTTTTAGCTAAGTAATTGGAATTTTACCCTCAATAATTTCCTATTCCATAATAAGAGCTATTCAGTATACTGACTCATTGTTTTTTGTTTTATTTTTTAATACACGTTAGTTATATTTATGTTTCATTATGCTACTCATAAAGATCAAGAAAAATTATAAACTTCGACCTTTACTGTCCACGAAAAGTCATTTTCACTCCGAACACAAATTAGTATATTTCCTTGTAGGCTATAAATCCTAATTAATTTTAATTCTAGAAGCTGCTAATAACATTTTATAAAGTCCATACGGACACATTAAGTACTCCATACAATTCATAAAGCCAGCAACCAAACTAGTTTTCAATATTAAATAATTGCTATGACTACTAGAATGCAATGAAATACAGCTCTTCAATGAACTTCCACCTCTTGTCTTTTTATTTATTTATACACGTGCTTGTACGCATACAAGTTCTCAAACAAATTCAATAGAAGCATTTTTTATAATAACAAAACAATTTAAAAAAGACATTTGGAATCCTCTATGTAAGGATTTTAAAGGTCAGATTTCTCCCCACCACACTTCTTATTCTAAACTGCAAAACTCAAAGGAAAGATGCATCAAACCTCACCTAAAACTAAGCAGATCTGGATGCACAAAGACAAAACCTTCCCTGATAAAAAAATACAGCAAGTATGGAAGGGATTTTTTAATATTCAAAGAGTTTGTACTGAAGTATTCTACGAAACTTGAACAGCTTCTCATATGTCCTAAATAACACAGAAGCTTATAAAGCCTTTTATATGAAGTATCTCAGAGTCACACAAGTTGCACATCAAGTTTAGTTTGAAAAAGCATCCCAAATATATATCACTCCTTTCAAATTTTTATTCTGTAATCCTCAGAGCTGACATTTCATATTGCTGCTCTACAGCCTGTAAACTTCAGTCTCTAAACCTAAAATCTGTTATTCTTCTGTTCACAAAAACTAGTATTCTTACATTTTGAAAAATCATTGTCATTGACTGTGAACCTAAAACTTATCCTTTATTCCTTATGTGAAATGGAATGAGCTGACTGATCATTTTAAGAAATGGCAGCATGTTCACAGCTAACCTGTAACCCTTGCTGTAAATGAGTATCACAAAGCTCATCTGAGAATACTAGGGGACTGCCAAGCCAGTGAAATGAGAACTGCTGGTACCTCAAAGAGTTACAGTTAAACCTGGATGTCTCTCATGTAACTATTTCCTGTCCATTTTCTGTGATGCACTACAGAGAGCACTTCTCAGACAAAAAGGTGGCAGTCAGCTCCAATTTTCATCATAAACTGTCTTCTGAAGGAAACAGTACTTTACATACAGGATAAAGAGTTCAAATAAGCGCTACATTTTTCTTCCATTGGTTGTATCTCACTCTCAACAAAAGGTTTGTGGGCTGTTACTGAAGTTCTGCTGTACTGTTAGAACAAACTTAATTAGCAAGCCAGCTATTTTCTAGTTGATAGCATCAACCATTCAAAATTTTCAGATCTGTTAGATCAGTTTGGTGTAGGTGAGATACACACAGTTGTCAAGAAATTCCACTCCTAAACCTAAAATCTCAGTAAAGAGTTTCAAGGCTCATCAAGAGTCACTTAAATGATGAAAGAAGCTCTCAAATTTCAAGATGAGCATAGTAGAAGAGAACTAGAATTCTAAAACTCTTGACATTCAAAGCGTAGTGTTTGTTAGTTCAGTGCTGAACTGCATGAAGTCTAAGGGATGCAAACTGCATAGTTGTCAACCTGACTCTTTGTGCACGTGGGCTACCCTTCACTGCTCGGGAAGCAGTAATACCATCAGTGATGGAATACAGTTCATAACAGTTCAGCACTGAACACGGAAAGCCCATGGATATTGTTCACATAAGAGAGAAATCAATGAAAGTGAATGGTGACAGTTATAAAATCCTTGATAAAAAGGCAATTCACATCACAGGATGCATTTCACCTGTCAAGATAAATGAGCTCTGGAAGACAACAGAAAAAATCCTCAAAAATCCCAATTAAGTTATGGATTAGAGTGATGAGTTAGATATTCAGATTCCAGAAAGCACAATGGAATGAATAGAATGAAGTCACTAAGACCAAAGCATTTATTAATATTTAGTTTCAGTTCAAAGAACAACAACATTTTCTGAGAAATTCTCCATTTTGTACAGCAAAACTGAAGAAGACCTTGCTGTCTCCCCTACTGACTTTCTAACAGAGAAAAAAAAAAACAGACTTTTTTTTTTTGTGACACAATTTTTCATCTAGCTTCTCAGCAGTTTTTACTATCTTTCTCCATATTTCTCCGGGCAAAACAAAACTTAGCTTCAGCATTTCTTGTCAGCATTACAGCCTAAAATCCTGACAAGCACACGACAAAGTCTTGTGTCTGAAGATGCTACATATTTAAATTTTCATCATATCACACATTCCAAATGTTACAAGCACATAAATCAAATGTATTTTCTTACTCTTGCCAAAGAGCTTTCTAGAAAAAAATGAATCTACAAAATACCCAGTTTTTAACTGACTTTTCTCTCCTCTTCATGTTTCTGAACTTTATACTCTTTTCATCTCTGAATCGTAGAATGGTTTGGATTGAAATGGATCTTACAGATCATCTAGTTCCAACTCTGTGGTTGGAAACTCTGCCATGAGCATGGGAACCTCCCAGTAGATCAGGCTGCACAAAGTCCCATCCAACCTGGCCCTGAACACAGCTTCTCTGGGCAGCCTGTTCCAGAGCCTCAACACATTCACAGTAAATTATTACTTCCTTATATTTAATTCAGATTAAAGTCCCTACCCCATGTTCTGGGACCACACTCCCTGACAGTCTCTCCCCATCTTTCCTCTTTTAGGTACTGGAAGGCTGACACAAACTCTCCCCAGATACCTCATCTCCAGGTGGAAGAAGCCTGCCTCTCTTAGCCTGTCTTCATAGGAGAGGTGTTTCAGCAATCTGGTCACCCTCATGATCTCCTCTGGACTCATTCCAACAGGTTCATGTCCCTCTTCTGCTTGGGGTCCCAGAGCCGAATGCAGTACTGCTAGCGGGGTCTCACAACAGTGAAGCAAAGAGGGAGAATCACCTCCCCTGCCCTGCTGGTCACGTTTCTTTTGATGTGGCTCAGGACACGGTTTACTTTTGGGGCTGTAGGCACAAATTGCCTCTTCAAGTTGAGCTTCTCATCCACCAACAATCCCAAATCCTTGTCTGCAGGGCTCAATACTTTCTCCACCCATCCTATATCTGTGCTTGGGGTTGTAGCACCTTGTTCCTGGTCCTCTTGAACTGCATGTTGCTCACACAGGCCCACTTCTTGAGCCTGTCCAGCTCCCCCTGGACAGCACCCCTTCCCTCCAGCACGTCGACCATACCACACACCATGGTGTTGGTGGTAAACTTGCTGAGTGTGCACTCAATCCCACTGTCTATGTCACCGACAACGGTGTTAAATAATACAGGTCCTGGATCCAACCCCTGAGGAATGCCACTGGACACTGAGCCACTGACTGGAACTCTCTGAGTGTGACTAACCAGTCAATTCCTTATCCACCAAGTAGTCAATTCATCAAATCCATGTCTCCCTAATTTAGAAACAAGGATTCCATGTGAGACAGTGTCAGAATACTTTGCACTAGTCTGGGTAAAAGATACTAGTTGCTTTACCCTTATCACCCAATGCTGTACTACCATTGTAAAAGTACACCAGATTTGTCAGTCCCCATTTGTCATTTGTGAAGCCATGTTGGCTGTCATGAATTACCCCTTTGTTTTCCATGTACCACAGTTACAGAGTTCACTGCTCCATCATCTTGAGTAGTCCATGGTTCCCCAAATCTTCCTTTTCTCCTTTTATAAAAACAAGTTATTTTTCCCCTTTTCAGTCAGTAGGAACTTCAACAGGCTCTTACTACTTCTCAAATACGATAGATAGTAGGGTTAGCAGCTTCACTCAGGACCTGCAGATGCATCCCACCAGGTTCTGGGGGATTTGTGCACCTCAGATCACCACAGAACCTTCTACAGTGGGTAGCTCTTAATTCTCCCACACCCTGCCTTTGCATTCTGCAGCTTGTGCAGCATGGCTAAAGAGCACTTCCTGGTTAAGAATGAGGCAAAAAAGGCACTGAGAATCTCAGTCTTTTCCATATCCCAGATAATTAACTCTCCCGTTTCTGATCAGAGAAAACAGATTATCCCTAGTTTTCCTTTTATCAGTAGCATACTTACAGAAGCCCTGTACTTACAGCTGGCCCTGATGTCCTGGCCAGATTTAATTCTATCAGGACCTTAGCTTTCCTAGTCCAGTCCCTGGTTGCTCAGATAATTCTTTGCTGTTGCTCCTGAGCTACCTGTCTTTGCTTCCAACCTCTGTAGGCTTCAAGTTGAAACACAAAAAAAATGATGCCTAAGAAATTTCCATAACATTATTTAAACAAAATTTTTAATTAAGACTGTTTCCTCAGTACTATTATGTAAGCTACAGAAGCTGATAACAAATACTATTCCCCTTTCACCATCTTCTTGTGGATTACATAAGATGCTAAGAAACTTCTTTAAATAGACAACTAATCTACACTAAAGGCTAACTGGTCTGCAAAAAATGCTTCTAATACTACCTACACATTCCAATTTTACTGTTACTATAAAGTAGCAAGTAGAGACTTCTGTGTATTTTAACTTAATTATTCTTGTCCTTTAAAAATACCAATACTGTAAGACTTAATTTGATTATTTTTATACACCCATACAAAAACCTGTCATTTAAACCTCATTAACTTCTTCTCCATCAGCAAGACATTTCCTGAACACAAATCTGTAGATACAAGCTTTCTAAAACATATCAAGACAAACGCACTGCATATACCCTTTCCCCTCCTAAAAGTAGGAATAAAAGAAAAACATGACAAATTGCAGTAATTTCCATTAAATGCACTAGAGCAAGAAACCTTTATAAAACAATGAGAAGAGTTACAAAAGAACCTAAAGGGGTGAGACAAAATTACTGATTTTAAGAAGGGCCAGAAATCCGTTGTTTGGCAAACGACTTCCAAAGTATTATTTATTCTGTTCTATGTTCCAATTGCTTTGTGGGACTTCAAAACAAAGAGCATTCATTGCTTGCAACCTCAACTTCGACAAGGAAGAATGCAATAATAAAAATTCCCAACACAAAATGATAGTTGAAATTTTACTTTGAAACAGCATGTTATGTTTTTGCTGTCTTTGGATACAACAACTCAACATAAACTTACTTTTGTATTACATTCTGTAAGCTGAGCATCATACCCAATTCACCTTTCATCTTTTCTCTGTTGGCACGGCACTCTGCCAAATAACGGAGAGCCTAAAATAAAAAGGACAAATCAGCAACATTTCCAGTACATAATCGTTTATTTTTATCACTGTAAATCTGCAAAAGATTCACAACGCCACTTCTAGTAAAAGTATTATCATGTGCTGTAAATATTAAATACATTGTTTTATTCTCAAGCACACAGAAAGCAAGACTACCCAATCTATGAGAAGGCTGAGAGACTAGATTTGCTTATACTAAGAGAGTGTCTACAATTAACCCAGAGAGCCTTTACAAAGATGACCTTCTTCTACAGCAGTAGACAACATAACAAGGAGAAGGAAAACTGTCATTAGAGAAGTTCAGATTAGACATTATGAAAACTTTTTTTTCCCACTACAAAAGCAGTTCAGAAAGTTGAAGTAAATGTCATCCAGAAGTCCCTTCCAGCCAACACCACTGTGTTCCAAGATCTAATGTAATTCTTCATATGCTGTGTTTCTAGCAGTTCTATGGATTCACCACCACCAAGTTTCTACCGCCCACAGAAATAGAGATCTACTACATTTCTAAGCTTCTAAAGATTAACTGCAATACTGCAAACAGTAAGAGCAAAAAAGGTTTATAAAGTTTAAAATACCTATAACATTGGAGTAATTAATCATTCCACGTAAGTACAAGAATAAGGATATAGCAGCAGCCATCAGCTGCTTAGGCTGCCTTTATCTCAGCTGGGAACTATCAGTTGCATGTTGCCCAAGGCTTTTTGCCCTTCAAGGTAAACTCTTTGCAAAACTTCGCATTGCTGACTCCAGCCAACAAGGGTAACTGTGGTTACCCTTAACACAATACCCTTGCAGTTGAAATTTCAAGTCCTTTTCCTAACTCATCTCTCAATAATCAGTGCTGTCAAACTCTTCTTAGGAGGAACCTCTAAAAGTGTATTTTGCATTGTGCTTTAATCTGTTTTAGTCACGGAAGTACAAGAACCACACACAGAAAATCTTGCCATTCACAAATGCAATGGGCTATAAAATTAGTTGCGATAGCAAGATTTAGAAGTGCACTAACTCTTTAAATAAAGTCATATAATAACTACGCTGCTCACTAGCTGATTTAAAAATAACATGCTCCTTACTCCCTTCAGAGACAGATAATGAGTCCCTTCTCTTTCTTTCTAAATTGTCTCCAGCATATAATAGGTAAAATTACCTTTTGGGGAAGTCTGACTATTGTGTGACGTGTTACAAACTTCAAATGAGATATCTGTTGTTTCCTGATGTGGTTCAACATCATGATTCTAGCCTGTAAATGCTGTATATTCATCCTTAGTTGGAAGTATTTAAGAAAACACCTGTACGATAGTTCTAAACTACTAACGAGCACATTAAAAGAATCCTTAACTGCAGAAAATGTATCCTATATTTGTAGTCTGTTTAGGCAAGTCAGCAAGGATGTAATACTTTTGGACAATGATACCCTCCTTCTCTAAGCAGATAATTAAGGGCCAAAACGTAGGCAGCTTCTTTTCCATTTATGTACAAATTCTTTACACAAAAATATAGCTTACACTAAAACAGAGCAAGGGATAAGGTTGTCAGAGTGACTGTAATGACCTGGCTGTTCAGCATAAGAAATTTTTACTTGCTTTCCAACTCCATTAGGGATGCAGAGATCTGCACCTTCAAAGAAGTCAGATCATTTATATTTACAAACTGCAATCTACTGAAGTGTAACATTATTCTCATGGACTTTGATTGGAGCCTCTGTTCAGTAAAATACATATATGTTAGCTTAAAGCTCACAAGTGATTCCATCATATTAATTAGTAAGTCCATACTTGCTTTTTATCATTACAATTGAAATATTAAGGCAGTTCCTTAACTTCAGAGTCCAATTTCTGAAAATTTTAGTCCAAATTTAAGAAAAAAAAATGGTTTTACCTTCTTTGCTTCAATTTTTTTTTATTACTGAAAACATTCAAAATCATATATCATTACAAATGTACCATACAAAGAAAACCCTGGATTTAAACTGAAGAAAAAAAAATTTCCACCTTGATCAGATAGAAGAAAGCACTGAGCTGAAACTGGATGTAGGGAGAAAAACATTTCTCCTTGATGGATCCTATAACATATCAAAATGTTAGATAGGAAATTATTATAAACAATGTGTTGGAGTCATAATTTCAGCTATGGGAATCAATATGAAACAATAAATATGAATATATTATAAATATATTTATATATATATGTGTGTGTATATATATAAATATGAAACAATACGTTTCATTAAAGTCAGTGCCATACTTTTTTTTACTGGGCATAAACTTAATGGAAAATTATTACACTTAATGATTGCGGCTTGAATAGAAGGACTTTTTTTGAACGGATGGCTGGAAAAATAAAAACAAAATGAGCAAACATTTCAGAATGGTAAAACAATATGGATGACTAAAAATCTGTCAGCAAAGATATTAAAAGCTACAGTACCTATGAGATTCAGGAAGTCACAAACACAAATAGTTTGGGTAGCAGACAAAAATTTGGCTTCGTAGCAAAGTGCTGCATTTCTGACTACAGTTGGGGTCTCCTCTTAATCCTGCCCCTTAATTCACTCTACCTGTAGGCTGCCACTAAATAAAACAACACAGCTGTCTCTCACCCAACAAGATGTCTTTACCACAAAACTGCAGTAATATCTGGGTTTGAGGAATCATACAGCATACTGGATTACCCTTCATTGATCTGGTAAATTCAGTTCTTTTAATGTAGGGTTAATTTTTGCAATGTGATCACAGAATGATTACTAAGTTTCATGCAGGCTTTGAGAACACGCAACCCAAAAATGCAAAGGAAGGAACAGGGAGAGAGATATCCAAACAAAACCCTCCATGACCTAAGGAACCTACACTAGAATGACAAACAGTGCAACATATTCCCAAGAACGGTAATCTCAACTCAAAAGTCATCCAGCGAAGAACATTTCATCTGGCAAATGCTGTGGCAAAGCTATTCTGAAAGCCAATTAGCAGGATACACATCTCCTGGCTTATGGGATGCTGCTCCTTGTGCCCCAAAGAATACTGGAATCGTTCCAAGAAATTCACAAATATTCCTTGTGGAAGTAAAATAAATGAAAAAAATATATAGAACTGTGGTGCAGACTAAATATTAGTGGTACAGAAAATCATGTAGAATTTAATGTAAGTCAGAGCTCTGTTTATAATTCAATGACATTAAAAAAAAAAAAAGAAACAATATGAAACGAGTGTATGACAGTTTTTAATAACTTAAAAATCTTATTAGGAGAATTGAATTAGGGTTCTAAGGAAATCTTGATTTTATTTTGTCCTGTTTTTGTGAAAGAGATGCACTTCTTAAAATTTGTATTTAGGATGAGAAATCGGGACTTTGGTTTTTATGGCTTCGACAAGAAATGAAGAGAAAATGGAAAAAGTTGGATTAGACATCAACAGATTTTGATTTTTTTTGTTTTAAAAATCACATGAGGGTGGGCAAATGCTGGAACAGGGTGCCTGAGATGCTGCGGGGCATCTAAACAAATACAATCCTGCACCGTGTTCTAATTTGTCTCAGTTTGACCATGGGTTTAGACTACATGACCTTGGGAAATCATCTCTAACCAAAACTGCCCTATGATATATGGTCCTTTTCTTACGTGAATTTCAAATCATTGTGTATATTTACCAAGCTCCAGAGCTTCTTAAAAAAAAAAAAAAAAAAAAAAAGATCTAAGCATGCTTACCTCCTTCCACAATGAAAGTGAAATGGCTGTATTAGGGAAAAAACGCAAAGCAAATTAATCTCTTCCAATAACTGTGAATTCCCCTGGAATAATGCTATAATGCTAAACAATTTTTGAATTGCGTGCTTCTTTTAAAAGAGTGAAAATGAATTGTGATTTAACATAAAAACAGGCTTTATCTTTTACATTACTTGTTTAAAGACACAGAAACAAAGGAACAAAGAGTCCCAGTGGCATACAAACTTATCTCTGGAATACTTACTAATAAAGCTGAATGAACAACTGGAGGGCTGGGATGGTCCAAAAACAGAATCAGACCTGGCAAACATCCTTGATCCTGAACAATGGCTCTCCTATTCAAAGGATCAGCTGCTAGATCTCGGAGTTGATTAACTACAGATAGTGCATCAGGCTCCTCACTCATTGTGGAATTCATTTTTTCCTACACCACACATAAAAAATACCTGTTGGAAAAAAAAAAGCGGTATTAATGTTTGTTGTCAATTAAAGCAGAGAGAAGGCAAGAACACAAATGCACTGATTTGTTACAGGCATAAGAGTACAAAAAAAAACCTCAAGGAACAAAATTCGTAAGAATATGGATCTCAGAACTTTTCAGCTGGAAACTTAAAATTCCTCTGTGGAAAGCAGATAGGGTTTGGTTAATAACATTTTCTCATTTCCTTTAAATAATTTTACAGTAGTCAGCCTTTACAGCAGTATACATACAGATGTACAACTGTACCTAAGTATCTGTACAGCACTGATAAAGATGATCAGAAACTCCAGTTCTCTCATACCCAGTTTGCAGACTGCAAGTCTAAAAACATCCTTTTGTATAAACATGTAAAATCAAAACCTGAATTTTCAGTGCCTTTAGCAATAATCAAATTTTTGATTTTTGAAAAAATGAAAAAAAAAATGAACCAAATAAACCAGCAAAGGATTAACTCAGCATCAAGCACAATGAATAACATGTTTTGATTTTATCTATTCCCCAAACAAGTAGTGTAACGCCATATCCATTCAAAGCTAAAAAATGTTTAGAGGTGTTGTGATTTTTTTGTAACTTCTGACTAGTTTGCTTTCAATAAAGAAAACAAAACAGATCACACCTTGCTTCAACGTATCTATTTCAGATGAGATGCGTTTTAGTTTTAGTATCTGATTCCAGAGTTGTTTTAATGAGGAGTAACTACTTAACAGGCATAAGCTTAGTTAAAAGAGAAGGTCTGCATCATGACAGTGATAGAATGAGGGGGAATGGCTTTAAACATTCAGGTAACCTCAGAGATTCAGGTTAAATGTCAGAAAGAAATTCTTCCCTCAGAGGGCAGTGAGACACTGGCACAGGCTGCCCAGAGTGGTTGTGGATGCCTCATCCCTGGAAGTGTTCAAGGCCAGGTTGGATGGGGCCCTGGGCAGCCTCAGCTGCTGGGTGGCAGCCTTGCCCTGGGCATAGGGGTTGCAACTGGGTGATCTGTAATATCCCTTCCAATCCAAACCATTCTATGATCGCTCCAGAAGACTGACTGTATGCTTCCAAAACTACTGAATGCTGTGGTCCTGGTGCTGCCAATAGAAACTCATGTAAGTAACTTTTTTTTAAGGCACAAAAGCATGAATAGTGACATATTGTTAATTTGTGTTCTTTCTCCCCCTGCATAATAAATTTAAATATGTAACTTGTAACATTCTTTTACCATTATTTTCCAAACAAATAATATCATCCAAACATTATATTGTTCTCTTACTGATGGTAGATGCACGTGTAGAAACGTCCAATAGTTTCTGACATTTTCACATTTAAAATAAACTAAACTGCTAATTTCTCTGTCACTGGTTCTTCACACAGAATCACAGAATGGTCCGGGTTGGAAGGGACCTCAAGGCTCATGAATCTTCAATCCCCAGAGGCAGGGCCACCAACCTCCACATCCTTCAGGAAAGGAAATGCTAATGTGAGAAATCAATGATTACCCTCCATATTCTTTCCTTTGACTGTCTTAAGTCCTAAAGAGATCCATAGGGGATCCATAATTAATACTTCATATTCTCAAAATAGATTGCTTTAAATTGGTAAAAAGTCTCTGTGAAGTTCAGTATTATTCAGTCCATTCCTTAGCTCATCAACAAAGCTTACTCAAAGCCTAGAAATGAAATTAGTTGTGGAGTTAACGTTAACAAAAGACTCTGACTTCCAGTCGTGTCCTGAGCACCAGACCCCTTCTACACCTCTCTTCATCCCTATCAGCCCTTATCGTTTTTTCTTCTGATCTCCTGAATACACACGAAGCGTTTTATATTTATATTTATTTATATTGAATACACGTTTTACCCTACCCCATCAGGTCACACTCTTTTCCTCCCAGACCTTTCTGTCTCCTCGGTCGCAACCGAGGACAAAAACCGCTTCTCCATCACCTACAACAACATAATGACACCTGGGAGCCCTGGCTGACTCACGCCCCGTGGCCGCTGACAAAAGACAGGGGCTCCTCGGCCGCACCTCCTTCCCGGCCAGCCCGCCTCTCCCTCCCCAGCTTCTCCCGCTCTCACTCCCACACCCCAGAGCGGCCTGCACTCTTCCCGGCCTCGTACCGCTGAACAAGACGTCTCCAGACCGACACGACCCAACCTCAGGCCCCCATCGCCCGCGGAGGGCAGAGGACGGAACGGGGACACAACCCGCAACTCTCCCGCACCGCCACCGGGCCCGCTCCGGCCGCACACATCCCTCCGCGCCGAAACGCGATTGGTGCGGCGCCGCCCGCGCCTCTCCGCCAATCACGGCGCGTCTTGTTGTCGGTGAGGCGGGATTGGCCGGTGGCTGCGCCGCAAGGCATGCCGGGGACTGCAGTCCGGCAGGCTTTCGGAGCGCGGGCAAGATGCCTCCAACACCTTGCTAAGCCCAAAGCAGTCAATCCCTCCTCCAAAAGAATTAGACAGGTAAATTTGTAGTCACGTAAATTTATTTTAAAATGAGCAGATTTTAATCTTATTTACTGGCAGCCTTTTTTTTCCTCCGGAATTTTGGAGCTTTTGTTTTGCTTTGAGATTCTGCTGTCCAACTCACCACATGTGAGCTTTGAGCTCTCAGGTGCTCGCCTTACGCATCCCGCGTGCAGTAGTAAGTAGTAAAACTTTAGCAAAGCTTTCAGCAGCAGAAATCTTTCAGCTCAGAAATAAGACGCGCGCCCTAGCCAGACCCTGAGTGCTCCCCACAGCGGCATCTTCGACGCTGCAGAGGCGCCGTTAGGTTACCAATAAGCGGGTCAGGCCACCGCTCCCCCAAGTCACCCAGCACCCACTGCAAAGCAGCAGCCAACGGCAGTTTCTCCAGGGCCGCCTCTTATTGGCGGAGGCCGGTCACGTGTCCGGCGGACACGGTCGGGCGCGGTGTCTGCCGGGTAAGGTCGCTCGACAGCCTGCCGAAGGGCGGCTGAGGTCCCTCCTCCCCTCAGGCCGGCTGGCTATTGGTTGGGAGGGTGCCGGCGCGGCCGCGGATTGGGTGTTGGTGGGGTTGCGAGCGCAGTGGGAGAAGCGGGTGAGAGCGCGGCTGAGCGTGGCGGTGGTGACGGTGGCTGCTGAGCCTGTCGGGCTGCCCGCGGCCCGTCGGGGCGGGAGCGGCGTGTGAGGGGAGAGCGGCAGCGGGAGCTTCGCCGGTGTACGTCGCTTTCAGAGCGGTGAACCCTGGCGGTGGGAAGTGGGGTCAGGTGAGGTGAAGGGGGGTGCAGGCTGCGGGGAGGCCCCGAGGGGCGGTGGCGGGCAGGTGCGGGGCGGGCAGCCGGTTCGGCGCTCCTCCGGCTGTCCGGCGGGGCTGACGCAGCTGTGTGCGGATTGAAACTGTCTGAAAATGAAACCTTCTTGTGTGGTGGTGGCAGCTCGCAGCGAGTTCTAGAAAGGAAAACAATGTGGAGGGTTTAAAGCTGCGCTCCGGATGCGTTGTGTGGGAGCCTGAAGTTGTTACTAAGAGACGTTATGGCGGAAAAAAGCATGGAACGTTCTGAATGCTTTTCCAGGCAGTGGCACCACTCTGGTAATAGAGGCTGCGTTTTCTTGTTTCTCAGAGCTGTAGCAGGAGTGGCACTGACAGCAGACACTGGGGAGCTGTGTAAGTCTGGCAGCAGAGCGTGGGTGTATGGTTCTGTTTGTATAACGCCTTACTGCTTGGCTTAGAGATGGGGGAGCATTTCACAGAATGGCCCGGGTTGGGAGGGACCTCAAGGATCATGAATCTCCAACCTCCCTGCCACATGCAGGGCCACCAACCTCCCCATTTAGTACTAGACCAGGCTGCACAGGGCCCCATCCAACCTGGCCTTGAACACTTCCAGGGACAGGGCATCCATTTCGCTTCTCTCAATGTATGTATTGTTTTCATTTCTTGCTGTAGACTTGATGATGATACTAATGACGCGCTTGAAGGAGCTGAGATTGTTCAGTCTGGAGAAGAAGAAGCTCAGGGGAGACCTTATTGCTCTACATAACTACCTGATTGGAGGTTGTAGTGAGCTGGGGGTCAGCCTCTTCTCTTGTGTAACTAGTGATAGAATTACAGGGAATGGCTTCAAGCTGCACCAGGGGAGATTTAGTCCGGACACTAGGAAATACTACTTCTCTGAAAGAGTGGTCAGGCACTGGAATGGGCTGCCCAGGGAGGTGGTGGAGTCACCAATCCTGGAGGTGTTCAAGGAACATTTGGATGTTGTGTTGAGGGCCATGGTTTAGTGAGAACTATTGGTGATGGGTGGATGGTTGGACTGGATGATCTTGAAGGTCTTTTCCAACCTTGGTGATTCTGTGTACCTATCCCTCAGCCATCTCTGTAGTATCCAGTGACTTATATCTGCCCTTAGGCATATCTTTCCAAACAAGTGCTTCACAAAATAGTGGGCACTTCATTCTCTTGGTGTCTACCAAGCCAAAAATCAGACTTCTGCAGTTGCCTGTGACCACTGCTACATACCTCCATTGCTCATAAGTGGTGTGCCGTGATTTGGGTGAGGGCCTGCTCCTTTGTGAGAAGATTCTGCCCTCCACTTGCCATCCTGTCATTATTTTTTTCATTCGTTTTTTTGCCTTTTTTAAAAAATTCTTTAATATGCTTCCTTATGGAGATGATTTGAATAAAAATTCATTAGATGAGCATGGGTCACATCATAAAGACTTTGAAGATATGCATGGCCTAGTTTCCTACTGAAATAAGGAGGAACCTGCTTTTTTTCTTTAATGTAACTTTTTTAATGTGCTTGGTGCTTCTTTGAACCGTACTTCTTTGAAATAAATGTACTTATTTATGTTATGAGTACCCTTTCAATGTAGAGACTAGACCTTTCATTTTTTATGGTCTTGTTTTCTCTTCGTATATAGCTGATCTGCTGCACCAAGAGCATTAAAGCATTCTCTTTTATTTTTGCATGGATTTTACTTAGAGAAACTTCTTAGTAAGACAAATACAAATATCATATTTCTTTTTAAGAGAGAGAACTCACAGTTTGAAAGGAACTTGTATTTTCCAGTGTTGTATTTATCCACATAGAAATATTTCAATTTGAGAGCCTGGCAAAGGGTTTCATTTCCATTTCCTATTTGCTGGCTGGTATGCTTGTGTGCATAGCTTTCGGAGCCTTTGCATTTATCTCATTAACGTTTTATGAAGTGGTGTTATCTGTCAGCCTTGTAGACTGATATCTGATAGGAAAATATTGAGTGAAAACTCCGTAAGTGATTGGGAAAGGTGGGGGCAAAGGAAAGTTCAGCGGGGCTGAAGTGAGACCCCCAGCACACAGGAGCACAGCCCTGCTCCTTTCTGAACAGGGAATTTCTGCAGGTTTCCTTATCAGAAAAAAAAGCTCTTGAGCACTGTTACTTTTTGTGTACATAGAGATGTATAAGTGAGCAACAGGTGGCATTGCCATCCTGCCTGCTTTATGCACTGAGATGCCATTCTTTGTGTTATTTCTCTCTATCCTCTTCTGGGAACATTGCCTGTGACTACTCCTTACCATTGTAATCATTTTGTTTAAGCATACAGAAGTATTGTGTTTTGTAGCACTATTACTGTCACTTTGGGGCATTTTATTGCAGCATTTGAGTTGTGGAGGCTTCAGTGGAATTAAACTACTATTATTTTAAATTTAGCGAGCACCAGGTAGATAGAGGGTAATAAAGAAGTCAGAGAATAGATAAAGCAAACAGTATTTTAAAAGAGCCGTTGTTCTAGGTTGCTAAAAGCAGTGAATGTTTAACTCTTGAGATTGGCACGTGTACAGGGTATTTACTAATACTTTCATTCTCGCTGTCCCACATTTCATGTGAAATCACCCTTTCTGTTCTTGGCACACGGAATAATTGTGAAATAGTTGAGATTTGTGACGAAAAATAGTGTGCAGGGTAGTCTGGAAGAAATGAGTGTGAAGTTTGTCTGGAGGTAAATCTGGAAAACTAATAGATTTCATAAAAATATCAAAGGGATGTATTTAGAAGCATTTCCCTTTTAGATTTCTTTTTAGATGAGTAATGATCTGGAGGTTATTAAAACACAGTTGTCGTCAGTGCTGTGCTGATATCCAGGATCCAGGAGTACTTTGCACTCTCACTGAGTGACTTCTGTCACTTCTTCCAGCAAAAGCAGACAGCAGGTCATAGGCAAGTTCAGAATGTTGGCCATTTTAAACATTTAGGCTGTAGAAGAAACGGTGATTTATAATGGGAACCAAAAGTAATCATCTTACTAAGTCACTTGCATCCACTTATCTCTGTTACTAAAGATTCTGCCTTCTCAGTTGATCAGAACCAAAATTATCATTGCCTTTTCTTTATTTTCTTAATTAAGCTCGACTGACTACATCTTAGCATTTTGGCACGACCTGGCTATCTTTTGAAAGAGCAATATATCAGGGTAGAGGGAGTCATCTCTGCCCTTGTGAGGCCCCGCCTGCAATACTGCATCCAGATGTGGGGCTCCCAGCACGAGGAGGGTGCAGAGCTGTTGGACTGGGTCTAAAGAAGGGCAACAAGGTTGCTCAGAGCACTGGAGAGCCTCTCCTACAAATAAAGGCTTGTTTGGGGAAGGAGCTGGGCTTGTTTGGTCTGGAAAGAAGGTGGCTATGGGGAGACTTCATGGTGGTCTTCCAGTACCTAAAGTGAGCCTGCAGGAAGGATGGAGAGGGGTTCTGTCAGGGATTGCAGCTTATAGGCAACCCGTTATTCTTTCTTGTTGCTTTTCCATTCAATTTCTTAATGATTGGTTCATTTTTGTGTTCTTTTGCTAATAAAAAAACCTGTGTTAGTCCTCTGCTAGCTGGTAAAATAGTGCTTTTTCCTGGGTTACACATCAATAAAAGGAAGTCCTGTTAGGAAATGTGTTATTCTTTCTGTGGTGATGAGAAACTAATATCAATTTTTGTTGTTGTATTTAAGCCTGTCTGGAAAAAAAACAAAAAGCCTGTAAGGCTGCATGGCTTTTGCCAAGTTTCCACAAGGAGTAGATTCTCACTAAGGGACTGTTGAGAAGAGGAAAAAAAAAGAAAAAAAAAAAAAACAAAACCAAAAACGTTTGTAATGGAAACAGTGATGATTTAACTGTGATGCTTGTGGGCACTTTCAAACTGCATAGCTTTTCCATCTCCTGACTCTGTAACTTCCTCACTAACTGCCACGCTTCCTTAGTCATCCTTCTGTCTGTAATGGCTTTAGCAACACAGTTGTTCATACTACAAATATTTTGTTCAGGGTGCTTCAACAGAGTGTTGTTTCTAGCCTGATACACAAAACAAATGTAAACCTAAAGCTATAGGTTTTTTTTTTTTTTTGCTTTTTTTTTTATATTATTTAATGGCACACAATTCTCAGTAGCATCCAAATTGTGACTGGCGTAGAACATGCTTAAGGGAAAGATATGCAATAAAAACATCTTTAGTGAATGGTAGTATGTATAAATAGACACAGTTTGAAATCTGGCCAACTTTATAAGCCACTTGAGTATTTTCAGGTCCCACATTGACACTGTTTCCTGTCTTTTTCTTCTATTAGTCATATTTCCATGTTTCTGTTGTGGGAAACAACAAAGCTGTCAGCGAAGTAAGCGAGGAGAAGGAGTCTGCTTTCTGGAGTTTGTTTTTGCATAGGGAAGAGTTTCAGCTGGGAATGCAGCCCTTGAATCTTAGCGTTGGTCCTTGGTTGCAGGCATTCCATTCAAGTTGAAGTGAGCAGTCATTTTCCCAGTGTTTTAGCCATTAACTTTGCAGCAGCTTTGACTTAAAATCATACTACAAAAACTCTTTGTTGCCTCTACTTGGTCAGTTGTCTTGTGGATAACTGTACTTTGCAGTACTAGGAATTGTCTGGAAGCATCTTGTTTTCAGCAGCTGCGTCAGAAGCTTTCTGATATACGTGGAGCAATTTTCTTTTTTTATGACCACAGCATGCTTCTAAAATGTTTGTTTCATGTTTCTTTTTTCAGAAGGACTATGGAACCTCTGCAGCCCTGTAGATTTGGAAGGCTTAAATCCAGATTTGGAAGAACCCTTTCTGGTCCAGATGATTCGCTGGTTTAAGAGCTTAATGAGGATGATTTTTGAACAAGTTGGACTTAACATGGAATCAGTAAGTGTTTCAAACTAGGTTCTTTTTTTTCTTTTTCTTTTTTTTTCTTTCAGAAAATCAGGTATTGAAAGCATTTCATATATTTTAGTTTGCCCTTGTCCATTCCAGCAGAGCACTTTACGTGTACTCAGTATCTGTATGATTCTACATTGCTGAGCAGGTGTGCAGTTCCCTTCTCAAGACACTGAAGTACTGAGTAACGTATGCATTAAAAATACCATGTAGATCCTTCTAGCTCTAATAATAAACTGTTTACAGAGTAGATGATGCTTTCCATTTTCCTCTTTTAGGGGTATTTTGAAGCTGAAGGAAAGTTTTCAACTGAATTGACAACTGAATTCATTCTTAAATGTCCTTCTTTCTTTGTTCTTATCTTAGAGGTATAAAAAGCCCCATGAAACTGATAAGATGATTATTGTGTTGTATCTGCCTCTCCTCTCCTCCTGAAAATGTTACTGTATGGGAGAGCAGCGTGGCTGTGTGCTTCACTTGGGAAACAGTGGAATGTGCCTGCGCAGGTTTTCTCCTGAATGAAAGAATATGGGGAGTTTTCTGTCAATGCTTAGCAGAGAGATTTGCTACATATTATCTGCTGTTTCATTGGGATCTTTAGGAAGCTATTTTGTGTAGAACTGCTGTCTCCAATACAGTAATGTCTTTAAGTTATAAATACATTTTAATAAGATGGAATTCCTTACCAACTATGTGCAGTACTCATTTAAAATGGTTATTACTTTGGTATTGTGATAGGCCACTGAGGAACTTACAGGGAATAGAACTGATATATATTGTAGGTTACCCATAAGAATCAGTATTTTAGGATTTTATTAGAACTTAAATCTGAGATTTCATGGAGTATAACAATGAAAATTCAGAGCACAAAAATGTGCTTACTAGTCTGGGTGCCAGCATGGCCATTGTTAGCAACATCTTTAGTCTGAATAGGGGGGAAACAAGTTTTTAATCTCTATTTCCCCCTATTCCCCGTTTGTCTCAAGCCTGGGATAATGTGGTTACATTTCCAAATGTTAGCCTGCAGAACAGTAAAACACTGATGCAATAAGAGGGTATTGCTAAGTAATAGTCTGCAGACTTGCTCTGCCAGTGCTTCAAGTCAACAAGAAGCTGTGTGAACAGAGCTAGAGCAATGCTGAGACTTATTAGCTCAGCTGGGCAGTGCTGACTTTATTGACATACCTTGAGGCACAACTTGTGTGCTGTTTTCTGAAAATACTGTCTAGGCATATCTTGAATCACCCAAACTGAGTCATTAAAAACCTGAAATGTATTTAGGCACCAAATATGACGGAGGATATGGGTCCCAGTCAACCTTTTGTCTGTAGTCTGAGCAATCATAAACGAGTTCTACCACTTGTTTGAAATGTACTGCGCTTCGGTTGGCAATACAGCACATAGTCCAAGCTCTTTGCTCTTGTGGAAGTACTTCCATAATTAATCAATCATTCCCTTGACTGGTATTTTTTTCCAGTGCAACATCACTTTGAGGCTGTTGTCAACCATTCTGCTTTTAGCAGCAGAATCGACTGCAAATAGTGAGACTCTATTACTGCAGTACTGCTTATTCTTGAGGGCTGCCATCTACTTACTTTTTGTTCAGCTGTATAGATGACAATAATGTGGTCATCACAAATGAGAGGTTGTTCTTTATGGCATCTAAAGTGCAGTTCCCAGAGAGGACTCTGTAGGTTGAAAAAAATTGTATTCAAACTTAACTGCGTGCGGAGCGAAGTTGTATTTCCTGTAATGAAAAATTGAGTCTGAGGGGATTGTTGGCAACAATGAGAATCTGATGTGGAAATCTAGCATAGCATATGTGCTGTGCGTATGTGTGTTTACGTAGTCAAAATGTATACATTCTACTGAAGTCAGAGGGAAGAAAGATGCTTTCGTACAGAACTAAGCAAAATGTTGTTGTGAAGTTTTTGAAATAATATAATCTGGGGATAAATCCTGGGAGGCACGGTATTTTGTTCTTAATAGAACCCTCTGGATTTTAAGAGTAGTGATTTTTGTGTAGCGTATCAAAGTGTTATTCAGTGGAGTGGTGTGAAACTCCCACAGCTTCACCACGCAGATCACACAAGCAATACAGCCATGTCAGAGTTGTTTCAACAGATCCAATCCATGCATTTCATACTAAGATTTCTGTTTGTGCCAACCTTCTAACAGGGTGTTGAGTTTGCTTAAAGTCATAAGCCTCTAATAACTAAGATCTGAATAGTAAATTTGTATCTGCAGTCAGAAGTAAATACTGTCCAAGTATTTTTAATTACCAGACTGTTCTAATTGTTTATTAGCCACATCATCTTCATTACAGCCTCCCCCTCAATCCTTTTACCTTTTCTCCTTTGCTTCTGTTGTCATTCTCTCTGCTGAAATCTTTCCCACTTCTCTTTATTCTTTTCTTCTGTTCTGGCTCTTTTTGTAGAATTCTTCTAGGGTTAAAGTCTCATTTCATACAACTTTAGTAAAATAGGAGAGCAAGCATTCTTGTCATTAAGTAAAACAAAAGATAAAAAATAAATCCCCAATGAAAAGACCTAGAAGAGATGTGAATTTCAGTAGAAACAGTTTAGAATCAGCAGCTAGAGATGAATTGGGGTTCTATTTGCAGTTTCCTTTACTGCATCTATACGTTAGGGCATTTAAATTTTCAAATATTTCTTTTTTCCACTTTTCTCCTTATTTCCACAGTTGCACATTCTAGTTTGTACAGGCTTATAGTCTGTTTCTGTTAAGACCAGTAGACACTGTTCCTGTGTTAGAAGAGCTCTTAATTTAAAAAAGCACAAAATGATTTGGAGAATGTGGAATTACATAACAGTCTGGAGGTGTTCAAGTCCAGATTGGATGGGGCCCTGGGCAGCCTGGTCTGGTATTAGAGGTGGAGGCTGGTGGCCCTGCCTGTGGTAGGGGATTGCAGATTTGTGGTCCTTGAGGTCTCTTCCAGCCCGGGCCATTCTGTGATTCTGGATTTTTCATGATTGAATGGGTTTTCATGAAACGCCTTAAAAAGCAGTGTATGACTCAGTGCAGATTCCTCTATTGCGTTAAAAGGGGGCAAATGATGCTTTTGAAGATCACATCTTTTGAATCCTACTGCATTACTAGATTTATTGCTTTGAATTTAAACTTAATGTAAAGGCTGTCTCTCAACAGTCGTAAATGTATATTGTATTCCTAGCAAGAAAAGAATAAATTCTAAATCATATGTATGCTTAGCACAAGCACAGAACAGAAGGATAAAGGAAAACTGTTCCAATATGGTGATTAATTTTTTAATCTAACATCTGACCTTTTTTTTTTCTTCCCAATAGGTACTTTGGTCAAGCAAGCCTTATGGTTCATCTCGGAGTATTGTGAGAAAAATTGGTACTAACCTCTCTCTAATACAGTGTCCAAGAGTTCAGTTTCAGGTAGGCAGTCTCAACAGTTCAAAACACAAGTTTCACTGTACAGATGAAGAGTTTTACTCTTGCATCAAAAGATTTTAGGGTATTCTGTGGCTCATTTAAATAAATTGACTTGAGAGTTCATGAAAGCAGAATTAGATAAACCTGCCACATAGGAGAGTACTTTACTTCAATTCTTCCCACTTCCAATTCAGATTTTCAGCTACTAATGGATTCTTTTCAGTACTGCCTAAAATGCTGACCAGTGTTGCTGTAACACATATAGCAAAACTTGAATTGTTTTCCTAAAGAAAATAAAAATTCTAAAATCATAGAATCATAGAATGGCCTGGGTTGAAAAGGGCCACAATGATCATCAAGTTTCAACCCCTGCTGTGTGCAGGGTCACCAACCACCAGACCAGGCTGCCCAGAGCCACAGCCAGCCTGGCCTTGAATGCCTCCAGGGATGGGGCATCCACAACCTCCTTGAGCAACCTGTTCCAGTGCGTCACCACCCTCTGTGTGAAAAACTTCCTCCTAATATCTAACCTAAACCTCCCCTGTCTCAATTTAAAACCATTCCCCATTGTCCTATCACTATCCACCCTCGTAAACAGCCATTCCCCCTCCTGTTCATGTGCTCCCTTCAAGTACTGGAAGGCCACAATGAGATCTCCCCAGAGCCTTTTCTTTTCCAAGCTAAACAAGCCCAGTGCCCTCAACCTTTCCTCACAGAGAGGTGCTCCAGCCCTCTGATCATCTTAGTGGCCTCCTCTGGACTGATTCCCAGAGCTCCATGTCCTTCCTGTGCTGAGGACCTCAGGCTGGACGCAGTACTGCAGATGGGGCCTCATAAGATCAGTGTAGAGGGGGACAATCACCTCCCTTTCTCTGCTGGCCACCCCTTTTTTTAATGCAGCCCAGAACATACAGTTTTAAAAAGTCATTTCTAGGAAAAAAAATATCAATTCTTAAGAGAGAAACATTTAAAACTTACTTCTAAAAAACAGTACTGAAGACTATGCAAATGCAAAGGTGGGCAGTTATGTAAAAATATGGGGGAAAATAATAAACTTTGTAAGAAAGTAAAAAATTATTTATAAGATAACATGAGTACCCTTGGTTTTTTTGTTTTTTTGCAGAAGGCTAGCACATCATAGGTGAAAGGGGTACATCAGTGCTGTGCAGCTTTCTCATTTGTTGTAACTTTGTCTGCACCTAGTGGAATGTTAAAGAGGAAGGGCAAGAGCTTAAGGAGGAGAAACTCTTGCTTTTTATAACAAGTTGTTCAGGAACAGAAGGGAAAATGGAAGCTGTTACATAGAATCTTTTCAACTCTGAGAATGCTGTACATAGGGGGTGGGTATAGAATTGCAGGTATTTAGTGCTTGAAACTCTTGCTGAGAGAGGAATGTTTCTTGGGTTGAACAAGGGAGGAGAACACAAAGATGAATGGTGGAAACCATCAGCCATGCTAAGGCAAGGTAATTCTTGTATAGCTAATTTTTTCACTCTTACATTACTCTCTGTGTCCTAGATGAAATGTATGAATTGTATTTGAATTTAAAATAAGCCTCGATCAAATAGTTCAGATTACCATAGAAGCCTCTTTGTGGTGATAGTAAAAGCCATGCTAACATTTTTGCTCTCTTAGAGACTTGGGGGCCAAGTATCTCCCACCATGGGTGTCTTCATGAAACTTGAAATAATAAACATATACATTGCTAGAGGAGGGATTGTGCGAGTGGGAAGGACAACAAAATGGCCTGCTGAATTTAAATGTTTAGGTATATAATTAATAGTGATTATGCCAGCAGTACAGCTGTGCGTGCCTCACATTTGAAAGTGCAGTCCTCCTGCACTGTGTCTGATCCACCCTGCTGTGAAAGCAATGCAAGGGAAGATAATGCTTATTTGTAAAAAAAATTAGCCAAATATTGCCTTCTCTCAAAACAATACTTAGAAGAAGACATTCTGGTTTTTGTACTTGCAGAGAGCTGGGAGATACATCTGGGGAGTTTTTTTCAAAATCCCTTAGTGTTGAAATGCCAAGACAGTGAGCTTTGCTTTGATTTTATCCACACAATATAAACATTAATCTTCTATAAGATGAACTGCTTTTAGGAACCTTTCCTTACCATTGTCATAGTTTGATTGAATTTGAAATATTACAACGTGGGGCCTTTATGTATATTAAAGTTTATATGGTTAGTGCGAGCTTTTGAGCATAATTATAACTGTTTCAGTTTATAAACTGCTGAACGTGTAGAGGTGTGATGCTAACATCTATCTTTGTGTTTATCTCGGTGTTAAGGTTCTGTAGTGAAGTTCAGTACCAGTCTTGATCACGTTTATGCTGTTGCAACTGAGGCTTTCCTATTGCTGTCTCCTCCTTTTTCTTTCTTGCCAGCTTTAACTATATTATGAAAGGACCATGCACTGAACTTTGCTGTAAGTCACTTTATCCAGAAACCAAAGCAAACCATGCTTGCCTCATCTGGGGGTGCATGCATACCATCGGTGTTTCTAACTTTATCTGAGATCAGTAAACATTCTACAGGCTTTCATTTTCTTGTGATAAATGGGTAAGGGGTATTGAAAGAGCATCTCTGTTTACGTTCATTCTTTTCTCCTTGCATGCTTGAGGTGTGTGACTGTTGTAGTACTTGTCTCTGTGGGTTTTGTCCTCATCAGTACTTATTGCTAAGTGCAGCTCATGCATTCAGTAAGCAGTGACAGAACTTGACTGTATATGGCACGAACAAATGGAAGTGGCTCGTAAAGCTGGTTTTATATGTCATGTTTTTCATTTACCTGTTGTCTTTAGGAGGAAAAAAGTTGAGCATCAATATAGCTGAGGTAGGTTGAAACAAACTAATACACAGAAGATGGGAGCCTTCCTCCTCCAGTGTTACTAATCCAGTATCTTCGAGATACAACATCTCTGTTGTAGTTCCATGCTTCTGTTTATCTGATATACACCTTATAATTGAACACATGCCTCCTAAGGAGTTGATGTGAATGTAGCAAACATCAATGCCAATCTAAAAAAATCATAGTAAGTTTGTCCTGAAGAAGTATTTCCAAATGCTTCATACGCAGGTCTGTTAGTATTTTGAAACTGGAGGTTTTTGTTCTTCCTTAAATGTGTAAAAATATTTGTTCTACTTTCCACTTCTTGGAGCCAACAGGAGGTAGGACCCTATTTTGACACCATCTAAAAACAGTTCAGTATGTTTTTGTTTTTCATTCCTTGTCTGCATACACACATGTATATGTGAAGCACACACACACTAAAATAGTAAAAAGAAATCTGTTAAGGAAGAAGTTGGGGAAACAGCTATTTATTATCCAGAGAAAGAAAAGCAGAGCTAATTCCACTCCTTCATCCAATTCCTGCAATTCATTGTTTGATAGAATTGGGCCTCTGTTTTCTGCTGTCATTTCTCCATTTCAGATGTTGACAGAGCAGTTGTCCAAATGTTCCTCAGCCAAGATGGGCTGGAGGGCATTCACCAGGGTTCTTCAAATATCTGTGTTCTATAGACAAGCAAATGTTTCAAGAGATGAGTGCTGGCTTTTAACTTCCAAGTTCAGTTAAAAATCTTGCCTCAACTTGAAATTCAGAACCCACTTCTGTGGAAGGCCTTGTCATTTATAGGGATAGAGAAAAGAAACATCTGCATATGGAACAAGCAGATTCTGTTTACACAGAAATATGAATTAAAAAGTAAGAAGAAACTTGCATCACAGTGTAACATAAGGCTTGCTACTAGATGTTGGATTAGAAATTGCTTATCTCATGATGCAAGAAACCTGGCCGTGGTAAATGCATTCCTTACTGTTGCTTTCTAAATGATTTCTGATGCAAGTACATGTAATATCTTTATTTAAATGCACCTGCAGCCTTTTTGTGGTAATAGTTCCTCACGTGGCCGTTACCATTTGGAAAATTTGTATGGCCTGCAAGAAGCAGCTGCTGTGTTACAGATGAGATGGTTTTTAATTACCATGAGCTTAAATTCGTCTGCAGTGGTCATGATAATTTTATTTTAAAAAAGAAGAAAAAAGAATTCAAGGAAACCTCAAACAATGACAGTCTTAACGTGCAATATAGTATGCTCCAGACTGTTCTGAAGAGAGGCAGACTGTGATGGTATTAGGCACAACTGTTAACGTGATAACATATTGCCATCTGTGCTGATGCTACCTGGAGAAAACCCTGTTGTTTCCAAATGATCGAGTAATGCCAATATATACTCCTGGGAGCTGTGATAAAGGCTCACACACAAGTTGCAAGAGTAGTCATCTTCACCTCATAATCTCTATTTCCAAAGCTGTTTGTGACAACTCCTCGGGGAGGAAAAAAAAATAACAACAAAAACAGAACTTTTATATTTCTGGAACTTGTGTATCAAAGGCTGCAACTAAAATATGTGTGCGTGTTCTTCATAAATGCTTTTACCTAAACAAGATTACAGTCCTACTGTGCTGGGTCAGCTACAAATTCAGGATAGCGCTAGCATTTCGTGGTTGCTGCTACATTATGGTTTCTTTGTAGAGGCATGAGTTGCCTTTAAGTGCTGGCAGGGTGAATCAGGGCAGTACTTCAGAGACTATTAAGTGATACCACCATCTTTGTCAAGGTTAGTAGTTTCTCTGCCACTGCTGGCACTTAAACACCTGCAGCACTTCACGTGCACGTTTGGCATGTGGATTGTATGTAACATATGCAGTAGAGGTGGCACAACCACACTGAAAATACATAACTAAAGGCAGCAAACAGAGCAGGAGGAATTACTGAATGATATTTCAGTAGCTTTTATTTGCTTAAGTACGGAGACCAGGCTGTACTCAGTCATTGGACTGAATACACATGCTCTTGTGTAGCCTGGGGAAGCAGCTGATATTTCAAAGTAGATTTGAAACCATTTTGTATAGTTGTGGTTATGGAGCATATATGGATGGCCCAGACAATTTGTCAGATTTCCATTTGGAACTGTAAATGGAAGAAATGTTGCAGTCTCTTGAGCTTTGTTCACCTTTAGCTTCAGAAAGCTGTAGAACTAGCAGCAAAACTGTGCTACAAAACAGTCTGTCTATTTGGCATGGTGTAAATGAGATTTTTTTTGAGTAAATAGTTATTCATTCCATTATAGCTCTGCCATAGTTGTCATTGAAAGTCCTCATGATGATGGAATTGGTAGAAGGACTTTTTTTTTTTCCCCCATGTAACAGACACGGCTGAAGTCTCATACAGAAATTTTGGACATTGTAGAGAAAGGGAAACACACTACAACAATTTCTCTGTCACAGTAGTGCTAAGTTGGTGTAAAAGATTAATAGGTAGAAGTGGTAATTATTTTCTTTTTTCACTACTAGTTGTGAATATCATTAAAGCATTATTTGAGTTATTACAGCAAAGTGCTTCAGAGTGTTGATGTTTGTTTGTTATTAAGGTAACAGTTTGCTTTGGACTTCCAGTGTTGAGTGTTGCACAACAGTACAGTAGCTAGTCGTGAATCTCAAGAACCAATATAATTTCTGTCAAACATTGAGGAGACTAGATTGAATAGTGTGTTAGATTTTACACCAAGCTCAGGACAGTAACAAGTGTACCGAGTCTGTTGATGTGTTTTGTGCATGTATGTGTCAATAGTTACGTGCAGCCTAACTAAAAGTTTCTAAAACTTTCAATCTTGTCTTTAAAATCTAGCTTACTTCTCAAGCCACAGAAGGAAATCATCCTCATCAATTTAGAGAAGATTCAGTGGCTTCTTTTGCAGATGTGGGATGGGTTGCACAAGAGGAAGGTGAAGTCTCTACAAGGCTCAGGTATGCACTTGGATTTTCTCTTTGAAGTTATAAGCTGAGCAAAAGAACTTGGTTCTCCCCGATGAGAATACACTGTGCATTACAATTAATGCAGAGCAGTTCTGGGCTGGGAGATAGAAAAGGTAGGAACTGGAAAAGAATAAGTAGAGATTACAGTAACATGAATGAAAGGTTGGTTTGAGAACATGAACAGAGACTACTTTGGTTTTATTAACTTATTTATTTCAGAGATAAGCTTCACACAACCTTGCTTCCACAAAAACATCTACTGTGGTGTGGCACAGTCGCTTGCACTGATTCTTCTCTAGTTCTCCAGAGCTTTCATTAGTTTGGGGCAAGGTATCGTAAGGCTTCCTGACTAACAGCAATGATCATTCTGACAATCTGATAATTCTCACATCATTTTTCATCCTTCTGGTCAGGGCTTTGCATTCTATAGCAGATAATTTTAAAGTTACAACTTCTATTTTGTCTTCATCTTTATAATGAGGACTGGCAGGGAAATGTGTGAATACCTGTGTCCAGAATGATAGCATAGATACTTCTGTGTTGGACATGGAGCACTGCATAGCACTGTAACTGCATGAAACAGGTTGGCCTGGGTGATGAAGTTCCATTTTCTAACGTACCCAAACTACTGTTCACACCAGCCTGAAACAGAGGTACAGTTCTGCAGTGCAGAGAAAGCTTTAGTTCAGACTGACCTTCCAGAAACTGTAGGAGTGATGTACCTCTGAAGTGCCTGCATGCAAAGGAAGGGTGATATGAGAGGAAGGTAGATATGAGATCAGACTGAAAGAATCCTCTAGGTAAATAGTGACCTTAAGGCATTGTACGCTTCTAATGAAGCACTGCAGGTCAATTACTTAGTAAACATGAACATTATGAAACTTAAACATGAAACTTATTACATCTGTGCATGATGCTATGTAGTGCAGCATGCATTTGGTATTTTTGTTCTCCAGCTTTTCCAAGTTCCAACTCTGCTGCTGTGGGCAGGTTTGCCACCCACTAGGGCAGCAAAGCTGGGGAAAGGTCTGTAGCACAAGTGTTATGGGGAGCACTTGAGGGAACTGGGTTTGTTCAGTCTGGAGAAGACTCAAGGGAGACCTTCCAGCTCTCTACAACTGCCTGAAAGGAGGTTGTGATGAGGTGGGGGTCAGCCTCTTCTCCCACGTGACAGTGATAGGATGAGAGGTGATGACCTCAAGTTGCACCCTGGGAGATTCAGGTTGGATGTTAGAAAAAATTTTTTCTCAGGAAGGGTGGTCAAGCATTGAAACAGGCTGGAGAGATTAGTGGGTTAGTGGCATGGTGGTGAGGGGCTAGCAGTTGGACTAGATAGTCTTAGGTCTTTTCCAGCTCTGATGACTCTGTCATTCTAGATCAGGTTGCCCAAAAGCCTCATCCAACCTGGCCTTAATCACCTCCATGGAAGGAGCATCCACAGCTCCTCTGGATAATGTCTGATATTTTCTGTCAGCGTTGTGAAAGACTCAATTGTCGATCATCTAATGCTACAGTGAGCTGATCTGATTTGTGATAACCCATTATCATTAATCTGTATCAGCTCTACTCAGCCTGTTTTAAAATGTTGTTGCCACCAATTAAAATAAACTGTTGGTGACTGCAGATGTTCAATAATCTGTGTTTAACATAGCTTCTGCCTTCATGTGTGAAGGCAGCAGAGTTGAATGTTCTTGTTCTTTGTGAGAAGAAGGGAAGCTCACAAGCTCTCGTAAATTGCATGAAGCTTTATTTCTCTATGGTTGTGTTTATTCTTAGAAACCTTGATGTGAGATCCCTTCCTATTTATTGATAAGCAGCATCAAGTTCCATATGCTCCATTCTCCCACCACTGGTAAAGTGGAGGGCAGAAAAGGAACAGAAGTCCAGAAGTTCAGAAACAATATAAAAATGTGCCATGGAACTAACAAACTCTTCCTCCTTCAAAGGAATCAACTACGAATGACTATGTGCAGCTTGTGGAAAGAAATATGGAAGCATTTGGACCAAAACAAATTTAAATCTCAATTTCAACCAAAAAAAAAAAAATAGGCATGAGGCAGAGGAGTAGAGTTGGGGCAGGAGGGAATTAATTCCTTTTTCCTCTGGAAATTCAGTACTCCTTACAAAGCTGGCTAGAAAGAGAAGAAACACCAGTAATGCAAATAGAAGGGATGCAAGGCTCTTACTTTAAGCTATATAATGTTTTGGTGGAAGTGTGTGGTGGAAGGTGTGAAGACAATTTTTGTCAATCCTTCACCTTCTGTTCTTGGTTTGCTTTAGTTTTTACTGATTGGAAAGCCTTTAAATAAGAACTTTCTGGTGTTTTTTGTTACAGGTCAGAAGTGTGGTCAAAAACAGCCCAGCCCCTTTCAGGTGAACTACATGGAAATTCCCTGGGCAGACCAGACTCCTTACCAAATGTGTTACACGAAGAACCAGCACCCAGAAGCACAGTAATCGCAAATGAAGAAGCTCTGCAGAAGATCAGTGCTCTGGAAAACGAACTAGCCACTTTAAGAGCACAAATAGCCAAAATTGTTCTCTTGCAAGAACAACAGAATCTAACAGCAGGTATTAGATCTAGTGTACTCTTAGCACTAATTACTCAGCTAATTTTCCTCTTTATGTTCAGTACAGCATTAAGTCATTTTTGCAAGATACTGCAGCACTGAACACTTCTGCATACTGCTTTAGTTGGGTTAGTAGATGGACATAGCATCTTAGGGGAGAGATGGAGAGTATTTCATGGAATCATAGAATGGCCTGGGTTGAAAAGGACCACAATGATTATTGAGTTTCAACCCCCTGCTATGTGCGGGGTCACCAACCAGCAGACCAGGCTGCCCAGAGCCACATCCAGCCTGGCCTTGAATGCCTCCAGGGATGGGGCATTTCTGTGAAAACTCATCAGAATTCCAGTCTGCAGATGAGAGAAGTATTAGCAGCTTTCAGAGCAAAGCTAATGATTAACTTGGTTAAATCCCAGCTGTTTAATAATTACTAACACCTAACTATTCCTACCCAGAAATAGACCATCTCATATAATGATGTAGTCATGTAAGAGGCTGATTATGCTTCTGGAAGATGTAGTTTATCTCTCAAGCTTATGAAATAAGTAGCAGAAAAGGAGATTATGCATGCAGAACCAGAAGTTGTTTCCTGCAGCAAGCACCATAACAACTTTTCTTTCTTTCCCTCACAACTAACCACTGCTATCCATCCAATTCTGAGTCTCCAGTCTGCAAGGGTTAGTGGGAGAGAGAGCCATTACCAATTGCAGATAATAGCCATTCGGTTTTCACTGATTCCTACCAAGTACTTTGTTTTGCCTGTGCTCATGGTGTTGTTTAGTTTTTGCCTGCAACTGATTCTTCCTTAACTTAAGCCAAATACAAAATGGCGAAACAGTTTTAAAGATCACTTGCTTTCATTCTTGAATTGTAATTAGTTATTTGAGAAAGTCCCACAGGAACTTAGTTTTCTCTATTTTCCCTTTTCCTTTATTTATGAGGAAACTGAAATTTTGATGTGACTTTATCATCTTTACCTCCCTCTTCTGGTAGAATGTGGTAACACTTGTGTATGAGTACATTGATGCAGCATGGACTCCTATATTGTCTGCATACATATTTATACTAAATACTCTAGGCCTCAAAACTTTGACTTAGCCTGATTTCAGCAGTTTCTTAAAGGTGCATTTGAACAGAGGTTTCTTCACGTGTTGGTGATTTCTACTATTGTAACTTTTTTTAATCTAAAGAGAGAGGGAATACCAAGTCAAGATAGATCAGACATGATTGGCTGTCCTAAAATGACCTCTAACCTCAAAGAGCTGGAATTTAAGCTTGAATTTAAGCACTATTTATACATTTTAAAGTCTCGTATGGTAGTTTCTGGTGATAAGCTGAAAGTATCATCACTCACGTAGCAGACTGCAGGGGAGCTGGACCAGATGACCATTAAAGGTCCCTTCCAACTCAAGCAATTCTGTAATGTCCAGCTCAGGGCCCACCTCTCAGACGAAAGTGATAATGTTGAAAGCAGGATTTGATTTGAAAGACGTGGTGACATCCATCCCAGTGCAGTTTGAACTGGGAACTCAAGGAAGGATTTCGATGTGGTTTTTCAGCAATATTAAGAAGTTATGCAACAATCTGAAGAAGGCGGAGAGGAGACAACTGAAGCTCTTTTAATCATATTCTCATCAGAGCGTTTGTGAGGTATAAAGAGTACGTAGAAGGAAACTGACGTGGCACATGTTTTGCTTGCAGCTGGGCTGACCCCTGTTGCCTCAGCTGCTGTCCCTGGTGTGCCGCCACCACCGCCGCCTCCTCCCCCTCCACCGCTCCCTCCCCCAGCTCTGCAGCAAAGCGTTTCTGCCATTGAGCTCATCAGAGAACGGAAACACAGAAAAACAAACTCTGGCCAGATTCCGACTGAAAATGGGCCGAAGAAGCCTGAGATACCAAACATGCTAGAAATCCTCAAAGATATGAACAGTGTGAAACTACGCTCGGTGAAGAAGTAAGAAGTTTATTTATATTTACTAACTTTTGCACTAACAGTTTGCTTTTGTGACTAAGAACTGTTGTAGCTTGGGGGAGATGACAATGGAACATTTGACAAACAAGAGTAGAAACGAATTTGTGACTTCTAAATCTTCGGACTATGCTGAGGTTTTTCATTTACCTTTCTAGATCGCCGGGAGATACAAAACCAAAAGCAGCTGACCCCACAGATCCTGCAGCCTTAATAGCAGAAGCACTCAAGAAGAAGTTTGCTTACCGATACCGCAGGGATAGCCAAAGTGAAACTGAAAAAGTCATTCCCAAGTCTGAAACTAAGACAAAGACTGAAGCGGTGCTGGTGAGTATTGTGCCTCTGATTGCTTGGACAAAGGATTGTTTGATAATTGCCCAGTAAACCCAACAAATCTTTCTGCCAGCGCACAGAAATACCAAGGAATTAACAAGCCTGTCCACAAAACTCCATGAAGTATTGCTGATACATTAGGAGTTGTGGCAGAAAAGCTTTGTTTCTAGTATCAGCTCTCAAGATTGTGTACTGGTTTGGCTCGAGATTTAAAAATCCCTTCTCAAGTTTTCTTTAAACAAGAATCTCCTGTTGCAATGAAAACGTGGTACTGTAAAAACTTGATTCCTGTGGGCTCATACCTGAAACAAATCTGAACTGTGTTTGCCTGTTACTACCAACCTTAACCAGGCTTGTAGCGCGCGGGCCATTTCAAAGCAAGGTCCTGGAGCTATCAGTCATACGAATGTAGAAAGCAAATTCTTGAGAACGCCTGCTGAATCACATTATAGGGAGCAGTATCTAGTAGTATAAGTGAGTTAACAGTTTTTAGTGTGGTTTTCTTTGTTTTTTTTCCAACATGGGGGCATTAAAATGGGATTATTCTTAGTACAAGTCAGTGTCTCCTAGTGTATTTCAGATTGATTTGAAATTCATGGGGTTTTTTTTTGAGCAGTGGATACAAAACAAGATAATATAGATCAGTGATGTTAGCAAACAGCCCTCAAAGCCTTGTGCTATAGAATCAGAACAGAAAAGTGTAAGACTCCAAAATCTAAAGCAGCTTAACCAAAAGAGTTAGCTGTACTCTGAATTACTTGAGAAAAGTAAGACTTCTGAGCCATAAGTCTCAGGACTTGCAACTAGTTCAGCTTATTAATGCTGACTGACTGACTTGCCTTCTGACTTAGGCCTTTCAGGTCAGTATAGAATCATAGAATTGCTCAGGTTGGAAAAGACCTTAAAGATCATCTAGTCCAACCACAACCTAACCACACTGCCCTAACTGTAACAGCCCTCCGCTAAATCACGTCCCTGAGCACCACATCCAAAGGGTTTTTAAACTCATCCAAGGATGGTGACTCAACTGGGAAGCCTATTCCAGTGCTTAACCACCTTTCTGTAAACAAGTGTTTCCTGATATCCAACCTAAACCTCCCCTGGTGCAACTCAAGGCCATTTCCCCTCCTCCTGTCACCAGTGAGAAGAGACCAACCCCGCTCTCACTGGAAGCACCTTTCAGATACTGGAAGAGAGCAATAAGGTCTCCCCTCAGCCTCCTTTTCCCTACACTGAACAGCCCTAGCAACTTTCAAGCTGTTCTTTACAATTTCAGGGCTATGTTTCCCCCACATCAATCCCTTATTTCTAGCATCAGAGGCTTTAAGATAAAAGGCTGAGTTGGCAACATTTGCACGGGAACAAGTAGACAAAGGAAGTTCCCACCGCCCAGGTTCTGGTTTTACATACACCTTGGATGGTAATAGTTCAGCTGGGTCTCTGCTGAAAGCAATCAGTGCCTCTGGTTTTCTTCTCAGTTTGGACCACACATGCTGAAGTCTACAGGAAAAATGAAGACCTTAATTGAAAAATCTTAATGTTCTGAGATCGCTGTGTGAAAGACCGTCAAGCTGCTATGTGTGAAGTCTCCTGTGTTGCAAGTAGCATTAGTACCAAGTGGTCTTGTGCAGAGCTGAAGAAAACTGATGTGGAACTAAACACAAAGTTTGAGGTGCATGTTTGCATGTGATTTACCACAAGGAATAAATTCAACCTTATACTCAGGTATTAATTTTGTATTCAAGCCTGGCTTTCTGTGTAGACTTACATGATGGTTTTTGTTCAGTAACACTGTGTTATCTCTATGACGTTCCTTGTGTATAACTGACTGCCTTAAAACAAACATTGTGTACATGTTAATAATGACGGCGATAGATCCTTACGTTAATCACTCATTTGAGCTCTAATGGTAACTTGCACTACAATGTTTACTTTGATACTGACTTTTTCCATGTCGGTGTTTCTTTTAAACTTCATTTTAGCAAATTTTTAGCCCTCCTCCCCCAAAAAACTGAGTATAGCTGCTTCATTCTGAATCAAGAAAAAACTGAAATCTGCTGCAGAAGTCACCTGGTGTGAGAATTTTAGTAGCAGCACAGAGTTGCAGTGGTAAGATAGCAATACTTACCATCTTGTGGCCAGAGTGCTGTGGGGCCCTCAATGCTGGTATTGCAGCAAACCTGAACTAAACAGGAGGTAGCAGCAGAGGGAAAGGATTACTGTCAGAGCACGTGTTAGCTAGAGCAGCAGCAGTGTAGGTAAAAAGGCAGAAAATACCAGGGGATGGAAGTTGCCAAAAATATATCGCTCATCTCAGCTGTGCTGACACCTTTTATTCCCAGCTGGGTAGGCTTTGAGCTGTTGGGGACTGCACAAGCCCTCGTGGTCCTCTTTGCAGGAAGCCACGATTGAAGTTGTCGCACATAATGTTGTTTTCAGGGGAAGTCCTTCGCAGATTTCCCACAGAGGTTCTTTGCTGCCAGACCTGCACAGAGCTGGTTTGCTGACCAACCCTCTTGCCTCTGTCTACAAATGTGCAGGGCTGACGCTAGATCCAGAGCTCAGCTTGAGAAAAGCTGTTGTGCAACCAGCTGTAACTGCCGCACGCCTAAGGGAAGCCAGGGTTTTGCTCTGACTGCAGCTGGGCTCAGAGCCACGTGTGGCTATTCCGTAGTCTGCCTGCTACTCAAACAAGTACAAGTGCCTTTTAGAGCTGCTGTTTTCTAGGAAAAGAGAAACAGCACATTTGCAGTAAAAACAAGTGAATGGTCCTGGGAGGTTACTGATGATGACTGAGGCTTTGCTGCTGCTTGTAACTGGGACGTAGATTGTATGATCAAGGAGGATGTTTTCTGGTGTGAAACTTGAAATGATGTTAATATGTACACAACATAAATTCTTTTCAGAATGCTCTGCCATCAGTTTTACTGATAGGCCATTGAATCCTCATGTTTCTTTTAAACGCCTTTACAACACTTTTTGAAAAGTTAATTTTGGGTGTTTTGTATTTAATGCTCTACTGCCATTATATAAAATTAAAAGCATTTAAAATAAATACTGGGTATGCGATTTGTGGTGCTCTACAAATGATGTCAGCCACAATCAAGTATAGTCTATGTTCTATGACAGTGACTAGAAATGCACTGGCAGCCTGCACATTTCAGAACAGGACAGGACTACTTACCTTGCTGTGCAGCACAATTAGTCCTAGAGTAGCACACTGCTGGTAATTCAGGGGGAGGGAGGACGTTATGCCTCCTGAAGCTTCTCATACACTCCTGGTACCCACATAGGGGTTCTGGTCAGTCACTGCATGCACTTCTGTGGCACTCACTCCTCTCCCCAGGGGCCACAGCTTCACAACAGCTGGCCCAGAAAACTCTACTGAAGTTGTGAAAACGTTTCAGCCAACTTCACTTCAACTCTGTAATTTGTGATAACATAACTCAGTTCAGTTATGTCATTAATTGTAAAGTTCAGGATATCGACCGACCCCTTAAATTTGTCTGAAACACGAGAAAAATGCACACAGAGAAAAACCTCTCTGGTTTGAAATGTTGATGTGAGGTGCAGGCGTTCGGTACCCCGGAAATACAAGAATGTGGCAAAGCCTTATTAATGACATAAAGCAGCACAAAGCTGCCGTCAATTAATTCACTTCATACTTTCATATACCTTATTATGCATCTTTCTGCTTTAAATCTTTCCATTCCGTGTGCCAGTGCCAGCAGAAAGCCTCCCAGGCAGCAGTACTCAAAGTGGGGACACACACACCGGACAGACACCTGCAACAGAGCCCAAGGCCTGTGCCTGGCTCTCCATCAGCACATGGGGTGGCCCAGCAGCAGATCTGCAGATTAAAGCAGTTACAATGGGAACCTGACATCCATCCCATAATGCACTCCAGGATCCAGATGGGCTGAGTGACTCTCAGCAGCTGTAATGCATTACAGATGCTCGCAGCACATCGATGCTCTCAGCAGCACATGAAACAATTAATGCTGATATTCAGCATAGGTTTTTAAAAGGAATTTCCAGGCAGTGCTTTGAAGAAAAGGGATTTTGATTTCAACTTCAGTCCAATGTCAGAAGCTCCCACATACACTCATAAATGGGATCAGAACCCTGGCACTCAGCATTGGGACCCACTGCATTGGTTCTTATCCAACTAGAGCGACCTGCTTAACAACAAATGGCACAGGTTGTTTATCAATATTACATTTAAGTAGTGCTATATAGATACTTGTGAATTCATTTCCTTTCTATTAGAAATACTGACACATATCTAAAAGCCTGCAACAAGGCAACAAGTAGCAAAGTTGATACAGCCAGTGAGGCCCTGTCCTTAACAAGGCCACCCAGGATGGCCCTTTGCCGAGCAGCCTGCTGAGGAGAGGCCACTCACAGCCATCTCAGCAGCCACCCACACTCACATTGCCTTTGATCCTTCTCCCCAGACTCAGATAACAAAGGAAGGAAGCTGACGCAGGCTCAGAACGAGTGGTTTCATTACAAATTTATTTCTTTAAACATGGCCACCTCAAGAATTACAGTATTACTTCAGGGAACATGAAAGAATAACCAACAACTTAATTTTAGAGGGGAAACGAACAGGTAAGTCAGAAGTTGTTTTCCATACAGTAAGAGGCCAAGCCAATAAATTCCAGAATCTGAGGACAATTTCCAAATCCAAAGCTGGGCTCAGTGTACAGTGGAAGCCGACTGCAGCCTTTGCCGCCTTTCTGTACTGCTGGACTCGGTTGTAACTTAAATGTACGGGAGCAGAATGCAAAACGATCTCTTTTACCAATTAGAAGTTAACAGCAACAGGCACATATTAAAACGACTGCGGCAAAGCCTTGCCAACGGCTTTACGCTGAAGCTCTCTCCCAAAAATGGCTGTTGCGACAAACTGTAAACAGAATCGATAAACAGTCTTTTACAAGAATAACAGGGAAATACAAGTGAACTAAAAGAAAGCACCAGTTTCTCAAATCAGCTTACAGTTGTGCTTACTGTACTGAAAACGATGTCAAACAAATTACAAAAATGGAATGTTGTTAAGTTTAAAATTAGTCCTTTAATTTTGTCCTAGAAAAACGTTTTCTCCTTTTCCCATCCAAACCCCACCAACGGGCGATGTTTCAGCAGAGGGAGGAACAGGTAAACAATGCACTTGGTTGTGTTTTTTTTTTTTGTAATTTTTCTTTTTTTTTTTTTTCTTTTTTCCTTCAAATCACAAACAAATTTGGTCACTTAGCTTTGTGCATAGTTTAAGGCATCTGTAGCAATCTGTTACAGTTTCCTCCCCGATGTGGCTGTTCATGAAATTGTCACATTCTAAAAGAATAAATTAAAAAGAAAAAAATAAAATGCTGCCTTTCAAACCCTGCCCAGACCCTCCCACCCACCCCCACCCCCCAACACAGACTCACGCACCCACACATACACACACTGCAGCAAAGGGGCATTTGTACCCTTGTTCTGAAGGACACGCTTCCCATCCCGCTTTATTTCAGATTGGCAAATACCCTGAGCTGATGATGGTGTTGAGACATTCCACCTTTGTTTTTTTTTTTTTTTCTTGCATGTGCAGTTCAAGTGTACAATAGTGAAAACAACATGCAATGTTTTCACTGCAGAATCGCAATGCAGTTCAGATGCCCCCGCACCCCCCCTCCCCCACCCGCCCCTTCCCGAATTCTGACGTGTTTTCCGCTTTTAAAAAACTGCATTCCCATACAGCACTGGAGTAAAGCTTGGCTGTGCTCTATGATGAATGCTCAGTTCCCAGTGCACAAACAAAATTATGGCAAATGGGAGGCTTTTCCGGCATCCAAAAAACAAGAGCTGCAGTCTCAGATTTGATCTTTTTTCTTTTAAAAAAGCAAAAAACCCAGGTTAGTGGTTCCTTCACAGCCATGCGCAAAGGTTAAGTCTAGAACCCATAGTTTCAGAGTACGTTTGTAAACATCAAGTCTTGCCAGAGGCAGCAGAGGATGGGCACTTCACATTTCCGTATTAAAACAGGGACTGAGTGGAAGGTATGCTCCCAACACATTCATGCAAGTCTCGCTAAACTCCGAGGAAGTGGAACGATCCATCTCAAGTCTTAGATCTGAAGACCGTGTTTCAAATTTCACTAAAGAAAAACAAAGGTGTGGCACAATGAAGCCTTCGTACTGTTCCTCCAAGGCTCGGTCACCGCTGTGCTTTGCATATTCAAGGTTCCGAACGAAAACCAACCGAGGCATATACATATTGCTCTATGTTCAGATCTCGCAGTTAAAAAAAAAATCAGGTTCAAATGTCTGTGTCGAAGGAAAACTTGGAAATAATAAATAATGCTGGCATCATTTTACCAAGACCTCGGGCGAGCAAGTATCTCCTTTAATCCAGCTGTGCAGACACCGAGAGAAGAGGCAGTTTTGTCATGAGGGCTGAGGTCAGGACAATCGAGGTTCCTGAGGTAATATGTCTGAGTCCATCTCCTCAAAGGCAGGGTCAGCATCCTCCCCGCCGCCGGACTGTTCTCTCTGCACCCCCTTCCAGCTCGCCTTGTTCAGTCCCAGGTGGCCGAGCATCGTCTGCGACAGCCGCGTGTTGGAGAAGCGGGCCCACTCTGCAAACAGTGGCTCCACCAGGTAGGTCATGAAGCCTTCAAAACAGCAAACACACACAGCCACGTGAGAAAAGCAGGGACAGAAACTACGTAGTTCAAGTAAGATGTAACAATAAGCTAAACCATGCCGAGTATTGCATTCAGTACAGGTTGGGGGACGACCTGCTGGAGAGGAGCTCTGTGGAGAAGCTCTGTTGTCCTGGTGGACAACAGGTTGGTGATGAGCCAGCAGTGTGCTCTTGCGGCCGAGGCCAACGGGATCCTGGAGTGCATTAAAAAAAAGCATGGCCAGCAGGCCAAGGGAGGTGATCCTTCCTCCTCTACTCCACCCTGTGTCCAGAGACTACTGTGTCCAGCTCTGGGCTCCTCACCTCAAAAAAGACAGGGATCTCCTAGGAGGAGTCCAGTGGAGGGCCACAAAGGTGAATAAAGGCCTGAAGCACCTCCTATTGGGAGAAAGGCTGAGTAACATGGGTCTCATGGTAACATGGGCCTGGGGAAAAGACGACTGAGAAGGGATCTGATAAATGTTTGTAAATATCTAAAGGGAGGAGGAGGGAGGCAAATGGATGAGGCCAGGCTCTTGGTGGTGCATAGCAATAAGGAGTAATAGCCTAAAACTCAAATACAGCATGTAGAAGAACTTCTTTATGGTAAGGGTGACAGACCACAGAAACAGGCTGTCCAGAGAGGTTGGAAGGCCCCTCATCTAGTTCCAACCCCCTATAGCTCCCTCAGCCTGTCTCCATAGGACATCCTTGTGGCCCTCCACTGGACCAACTAATACTGGATTACAAGATTTTTTTTTTTTTTTTTTCCAGAACAGTGAGCAAATAAAGGAAAATATTAGAGAACAGGGAGAGAGAATCTAAATCTTAGTTATCTAATCAATAACTAAGTCACATAACTACACAATAAATCTCTTTTAGAAATATAGTTTTTCTAACAAATTACCTCATAAATGATCTAAACATGGGTGGGAAGAATAAGAAAAGCTGATTCTTATCACAATATAAACCTGATTAAAAATACTGAAAAGCACAATCAGAAAAAAATTTTTACCTGAAAAGGATACAGAACAACAACATACATTTAATTCATTCTAAGCCAATCTAACCATAAACCATTCCATGATTTCTATTTTTGCTGCACCTATTTGCAGTACCTGTTCACACAAACAAATGTGAGACTGCTGAAGTTGTGCTTGGTTCTGTCTGTAAATTACAAAAGCATGATTTTTCCAACATTCTAAATTAGACTTGCAGCTGATTGAACAGATGAGATCTTCTCAATCTCTAATTTCAAACACAACGCATAGTACAGTTATGGTTAAATATATTGTTCTTTGCAAGGTTTGAAAAGATTCCTATTCAATCTACATAAACTACTTAATAAGCAAGTCAGCCCTCCTGCTATTTTAAATCCAACTGGAGTTAGCAGTAATTTCATGTTTCTGTGGTTCTCTATCAGTTCAGTATCTACTGCCCTTACTAAGGCTGTATTTAAACTGACTGCTAGCACTCCAGAAAGCTAAATCAGAGAGCTGGAATCCTCCTGTGAAGTGCACACAGACAGACCAGGCAAAGCTTGCAGCAAACATACGGATCTGGTATTTTCTCCCATGCACATTCTGAATGGGATCTACTGAAATACACAGAACTGCAGTTACCAATCTGGATGTTGGCAATGGTCTCCGTCTGTCGGTCACAAAGTGGACTCACACCCAAGTGATATTTTTTTTCAATATCTCCTAAAGAAGCAGAAGTATAATACAGCAGGTTAAGTCAACACGTCCAATAACAGGTTTTTTGTTTTTTGGGTTTTTTTTTAATCACACAAGCAGTAACGAATGAAAAGCAACAACTCAATGGATTCCTGAACATACTTCCTTGCAAAAACCCCTGGGCTGCAGTTGAAATGACAAATTAAGACCCCCTCATCCCACTTTGCTACACAGAAGACAACAGTTTGGCCTTCTGGAATTCATTTCTCACTAAGGGCAATTTGCTGTTACATTTCCACATATCTTCCTCTGACAGTAAGTTCCACATCTTAGCGCTCAAGAACTCAGCTCTCCATTTTTCATAGCTGTGCACATTAGCATTTCTCAAATCAAGATAAACCACCCTTGAAAAAGGAGAAGCACAGGTTCTTTATCATTAAAAGAACTCAGTAACAGTGGACAAAACTCATGTATTCCATCTGTCAATTAAAAGCTTCATCAAACGTTGTCCATCTAGTTATGGCTACTGCTTTATCAGAATCTCTTTCCTAGCTTCTTCCTGCTCACCAACAGGCCCTCATTGCCAGGGAAATTTTTAATATACAAGATCTGGCAAGAATATATTTCCTAACTTACTGAAAGCAGCAGGAACACGTAAACTGAACATGATTATTCATCTGATGCACCTTTCAGGATGGAGGATCTATTGAACCTGCCATTCTGCGTTCAGAACTCTTCAGTGGTTTTCACCAGGTGTCAGTAGCACCAGCCTTTTCCAAGAAACACAACCAGTACAGGAAAAAAATCCCACACTGTACTGTAGATCAGTGTTAGTCATAAATGTAAGTCACTATTTATTTGCATGCAGCTATGACTCATGATTGCTTTCTCCACACCATAAATACATCATCTGCTACCCATACTCTCACTTGCCTTGATGGAAGAACTCCTCTGTTACTTTTTCACTCCACTGCTTACTCAGCTCCCAAGTCCGACACGGATTACAAATATCAGCACACTTCAAAGCCATCTAGGAAGTTAATACACAGCATTAGGCCACCCAACTGCCCCTTTCCTTCCAACAATATCTTCAGTTCCCTATTTCTGGCAGCAGACATTTTGCAAACAACAAACCTACCTGACATTTGTGCTTCCCTCTGGTTGCATTCTATAATCACACTTAAACACATGGGAAACAATTAGATCTTGTGATCATCTCTGAGCAATACCAAAATTAAGGCAAGTCAAAGCACTTCAAGGGCATTACATTTAGTATATGTACTAATTAAGGAGGCAGCAACAAACTCAGAAGTGTCAGTGTAAGCAAACAGTATTTTGTGTTTCTACCTCTTAAGTTTACATCTTCTGTAATGGTTTGCAAAGGACAGAACTTCTCATCTGTTTGTCTGATTTCTTTTGCAGTCCACAGAACAGATCTAATGATACATATACCTATGAAGCTGAAGGTATGAAGCTGATTCAATTAGCTGCACTTTTTTTTTCTTCTTTGCTGAAACGTGTTCTAACAAAGCATTTCACAGTTCTGAGACTGTGCTAGAGTCATCAGAATGCAAAATCTAGTTCTTAGAAGCGCATCTCTCCTTATCTTAGCAGCTCTAAGATTTCAGATTACCAGCATGTGATATCTCTGGGGCTACATGCTAGGAGGAAGGGAGGAGACGTAAGTGGAGGGAACAACCTTTTTGTAGTGAAACAAAACGACTGAAGGTATTTATTTCATTTAACATAGCCTAGAAGTAGTAGTATTTAGCACGTTAATTATTTTTGAAATTAAAATCATGTTTTTAAAAAACATAACAAAAAAAAAAATCACCTGTAAAATGAAGTGACGGTGGTTCGCATCCTCTAAACATAGATCTCCTCTATCCAGGTGGGATCGGAACATGGACAGATACTCATTTTGCTGACTGATGTCTGTGGCAAGAATGAGATCACCTATCTGGCTTTCCATCAGCTGCCTGAAATCAGTGGCACCAAGTATTCAGAGAGGGTAACAAAGAACAATAGCTATCACTAAATTCACACTGGTTGTGTGTGGGATTTTTTTAGTCATATTCATTATTATGCAGATGCAAGTCACAAGCTTACTGATCAGCATTTTCACAGCAGTTTCTTCTTTTGTTTTTCCTGCCACTTCCAAACAAATATTGGGACATTTCATTGGCAGCTTTCAGAACAACAGATTTGGATTTTTGTTTGTTTTTCCCCCAAATACACACAAATTAATTGTTCAAAGTGTACTGATTGTTAACACAGGTAAGAAGGTTCTGTGCTAAACTACAATTGCAGTGACAGAACGAGAAAAGCTTTAACACAACCAGGTGCTTGACTTATAGTCAATACAGTTATAGTTATACACCTCTTCAGTGTGCTCACGCTGAATGTTGTGTTCCAAGTTCTACATTGCACTGCTCTACCCCAGCAGCAAGGAATTATTAAAAAGGTCCAGATACCAAATTTAGGTAATGAACTGCCATGCAATAACTTTGTTTGTTTTCTAATGCTCTCTTTATTTAGATACAGCTTACTTGCATCTTAAACTAAGACAAATTACTTTGTATAAACGTACCTGTTTTCTAATGACATATGTGCAAATAAACCAGACTCTCTCAGCAACCCCACTGCTGATCTCCAGTGATGGTTCTCCAATACTGAGGTATTCTGCAAATGACAGCAGATATCACAGGTATCAGTGACTTTTTTGTAATTGAATGCCTTATATTAACAGCTGCACCACACAGAGGGCTTGTTTTTTGTTTGCTTATAGAGAGAACCAAGTCTCTCACATCCTGAATACTTCATCAGCTTACAGTTTTATCCCAGGGGCATGGAAACACTCTTTCAATTCACACCTACAAGAAGCTTAAGACACCACAATTTATATTCCTTTTCTGTTCTCCTCCAAAATTCTCCAAACCCGATTTCAAAGCAACTAATTTTCTTCTTACCTTATACAAAGTTGCTAAGTAATGGTTTGTTTTAATTAGGAAAGGTTGGTTAACGCCTGGGTGATCCAAATCGTGTGTGGCAGCTGCAATTAAACTGAGCAGAACATCCCACGGAGTTAAGGATTCGGACAGCTGTAAGGTAACAACAAACAGAATCCTGTCAGCAATACAAGCGTGGCCATACCTGCACCAGCGTCACATTTATGGTTTTCTTTTTTAGTAGTTAAAAGCCAACAGGAATTCAATGAAAAGTCAAATAATGTGAAATCAATATTCTACTCAGTCTCCGTTTTTTGTTTCTGTTTAAGTCCTAAACACAGGAGGAAAGCCTAATTTGCACTAAAACAGAGGACAGTATTGCATGTACAAAAGTGAAAAGCTGCAACTCCCTGCAAGGACAGGATGTTATATGCCCTTTTGCATTTACCATCTACTACACCCCATCTTTATCATGTTGGTGCAGCAGAACCAGTAAGCGTATATGTTACTAATGATACCAATCCCATACTTCTATCTGAAGCATTACAAAGCTTTCATCAACAGTATTACACTAAAAAGTGCTCAGAGCTACCAAACCGTGTGCCTTAAAGGCACACTGGGTATCAGCCCTGCTTGTTGTTGTGATAAAAAGGTGAGTTTGGGGAAAGGAGGCTGTTTGCTTTGTTTTTTTGGGGGGGCTTTTTTTTTTTTTTTTTTTTTTTTTTGCTTTTATAGTAAAAACTGTATGTGCACACAATACACTGTGTTCAGTTTTGGGCACCTTAATATCTCAATACAGAAAGGACACTGAGGTGCTGGAGCAGGTCCAAAGAAGGGCAACAAGGCTGGTGAAGAGCTTGGAGAAATTGGCCTATGAGGAGAGACTGAAGGAACTGGGGCTGTTCAGTCTGGGGAAAAGGAGGCTGAGGGGAGACCTTATTGCTCTCTTCCAGTATCTGAAAGGCGCTTCCAGTGAGAGCGGGGTTGGTTTCTTCTCACTGGTGACAGGACGAGGGGAAATGGCCTCAAGTTGCACCAGGGTAAGCTTAGGTTGGATATCAGGAAAAACTTCTTTACAGAAAGGGTTGTTAAACACTGGAATAGGCTCCCCAGGGAGGTGGCTGAGTCACCATCCCTGGACGCATTTGAAAACTGCTTGGATGTGGTGCTCAGGGACGCGATTTAGCAGGGGGCTGTTAGGGTAGTATGGTTAGGTTGTGGTTGGACTTGATGACCTTTAAGGTCTCTTCCAACCTGGGCAATTCTATGATTCTGTGATTAAATGCATGTATTTCCATATGTGTAATTGAGAATGCTTCCTTACCTTAGGCTCTTTTAAGTAACAGTGCATGGCCTGAGTCACATCAGCAGCATGAACTGCATTATGATAAGGGTTCTGACTGTGATAATCTTCTTGAACCATAACTGCAGGAAAATAACAAATATCTAAATTTAAATAAAACAGCAATTTTTTCATGTATCATTTTACATCTCCTTGTTAGGCACAGAAATATGCAACATCACAAGTAACACACGCATGAAAGTGTCAAAGTCAGTGAATTGTCAGTTGAACCAAAACCAAGCATAAAAGATTTTTATGTGAGGAAACTTTTCCGCAAGAAATAGCTACATGTAAAGCCATCTCAGAGAAAGAATTATACAACTTGAAATCAATATATTATCTGAGATGCTTTGACTTCCAAGGAAGTCTCCCTTTGAAAACCTAGCCTGCTTGAATGTTGAGGCAACCAAGCATAAAAATGAAGATGATACTATGAACCAAAGCACTGGGATGACTAAACATCATGCCTTGAAAACAGACAAATCAGAGGAAGTAGGCAGTGTTTTACTGTCATAGGTAGTGCTTTTCTTTCCTCTTCCTACAGTGGTCATGAGAAGCCACCTCTATGCAGTACGGGCATTTTCTACTACTTGTGTACTTAGGGAATTTTAAGCCTATATACAATTTAGAAAGGAATCTCATTAGGAGTGGCAAGTCAGGTCATCATCTAAGATAAATATTTCCTCCTTATCTTCTTCCTTGTTTTTCTCCTCCACCTTCCTGACTGTCTTTGAACATATGTACAACATTTTAAAGAATATCCACATAAGCTTGAATACAAAGCGTAAAAGAACTGTAACATTTAAAAGGATAGAGAGAAGATCTGAAGAGCAGCAATCAAACTATACTTTAAATTGCAAAGTCTTGCCTGATGACACATTAGTTCATCCAAGCCAACCTCAGAAGAACACTTTCCTGGCTGACTACACTCTGTCATTCCCATCCAAACATCTTTTCCTACTCAGTTTACAATGCCAGCACTCTCCATGTGATTGTGACTGTAATGTTAGAGCAGTGCATAGTATTTGTGAAGATTCGTGGCTTATGAAAAGCCAAAAAACTGTAACCACTTGTAATTTTGCTGGCATTTGGCACACTGCTGAAACCTCATATGGACAATAATAAAGAAAATAAGCATCTCTGGGCTCTGTTAACCTGAGGTAGAGCTCACTTTCACATATTCCTTATGTCTACCGAATGAGTGAAGATGCCCATCATTTAATCCTCTGTTTTTAAGGTTTCATAAGATGGTCCAGATACTCAAAGTCTGGAATACTTCTAACTTATTTTAATAAAGTAGAACAAGGACAGTATTTGCCTTGTATTTTCTCTCTCTTTGAATGTGGAATAAGAAATTGAAAGCACACAAGAGGAGCTGGTCAATCTCCAAATAACCTTTTGAAATCACAGAAAGACTGTGTGTGCATATAAGCAAATACATATATATATACACATGTGTGTGTGTGTTTATGTATGTATACATATATGTACATATACACACATACACAAAATAAAATATTAAGGTTCCACTAAGGACTAAAACCAGATTTCTCTTCTTAAAAAAAAGATTCTAGTAAGTTCTCAAACAAGATGAATTTTGTGGGGCACTGGGGAGTACATGAAGTATCAGCCATCTGAAATTTTCTCCTCAGATTAATATGACCTAGGGTGTAAAGGGCAACAAAAGGAAAGAATGATTTAATGCCAAGAAGCATTACTTGCAGAAAAGCTCCTTGATTCAACAGATGGGCTGGGGCAGAGCTAAGAAATGTTTTGTTACTGCTGTTAAGTAGAAGGCAATAACAAAAAGAAAATGATGATTGATTTCAGTGTTAGAATAAAATGTTGCCTTCTCCCACAGTCTAACACCATTTTAGTGGCTTACAGTTTTGAATTCTGATCAACTAATCCAGTTATTCCTATCTGGAGTTTCACTTCAAGTTAAATACTCCTTGGATAAATCTCCACAAGCCAGAGGATAAGCAAGCTGACAACCAAACACACTCAGTTACAACTTCAACAGCTCAAAATCAGATTTCTCTTAACTGCTTTCTGCACACATCTATCTGAATACCAGTCCTCAAGGTCAGCTTCTGTGTCTTTTTAATACCAGAAGGAGTTGAGCTCCTTTTTAAAGATTAAACTCATGACAGAACAATTTAAAATCCTCAAGTAGAAAGAAATGATGAAAACAAAAACATTCCATTATTTGAAAGTGGAGAAAAGCCTACTGAACATGGTTGTCTTCCCTGTTAAATGATAAGCTTCAGAACCACAACACTGTTTTCTCTGAAACTGAGAAACTCTGCTAAGAGGGATCAGAAACCTCTTCCTCCTGCTCCATTAGAAATCAGCATCCCATTCCACAGAATTAAATAAAAGGTGCCATCACAGAAGAAATGAATGAATGATGGAAGCCTCACACCGGGGTCTGTCTGTGGCACAGGGTTGCAGCTCCTTCAGCTGACAAGTGGAAGTTTGAATGCTCAAATGCTCCATGTTGTATTTACAGCTCTTCCCATTGAAGCTTTCCAGTGCCACAGGCACACACAGCCCAGCAACAAGCTCATGCCCTGTTTATGGAGACAGTACACCTACAGCACAGTGAGTACTTGCTTGAGAGCTTCAGCAAGACATGGCATCAAATTGGCCAATGTGGTCTGATCAGTGTAGTTATGAAATTATATGGAAAATTTCAAAAACAAAAGCTAAAAGAGATGAAAACTGCACCAAATAAAGGAGCAGTCTATCTTTCTCAATAGAATTGTCACATGAATGAATTCACATTCATTCCTGAAATTTAGATTTAATAAAAACAATATAGCATCTGCCATAAACATACTTGCTTGGTTTTAACATGGAAACATCTGTACTCACAGAAACTTGAGAGATTTTCTCTCAACTGATACAGTTAAAATTACTGTACAATCTGGACAGGGTTGGCACTCTTCAAACCTTATTGCTGAACTACAACCAGCACTTCAGTTAAGGCATGAAAATTCGGATAAACAGCAATATTCATCATAATAAAAAGCTGTATTTACCCAAAAATCTACGGAGTTTCATCGTATCTAACTGGAAGTGTTCAATTAGTCCATGAAGATTAAACAGATGAAAGGTTAAGCTGACTAGACTGTTTCCTAAAAATAAGATGAAAATACTAATTCATTGGAAGTCATGAAATCAGTGACTTTCACAAGAAACGTATTTCAAACAAATTGGACACAAAAATTACATAAGCAAATTTTTCTACACCATGATAAATACTTAAATCTTCTTGCATGACAAGACTCCATTAGCTGACTCCTCTAGTGACTGCCAATATTGTTCACTGCCAAATGACAGGAGGAAAATGTTACCAACATTAAAAAAGCAAGAAGTTTAAACGTTCAAATCCATTACAACAGTCTTCAACTTAGTGGTATGTTGCATCATTATTTTTATAGATGGACACACAGCTCAAAAAGGAATACAGAAACCATCAGAAAAACTAAAAGCTCAATCATCTCAATCATGCACATTGCACGTATGCTGTCATGCATTTTCATCTTTTTTGTGTGTAGGAAACTATTCCTTATTTCAGCCAGAAATCTAATAAAGTTCTACATTTCTCTAGGAAATGTACATTAAAAGCTTGTAATACATTTCACCTGCTCACAGCGATAATATTGCAACCACGTACAGTGATAAAACAGACAAAGCTGTAAAAGCCAGGGAAATAACTGCATGTTTACTGTTTACTCGAAATAGCTTGCAAATTATTTACTCTGCAAACAGTACGTAGTGAAGGATTACTCAGGGTTGGTACATTTACTCTGACAATCTCATTTAGCAGGAATCAGATAATCTAGCCCAGGCAGAAACTGAGATACAAAAGGACAAACAATTCTGCTAAATCTAACTTATCATTTGCTTCAAGTATTTAAGGGTGCCTGCCACTTCCTCTCTGTAAGATACACATTTATTTAAACAGCATTTACTGAGCAACTCTTTTTTTTTTTTTTTACAAGTTTGCCCAGGGCAGCTCACTGGGTGAAGCTGTATGTACAGCAATGTTGTATGTTCTACCCTTAAGAACGTCACTGTTCCCAACATGCTCTTAAAACAACAAAATTAGGATGCAAAGAGGATGGATCAAGAAAGGCTTCCACAATAGAAGCTGCACAGTATACTGGAAATATATCTGAACAAAATGCATACTTTCAACAAAAAAGGCTCGGTATCAAAAGGAGGACTTCAGATCACTCCCCTTCAGCTACACTAATCTTTAATCACTACTACAAACAAGTTACTTTGTACAAACTGCTTTCTGAGTTAGAGTTTATGATCATCCATACAAAGCACTATCTTTGTAAGAATCCCCACTGTTTCCACTTCTATATTCATGTTTCGTTTTATATCAAAATGTGAGGATACTACTTTTACTCTAGGTAAGTCAAGCATGCTTTTAACAAAACAGCAACGTGGTGCTATATTTTGCTTTCTGAACTTAGTTTCTATGCCTTCCTGCCAAACTGCAAACAAACTAACTGTATCTCTGCTAACAACTCCTTCTGACTGACGGAAAAAAGGCACCAGCTGCTCCCTGCTCACAGTCCAGGCTCCAGGAGCTTTCCACTGGCACAAGCACCAGTTTCCTTGGACTCACCCATCTCTTTCTTCTTTCCATTGCTCCATATTAAAATACAAACGTTCTCTCTGTCCACTACAGCAGTCCACCTCCTTTCCAGCACATTTACAGATCTCTTTCCCAACTGACTATCTGTAGCTTCACAACACTTCATTTGATTTAGTTTTTAACCAACTCTTTCCTACTGCCACTTGTAATGGGTATGGCAAAACCATAATCTGTTCTCCTTTTGTATTTTGTGTAAACCATATATACAGCAGTTTATGTTTGCTCACCTCCTAATTCTCTAGGTATTCTACCAGATGTCATAACTACAATGTGTTCATACTATTTTGCCTTTTTATTGTGCTGTAAAGTAATACTAACACAACTGTTCTATCCAAAATTCAATTTATCCAGAAAAGTAGTCATTCACTGCAACCGACCTTTTGCACAAAGATCTTTAAATTAACACCATTCCATAATTAAAAAATTGATTAAATGAGCAAGATGGTCAATTTATATTAAATACTACTTACAGTAAAAAAAAAAAAAAAAAAAAAAAAAAGAGAAAGAATACCACCTATAAAGTACAAGGGAATCTTCTATAAATCAGTGATTATTATCAGTACTGACATTAATGGCATTTTAACAGAGTGGCATGGCAAATCAGAATTTATATTGAAGACTGTTAAAGCAGAAAATACTCCCTGATGAATGCTTTTTAGTGAACCAGCTACCAAATACCACAATGTAGGAGCAACAGCTAAGTTATACTAGGAGATAAAAACACAAGAGAAAAGCAAACTCACCATTTGTCAGTCTATCAAAAAGAAAGATATCAAAATTCCAGTTCCCAACCTTCTCCAACATACACTGAAAGAAAACACAATAGTTTTAATTCTTTTTCCCCTCAGTGTGTGCCTATCTTCCTATCGGCCAGAGGAGTATTTAAGCTTTTAAGGACTTGCATTGGTCTCTGAATTTCTACACACAAAAACAGGACTGTAAATATTCAATTTGTCTGAAAATTGGGAAACTTCAAAATATACGCTACAAATTAAAAGACTGAAATTTGAGAAGCATCTCGACAGTAAAATTTGAGACTTCCCCTTCATCCTCTCATCATTTTCATAAAAGTAGTATGACAATTTAAGACAATTAGGTTAGAAGCAGAAGCAGCATGACAAAATAACTGTTCAAACTTAGAAAATAAAATTGAGACACCTTAAGAGGCCCACGCTTGACATTTCATGCAATCATCTTAAATGTATTGATCACAAAACTGTCAGATGACTTCCAACCTTCTGTCACAAGATCTCTTCCAGATCTTCCACTTCAATTTTTGTGACAAAGTAATAAACTGTAAGTAGTCCTTTAATTTCTCACTTTCCCTTTTTGTTTAAATGGGGAAAATACTACCTATATGTTTTCGTAAGAAAGTAAGAAAAGCTTATAATTTCTCCATTAGAAACCATCTTGTCACTTTACACTGGATACCACTTCACAGCTGCTATACATGCTTTCATGAACACAGACGGACAATAACCCGGCACTTTCAAGGCCTCAGAGTTAGGTCACCACCTTTTCTACTCCTACCTCCATTAGAATTACCTGCCCAGCATGTCTTACAGTGGATACTTGCTTTCTCAGACTCTCATTAAATGTGTAGTTGTGATCCTGGTACTACATGCTAGGTTTTCTCTACCAACCACTAAAACTGAGTTACCAGAAGAAATACACAACATTAACAAGATCTTTCTGCTGTTGAATTACATGTGTATTCTTCAAATCCGTCCTTAAGGTTACCAGATTCTTCCTACACTGTAGCCTGACCCCATTCAGTATCAGCGCACTGTATTACAAGGATATTCCTTTTGTGCATAAAAGTTATTAACAAAAAGCATTATATACAATCAGTAGCAAGACATAGCCTTTGGGCTCTTAACAACCCATAAATTTTTCCTACTCCTTCCCTGTCAGCACTACATCTCTCCTGTTTCCAAATTCACTAGCCCTTCGTCCAGCTAATAATTCACTATCGCCTGTCTTAACAGTTTGCTCTAGTGTAGCACAAGTATGTTACAGCTATCACACTTTTCTAGAAGAATTGCATATAGAAATATCATTTTGGCATAATCTTCTGACAAATTAATACATTCTGTTGAGCTTTCAGTAGTAGCTAGTCACTCCTCCAGATGTTCACTAATGAAATTAGATTAAAAGGAAAAGGAGAGGGAGGGTAAGAGGTAGTCCAAATTGCTCTACCCCATTTGCTAAATACAGTTACCATTTCTTTTCTTCACTTTTTCTTCAACTATCACAGCACAGCCTTTATTTGCCATTCAAAAAACTGCAAGCCACAAAAGTATATAAGCTCTAAAAATTACCCCACTAAGCTTGGAAGAGGTTTGTCAGAAGCCACATTTTATAAAGCTATAGTCAGATAAATGCACACATACATACACATATGAAAATACATTCTTAAAACTCATATTTACTTGCATATTTACTAACAAAAGATATTTATATGTGAGTAAACATAAAGAAGCATACTTGATAAAACTGAGATAAAAATTAAATTAAGCAACCAACCTTTGCTTGTCCATTATAATCATCATCTAAAATGTTTGAAGAATTTGGAACAGTGATACCACGGAAAAAACGGGAAGATCTCAGGTAGCGCTGGAAACTAAGCAACCTTCTCACATTTCTCGCAGACACAGACACCTCAATTTCAGAATTTGCTATAAGAAAAGACAAGAGAATAAATACTGTCTCTGAAAAACCTTTACTAAAAGGAGACTGCTCGAGGAAGGTTGGTACGACTGCACTGTTCCTTTTGTTGGCATAGCAAATGTTTCAGCCACAATTAAAGATCACCATGAAGAGTGAGTGCAGAAACATGGCTTGGAAAAGGAAGCTTTCTATTTAAACACCCTGTGAAGGAAAACAAATATTTAAATCATTGCCGAGATGCATCTTCCTAAGGAACACTGCTACAGCTAGGACAGAAATGTTATGGAAATTGGGTAAAGACACAAACAGTATTGCAAGTAATTCCTTTTGGGAAACTTTTGCCACATATACATATATCCAGTTCCCGTCCGTAGCAAATCACACACAAATAAGATACACACACCAGCAAGGGAATATCAGTGTACTGATAAAGTATTTAAAAAGAGCATTACAAATAACTGTACACACGTGTTAAAGCTCCAGAGGTTTTCTTAGCTTTTCTGATAGAGTTTTAAAAAACAGTTGAATGATGCAGGTAATTTTACTCAGTCTCTCTTCTGCCAGTAGAACTATCACATTTATTTTTACTGCATGCTTTCTCAGCAATATCACTATAGAATACGTATGTTTGTAGCTTATTTTCAAAGCACAATATACATGATTTGTTTAACTCTTATTATGCTAACCAGTCTAGCTATCCAGAGGACTTATGTTAGCTTGTACTCAATTTCACTCACAGACTCTTAGAATCACAGGGTTGGAAGGGACCTCAAGGATCATGAATCTCCAACCCCCCTGCCACACACAGGGCCACCAACCTCCACATTCAATACCAGACCAGGCTGCTCAGGGCCCCATCCAACCTGGCCTTGAACACCTCTAGAGATGGAGCATCCACAGCCTTTCTGGGCAGCCTGTTCCAGCACCTCACCACTCTCTCTGTAAAGAATTTCCCCTTGACATCCAACCTAAATCTCCCCTCCCTCAACTTAAAACCATTTCCCCTAGTCCTGCAGTTAACAACCCTTTCAAAGAGTTGATTCCCCTCCTGTTTGTAGGCTCCCTTCAGGTACTGAAAGGCTGCAGTGAGGTCACCCTACAGCCTTCTTTTCTCCAGGCTGAACAAGCCCAGCTCCCTCAGCCTGTCCTCATAGGGGAGGTGCTCCAGTCCCCTGATCATCTTTGTGGCTCTCCTCTGGACCCTCTCCAACAACTCCCTGTCTTTTTTGTACTGGGGGCTCCGCACTTGGACGCATTACTCCAGACAGGGCTTCACAAGAGCAGAGTATAGGGGGACAATCACCTTCCTGTCCCTGCTGGCCACCCCACTTCTGATGGAGCCCAGGATATCATTTGCCTTCTGAGCCACAGGGGCACTACTGGCTCATGTTAAGCTTTTCATCTATCAAGACCCCCAGGTTCTTCTCCGCAGGGCTGCTCTCAAGGAGCTTCCAGTCTGTATGGATGCGTGGGATTCCTCCAGCCCAAGTGCAAAACTCTGCACTTTGCCGTGTTGAACCTCATCAGGTTCATCCGGGCCCACTTTTCTAGCCTCTTGAGGTCCCTCTGAATGGCATCCCTTCTTTCTACCACGTCAACCGCACCACTCAGCTTGGTGTCATCAGCAAACTCACTGAGGGTGCACTCGATTCCATTCTCGATGTCACTGATGTTAAAGAGCACTGGTCCCAACACAGATCCCTGGGGGACACCGCTCATTACTGGCCTCCACCTGGTCTTAGAGCCATTGATGACCACCCTCTGTCTGTGGCCTTTCAACCAGTTTCTTATCCATTAAGTGGCCCACTCATCAAATCCATGTTCCTCCAATTTGGAGATAAGGATGTGGTGGGGGACTATGTCAAAGGCCTTGATTAAGTCCAGGTAAATGACCAGTTGCCTTTCCCTTGTCCATTCCATCATGGAAGGCCACCAGATTGGTCAAGCATGACCTTCCCCTGGTGAAGCCATGCTGGCTGTCTCGGATCACACGCTCATTCCTCATGTGATCAAGCATGTCGTCCAGGATGATCTGTTCCATGATCTTTCCAGGCACAGAGGTGAGACTCACCAGCCTGTAGTTCCCCAGGTCCTCTTTGCTCTCCTTCTTGTAAATAGCAGTGATGTGATCCTTCCTCCAGTCATCCGGGACTCACCTGACAGCCACAACTTTTCAAATATGAAGAGCAGCTCAGCAACCACCTCAGCCAGCTTGCCAGCTCCTTCAGAACTCTGGGATGCACGCCATCCAGCCGCATAGACTTGTACACATTCAGTCTCATGAGGCGGTCTCGGACCTGCTCTATCCTCACAGCACAGGGGGATTCACCACCCAGTTCCCACCTAGAGGTATAGGGATGCAGGGCTCAGGGATGTGAGAAGTACTGGAATCCTGGCTACCAGTGAAGACCGAGGCAAAGAACTCATTTAGTACCTCAGCCTTCTCTTCATCCATTGAAGCAAGTTCTCCTTTTACATTTACCAAAGGAGGTACACTCGCTTTGGCCTGTGCTGTAGAAAGTATGGCCAATGTACCTGTAGAAAGTCTTTCTATTGTTTTTCACATTCCTCGCCAAGTTCACTTCCGCCTGCGCCTTGGCTTTCCTGATCCAAAGGGTCCATCTGTTTGTTTCAGAAACCTGAACACTAAAGTACACACAGCTAGTTTCTTTCCAACACTCCAGATATCTTCAGCCTGAAGCATTAAAGGCCAACTTCACTTTCCTTCACTTTCTTTTCAGCAATACAGTTCAGCATTACAACAGTTTCACACAATCAACAGAGTCAATGATGTTGACACTCTTTCACTTTGCCCAAAAAGATTAAAAAGAAAGAAAAAACATATTAAGACAAAGTAAAAGCAAAAACTCTTTTCCAAAAGTACAGACTCTGAAAACCAAGATGAGCCAAACATGCATAGCACAGGCACCTTGCCATTCCACAAAGGAGACACACTAGACATCAGTGAAATAAACAGCTGCAATATTTGTTCTAAAAGCCAGACTAAAATATGCTACAGGCAAAGGCACAGACTTATTAACAATCTAAATTAAAAGTCTCAGTGACGTCTAGTGAGAATAGTTTGATTCTATGCAAAATAAAGCTTTACTCATAATAATGGTTCTCTGCAGTAGCTATAATGTCTTTTCTGCCCTACCTTTACTCATTAATATATTTACTTCTAGTCTACAATAACAAAACATGGGAACAATTAGACTAACAGCACACTAACAGTACCTAAAGTACAGTAGCATTTTGCATCAGCAATCCTCATTAACAGCAATTGAAAGAACAAAATTGGTACAGTCTTTCAGACCTCCCTGAAAAGCATCAGGATACCAAAATTCCCATCACTTTCAAGGAGCTAAAGCAGACAGCTTCACATGAAGTATTTTCCTCCAAGTCATCACAATTAAGGTCAAGGACATTTCCTCCAAAGAGGCTGATATATGTATATCTTGATTATGTAAGCAGGTGTACTACATACAAGAAAAGTTTCTTATAAAACAACATTCTTACATACAGCAAGCAGATAAACGTATACTGTATTATCAGTATTTATAAGACAGCTTGTTAATGTCAGGGTACAGTCTGAGACACTGTCAGTCCTGCAGAATACAGAAGCTCCTGCTTACAGAGAGTAAGCTTTGAAGATCATCTCTTTCAATCTTGATTGACTCAAAACCCAAATTTCAGACCTGGTCATCAGGCTTGAAATAAAATAATAGGAAATAATTATCCTTAGGTCATAAACATATCTAAAATGTCCACAAATCCATATGTACAAAGTCAAGGAACTTAACTAAATCTGAGTAAAACCAAGCATCGCCAATAATGGAAATCAGTGCTCTTCAGAGGAAGTAGTTTTCTTGATCATAAGTAGTCCTTCACAGTTCTGGAGTTAACAAAAAGCTACTTTAGATGTCATGCTACAAATAACCGTCATAGATGCCACTTATTAGTCTTTGGTAGAACAGCACACAGTAGGTAGCAGAAATAAAACAAAGCATGATCATTCAACTGTGCTTGCCTAGATTCCACCTACTTTCAAGTCATTTGAGGAGTTTTGCACACATTTGTTTTAATGTTTTTCCTCGTAACGTGGGTCCAGAGGCAAATTTTTCAAAGGAAATGCAGTTTCCTGTGAAGCTGAACATTCATGACTTTTTAGAATATGCTATTGAGATTAAACTTAAAAATAATCACCTCTCTGAATTATCACATTTGCATAGCTCATACACAACTACCCTTACACATTAATCCTACTTTTTTCTTCCTTTCCCTAAATAAGAGGGAGAAGATTTCAGCTTCCAACCATCTTATGGTTCTGTAAAGCACAGCTTCAGCTGATGTAATTCAAGCAAGCTACAACAAATCCAACTTCATTTGAGCTTTCTGAGCAGAAATAGCCAAGATTGGAAGGGGCTTCTGGGTCCATCTGGCCCAACCCCTGCTCAAACAAGGACACCAGAGCATCCTGCTGAGGACCACAGCCACATGGCTTCAGATTATCTCCAAGGAGGAGACTCCACAGCCTCTTGGTAACCTGCGCCAGTGCTCCATCACCCACCCCAGTAACAAAGCACTTCCCTGACGGCAAGAAGGAATCTCTGTGGGAAACTTCCAGTTTGTGTCCATTGCCTACTTTCCCATCACTGGACACCACTGTAAAGACTGGTGATGTCTGTCCCCCTCCAATCCTCTCCTGCAGGGTGAAAGCTTCCAAGCTCTCTCACAGGAAAGGTGTTTCCTTCACAGGAGAGGTGCTCCATTCCCTTTACCATCTCAGGTGCTACTCACTGGACTCTTTCCATTATGTCCAGCTGTCTCTTGTACTGGAGAGCCCAGAACTGAAAATTCTGAAAAAACAGCTCCAGGTGTGACTTTACTGGTGCTAATACAGGGGAAGGGTCACATGCCTTGAGCTGCTAGCAATACTGCGCCTAATGCAGTCCAGGATATTATTAACCTTCTTAGTGGCAAGGAAGCACTGCTGGTTTGTACTCAACTTGGTGCTCATTAGGACACCTGAGGCCTTCTTGATCAGGCTAATTGCCAGCTGGGCAACTGGCACCTGGAGCTGTCCTTCCCCACATGGAGGACTTGTATTTCCCTCTGAACTACTACTTATTCCACATGTCAACCTTCAGTTGAACTTCGGATGTGCAACTCGACCAAACGTCTAATCACTGCAGATCTAGATGATGGGAATAATTTCCAAATGAGAGATTCTGAGCCCTTCCAGAATATCTTACTCAAGAGGACTATACACCAACCCAAGTGAATTATTTTATGACAATTAAACATTTGCTACAGGACATTCTGGGATACGTGAGTCACATGTGGAGGTTTGACAGGTAATTTAAAAAGCAGACTATAAAAGAAAATTGCTAGCTTTCACAGAAGGAAGAAAATGTTTTTTAAGCCCCAGGAACACTGACAGTACCCATGCTTGCAGTTTCCTTTTCATTAGAAAGAAACTGATCTCTCTGAGTTCAGGCAGATCGGCAAAAATAAGTTCACAGGAGTCTGTAAAGCAGGAATTATACAATGGTGCAACTGAAACTTTTAACTCCTGGCACAGGAAAAAAAAAAAAAAAAAAGAAAACTAATTTTCCATTTGTGTATGCAATTAGTAAGAGAATGTCAGCCTGCCCTCTTCTATCATTAGCAATTAGAGAACCTACAAAAAAAAAAAACAGAGATCAAAGTATTCACAGTGGAAAGAAGCTGAGTCAAAAAAGTATCACATTTGCTCAAGACAAAACATACTACAAAAACATTCCCCCTCTTAACCCAAGAATACTTCATTTCATTTGCAGCCTTCAGCGTGTCTTCCTAAAGTCTAATACTGACCAGTTGTTTTTAAGAGATAAGGACAGTTTGAGGACAAATTAGAATGAGAAAATAAATAAGCATATATGACATGAAAGCAAAGTCAGGATGTGGGAACTGTTAAGAAGGAAGTTTCAGCATTCAGAAGTGGCTTGGCTACAAGACAGAAGACTGTCTGTCTAGCCAACAGTAACTCTACGACATTCTTTCTTAAATCTTCATTTTCCCACTTCAGGTTAGAAAATCAATTTTTTTTTCCCCCAATTATTTTTTCATTATTATTACAATAGCCATATTCTTGTTTCTAGGAATCCTACAGAACCGATATAATAAAAAAAGACAAAGTGCTCCAAAATACAGGAAAAAATGAACTCTCCTGTTTAATAACATCAGTTATTTTAGCTTATACATGCATACACACTAAGAAAATAAAGTAATGCAAGTTGCCTCCTTGCAACAGATTTCATCTGCATTCCAAGACGCTTATTTTAATCTTCTCACTTCCTATCTTTTAAGTGTGCTGTACTTCATGAGAAGTTAAAGCAAATAACTATCACATTTCATGGGGATACTCAGTATTTTTCCTCCCCCTCACAATGGGGGGATTACAAAATTAATATGAAAAAGTCAGGACTACCTATAGACCAGTATTTATTTCCTGCATGTTTGTATCCTTTGTATAGTAAGGAAGAACAGCAAGAGGACAAATGACAACTTCATGGTCCTTTAGTATGATTTTTATTTATAGAAACTAAATCCCAGAGAAACACCTCAGCTTGATTTAAATGCAAAAAAATAAAGATTCATGGTCTCTGATCTGGTTTTGGTCAAAATAAAACCATCAAACGTGAACTTCACCTTCATGTCTCCTGTGCTAGAGCCCAAAATATACATATAAGTTAGACATGATAAAAATTGAGTTTACTATTACCAAAATAAAAAGTGTAACTAGTGATATCAGTTATAAACTGTCATTAACAACAAAAAGAGATTTTTAAAAATTGAAAGATAGATCTCCCTTAGGTTTGAATATCAAACTGAAGTTTGGCATCCACAGGTTCATCAGAGGAAATTCCTTCTAAAAAAAAAAAAAAAAAAAAAAAAAAAAAAAAAAAAAAAAAAAAAAAAAAACAAAACAAAACAAAAAAAAACAGGCCTAAATAGAATTTCTTCTCTTTTTCATGGAATTAACCTCTCACAGTTCTTCCATAATAAAGCCAGCTATACATTTACACAGCAGATACTATTACCAAGCCTGAGATAAATTTCTACTACCTGTAACAACGTGCATTTGAAAGAATTGTAACTGTATTTCTAAGGCCTTCCAGAACACAAATCATTTTATATTTATGAACAATTTAAAGCTATTATCTAACCCTTAACACCACTAGAGGGACCCATAAGCTTTCTAACTTCACATCTATTCCTCATCACACCATTAGCAAATGCACTGCATTAGATCCCTGCTTTTTCTTTCAGTCCTGTTATTTAGCTGCTCTTTAAGTTTCTCACTGTCACGATCTGCCTTTAAGTACTCTTAAGACATCCTGTATCAAAATCATTAACAAGAACTATGATTCAGGTTGTAAGACATGTATTCAGGGAAGACTTGAAAATTCACGTAAAGATTACTGGTGTCTAAATTACCTTATTACAGCTCCCGTCCTCCTTAGAAGACTATACTGAAGTCCTGTTGGCAATGTACCAATCTTAAGGCAATGTACCCCACCTTAAAGTCAGATCAGACTGTCTTAACATCTCCTACATACTAATTTTTGTTCCCTATTCACACATTCTCTTTTAAATAATCAGGATCACTGAAAATTAAGCTATGAATTAAAGTTTAGTGAAAGAAATATGGCTTCGCAAGTGTCTTCCAATTGACTGGAATCAGAATTTTATTTTATTTTTTTTTAAACTCTTGTGAAACTCTAGTGGTACTACCAACCTAGTAGAAAACCCAGCAGACATCCCCTCAGATCAAGGATCTTCCACAAGAAAACACCAACTTAACTAAGTACATTTGTAAACAATCCGCATACTTCAGGTCAGAAGAGACAGATGTTTGGACCTAAGAGCTGTCAGACATCACTTCTCTCCAAAGCAGAGATAATTTGAGATAAATGATTCAAAGTACAGAGATTATATTACTTCATCTAAGTAGTGCAGAAAAGAGAGAATTAAATGCCAATTCTCCTACTGCATTGCACACCTTTAAATAATGCAGCACCAAAAATACGAAGAAAATACTATGAAGAGACATCCAAAAGGACTGTAGCCATAAAATTCTTTTGATATTTGGCTCCTCTTAACCTCCTCGCAGACATTCCAAGAATGAGACAAAATTAAGTAAACTCAATAATGGAACTTTTGTACTGAACTGCACAAATATTTGACAATTATTTGAGAACTAGGAAAACAGTATATGTAAGATATATTCTTCCCCTTCTAATTTATTCACTCATAATCCTAGCAATTATGTAGCTATGTACTTTGACCTGACTCCAGCCCCTTGCAAGGTAAATCTGTAGCTCACACATTTATAGTGTAAACTAAGCTTCACTGAAGCAAAATACTTAGGAATTATCATCAGAATACATTAATATTCATTGAAAAGATGAGTTAAGATGAAGCCTCCCCAGTGTTAATCAAGACACTGTGGCTCTGAAAGAGAAAAAACAAGAACACAATATATTTGTGATTTAAGTCTTCTCCCATAACAAGGATAATGTACTCCAGACCAGCACCAGATCTTTTTCTTGATGTCTTCCAAGAAAAAAATCATTCTGTGTTCTAGAATTCTTCAGTTCTATGACACTGGAATGAAAGAACGATCAAGTAATCCTTTTTGACCTTTCTTACCACAATAAATCAAAGAAAAAAAATGTTAAAAAAGTAGCACACTATTATTGACAACAAAAAAAAAAAAAAAAAAAGAGATTATTCTTTCTTTAAAAGTCTGTGTGCGTACTTAAAAAAGTCAAACTGGGAGCAGAGATGCAAACAAAAGAATGCCCGTATTTTTTTTATGATGGCAAGTTTGGCAGAAAGTAATACTTTCAAAATAAATTACTTGGAGAAAAAACATACCAAAAAAAGTTCAAAAGAAATGAAAAAGAATGTGATTGTATCTTCCTCTGAAGACAAACTTACCTCAGCAATAAAACACTGTGTTTATCAGTGCAAGACTCCAGAGCATACATGCTATTCCACAGAAACTTGTAAGGATATTTGTATATAAAATAATCACTTAGAATAGTAAAACAAAAACAACAACAAAAATCTGTCCTGTACTCTCAACCAGAAGCTTTTACCCTGAAATGTTCCCTAATCAAGCTCATGTGTACTTTGACTTCATTGTTTTCTTTTGACCAACGCTGTATTTAGAAGATTTTCATTTGGCTGGGCTTTTGCAACTTTCCTTTTGTGGCTGCATTCGCTGTACTACATGAAAGTAAAACTCTCAACTGGAAGAGAAAAATTATTTTAACAATTCAGACTGAATAATTAGATGCCAATTTCAGAATGTGTTTTGCACAGAAATACAACTTCTAGAGAAACCTCTTGAGTGCATACATGCTTTTTAGTCTTTACTGTTGCTACCTTCACAGGTAAAGAACCTCATCTTTCAATCTCTGACCACACATGATCTTGAATGACTTGATTTGTTGTGAAATTAGTCATTCTTCACAGCAGAATGTTTAAGAGTAACACCTTTCTTTTTCAAAAGATGCAGCTAGGTAATTTTTTCCTCTATTTTTTCGTGAAATAAAAGAAGGCATTCAACTCAATCTGGATTTTGCTCATTTTTAACTCAACCTCTAGATGGTATAAGCATGATCAAGTGTTGTTATAGAAAGATAGCCAGAACTCTTAAAGGCAATTAATTTGGACTTGAACTCTTCTTTCTTACATTACTTTTGATCTTTCTTTTAAAGCAAGTCTAAGTTCATCATCCAAGATATATCTTTTTTAGTGCTTTTTGAGCAAGTTCAAAACACCACTGCAAGCAGCAGATGCTGATACTTGCATCAGATGTCAGAGTAACAAATCAAACGTTCACTGAACTGCAGAGCCCACATTAACAATCTGAAAATGGTATACCAAAAAAAATCTCCATAATTTCTTGATCTCATGTTACTCTATCTCAAAAAGAGTCAGATTCATCCATCACCGATGAAAGACACCTGAGCTCTTCTGTTCTTTCCTTTCCACTACATAAAAAGGCTACATATCCAACTAGAGAGAAAACGTGTCTACACATCATGGAGCCACTGAGATCCAATCACATTTTATTTCCCAAATGCAGAGCCCTGTATTAGCGAGCACAATTTGATTAAAACCGAGTCACTGATAGATGTTTAGAGAAACACAGTGATTTATTCAGGAACCGTTTCTTAATTCCTAGATACTTTAACTCATAGATGTGACATTACCTTAGCTATGGAATATACAAGTAGAGCCACACATTGGCAACATCACCATCGCCATACACACGCAGGCTCAGACTAGAGTGGCAAGAGAGAATTTCAAAAGCCTTTTGACAAGATCTCATCTGTGCCAGTGCAGATGCAAAATTAAAGAAGGAAAAAATGCTTCCTCTACACAAGACCAAAGCATTCTTTTTTATCCAGTTCTTCCAGACTATATTCAACAACCCTTTCCTAAAAAGGAAGTTTGGAGCTATTAATTCAAATTGTGTCTGCGTATGACACTACCCAAGATTTTGGCTGTTATTTTATTTAATCATTTTGGCTTTGCTCCCCCATTGTAACACACTGCACACTTTGCTGAGCACAGGTTTTTTTTTTTTTTAGACAAAACAGTGAGTGATGGAAGCACACAGATTCTTTTGTTTGTGCATGCCAGAGAAGCTTCAACAACACAAGCAACAAAGCTTAAGTGTCTATATATACACACAAACATGAATACATAAAAAGATAAACATTACTAACAACCTCTCAGTAACAGGAAAACAAAACCTTCATCTTTATTTTTTGTTTGCTACTTTTAAAAAATTCAATATTTGTACACTATCACCCACCAATTACTCCAGCAAAGATTTTGTATTCCAGCAGGTTTTAGTCAACAATCTGTGGACATTACAGATTGAATTACTATTTATAATACCTTTAATAATTTTAAAACAATTTTAAAAGCAACTACATTAACTATAGCATATTTGTAACGGTCTGCAACCACTTTTTCAATAACTTCTCCAAAAACCCAACAGTACATGAGGATTGCTGGATAGTACTCTGCCAAACTTGTTACCTGAGAAGTGCAATGTAGATCTGGTGCTCTATATTCAATAAGGTAAAAGACCATTGAAGTGTATGCAGTTCATTGTGCAACAGTAAAAAAAAAAAAAAAAAAACACATTGAATCCACTGAACAAAACTGGACCATTCTATTTAAAACATGATTTACTTTTGAGGAATAAAGTTACGTGGCTGCTCTCTTCTCTCAGCATCCATGGCTTTTAGCTGCTAACTTGAGGATATGTCCATGGTCCCAAAGAAACATAAATCAACAGATCACAGCAACAGAAACTACTAATTGATGTCACAGTGTTAACCAATTACCAACCAACATGAGGAACACAATCCTGCCTTTCCCTATAAACAGAATGTAGTCTTGTTTTTTTTAAAAAAAAAAAAAAAAAAAAACTGTTTATTAAGCTACGCTGTCTGATAAGTTCCTGCAATGAGCTATCGAAACGCGATTTCTGGAACAGAGAATGGTGTAGAAGAAAAGCTGCCACCCAAAAGACATAGTTTGACAGTCAGTCAGATCTCGTATTAATATTCTTCATGGATCTCTTTCATGCTACCATCCCAAACAAGTTTTGTTTTTTTTTTTTCCAGCAATCATTTTAAAAAACAAAGTTATAAATAAGTATACTTCTAGCCGACTTATGAACTTGAATATTTATGTGACAGTTACAAAATGGGGGGATAAAGACACAGACACTAAGCTTACAACCTTAAGAAACAGGATCAACCTTAAGAGCTAAGTGCTAACAAACTTTACTATTTGATTTAACAGTATAAGTTCTAGTTGCAAATAAAAACATCACAAAACAGAGTGGATTATTTTCTGAAGACAAAAGAATAAAAACCAACAGTAACTTCCTGAAAATAAAGTCACACATTTAAAACTCACTGCTCTTCCAGCCTCTCAATAAAATTTTGGACTAAGTCTAATTTTGGACTAAGTCTATTAATAAAATATTGGAAGAAAACTGGTCACTGGTTCATTAGCTCAACTTTCTGAAATACTCTGAAATTCCTTCACAAGACAGAACTGAGAAAAACAAAAACAATGCTCGAGGACAAAAATGAGGTAAACAAAATGTAAAATGTCAACAATGCTTCAACAACTGTGCATGATGGGCAGAACGCGTAATCTGTAAAAAAGGCAAGCAACGATCATTGCAAAATTTTTAGAATCACAGAGTAATGAAAGTTACAGTGAAATTTTACAAACACCGTGAAGAAAACATATGCATGCAATACTGATGGTCAGTATACACCTCTTGTGCAGATAAAGATAAAACATAAAAAACAACACTCAGATGCCTTAGTCTGCTTTTGTTGCAAAAGAGAACCATTTCAGCCCAGTTTTTGCTCCAAGCAGAGCGCGGTAGCAAAACTGGCTCCTCTACTATGGTGACTGCTTTTCTTCCACATGTGTGGGGGAAAAAATCCTTCCTGGAGTTACAAGAAGAGAAAATAAGCAGGATGCTAAGAATCAAGTCAATCAAGTCTTTTGCTTAAAACTATTAAGGAAACTGATAAGGATTAGCAGTTCAGAGAAAAAGAAAACACCTTAAGGTTCGTTTCTTTTTTAAAAATAAGTCTGTAAGTAAATAGATAATTTAGTGGTACCATAAGATTAACTCCTTATTCTCTTGGAAAGAAAACTCTATGTAGCAGGAGTCAGATCAACTCTGCAACAGACCATAATTCTTAAGTTAAAAGCACATTCTTAAGTAAAAATTTGGCTATAATATGGCAACTTTGAAGGCTGCCACAGAAGCTGACACGAGAGGAAAGTTATAGGCAAAGAATTTTTAGGCCTCCTAGCAACATTCCTTGCTGTCATCAGACACCACAGTTGATGTTGCTAAAAGTCAGTTCCTGTGCCTGAACAAGTAGGAGCTAGAAGAAAGCGTGTGAAAAATCCTTGTCCTTATCTGCCTGATGCACAACTGTCAGGATGGAAGCAGAGTGATGAGCACCACAGAAAACACATTTGACAATGGTGAAAATATCACACGTGACTGCCTTCTAACATGCTTTTCTCCTAGTATTTCTGTTACTAGCTTCTCTTATCAGCACAAAATGTCACATAACTATGTTTTTATATAGAATTCATAAACAGTATGCTATTTTTATGGAAGTTTTTTGTTATTTTATTTTCTCAATTATCAGGATCCGTGATTGAATCCTTATCCTCTTCAAATACTCTTCAAACTTTGTTTTCTCACCTATTTTATGAAACTAACTTTTGAATGACACTTTAAAAGTTTTAGATTTAAGTAGTCATCTACTTAAAAATGAGCAACTTAAAGTAAGATCAGAAAATTAGCACAGTTTCTGCCACTCATTAATAAGATAATTACAACCACACTTGTTATTGTGAAATAATTTTCCTAAATTCCACCACTGCATTCAGATGATTCAGAATTGTGATTACACAGTGTCAGTGTAGATTCTTTACTACAATACATTAATATTGTGTACTTGAACATTTGAATCTTTTTCCACTGTGCTGCATATTCGGGTATGGTGATTACTGCAGCTTTTATATTACAAGTATTGATATATCAGGTTATTGCAATATAGAGGAATAAAAGTGAAATTATATTCTTCTTGTAACAGTTCTCTAAGGGGAAAAAGTTCCCTATAACCCATAATCAAGAAAATTTAGATGTTTTCTTACAACATTTTAATCTTTGGAGTTGTCTTCCTATGAGAAACTAAGATCTATCTATATGTTTGAGAAAATGAAACATTGATTGATTATGATTAGGTCAAGAATATTGAAATCTACTGGAATTCTTCTCAATCACCATCTTACACCAGGTCCTTCTTATGTCTGGTAAGAGCAGGAAAGCATTCTTCTCAAACAACTGGGTCTTCCGTAGTTTGCATACAGATCAGTAATGGTATGCAAGTCTTCTTTTCCATAGGGATTCAGATCTAAACTCAATAAATACGAGTTTAAACTATGTTTTTAGAAACGGTAATTTAGCAGTAAAGATTTTCTTATTCTATTTTGGAAGTACAATGAAAGATTTTCCTAGTGTAAGCAGTGTAAGGAATGGTCTTGCCATATAAGGTGCTATCTTTATTTGTATAGGCTCAGAAGTTAAAATTAATGGAAGCCTTTGTTTATTTGTCATTCATCTGCTTTTAAATACTTACAGTGAAAAATACGGAAATCAATGTATGGATGAGAACCTCTTCTCTCTGTTTCAAATCCTGCCCGACTTCTTACTCGCACATCTCCTAGAAACAGGGTCAAGAGTGAAATAAAAGTGTGGAAGAGTGGCAGAGATAAAAATGCAAATGAACATAGCCTGGAGGGGTAAAGATTCATGTACTTAATGGAATAGGGTTATTCAAACAATAGGCCTATTTCAATGCTTTTCGTTTTAAGGTGAAATTCAAAACAAAGTTTGAAGACTTTTTAAACATGCAACTGCATGCTTCCTTGTCAAAATCTCTCCTGCCTATGCATACATTGCCAGAAGCATGTGATAAGCATTCAGATGAAATTAGGAACAGCTTGCTACATCAGTATGGTAAAAATGCACCTTGATATGACAGGAAACAACATTAAAGTTTATTTGTTCCTCAGTAACACACACGAAACAAAAACATTTTGTATAGTACAAGATTCAGCTTCTAGAAATGGTAGCTTTTAGCAAAGAAGCTAATAATAATATGGTTTTATATTACATAATAGAATGCTTTCCCACTAGCATTTACTTACTTGTGCTCAGCTGTTTGAATATTACACATGAGCCTATTAAAATACCAAAACTCAGTATTAAAATTTTATAAAACTATTTTGCACTGCAGTTTAGACTTAACCTGAATCTTTTAGCATGCTCGCTGATTTCTATTTAGGCATTTTAACCAACTGAAAGCTGATCAGTATTCTTTCATAACGTAGTTACATATATTAGCGGAAGTAATTCGCTTAATGAAAAACTTTCACTTTAAAACCTTCAGCAATGACAAACTTGGGCAACCTGAGGATCAAACAACAGTATTTCTCTCTAAGATCCTAACAAAAAATAAAGTGAAATTTCAGATTGTTTGTCAGTATTCTGGTTTCTAATTATGAAAATCCTACAAGGGTATCACGTTCATCTCCTCAAACAGTGATTTTCTTATCAATCAGAAGTATTTAATGCAAGAAATGGATTGGTTTTAAAAAGAACAAAAAATAGCTACTTAATTTTCAGCAACCGCTACTATTGTGCTTTTTTCTTTTCCTTGCAACTTGCTAACTTATAAGAGTCTAAATCAGAAGATACACGAAGATACTGACCAAAACGTTAGTGACATGCTTTTCACACTTAACAAATATATTTCCAGAGATAAGTATCTATAAACACAGACGTATCTATAGTGACACATTTCACATGAATGTTATCTTCTGAGGCATGCTGGAAGCAGCACAAAAGATAAGCAGCAGGCTCCCTGGTAAGGAGTCTAGAGTCTTTGTTTCAGTAAAAACATACCAAACACAAGTCTGCTTTGTTGCTTTTTTTTTTTTTCTCCTTAAAAACTTCACAGAGCTGCAAGGTAAAATAAGCTGCAAGGTCTATTACTAACTGTAAAAACCATCATTTAGACCACTGACAATATAATGAACTATAAAGATTTCAAGCATTCATCTGGTCAGAGATGAAGAGGCTCGTCTTTTTCCAGACAATACAGAGGCAGCAAATTGTAGAACTCTTCAAAGACAGCTGGTGAATGTTGTTTGAGAAATGAGCGAATAAAAAGGAAAAAACAGGAAGCTTAGGAAAAGGAGAGGTGAGTGCGTTAATAGTTGTGTAAGAAAATATCGGTTTATACAAAGGAAAACGCAATTTTCCTTACCCATCACATCTATTTATCTGACAAATCAGTCACAGCTATGGCTGCGTGACCTTTCAGCACACCAGCTGCACTGAGCAGTTGAGCTGATTTTTAACAAAATATGATACAGCTTTTGTGAATGGCACTTATTTTTCAAAGCATTCTTAACCTTTGAAATTTTACCAGCCTGCACATTAACTAGCATATAGTTTTGGGCAGCATACAAAGGGTTTTGTGAATAATTTACTTGTTAGAAGAGTTGAGAACAGGAAAGGTTCACAGAAAAACACATGGAGACTAACACAGAGCTCGGCAAACTACAAAACAAGTAAGTTCAGCTGACAAGTAATACCCAGAAAAATTCTCTGTGCTTTTTTCTACTTGTTTTATTAGCTAGTGCCTCACCTAACAATTCAGCTAGAATAATAGTAGCCCCATTTCTCCTGAAAAGCTCACAAGGTTGTGGACTTTGAGTAGGAAAGAAAAAAATAAAAGCAGAGTAAGACTATTGCTTTTACCAGGAGTTATATTCAGAACACACTTGTTTTTATTCTGGCATTCTGGAATAATTATCAGTTCTCCAGGACTGGAATTTATCACAGTACACCAAACAGAAATTCCTACTGGGTCAAAACAAAAGCAGAAGAGCACAACGATACTAATCTCAACTGCATATATGAAATTAGTCCCAAACATCCAGAAGTACCTGACCATCATTATGTATTCACGGTTCAACTGACCTGACCTGCTGAGATCAATGGATGCCAAATGTGCCCACTTTGTGCTTGCTCAGAGCATAACACATTCACACTGATCTGGCAGAGAAATTCTGTAAAGATTTTGTAACCCTATGACTTGGAAATAAATTTAAGAAAAACATGATTGTCATCACAGGTAACTTTAAAAAAAAGGTGTAAAACATTTCAGATTGAAGATGACTTTTACCAGATACAAGGACACTTACGTAATTCTTTCAAACAGCAACAGAAGTCCAACATAAACTCTGGTTATTATTACAGCAGATAAAAGATAATTAAATTCAGTACATAAACCAAGACAATTTATGAAGTTGCTATTTATTAGGCCTTTTAAAAAAATATCGAAGTGGTTATGAAATGCTTTGATACCATCAGATCACAATGCTGACAGGTACATTTCCTTAGTGGGGCAGAAGTGGTAGAGATAACAGCTCTCCTGTTATGTGTCTCTTTAACAGTTATTTCTGCCACTCTGAAGTAGTAACTCCTCTGTTTTCTTAGGGAATGCATTCAAGTGCAGCATTATAACGTTAATGGACTTCCAGGAACAATTTTTTTTTCTTCTTTGCAAGTATCAATGAATTCAAAGAATCAGGAGAAAGATTTTTCTTAATATGTTTCTCAGCTTTCCGCTCAAAGCTTGATTTTGCAGGCAGACCTGACACTGTCTGCTGCCTGAGCATCCAACTAATTCTTTTATTTTTTTTTTTATTAAAACAGAATAGTTCTATGCAGAGGTTTTTTTTCCTTCCTTCAAAAGACATAAGCCACAGAGTGAAAAACTGATTTGAAGGCTGAATAAACAATGGAAGAAAGAATGTGGAAGAGGAAAGTTGACAGATACAGCTGAAAAAGAATCAGGTCTTTAGCAAAACTTACCTGGAGACAGCTCGTTTAGCTTCTAACCCCTTTTTCAGACCCTTGCTCGCACTGCAAGGACAGCTTTGAAACTTACAAGGCTGCTGATACACAATAGTTTATATCCCTGCATGTTAAGGTTACACAACATGTATTTCACGCTACCCTAATCTTGCAGTCTGAACCAGTAACCATGCAGTAGCTGCTCAGGTTGCCCAGGGCTTCTGGAGAAGGGGAGGAAATCTCAGATCACGGAGGACAGCTGGGAGCAGAAGCCACCTCAAGGTAAACCACTCACACTCAAGTTAAAGGCATGAAGATGTGCAGCACAGGAATCCAGAAAGAATTACTAGCTTCATAGATCCAAGCTGCTATTAAACGTGCTGAAGAAACAGATGACAGGTCAGCTGAATACGCTGGAATTAAAGCAAAAGCAATACAACACAGCAATTGCTACCATAGAAGAACATGCCCTGAATTACTCATTTCTTGCTTTCAGTGATTTCAAGTTAAAGCAATCAAGATTTTTTAAAACAGGGCATACTGTTGCAGCTTTAGTTGAGATGCGTGTTCACCAATACAAGCAATCAGTGCCCCACTCTTTCCAGGCCATGCACACTATCAAAACCTTCAGGCAGTACAAAACAACTGCAGGAAGAATAGAAAACAAAAGCAGAGGAAAAGAAAAAAAGAAAAAAAAAAGTACCAAGTTACATGGAAGCAGTTATAGGAAACAGTGGGATTTCTCATAGCTTTTGAGAGAAATAGCTGACTGAGGTGATGTACATATATTAGCCTATTCAAGGTCTTAAAAGAAAAATTCTACAATGCTGCATCTGTATCCATATTTTAAAATAGCAAGTCAGCCACTCAGGAATGGCTTAGCATATATTTTGGGAACAGAGTATGACAGATGAGTCATTAACATCAACGCTGCTTGTTTATATTGACACTTGTGGGACTTGTTAGTTTATTTCATCGTGCCCCTAAAATTTGATCTTTTTAGTTGAACCTGGAAACTCTGTCATACTACAGCAATTTCCACCCGCTTGGCACAAATGAATTTCCATCAGATTCCAGTCAGAACAGCCAGAGGACATTAAAGGAAGCAACTCTACAGCCAATTCATCTAAACAGATGCAGAAGAAAGTGTCCTAGATACACTTAAGTTGTCTACTTTGGTCTGCTACAATGGACACCTTATTTAGGTGCAGTGGATGTGGTCTGTTTGTAATAGCAACCAACGAAGTAAAAGGCAATACCTCTTACAACTGTGTAACCTCCCATAAAGTTACAGCTGAGGATTTCTTACAGGTCCTCTGCTAACAGGAGTAAAATTTAAAAAGAAAATCCTCGCAGTACTGTACAGGGAATCCAATCCTGTTTCTTATAAAAAGTCTAGTTAAATATAATCATCTTTCAATCTGTTCTGATAAGAATGTTTCTAAATACTGATGCATCCAACTGTTCAGCTTTCAGGCTGGTCTTTTTTTATAATCCCTTTATGAGTACAACAATACTCTGGTAAACCACTGCTATTTTGTGCAGGACAGTGTACTTCATATTCGGAGAAACAAAGTGATCAGTAACAAGTAAATAGAGCGTAACACCCTGATTCAAACATCTAATGAGCAATCTTTCGTTTGCTTATTGATACCATCCCCCAGCAGGAGTTAGAGGAGGTCTACTCCTTTAAAAGACATACTGCTTCTCAGTAGCTACCACTATTAAACAATAATGTCTGCAAGAGTTAGGAGCTTGTCACGAATAGCATTATCACATAACCTAATAAATTAATTCAAATTAGAGAACAAGTGAAATTCAATTTACTCAACACATCTGCACACATTCTGAATATATCCCAGTTCTGCCTACTAGCACAGTGAATAAAGATTTCAAATCATATTAGAATCTCCCCTCAGTTCAGCCATGTGCACACACTAGGAACCACAGAAAATCATGCTTTGCTTTCTTCTAGTTTCTGTTGAGTTTTGCGATCAAACTCTTCTGCGGAATTCTAGGCCTAATACTAGGTACTACAATTAAGCTAAGCTTCTAAAGCAGCTGAAGATTATTCTCCCCAGAAATCAAGAACCATTTTTTTACAAGCTGAACTTCCACCATTAGCAGATGAGTTAAAAAAAAAATAAATCCCATTTTGAAGAATTCTAGCATTTGTCTCACAAGTAGGATGATTGAAAATCAGCCATTTGACTTTTTAATATGAAATAAACCTAATTCTATCCCCTCAAAAAAAGCTACTTTTTAAATTAGCACTTAGAAACCAGCATCATCTGTCCTCCTATTTTTTTTTTTAAACAATTCTCTAAATTACAATCTGCTATTAAAAATTCTTTACTAGACAGTGCTATAGTATTAATAGCGTTAAAAACTTAAAATGAAAAAAAAAAAAAAAAATCAAGAACAAAGTGACTGAAAAATAAAAAGGCACTAAGTCCAAGCTGCATTTCACATGCACATATGTATTTGTCTACATATGTAGCTTATGACTATGAATTCATAGAGAATGTGGTCTTGAATTTCTGGTGACTGGGGTAAGTACAAATTGCAACTGAACTGAAACAACTAAGAGCATAAAAAAAGACGTTCTGGCTGATCTAGTCGAAACAGGTTACGAATGTATCATCACTAGCTGCTTGTCTCATTGAGCTGCAGAAGACATGTAAGCATTCATAGTCCATTTCAACACAAAATCGCAGCTGAAGTTGGCTTAAATTAAGCACTGTAATTTCCAGTGAAACAGACTTCAGAGCATATAGAGTCCCTCAAATCATCTACAGCAGCTTTGCAGCTTGCTCAACTATTAGCCTCTATTCGGTCCTCAGTGCACTCAGTAACATGGAGGGTGTCCCCTGATGCTTGCTCCTCCCACTATTGCCCTTTCTTTTTAATTTGTCTTTATCTAGTTGTTACTCTGGAAACATTCTTCAGAAAGCTGACTAAGCTACCAGCCCTGTCACGCGTCCTTTCCCTTTTCAAGTCATTTTCTAGAATTAATAAGATAAGTATTTTTAAAAACCGTACCATTATTTGAAGAGCACCTGGAGCACTTCACAGCCTCAGTACTGAAATTTTCTGAAGTTTATGGTAATTTCCACACATAAATATTCTCTAAGCTACAGTTTTAACCAGGATACCACGCAGAGGTGAAATTCCATAACAAGAATGAAAGATCCATCACAAATAAATTAGTTATTTGTAAAACTAAACTTCTACCAAATGCTTTACACTAATAAGAACGATAATTTGTTTTTATTTAAATGCATGAACAAAGTATTCAACATAATAGTTAACTCAAAAATTAAAAAAATTTTAAAAGCTAAACAACCAAAAAACTCAAATCAACACTAAAAGGTTTTTCTAAAGAATTTAACCAGAATATCTCCCAGGAAAAAGGGAATTATTAAGCTTAAAAGTACAATGCTCAAATATAAACTTTTTATAGTTTTCTAAGCAATAACAATGGTAAAATCTCTGCAATACAAAAACTGGTACACTCACCTAGCATACGAATGTACAGCGCAGTCTGATCGGAGCTGTCATAGGAAATGGCTCCACGTCTCTACAAAAAAAGGATAGTTTATTCATGTTAGAATGAAATTACTGCTCTTTCAATTTAAAAATGAAATATTAATTACGCATTTCTCATAGCCTTCTACTTCAAATACTGGCAGTTCCTTGCTTATTTACTTACCCATGGGTTAACTCAGTTTGTAAAGCTACAATAGTTTCAGAAGTAGAAGAACTTGAATGATACCGTTACTGTAATCCCAGGGATTACACCTATTTTCTGCAGGGCAGGATGTGAACGGCACGTTTCCTTCCTTCCACCTTCCACAGCACTTTCTGTAGGCCAAGCAAGGTACCCATTTAAGGTATTCTGAAGAAATGTCTAAAAGAGTCACCAAGCTGTCCATAGACAACACACAGAGGCTCCCAAAAAGGATGCAATTCTTAACCTACACAAAACTGGCTTCAGAGCTCCAGAAACAGTAAGCTGATGTGGTAACAGTTATAGTTCAGGAATCACTAAGAATGTGATGAACTGGACTTGCAATAGCTAAAAACTAGGGGAAATGTTCATGTAGTTACACAACACCAGCATCATGTAGCCTTTAGAACTTGGCACAAGCTAGCATCATACTCATGTCTTTCCTTAGTGTATTTCCACTGTCTTCTCCCATTTGCCAACACAGGGCCAAAATCAAAGCTATCTTGACCCTAGAAACAGAGGATTGCCTTCACAGTCACAGTTCAATTTCATCAGTTACACAAGAGGGTTTTAGGTGGTTTTGTTAGGTTGCTTTTTTTTTCTTGCCCAGCACACTTAATTACATTCTGAACAGTGCAGTCCTAGGTGTCCCAAAGGGACATATCATATCCCTTGGAGAAGTTCAGATATAAGCCAACCTGTAGGTGAATGCAGGAACCTATTTATTCCTTCCCTAGTAAGAAAACACTACACCAGGGCCAAAGGTCCAAAAACATTCAAGTCCAGAAAGTGTGAAGAACCAAGAAAAACAGAACTTGACTGTTGAGAAGAACTACATAGAACACAAGAACTAAATAAAGAAATTATTGGGAAGTAAAGAAAGGCAAAACTGCTTACAAGAATCTATCTACAGTGCAAACCGAACGTACTTAAAGAAAGCCTAGAGCTTAATAACCTCTATCAGTATCATTTCTGTAACTGATGCGTTACGACTCCAAACCCAGAAAATATTAAAACAACGAAGTAACTTCTATGCTAAAAGAAGGAAGGAAAAAAAAAAGCCACAAAACTTTGCACTTGAAATCAGAGAAGTTTTTTCCCAAAGGTAAGCTTAATATTTAATTACAGAAATGACCAAAGACCTGCCTCTAAATCGGGTCCAATTATACTAGCTATTATATAAAAACTACAAGGAAGAACTCTCTGTACAGCACTTTTATACTGTCTTAGCTTTTGTTCCATGTTTCCTTGGAAGATCATAAACAATGCAAATCATCCTTCCCTTGAAATATGTTTGTACAGCAATTCACACAGCAATGTGCCTGTCCTGACAGAGAAGTTAGCAATACAGCTCATCAGACAGAAAACAACACTGATTTCCCACTAACGTGTTCAAATTTCTTCCTATGACCTTAGAATTTCAGCAAATCTCAGCTGGACGTATTTTCAGTAGCCTGAAGCATTTCATATCATCGATTAAGCACAATCAGTGATGGAATTCAATGCAAATCTGCAGTTTGCACTTGCCTATCACATTAATTCTTGGACGTGTCCAGTACAACCCTGTAACTAAACACAGGAGGAAGGTCGGCACAAATGGAGCTAGAAGAACCATAATTAACAGGAGCCTTCACCTTTGAGACAGAAAACAATGCAAAGAAATTGATCAAAATAGAAATAATTTTATAGCATTATTTGCTAACAAATCTAAAATAATATTTGCTGGCTAAAACAGCAGATCAAACACATGAGCACTTCTTAAGAACGTAACCCACTAGCTTATACAAATAGGTGAGTTAATTCTGCAGGACAGATTGCATAAAGATTCACAGAATCTTTATGCAACGAAACCTTTTAGAATCACCTTTCAAAGTTTGGTTTCCTAATGAAAAAGAAGCATTGCATTGTAAACCTCATTACTTAGACTTCAAAAGTAGTAGGATAGTTTCAACAATCTCAACTAATGTTATTACAAGGGTAGAGATCCTACTGATGTTTAATTCACTGAAATTTGTTAAATAAAATAGGTAAGAGGAAATCACTTATTAGCAGGTTCTGCTAAGGGAAAGGCACCAATGAGTGCTGGCAGACAGACCTCACACCTTTAAGCCATGTGGCTGGGGAGGGACAGAGCCAGGAGAACTGTGGTATACAGTCAGACAGAAGGGAAGTTAACAGTACCCATGTTTATAGTAAACAATAACTCAAGTCCAAGCGTACTGTCAAATTATTCTATCAAAATTACTTTTTCTTTTTCCTGATCTTGCTCAATTTTGTAAATAACATGAACTCTGTAAAACTATTTCTGGAGCTCTGCCACACTTCTTTGGTCTGCCTGAAGCTTTGTATCTATTAACTAAAGAGAACACACTGAACTCCTTGACCCTCTGTGCATTTCTCAAGCAGATAAGCACCATTCCAACAGGCAGACTGAATTGCCTGTGCTGAAACTGAAGACAATCCGAATGCGTTTAGGTAGATCTTCTCAAGCACAAGGATAAAACTTGGTCCTGTGAGAATACCTGCTGGGCTCCAAAAGATTCAACAAATTCCTCAAATAATTAGGCCAAGTTACTCTCCACTCCTTTCCATACATGAGAACAACAGGCTAACCTGGGTGGGCTGTTCTGCTTCAACAGTAAAGACATATCAAAAAGACAATTGGGAAGTTGGAGGATTATTTACAACACACATCCACTTTGAAAACTTCACCTTAAATTTGACTTTCCTATTAGAGCGTTATCTCTTTTTCTGAAGGACAACGCAGAAAAGTAGTAATTTTTCCTATCTTTTTTTCACATCTGTGTGGAAAAAGTTCAAATTCAAGTGGAAGACCACTATTCCTGCAATGATACAAAAATGCCAGAAAAATGGGTAAAGGGAATATCTATCAACAGATTTTCTTCCTGAAAGTCTTTCCACAAGTGAACAGAAAATTATTAAGAGTCACGCTATGGGAACAATGCACCAAAATAGCAGATAGCTGCATCTTCATGAAAGGGAAGCCACTTCACTGATGCTACACAGCATAAACATTTAATAACTTGGGAAAAGAGCACTGCTCTTTTTGGAAGAAGTTGAAGGGATAGAGCCCACCTTCACCAAGTTGTGCTGATGACACCGGAACGATCGGCTGACACATCTGAAGGCTGTGCTACCATTTAACGAGACCTGGACAGACTGGAGAGTTGGGCAGGGAGGAACCTGATGTGGTTTAACAAGAGCAAGTGTAGTTTTGCACGTGGGGAGGGATAACTGCATCCATCAGTACAGGTTAGGGGATGACCTGCTAGAAAGGATTTCTGCAGACTTAGGTGTCCTGGTGGACAACAGATTAGCCATGGGCCAGCAGGATACCCTTGTGGCCAAGAAGGCCAGTGGGATCTTGCACGTGAACAGCAGGTCAAGGGAGGTGATTCTCCCCATCTACTCTGCCCTGGTGAGGCCACAGGTAGATTACTATGTCCAGTTCTGGGCTCCTCAGCTCAAGAAAAACAGTGGTCTCCTAGAAGGCCTGGAGCATCACCCACATGAGGAAAAGCCAACACAAAAAGCTAACCTGTTCAGCCTGGGGAAAAGACAACTGAGAGGGGATCTGATAAACGTTTATAAATATCTAAAGGGAGATGGGAGGCAAATGGATGAGGCCAGGCTCTTCTCAGACATGTGTCAAGGAGTAATGGTCTAAAACCTGAACACAGAACGTTCTGTACTAACATGCAGAACTTCTTTATGGTAAGAGTGATGGATCACTGGAACAGGTTGCCCAGAGAGGTTGCACAGTCTCCTTCTATGGAGATATTCAAGACCCAGCTGGACACCCACCTGTGTAACCTATTGTAGGGTACCTGCTTTAGCATGGGGGTTGAATTCAATGATCTCTTGAGGTCCCTTCCAACCTCTGTAATTCCATGATTGCTCTGTTCAAGCCAGAGAAGTTTCCAAGGATCAGTTTTATCACAGCAATTCCCTCACCCAGTTCAGAGCAAAGCACAATTATTAATGTCAGGCACTTAATGTTGGCGAATGTTCACTAGCCAGACTTCAGGCTGCCAACTGAAACAACTGCTGGTCTCGTTCCATAATGGCAAGAAGAAATTGAAAGAGCAGTAGGTTTTCAAACATCAGTATCTCCTACCCAAATGAAACAATCTATACTTTCTGATGGGGTGCACAACTTTTATTTTGCAACTCAGTTGTTTACTCAGACACTGGAAAAGAAAGCTAGAGGACGGCAACGCAGCCAGTCAGATATTTTTTACCTACTTGGCTTTTCTGCCAAAGATATTTGCCCAACAATAAAGAGAGACTGTTCTCAGCAAGAGAAATTGAGAACAAGTTCAGAGAAGTTACTGTATTATGGTAACTGCAATTTGCTGATCATGCTGTGCCTGTGTACACCCTTGGAAACAGTTTAACATTCTAAGACGGTTTTTCAACTAGAAGCACCTAGAATGACAAACTAATTAGACTGGATTTCTTTCACTATTATTGGATTTCAAAAGCGAGACTGTCATTTAATGCAATTCCTATAATGATTTTGGTAATTAAAAATTCCTGAGTGTTCCACAAGATACCACCAGAGTTTCACTCAGTAAACTACTGGAAAATGCTCCTTAAAACCAACGAAAGAGTTGTCATTAACCAAAGGCAAGCCACTGCAAGACAGTCCTACTACGATTTTGTAAATTGTTCATTGAAGTTCAAAGCAGTCATTTTAAAAGTTTATCAGACCAGAGATATGAAAATGTATTTAATTTCAGGAAGGCAATGTTAATAAGCAATCCGATTAACTTTATGCATGTATATATCAAACATTTGAATGTGGCTACTTCATATAAATATCAAACCAAGACAAACAGTAATTGACTGCTGTCTTTCCTCTCTTCCTTTTCCTCTCATCCACCTTAGAAGTACAGAAGCTGGAATAATATTTCCCTAAAGTTTCGTTAGTTTAAAAGCTTAAGATTTTAACAGAAAGATACAAAAAAAAAAAGTATCAGAAAAGAAAGCATATTCAAAAGAAGCACATGACTTACCAAAGTGAAGAAAGGAAACTTAATAAATTAAACTGGGATAACAAAAGAAAAGTGAGGTGATTGGATTAACACACCAAAACATATTTAAAAGAAACGACCACTTAAGTGGTCATAACTCATAACTATGAGTTTTTAATTGTACTATCAGCTATCTGGAAGTACTCCTATTCTCCCTTTAATAGAATCTTTGACCAAACTGAATAAGGACAAAATTCTAAATTAAGCAAAACAAACATGCAAACAAAAACCACTATGCCAGTATAACAGATATGACATACTCAACTAGCATACCAGATGTAAAACTTTGGAAACCAGAATCTGCCTTCATCATAAACGAACATTTATTAGTGTACTGTGATCTTTTGCTAGCAACTAAGCCTGGCCACTTTTGCCTTAAATTTGGAAATGCCTTGCTGATAGTGACCGACGGCTCAAGGCAAGGAGATTTGACAAAGCTTGGTTTGACAAATTCTAATTCATATTTGTCAGATTCTCCTGCTGATTCTACAAAACAATTCAAACTGAGTATTAATAAAAATATCCATCTATGTAAAGATGAAGGAACTCTGATTTCTTTCCACTTCCCTCATTCTCTGCACTGATTCCAGCCCTCCTTCACAACATGAAACTTAACTGCACTGCTTCTTTTGGAATTAATTTCAAGCTAGGCAGTGAGCTGTGTTGTGAAGAGTCTGATCTCAATTTCAGACACCAATTCCACCCTCACTTATTACCATCATATACATTATGTGGATACTTATTTTCCCCAGAACAATAGAGTAGGAACTCCTAAGTTTGCCGAACGCTAGCCCACATTTTTCTTAAGACAAGCATCTGCAGCTGAAAGTCTACAAAGTGAGAGAAGTAGCCGGTATTTCACCTAAGCAAACAAAACTGGTATTTCCACTCCCCCAGCCCTGAAATCAACAACACAAAAAGGATATCCTGTCCAGGAAGTAAAACACTAATCTGAATTATTCTCACTATGTTTAAAATTGTTTTTCCTTATTTTCACAAACTCTTTAAAGTTCTGTAAGATTGAAGACCAGCAAACCAAACCCTGCCCTTTGGAAGGCATTTCAGATCCTTTTGCAGTTTCCTAATTGGCACTGCTGCAAACATACCCTTCCCGCTTGAAGCAAGGAAGAAGTCAAGAGCCATAAAATCATGTTTGAACACTTAAGAAATGCAATCTGAAGTTATGAATGATGTATTTCCAAAACAGATTAGAGTTTAAATAAAAAAAAAAAAAGTAAAATAAGAACTTATGAAGTTCTTAATGAGTTGTTTTCTCCCAGGCTACTACTTATAAAACCATTTAGTCAAACCGTAACAATAAAATGACCTACCTTAGAAGTAATCCATTTGATAAGGATCAGAGTTAAACACCAGACTGATGCAATTCCCATTGCATCGCCCAAAAGCGTAATCCCCTCCCTGACCCTCACAGTGCCACAGGCTGAATGTCTCTGAGCCTGCAGGACCGCATGCAGCAGGACAGGAGGAAGCGAGGCTGCGCTGCAGCCCAGCAGCTGCAGGAGCACTGTCACCTGACAGCCCAGCAACATGGAAGCACTGCCCCACGCCTCCTGCCAAGACCTCTGGACAAGAAGGCATGACAACCAGAGGACACAGGCAACATTAAAGCCTTATAACATCCACAGGATTTAGTAAAGGAGATTAAAAACCACAATTACACTTATTATATGTATTTTAAGGCAACAAAGCTTGCTAGACTCGGGATCAGCCTATTACAAAATAGCAGTTCGCCAAGCACTGGGCTTATTTTATGAAGATCCCGTTTCCAACAGATTTCACCCCAGCTGATACTCAGAAGGCCCCCTTTGCCTCTGCCACCCAGATAACTAAAATGAACTGAACTTCAAAACGTATTTCAAGGACCCTTTTGTAGCAAGTTACTATAAATAAAGTTATGGGAAAAAAAGTTAATGCACTTAATACATGCAGTCGTTAAAACCAGTTGTGGTTCTCTGATCTCTCATGTTCACCCAATACTGAGTCATCCTTTACAGTATCTTCACAGCTATCCATGCTCACGCCTGAATTATGAACTAATACATTTTTTCAGCTTAACACTGACATAGATGAACTCACCCCTCATGTCCTCTCCCACTCAGCCAGGGTTTCCAAGCAAGAAGAATCATTTCCTCCAAGAGCACTGATTGCACATCTTTTGCTTTTTCCCCTCTGCTTGCTTCTGAATACCAGTCAAACCAAAACCATAGGCATGAGCATTCAATCAAAATGCACCATTTGGTACCCTGCCTGATACATACAGACCTTAAATAAAAGGTTCATATCCACCCAAAACATAATCTGTCATGGATGTAGATTTACAAGCATTACCGTCTCCAAACACTTCACCTAATTTAAGACATGCTGACGATTAGTAGTCACCAATCTGGTGTTAGCTAAAAGAATAAATAAAATCAATAAATGGCATTAGGCTCTATCTGCCTTATCAGTTTGACACAACTAGAGCAGATGATAACACAGTGGCTATGGGCAACTTTACATCCATACTACATGAAGCTCAGGAAATACACGTGTATACCCTAAGGCCACATCCAGCCAAATTTCCTGAATTGGATCCTACCACAGGAGGCTAAAAGTTGTCAAAATTTAAATGCTTCACAAGGAAAAATTTCCACTGTATAACAAATACTGCATACAAGCCAGCATCTAGTTCATCCCTTACCATCAGTTCAAATGCAGAAATGCATACAGTATTGCCTACAGTCTTCAAACAAATATCCTGATGACAATTTAAGATTAATGATACAAGACACTGCGAATCCACCTAAGCAAAAGCATATTCTACTATTCTACTACTAAGTGTTCTACTAGCACTTTTTCCTTTGCTGAGTGTATCCTTTCCTTTGCTTTCCTCTTCTCATGTAATTCTTAAAAAAAAAAAAAAAAAAAAAAAAAAAAAAAAAAAAAAAAAAAAAAAAAAAAAAAAAAAAAAACCACCACACACAAGATTTCATTATCAATATAGCTGAAAGAGGGTCTCAGAACAGTTGTTACAAAGATTCCACTAAAGAATTTGCCCAAGTTGTCAGTTTGGTTTCATTCTGAAATAGCTGTAATATAGGACAAGCTTCTACCACAAGCTTCTAGCTCTCGATTGATAGGCCATCATGATTTGCCAAGATCCTATTTCTTCCATATCTGGGAATCTCCAAGGCTCTTTTATCCCGAGAACTAAAGTACAGGATCACAATTTTAATTGCATGTTTGTAAGTACTCATTTGTCCCATTATTTTTAATGAATTAAGAATAACTCATTATCTTCCAAACCTCTGTAACTACTACATCTACAGATGCTTCTTTAAATGCTTTTCAGCAAAATAAAATAAATCCAGCAACACCTACAAGAAACTCACAGTTGAAATAAATGAACCCAATAAATGAATAGGGTTCATTATTCATTATTTCATAGGATTTCATTATTGGATCTGATATGATACTCCTGTCTAAATGCAGCAAGGTTTCACATATCTCCACCTCCACGTATTTTTTAATGCAGAATTTTGAAGCCTGACACAAATCACTCCTACTTTCCAGACTGACCTGATTTCACAAGCACATACTTGTAAGCTGGCCCAGAAATTAAATCTCTGTGGGGGTCTCTGCCCTTCAAATGTCATCTTCGCAAACAAGTACAGAAGAGTGACTTGTTGCACTTGGATTTCTAGCATACAGTCCTGTCTGATCCACTACTTGTTCTGGACTGGTCAAGGAACTTAACCACAAAAACGTTAACAAAATGTAAATAACAGCAAAGAATATACTTATCATTCATCAAGTCATCAGACATAATGCAAGGTCTAAAGTAGCTTCCATCTTTTCTTCACTTTTCTCCTCACCTCACCATCTAACATTTGTGATCTGTCTCTCTCTAGCACCCTTCACTAAGATGGTATAAGATGGTAGTCCAAGAAAAAGCAGTCCTACAACAAAGGTCGCTACTGCTGCAGCCCAAGCTAAATACTGAATACCACACTCAAGGAAAATAGGTGGAAAATATCCCATTATTTTTATGAACACTAAGAATAAGACTTTGAGAATTTCGTAATACATAGACAATGGCCAATTTTTATAAATGCTACTTCTGCTTATGTCTTAAAATGTGATCTAAGGTTCTTAATTTCAACTTCTTAATTAATAAATTTGCCGTGCTGAAAGGAAGGCACATGATCCCAAATATTTTTATTATTAATGCCACTTATCAGCTAGTGAGCAGTAAGCAAGCACAAGAAATGAAAGTAGCAAAATTCACCCCTGTTACCACACATAAACAGCCATTAGTACCCAAGTCACTGCAATCAAACTCAAGAGGCTGGCTGATCTTAAAGCAAGGCTTACAACTCCAGAACTTGGCCTTCCAAAAGCCAACAACAGCCATTGATCCACAAGGTTGAATTTTCTTTACAAATGTTTTTAAGTTTCAGATATCTTCCACTACAGACTTCAGCAAGAAAGAAGAGAGAGGATCCAGTCTCAGAGAACGAACAGAATCCACCAACATTTTATTTCCTCATTCATCAGCTACCTTAACATATTATCAGGATCACCCTGTGCGCACTTCAGACATTATTTCCAAAAAGGGTACCAGATATCATATATTTTGGTAGGGAAACACAAAGCTTTGCTAAAGTAAGCAGGCTGTTCAATGTTGCATTTTTTTGATGGCTGTTTTTAGTTTTTGATCTTTTTTGCTCAACATCACATTTGCACAGGTTAACAAAGATGGCCCCGAGTAACATGGAAAAATGATTTGACAAAGCTGCATGCATTTCAGTTTATCAGTGAATGCATTTTTAATTTCTAAACATCTACAAATAAGTTATTCCTAAAATGCTTCTTCTGAAATACAAGTTAGGGTTTAAACTAAGAGCTTATTCTTTCATATCACAAACTGTGATTACTCTTTCGGTTGTTTCTCCAATGTAGCGCACTTCCATTTCTAGAAATACAAAGAATATACTATTGGAAATTCAAAGCAGCTAAACTGGTTCATCTGTCTCTGGGCCAGTTTGTATCATACAACCCTCATTCTTATAAAAACGCATATTTAGCCAAGGAACATAAATTCTATAGCACGGTATTCTCATTCAATCTGGCTCCAATTTTCTGAGGCTACTTACTTACAATTGCATTTTAAGGGACATTCAAATGAAAAAATAAAGTAGAAAAAGCAGCACTTAAGTGTAAGCAAAGAAGGGAAGAGTGTTGGAACTGATTTTCCAAACTATTCCAGCCTTCATTTTCCAAAATAAAGATGAAGATTTGCCTTTTTGAATAAGTAACCTCTATTACTAGAATAACCTGAGTTTTTGTTTGTTTTGGTGGAAGGAGAGGATTGTTTTAATGTAGCATTCATGACAGAAGATACTTAAGAAGATTCTCTGCAGAAAGAAGCATATGTCTGAAGTCTGACTGAAGCTTCAGTGACCTCTACTTACATGATGCAGCATAAAGAAGAACTTCAATTGCTTATAAGCTTTTGTGAGTATAAATTCTTTAGCAGATTTTTCTCTTTGATTTGGGATGATTGGGGTCAGAAGATAGATACGAGAGGGCACACAGCCACCACAACAACAACAAAAAAGCAGGTTAATGTACATTTAAATGTATGTTTAAATAATAGTTTGACAAATATACAGTGTGTTATTAGGTATGAAATGCTCTACCTCAGTGTATTCTCTCTCAAAAAAGCAACCATTTCCAATGGTTTAAGTAATGAAGTTCATTTACTGCAGAAATGTCAGCAAGCACTGCACATCTGTGTTAGCATTGCTCAGTCCTCATGCACAAAACTTCCACTGTGAATTCCCACTCCCGTTGAATCAAATCCTTAGCCAAGCGAAGAATCGTGCTGTGTTTCAAGATTCATTTAAGCCACTTCCCCGTTTTTTGCTTTCCCAAGCCTTGCTTCCTTCCTACAACCTTCATGAGGGCTGCACAAAGGAAGCAAGGGCTTTGTTTAAATCCACCAAACTTAGGCTTCTGCTTCTCTCCAGAGAAGATGATGGCAAGAAGTTCTACCGCACTTCTACAAAGTGCTCTTGAAAGGAACAACAACAAAAAAGTTAATTAAGAAATTATTAAGATGACAGTCTACGCCTAAGCATTTTCCATGTTCTATTTGAGAGAAACATATTTTTCAACTGTCTGCAGAACTCAGGCTTATTACCTTGGACACAGAAACACCTTAGAACAGTTGTACTCAACCAGGGCTGGTCTACATCCGTTTGCATCTGCCTGCACCCGTTCGTGGACACTGGCATCTGCTGACTCACAAAAGGTCTATGGCACAGCAAGAAATTAGGCTGTTTTCAGAATACAAGATGAATGCTTTTGTCCATAATGTAGGTGAGGAGAAAAAAAAAAAACAGAACACTTATTAAAAGACAAGTGCTGTCAGGGCCTTCAGCTTGCAACCCAGTCACTTAAGACAGACTGCGTTCTGAAGGTAAGGCATCCAAAGGCCAAGTTTTAGCTGCTCTGAGTTACTGACGTACGCTATTAAATGCATCTTCACACAGATTGAGTGCTTGCTGGGAAGCAAACAGAGTTATTTCAATTCTAACACGCTTCACGTTGTGCAAGTAACCTGGCTATGTATGTGAAAACAGATGAACAGTAACACGTGACAAAAAAGCTAACTGTTTTAGATACTGTAACAAAACTGCTACATTCTGTTTCTGAAGTACATCCTTCGAATGGTGAAAGACTGTAGTACTGCCTGTCTTATATTTAACTAGAAACCTAAATTCAAGATACTGAGGTTGTAATCTCACAGAAGGACAACATCAAAAAAATGTCAACATATCACAACACTAGAAAAGGAACATAAGGAAAGAAAAAAAAACCAAAACACAACCATAGTAGTTGCATCTTACCATAACCCTTCATAAAATATCTACAGAAGACACAAAGCATAGAAGCCTGCCATTTAAGTTGAGTACTTAAGCTGTGGAACAAGGAAGTACAGGAAGCAGTCAGGGCCCCCACAGCGCATTTGTGGAGCCATGAACGCAAGGAGCAGAGCCAAGCAGTGCCACAAGTGGATGCAGAAAGCCAAGGGGGCAGAGCACCGTGAGTCGCTGCACTCTGCTCTTTGACTTGCTTCCTGGCTTCTCGCTCTTTCAGAAACGAACAGACTGAATAAGAAAGCCACGTAGCACGTATGCGGATCCCAACCGAAGGGTAGTCTCCCATACCAGATAGCTGCTATGTGGATCCCAATTGGTGGGTAGGCTCCTGTAACTATGTGGGCTCACCTCCCTCAACATTATAAGCATCCCCCTGCCTTGTACTTATCATCAAGTATTTGTTTCTCCAGCATTGCTAAAGGAAATGCTTCTGACAGCCCCCATCCATGCTTCACTTCACTTATTGGTGAGTATTACAAGTTAACAGAAAATTAAAATATTGGCATCTACTGAGTCGTACCAGTTTCCATTTATCCTAACCAGATGCTTATTCAAGGATTTTAGGCAACACTTTCAGATTCTATTAAAAAAATAAATAAATAAATAAAATAAGGTTCCAACAGGAAAAAAAAAAAAAAAAAAAAAATCAAAATAAAAATTCAGCATTTCTTTAGGCATATACACATTCAGTAAAGACCCAAAAATATGCTAAACATGTAAAAGGTAAAAAAATAAAATAAGATCAACATTTCTGGTGCCCTGTTTGCAATGATACAGAAATATAGAAACATTATGTTGTCAAAAAAGATCAAGTTTAAAGGGGGAAAGCTGAAAGTTTCAGATTAATACATTAAGGAGAGCTGGCAACAAAATATTCAGATGATTTATTTCAGAGTAAAACTAGCCCAGCCTTGTTTTTGATCATTTCCATTAAAATACCAAAACGACTACCCAGGTCAAACACTGAAACTAGTTATTACCGTGTGCTGTCAAATCCACAAATCAGTACAGTATTTTAATAATATAATGGCATTACAAATGAAAAAAAATAATTAACTGAAATAGTCACCACAGAATTTATAAAGATGAAAGAGATTCAAAGCGAGATCACGCTGGCCATGCTCAAGCATTTCATTAAAAAAGCAAATCATTTAACTAAGAAGTGACAGATGCTATCTGAAATACAGAAAAAAAGATAAAGTTACATTAGGCAACTACATTCAACTTCTTTCCCTTCAAAAATGTAACTTTTTAAGCTTGTGAAAAAATACAGTTAGGGTGTGCTACAATTATTTATGGAGAAAATTCTTCTGGAGACTCTTCCCACTAAACACTTATTTTGGAACTTGCTGATGCACCATATCCAAAATGCTTGTAGTTTTCCATGAGTTTTCCCAAGAACTAATTAAACCTACAGCCACCCAGGCTAAGCTGACCAATTTCAACTGAACTGGTTAAGCAGACCCATTGCAGCTGAACTGGTTAAACTCAGAACAGCTCTAATGAGACTGGGTGCTGAAACCCCTAACCTTCCCCAAGCCAGGTCAACACCAGCCATTGCAACACCTCACCTCACTCTCTGGGCTACGCTGCACTACTGCCAGCTTACCGCCTTTTATTGAGCTATCTGTACTTCTCTATCTTACCTACTCTCAAATTCTCCTTCTCTGACCCGTACAGGTTACAAATGTCTCATAGTAAATGCATTAAATAAAGTTCAATAATGGAATTTTCATACAATTGGCACATTTTATACGCATTTACATATTCTTCAATAGTCTCTGCACTAAAATAATATTCTGTTGGTATGAGGGTGCCAACAACACATGTATCCAAAGATTTTCCATCAAAACTCTACTCTGCTTATTTCAGCATCTCACTCACTACAGAGGAACCATTGACAGAGAGCTTCTCACCAGTGTCTTGCCTTAGGTCTGCCAGTCTTAGACTGGATTGGAGGCACTGAAAAGTTTCAGCCTTTTCTTACAGAGAGGTCAGCATAAAACGCTCTCTCTTGGATACGGAGAATTTTTTTGTTTGTTTTAAAAACATCATTAAAGAAAGAGCTGACAAAGTAACAGCAGAATTACAAGCTCAGAGCTAAACTAGCCCAAAGAAGCCACATGAATGCAATCCCAGATTAACTTAAGGAGGTATGGAAACAGACATGCAAAGAAAAGTGCTCTATAATGTGCTCTATAAATATAGTAATAAAATTTTGATGCACTTCACAGCTGGTACACTGACAGGAAAAAGGCAAAAAGCTTGGATAAAGGTTTGTGGAGTACAGTTAATACATGTGCAGCCTTCTCTAAAATACGATATACTTGTACAGAATTCTTATTCTACCTGGATGTACATTTTATCATATTTATAAGATTCCAAGATCTCTCATTATTAAAAAATAGCAAAGATAAAATAATCTTTTTCCTGGGATTTCAATTCTGATTTTAATACTCCATTTTTGAAGGTAAAAAGATATGTTCATTGTCAGGCATCGATATGAAATGGAAATTGAATTTAAGAATCCAGTATATAAAAGATCAGAGAGTAGGATTTAAAAGAGTATCGTTCCAAAAATTCAGTTCCAGTTACAAAGGCTGTTCCAAAAGTAATGCCTCCTACTTGACTGTGTTGGCCCACAATGTCAGAAGCAGATGTTGGTGATACGGCAGTAGAGGCTGAACCTTCTCACCAATATTCTGTTCCATTCTGTTGCTGTGTGACAGATGGCAGCAGAGAGCAGTGTGACAAAATGGCGCCTGACATGAAAATGCGTATGGAGCACAGGTGTGGAACTGAATTCCTCCATACAAGAAAAATGGCACCCACTGACATATATCAACTCTTGCTGAGTGGTGATGGAAACCAAACAGTGGATGTGAGCACAGCGTGGCAGTGGGTGGTGTGTTTTAGCAGTGGTAACAGCAGGTCACCTCTGCTGATACAGATTTTTAAGAGTGCAGCATACAGGCTCTTGTTCATCACTAGTGAAAATGCATAGCTGATGGTGGTGACTACACTGAAAAAAAAAAAAAAAATCACATTTTGTAGCTGAGAATTTGTTGTATCAAACAGCGTTATTTTGTTTTTTATATCTGTTGTAGTTTCCATGGAAATAAACAGGAGGCATTACTTTCGGCACAACCTAGGTAGTTAATCCTGGAAAGATAGTGGAGTGGACGGAAACAAAAGCATTACAATTCTGACATTGTTTCCTACAGAAACAAGAATTGTAGCAGCACTAACAAGAATATTTATTTGTGAAGCTCCTTGCCACCCACTGGACACCTGTCAGTCTTGGCAGCGGCCTTTATGCGCCCATGTAGAGAAGATTTTTGCATGGCATAGCCCTCTCTTGACCAAATTAGGTTAACCTCATCTGCATTGACATCAGTGCCTATAATTTTGGAATCTCATCGACAGAAATAGCTTATCACAGGGCCCAGCATACAAATTAAGCATCTGTACAGGGCACGTTGAACTTGTGGAAGTGCTGAAAAGCTGTAGTGGAAAATCTTAGCACAGGCTTTGAAGTGACACCTAATTACGGCAACGGTTAGGTACTTCCCTATTTAACATCTTGGGTTTAGTTCACTTATAGCATTCTTTGCACAGAAACTAGTGTTAAAATCTGTCACTTTAACCAAGAACTCTGGCCAACAATTAATTAATTCAGCACGTTTGAAAGCTCCTAAAATTTCTGGTGTATAGAAATCGCTTGTAAGTTTATTGGCAGATCCCAGCTTTGGTCTTCAGACTCAGTTTCATTAGTCAATCCCATTTTTGGTGAGAAGCCATCTCATCTTGCCATGGGATTATCTCCAGTATGAAACCTGTGCTGTGTGTCACAAACTAAGACGCAATTAATTTTATAAATATTACATGACTTAAGCAGCAAGAGGAAAATGTAGTATATTGGATCACCATGATTTCCTTATGAATGTATTGCTCTAATATTATAGAAGGACTAAGGAAAGAAGCAAAATGCCAAGACAAATAAGCTACATTAAACAAAGCATTTGGAAAATGAGGGAAAAGGAGAGGAGTAACTCGCATGACTGCTGCCTAACTTCAATCTCAGAGAGAAGCATCAGCTCAGCACTGTCAGCGCTGGGAGATGCTCATCAAGAGGAGTACAGAAGTGTTTGCACTGTTCTCCCAGAGAAAGGAGGATCTGCTGTCAGTTACCGCTCTGCAGATGATGGAAGACAGGCTTTAATTATACTGAGAGTCACGTCTTTCTCACCTCCTGAGGAAATTTTAAGGCTTATGGAAATACAGATGAGCACATAGAATTAAATATCAGAAGAAGAGAACAATAGGAAACACTAAAGCCATTCTTTTCTTTAAAACAGTTCCTGAGTATGTATGTCACTGCTCCTGAAGAGAACAGGACGAGGAGCTCTGAGCCTACTCATAAAGGCTTACCTACAAAAAACAGAAAAAACCCAGCCCCTAGCTGAAGATCCCGGAGTGGTCCTTTCATACTTTTGTTGGCTTTATGCAGAGCCTTGTTTCTCATGCTGTAAATCAGTATACCACCATCACAATTACCCCCAGCATCTTCCTTCCTATTCCCTAAACAAAGCTACAAGTTTTTCCTCATGCCTCTAACAAACATTTTAAATGCGCAATCAAGTGACTCACTCTCATCCTACTGACCCCTTTTTTGCATCATATTCCATCAAATAATACTGTAGGAGAACAAGAAAGTAAAGGTACTGTGCACACACTGTGGTTGACTCACCAGCCTAGTTCATGTCCTGCTGCACCCCATGCCAGAGAACTTCTGGAAAGCCCCAGTGAAAAGCCCAGTTCCTGGCCCTTCATTCACTTCCCAAATTGTGAATTGCAAAAAAATTTCCATATCCTGAAAACTACAAATCAATTATTTTTCAACACTGAATTTTTAGTCTACTTTGAGAGAAATGAGTATTTCTAGCAAATTATTCCTATTCTTCAAGAAAATGTCAGACGTGATCTTCCAGACAAGTGAAACGTATTTTGAAAAATATCCCACGCTGAAAAGTTTTCATAGCAATAAATTATTAGCCAACACAGTCAAATGTTTATAACCCACAGTTACAATATTGTTAATTTTATGTCTCCTCCTCCCAAAAAAGAGAATGCTGATGTAGCTTAACTCTTACAACATACACTTTTCTTTTTTTTAAATAGGCCAAGAGTAAAATTACATGCTGCTTTTCCCAGAGCCCTCAAGTCAATATAAGCACATAGGTTAGTGCTCCCATAATTAAGTCATAATTATTTATTTAAAAAGAAAAGTGAAAGGTCTGAAATGGCAATATGTGAAGACTGTTGCCAAGTGCTCACACTGTGAAGGCAGAACTATAATTTTTTCAGTGGCATCTCTAAATCACTCATCGAAATTATCAGAGTATTTCACAAGTATTCATTTCAAAACCCCATCCCAACACAAAGGTCACAGTCCAGACCTCAAACCTTCTGTGCACCCTATTTAAGATTGTTAGGATTGTATTCTTCCAGTTTGTAAATCATTACGTCCCTCCTAGAAGCACAACTCTTCCTATAAGCTAATCCTGTTAAAATTTAAACTCCTCAATGCATCAGTGTAAGGACGTTAATACAGACTGCAAAAATAATCCAAATGCATATTTCCTAAATGTAACGCTTCTTTTCAAAATTACATCAATAAGGGAAGTAAAACATTCAATCACAGGGTGTTTTTTGGTTTTTAGAAAAAAGTACTATGGAAATTTCATTAGGTCAGAACATCCCTTACCCACATGATCCACCAAAGTTGCACACTAGATTCATCTCAAAGGCCGTGTCAGCTGCTCTAAAATACAGAATCACAGAATCATAGGGGTTGGAAGGGACCTCCAGAGATCATCGAGTCCAACCCCCCTGCCAAAGCAGGTTCCCTACACCAGGTCGCACAGGTAGGCATCCAGGCAGGTCTTGAACATCTCCAGAGGAGACTCCAAGCCTCCCTGGGCAGCCTGTTTCAGTGCTCCGTCACCTCACTGTAAAGAAGTTCTTGTGCATGTTTGTGCGGAACTTCCTATGCTGCAGTTTCCAGCCGTTTCCCCTTGTCCTGTCTCCACACACTGCTGAAAAGAGTCTGGCCTCTCCACTCTGCCCCCCACACCTCAGATATTTATAGACCTGGATAAGATCCCCTCTCAGTCGTCTTTTCTCAAGGCTGAACAGACCCAGTTCACTCAGCCTTTCCTCATAGGGGAGATGCTCCAGGCCCTTCACCATCTTTGTGGCCCTCTGCTGGACTCTTTCCAAGAGATCCCTGTCTTTTTTGTACTTGGGAGCCCAGAACTGGACGCAGTACTCCAGATGAGGCCTTACCAGGGCAGAGTAGAGGGGGAGGATCACCTCCCTCGACCACGCTCTTTTTAATGCCTTTTTTTTTTTTTTTTTTTTAATGCCATTGGCCTTTTTGGCCACGAGGGCACACTGCTGGCTCATGGCCAACCTGTCGTCCACCAGGACACCCAGGCCCCTCTCCACAGAGCTCCTCTCTAGCAGCTCATCCCCCAGCCTGTATTGCTGCATGTAATTATTCCTCCCCAGATGCAAGACTCCACACTTGCTTTTGTTAAACCTCATCCAGTTTCTTACTGCCCAGCTCTCGCTGAATGGCAGCACAGCCTTCAGGCATGTCAGCCAATCCTCCCAACTTCGTGTCATCAGCAAACTTGCTGAGGGTGGCCACCATCCCCTCATCAAGGTCACTGATGAAGATGTTGAACAAGACCGGACCCAGCACCGCTAGTTAGAGGTCTTCAGCCAGACTCTGCACCACCAACGACAGCCCTCTGTGCTCTGCCATTCAGCCAGTTCTCAACCCACCTATTGTCCACTCATCTATCCCACACTTCCTCAACAAACTAAATGCATCAATCATCACATTCTAATAACATAAAACCAAAATCCACTCTCAAAATTAACAATTCAAAAATGTTTCATGAGCAATAAATGTTTAGAGATAGACTCTGCATTAATTGTATTTGGAAACAGATTCACAAATGAAAGCAATCATGCTTAAACCAGTGAGTACCAGCTGTTTACAGAAAGCAGTATCACGCAAACAAAATTAGTTGCATACAGTAATTTGCTCTTATCCCCCTTGTCCTGAGCTACTTACACTTTTCCCTAGACAACTGAACTTTCTACAGAGGATTTTCTGCTTCTACTACCTATAAACCCAAAAGATAAACAAAAGTCTTTAAAATTTTCAGGCTTAGAAATTGTCCAAAGTTGCTTCCTCAAGGCAGGCCAGTTCAACATCCAATGCTTCCTAAGTCCCAGCATACAGTAAGAGGAGCTGGGTGCGGACAGGGAGTTAACTGTAAAGCAATCTGCCCTTAGTGATGAGAGCAAGTTTTCAAGTGCACAGTTCGATCTGAAATGCCTTTGACCCTAAAAAATGTAACATCGAGCAAAGCTTTGAACAGGTTAGCCACAAGAGCACAGCACAGCTCTTGAGATCCTTCTAAGAACCTTTGTAATTATTACAATGAGACTAAACATCACTATAATTAAGTTTCCTTGTTTAATAAAAATAATTGGTTTAAAATCCACAGGTATAGAGCAGTTTATTTGACAAACTCAAATCATCAGGTAATGGCCTGTGTCACTGGTAGAGGAGTACTATCCTAAGTATTTCAGAATACCTTAACTGAGGCTGCTGTGCCATCTGATATGGTACATGCACACTGGGTACCACACACAGGGCTGGAGTGCACCCAAATACATCCACGTTATTACATCTCCCTTTTATTCCCTGCTTTTGCAAAACAGGGTTCAGTATAACACAAACCTTGGAGGAAGAGGAAGAAATACTACAAAAAAGCTCAACTCTTGTGGTTCTAGGCCCCCTCGCCACAAGCTGTCTCCCTCACCTCCATCCAGCTGCAAAACCTCTCAGCCTTCCATCACTCCTCTCCTCTAACCAAATAATACAACATACTTATTTTTTCCCCCTAGACATTTTACTACATTTGTATAAAATATATTCTGACAAGTTTACCTGATGGGCTTCTTACATCTTCCTCCATCCAATGTCTAATAGTTTGTTCTTCTGCAACACTGAAATTCTTTAGAATTGGAAGAGTAGCAATTTGTAGAGCTGACAACATTTAAAGTAAGTAAAAGGATGGAATGTAAGGAACCCAGTGGACAGCTGGACTGAAACCACCTCCACTGCACTTCAAATAACACTAAAAATGACTTGGAGCCAAGAGTTTCACTCCAAGACCTTTGTGGGTCCCTTCCAACTTAGGATACTCCGCTATTCCACAAATATCAGAACTACTTACTTTTATTTGTTCTTAATTTAGATAGAAAGATTTAGGGGATTCAGTGAACAAACTGAGACAGTTCTCAAGGAACTGTACCTTTTTTCCTCCAGTTGCTAAGTTTGCTCAGGTTCACCTTTCACAAGTTTCACTGCGTGTTTTTTTTCTTGTATTAGAAGATGTACAACCAACCTATAAATTTCTGAAAAATATACACAAGCATTGCTGAAGCACCACAAAGATCCATTCAGCAGCACTGCTCAGCTTCTCTCCTCTTTTAGCTTTCATGCTGTGGAGAAACCTTTTTTTTTTTTTTTTTTTTTAAATCCAGGTCACTAAACTACCCAGAAAATCTGTCAGTAAGATAGTTTATTACCCAAGCACGTGAAATGGGGAGGCTGGGGAAACCGGCCTCAGGCTTGGAGCAAGACATAAGAGCTTCTTCTGAAATGAAATGAGCAAGCTTCCTCAAGTCAGAAAAGTAAATTATTTGCAGGATCCGAAAGCAAAGGAGTGAGTTCACGAAGCTGTAAGCTTATGCAGCCCATGAACTCTAACAGCAGATGACATCCACTGGCTTTTTACTAATCCCAGCCACCACCATTAACTCACTGCAGAGAGGAGCTAAGCCCCTGACACTCATCACCACACCAGATTAATTCAGAAGAGACCCAGGCTCCACAGCTCACGCCAGCAGGGAACCAAAGGAGAAAGCAGGCATGTTCTTGCTTCCCTCAACAAGCAGCAGGCAGACTGTTTTTCCCCATCCTGTTTCCATTTTGGCATGGATATGCAATAGCACATCTGCTAACTTCACCAGTTTGGACAAAGTTCTTAAAATTAACCTATCCAATTTCCATACACTCATCAATCTGGGCTGCCAGAGATCTGGAAATTCTTCAGAGAGCAACTTGGTATCACGTACAGAAAATGAGCACGTTCTCGGCACTGAGCTCATTTTCTATGATAAAGTCTGTTACAAACTCAGGGAGCTTATGAATATGGGAACAGCCTACACACATGCACTAAATCTGTGCGTGTCAAAGCCTGCTACACACGTGCAGAAGGCTCCTCAGATTCCTATCCACTTTCCCCAATGAAAACCAAGGAAAATATATACTAGGTGACTCATTTCCTCAGTGTGTACATGCATCATCAGTAGGTAAGAGACTTCTTTTTTTAAACTGCAGGTGTTGTCAAATCCCATCAGATCAAATCAACATCATACCAGTAGTATCATTTGAACTGAAAGAGGTCCTACTAATAAACCCTTACCATCTCTGATCTTGATGCACTCTCCTGAAAAAATTGGCACAGAGGAGGGTTGGAATCTGGCCTTCTAGTAAGAAAAACAAGGTTGTTGTGCCTATGGTCAAGATTGACAGGCGAGCTATCAAGAAGGATCCAGCACTAAAAGCATCATCAGATCAGAAGTGAAAAGTGATTAACTAGAAACACTGTATGATGTCAAACAATACATGGACTCATACCACAAACTTTCCAAACAGCCAAGAACTTTAATACACCTAAATGGCATATGGATTCTGTAGAATTGATATCTCCAAAATATCAACACCCTGCAACTTAATTTGTATACCCTAACAAAGGTATTAGAACACCAGATAGTGGGTTTGTGTGATGACTATGGATCAAGGCTACACACTGGGCTCTGTACTGTGCTGGCAAAAGATGGCAGAGACTGCGATGGCAGTCGATGGAGCCACGATCATTAATCACAGAATCACAGAATGGCCAGGGTTGGAAGGGACCTCAAGGATCATGAATCTCCAACCCCCCTGTCACATGCAGGGCCACCAATCTCCACATTTAATGCTAAACCAGGCTACTCAGGGCCCCATCCAACCTGGCCTTGAACACCTCCAAGGACGGGGCATCCACAACCTCTCTGGGCAATCTACACAATAAGTTTATTGTAGAAGAAATGCAATCCTGTAGAGCAGATACATAACCAGACTAAGACATTAACAGCAAAGACCTTTCCTTCCCCTGCTGTCACTGAAAAAGCAGATACTTAAAGACTCTTAGAAACCTCTATCAAGGGATTCCTTTCAGGTACAGAAGTAACCTGTGCCAAAATGCTACAACTTAACGGCTAAGATAAAAACTTACTTTGTAAAACATACAGAAGTTGAACATCTAATACTCACCCTCCATTTCATGACATCTTAAAGACCTACAAGTTTCAGTTCCCTTTTCCCCATCAACAGGAGAACATCAGACAAAGTTAACTGTTACAGAGATACTAAGAACTTGGCCTTGATCCTTAAGAGTTACTGAAAACGTGTTCTCTTTAAATGAAAGATGAAAACAGAGGAGCTTAATAAAAATAATGAAAAAGAATTTGTCTTAACTTTAATGCCCTCCACTAATATGAATAAAAACCAGGGAACAAAAAAGCACATGAATTCCAGGAGCTGTAACTGCGATGTTTCACCTACTGTACTTGAACGAAAAATAATTTTCATATGCAGTGACGCACAAAGCGTTTTTAATCAAATTATCTAAGTCAATACTATCAGCAAAAATACAATAAATTCAGCATACTTATATAACAATTGACTTTTAAGGAAAGATCTTAATGAGCTCATGTGAACTTAACAAGTAACAAAAATATATTCAGGTTGCAAGTGGAGTTGGTTACGTTTGTCAGTACAGATAAAACTTCTGGAAGGCTGCTTTGTAAGCTTTCAATGCACAGCCCTGGCAATATCCTAGGCAACACTGAAGCAGTTATTGTTACCCATCTCATCATTTACTTGCAGAAAGAAAAGAAAAAAAAGCCTTGAAGTTCAGACAGGAACAGCATTGTATTTTGCACTTAATTTTCATACCTTGAAACCAGTTAGCAGTAAGAGCCACGATGCTGACGACATTCTGTAGGCTCCATCTTCCAAAAGGGAACCTCAGCACCAACCTCCTCCACTCTTCCTTCTCAGCTTCTTACAACGGCAATTTCCCTGCCAATATGTGAGGTACCACACATTCTTTACTAACTGACATCATTTCCAGAGACAAATCACCTTGATGGCTGGACAAAGCTGATGAAGAAGATAGAACAGCCGTACCAGTTTTATCTGAATGTGTGGGAAGACTTGGCATTGTTGCCAGCACGTTTATGTAATGTGGTTCCTGCAGATGTTCTAACACTTTCAGTTGTCAGCTGGCTTTGGAGATACACATCATGAAGCCAAAGCAATTTAAAGTAGAACTCTCCAGGTGGTGTCATGAGGATTTCAACACGGTAAGACATCTTGAGAAACATGCTGGGATACCTACCTTATAGAACAGTAAGTTTTAAAAACCTCAGTGACACATTCCATCATAGGCTAATTAGAACTAATTTGCACCCCCATGGCCTCAAGAGTGGCTCTTAGCACACTTAAAACTCCTTTATCATCTTCAGGAAGGCATAGTTCTGCTATAATTTGATCTGTGATGATTGCAAGACAATTTAAAGTAGTCAACTAAAAAACCTCAGAATTCTGAACCTTGTTCATCCATGCATGATATATTTTTTAAAGCATGCATGCTCATGCTTAAACAAGAAATGCATGTGAAAGAGAGAAAGAATGAACTAGTTTGGCGTCAGAAAGCAGCAGGAGTTTGCACTTGGGACACACTTTGTACCTCACAAATAGTCAAGGGACAAGACTAAAGCATGCATCTCTTTGAAGACCTCTACAAAGGAACTCCTACCTTAAATATATGGAAAAGATGCACACAATTAAATCCCACATGCACACACTATTTGTTCTGTGTTTTTTGTTTTGGTGTTTTTGTTTGTTACAGGCACTGCTATACATTTTAACTGTCTTTCCTATTTGTTTTAGAAACTCAAGAAGTTTTGTCCTCCTTTACCCTATTGTAGGATTTTACACACGTATTTGACATCAAAAAGCACAGATCACGCTTCCAAACAATTCGTAGTTGCTTAATAGGAGAAAGTTAATTCCAGTTATTAAACTTGTGAGGGGAAGGGGAAAAAAAAGCACTTCTTAAATAAGACAGTAGGAGATGCAAACTTCTATCAATTCCATTCTGTAAGCTGATTATTGGGCTTTGCACTCCGGAATGAGCTACAAACCACAGTCCCCAGCTGGGGACAGCTTTGTTCACTACATAGCTTCATCTAAACACTGCTTGTGAAATTTAAAAGCAAGTAGGCTTGGCAGTTCCAAAGTCTCCTCTTAGCAGAAAACCTATCAAAAGCAATCAAACTGAATCACCCAATACTCGAAACATATTAATGTAGGTGAATCTTAAGGAACAATAAATGCAATTCACCTAGCAGGTCAACAACATTTTCATGTCCATGGAATACTAAGAAAGCTTTTCATTTAAAAGTCTGTCAACCACAGATTATTTTTCCAGTACAAAGAGATGGATGTCATCATGTTGCTTTCTGCCATAAAAAACATGCCTAGTAAACAAAATATTCCATGACTACTCTTGGAGTCTTAACTAGGTGTTGGAGAAATAGGAGTAGCATAAATAAGTTACTGTATGAAAGAAGTCTTTATCTCACAGCACAACTTCTCACATATAAATGCATGAATAGAGTTTAGTTAAAATACACATGCTAGTACAGCAGTACTAGTACTATTCAATGAGAAGTGGAAGCAACACCAAAAATTCTAAGCACTAATACCTATTGTATTATCTGCAGCAATAAGTTCGTATTTTTGGCCCTGGCCCCCAGCATGTACCATCATACCCTATGAATGTATTTATTATTCCTTTCATCTCATACAGCCCCAGCTCTGGAGAACACCAGTATTCTACTTCAACTTTATTAGTTCAACTCTGACCATTAACTCGTTTCCTCAGTTACTAAGCAACTTAGCAGCCTTGATTGAAAAGATCCTTTTACGATCAGAGCATAAGCTCTTAACATGTTGTTACGTAAACTGAGCCCACCTCAAGTCAGGCTGCAATCAAGGGACAGGGCTTCTGAACCTGCTGGTGAACACATGCCCAGCCCACTTACACACAGCCCCTACAGCCCCTGTTTGCATGCAAGCAGTACTCCCCCGGGATCCAGTGGAGCTGAGGCAAAGCAGCAGCATCTGAGCTCTAAACTGGGAGCACCTAAAATATGGTCAGTGAGACAGCACTTTTGAGCAAATGGACATGAGACAGTTCGAAGCCAAAGCAGAGGCCCCAAGAGAGGCCTAAAATGGCACTGTCAGAACCTAAGAGCACTGCAATTGAAGAGTAAGATCTGCCTAACTGTCCTGCAGCACAGCAGGCCATTATACGGTTTTTATGAGGCAGCCAAGCAGGAGTCTCAATGCTAACCAGTGCCTTTTCTCCCACCTTCACTGGAGACCTCTTTGCGTTGCGTCCACACTGCCATACGCCCTGCAACACACTTCCCTGCAGAGAATCAGGCACAGCAAAAAGCACTTCCTCGTAAGAAGCTCAGATGAAAGCATACACCACTGGGGGACACCATACACAAGTAGTACAGGTGTCCAGGGAAATCCTCTAAGTCCACAACTTCTTCCTCCTCTCCTTGAGTTGCTACTTCCTCCTTTTTCCTTAAAGCAATGAAATCAGTGGAATTCAGAGAGCAGAGATCTGCTCAAAACTTTATTGCATATTAATGTCATAAACATTCCATATTCCTTCCATACATCCATTTTCTTTATTTACCATAACGTAATAACATAATATTTAATAATAACATAGCATAATATTTACCATTAGCACCTTCAGAGTAAAAGGAAATCGAGTCCTCACAAAAGGTCTGAGGGACTGTATCTGAGCCATCATCTGAGGGATATTATGAGAGCAAGGCCACAAAAGAGGCAATGCACGTAGGAAATGCAACAGATGAAACAGATGGAGATCGATGTGTGCATTAAACAAAAATGTACTGCTTTCAAAACAATGTTATGTTCTGCTATCAAGCACTTCACATCAATTATCTTGCCTTGTTTTCGCAAGCAGGACAAACCCCAGAAAGGGCTGGTGGCACAAGTCTGGATACAGCCCTTAGCTTTCCCTAGTGTTTTGATCTCACAGATCAGAAAGGGAACTTCAGGGAAAATCCTCACATGGAATCTCCTGCAGCCAGCAACACTTCCAATGGATTCAATACATTGATTGCTGCAGCTCCTTTTCTTCCGTCATCTTCTACCACAATGCACTTATTTCCTGTGCATGGACAGTTCCCAAATTCCCCTGTACACCTACATTCCCCTAGTGCTGTGCATGGTAGGCCTGCACAGGCCATCCCCGAAGGTACTGCCCCTAGTGCAAGATGGGACCCTAACAACCTACTCACAAATACCTCCATTGAACAGATGGACTCACTGCAGGTTGGGATTTGAAATAATTCTGCCAATCAACATCATCAGCATGCTGAACACTCCACTAAATTCAGCAAAAACCAAAGGCTGGACAACTGCGCACACATGGAATGAGTCAACCCAAATTTGTTCGGGTTGGCAACTCAGTAACACGGGGAATAGCTGTTATGGTATGACTGTGCTTGGCCGAAGACTCACTGCAGGGCAACCTCTGCAGACTCTAAAAGAGATATACAACAGCCACAAATGCAGAAGGTGGGGAACAAAAAAGAACAAAGAGGATAAATGAAACAGTCACCTGACATCATCCTGAAGCATTAACTTAAAATGGCATAAAACCAATTTGCCTTTATCTGTTTCTCATTCCAACCAAGTACTTCTAAAACCTCACTGTAAATGATAAAGGCCAGCAATCTCATAAGAATAAGCTGATTGTTCAGAAATGCAAAGTGAAAGCAATAGATCTTCCAGAAATTGGTATTTTTACAATATAGTTTTGTCCTGTGACCTGTCAGATGCAAGATGGCAACTTAGCAAATGGCAGGCTGAGTGCTGCTTTCTATGCTTTCTGAATCTATGCAGCACCCACCATACCATCATCTACTTATCACATTTTTATGTACATATATTCAGACAGACACTCACAAACCTTTTAAGTATTCTCAGCACTTCTCCAAAGACAAAAGAATGATTCTCCTGTTCTGACACATTTCATTTATAAGCTGTAACAACCACAGCCACTTTTCAGCGCAAGGTGCAGAAAGGAAAGAAGCTTTCAGTTTCATGAGAAAATAACCCTTCATTTGTACATTTTTTCTAAATGCAGTGTTCATACATAAAAGAAACCCCCCCCCCCCTTTTTTTTTTTTCTTCATTTTGCCAAGTCTATCATCCAAATTTCCAAATTGGGTGTTTTACTGTTAAAAAGAAGAAAAAGATATGCATTCTTTAGACTTAATGTAGTCTGTCAAGCATTTGTTCAAAGGTTAATGATAGCCTACCTCTTAAAACATTCTCATTACCAAGTCAAGTCTATCCAATACCCAAAAAGCACAGAAACGTGGCCTCATCTTATAAAGATAAAATTACAGATGTGGAAGTTATGCAAATACTAATGTATAAGAGCCACAGGGTGCAGGATGTCTTTTCAAAAACACTAAACAGCACAACACAGTGCACTAGTTGATTTGGATAACAATAGGGCGTTTATTCAACCCACTCCTTTGGGGAGAAACTGAAACAATCACGCAGTGTCAGCTGCTCTGGACATTCCTCCAGTGCTGTGCAGAAACTCGGGTCAGTGCTGCCTCTGACTGCAGTTTCCATTCCTTCCCTCACATCCTGCAGAAAGAGCAAAAGAGACAGAAAAAAAAGGAAGGGTTTTTGCTGCTTTAGCTGTGTGAGCCACTACTCTGCAGGGTCAGAGGAGTGCAAGAGTCAGCACAAGAGAAGGAGTAAGGATATGCAGCTAGAAGCAACACTACAACCCATTCTGCTTAAATTAACAACAAAAAGAGCCCTGAAATTAAGACTGAATACATAAAATAAATCTATCTTCTGAAAATGGAGAGAATCTGTTTAAAGTAATACCAGTTAAAAAAATATCCATGGCTCTAATCAACATTCATCACCAAACACTATGCTCAGCACTGGAGAGCATCAAACAGCACAGATTTAAAGAAATTGCTTCCATTTTATACAATGCATTAAATAATTACTACACTCGGCTTCTAATATCTTATCTTGAGGAGCATCAGAAACAAATTTTTTCCGTAACATCTTCACTTCATTAAAAAAAAAAATGCACATAAGATGTATTCTTTAACTTCTCACCATCTCCTCCCTCCCCCACCCACTCAGGTCCTCTGCCACGTTCATGATAAGAGAAAAAACTGACCTCCTGTCTCCCAAATTGGTTTAAATAAAATCTGTTTTTTGTTGTATCTTACTTTAAAACATGCCCTCTTTCCTACGCTGTTATTAATACAACAGTATCCAAGAGAAAGGAAAAGAAGTCTTAAACTTCATTAGTCATAATAGCCTTCCCTACTTATTCAACCAATCATGAATAATAACTTTTTGTCTAATTCTCTCGGATCATCCTTCCTAAAAAGCTCATGAAAATGGATTAGCATTGTAGTGCATGGATTATTTCACTTGAATTCTACTGTATCGAAAAGCAGTAAGTGAAGACTTCAACCAAGGGCCTCTTATTAAGACACTGTCATGGTTTTATGATTTTTGGTTTTCCACATCATAACATCATGTGGGGCACTGGGAGTTTAATTGTTAATGCTCAAGTCCTGGGTACCTGCCCAGAAGAGAAGAAGAACTGCGTTCCCCAGGGGACTTTGCGGTCACGGAGAGGAAACAGAACTCCTGGCAAGGTCACCTGAGGCGCTCTTTCTCATCGGCTCTCCTCTCATCTCCCTGCTGCTCAACTGCACTGCGCATCTCACCTCAGCGTTGTGGTGAGGCCTATCCACCTTTCGGACATTCTCTCTCTCATTATATTTGATTTATTAGCTTCAATTCTGATTATATTGTATTACAGTGTGTTATCTTGCATCTCAATACTATATTTAGTAAGTTAGTTTGTTTCTCCTCAGACCACTGCTGCTGTTTTTAGTTACTTTGGGGTCCCCTGCTCCTTTTTTTTGGAGGCGCGGATTTTGCGAAATCCCTCTGCCCCACTGGTCATGGAACCAGGCCGAACCAGCCCGCAAACTGTTGACAGACACACAACATTCCTTCACGCCTCAGCCTAAGCTGGAGGGCACTGGCAAAAACAATGCCAGAATATTACAGGAACAAGAAAAACACCAAGGTAACCACAGCTTCGACCATTCAGCCCCCCTCAGGAGATGAAGCCTTTTTTCCCCTCTTTAAAAGAGCTCAAGATTGCCGAGTACAATTTCAACACATTCCCTGCAAGAAAAACCTAAGGAATTTAGTACCTGCAACGTGCTACGTTTACTTTTGTCTTCTCTTATGGTAGGTTTGTTAAATTATCTCACTTTCTGTGGCAAGGATATAAATAGGATGACTACACTCAGGAGAATAATAAGACCCTCCTTGAAAGGGGGACAAAATGAATGGGGGACAGTTTTTTGCAAGTATTTTAGATATGCAACTCTCAAGGTAAAAAGCTCAAGCTTACCTTTTCCTTTAATTCAGGCAATAGATAAAATTAGATCATTTCCTCTGACAGATCCGTAGGCTAAGTACTGTATGTTTTAACCAGCCTACTGCATCATCATTGCTTCAAATGACAAGGTGATTAATTATTTGAAGTCCAGCGAAAAAACGTAAAGTTCCTACCGTCACCATACTGAAGAAAACAGCTCTGACTTCAAAACAAGAGAAATAAAAGAAACCCCATAAAGCCCTTCTACAGATCTTCATTATAAGCAAGAATGCTAAAGGAAACTCCCCACATGTGCTTCCATGACATTTTCTGTTTAGCAGTTTCACACCATGTTTGCAGCTGCAAAAGAAACGATGGATGATTTTTTCTCCCCCCAATAGAAGGAAGAGCTCAGTTAATTCAGCTGCTGAATCTACAGCCTAATAATCTACAGGTAACAACAAAGGAAATATAAGTACTCTAGATTTTTTTGAGAATTAGGTGCATGCTTTTATTACTCCAAAAGAGAAGCTAAGACAGGGCACTACTAATAGGACTCCTTTCCCCTCCATATTTCAAAGGCACAAGAACTTAGCTACACTGCTGAAAAGTCCTTGGGGTTGTGGGTTTTTCTGGTGGTTTTTTTTTTTAACGGAAGTACTAATTTATGAGTGACTAAACATGAAAGCTTCTCAGTGCACCTTCAACTGCGACATCAACGTACTAGCTACAAATAAAGCAAGAATGAACTCAGACCAGTGTTACTCCTGCCATGATAGACGTGGGCCCTGGAGAGAAACTCTACTATAGGACTATAATACTAAAACACTACATTTTGTAAGAATGTTCTGTTACTCTGATCTAGATTTATGAGCGTGTCTGTCAGGAAGTCTCTTGCTCGTCAGCACCCCAACACAACATCTCAGTTTCCAAAACAACTGAAGACAACCACATGCAAAGGAAACTGCATGCAACTATGTTTAAAACATCCCCATACCAAGGCTGATCCACCTACCCAAGTCCCAAGCCACCAGCCATCATAATTTTTTCCCCCTCACAGCCTTGAAATAAGCTCCTGTATCTTTTCCTGTGTTTCTTCTACCCTTGGGATAGAATTGATGGGCAGCACTTGTCTTTCACAAGTAATAAATGCCCCATTTGACTAGTCATTAGCCTCCAGCTGTGCTTGCTATGGGAAGATGAGGGGGAAGAAGACAGACTGCTCCTAGTGGAAACAGTTGCTTTCTCTCCACGTATCTCATCTGGCAGCAAGGAGCAGGAGAAAGAGTCAACTCTTCTGCTGACACAGAGCTATTCTCATTACTCTCATTCCAGCACGCTCTTCTTGATGTTCAGGCAGGCCTACTGCAGATTTTGGCTACCTCATATTTCCAGTTAGAAGCAGAGAGAGGAATTTGCCCTCTGCCTTGCGATGAAAAGCTGACTCTGGGAATCTGTTTAATTATAATTATTGCGGGAGTGTGGTTAGGAAGATAATAAATCAGATTGCTGGATCACAGGTGTACAAAGCGGGGGGAAAGCAGGAAGAAAACAGGAGTTAGGCTGCTGCAACAGAAATAAAAAAATCTCAGTGTGGGTGGGAGGAGGGCAGGAGAGGTGAGATAACAGCCACAAAAGTTATTCTAGACCAGAAAGAAAACAAAACATTTGGCTACAGATTTCTTACAGTACACCTAGGATATAAACATACAAATAAGCAATTCCCCAACTAGCTTTTAAATCCAAGTTTCTAGAACTGCATTTTTATAATAAAATACCTTGGCAGGCTGCCCCACTGGATTACACTGGCTGCTTATTCACACAGCAGTTACTTGTTAATGACATAATCAGAGCAAATCAAGGAAAACTTCACATCTAATGAAACTCAACCACTTCCAAGTTCCACTGAGGAATTTTGTGCATCATATTTAACAGGAATTAGAGAGGTCTAAGTTCAGCCCCAGGTCCCAGACACACACATGTAAGGCCCTACATGCATGTGCACACACACAAAGCACCTGTGCTTGCTCGTACACAACTGTTTTTTCAACAGTGGAAGCCATTAATACAGAATTGAACGTTTTATTTAGTTTTGAGTGCACACAAAGGGCTATTCATGCTAAAAGCACTACTTAGCATCACTTTCAAAATTACCATTAAACTATTTTTTTTTTTTTTTTACTGGGTCCATCCTGAATCCTGCATTTACAAGGAAAGGATAATCTAAAGAACAGAACAAACCACATGCTTTAAGTAATATCACAATACATATGAATTTCTTAGACAACCAAATTCACATGCAGAAAGTATTGATCTGTGTTAACAAAGATTTGTACAGCAAATGAGAACTAAATGACTTCAGATTATTTTTTTTTCCAGAAATGTGAAAACAATCTGCATGCAAATTCAGTAATTTTTTAAGAAAATACAACACACTTAGTCCAGTCAGAAGGCATTTCTTAAATGGGAGCCACAACCTCATAATACCTAGAAATGGTCACGAATCAGAGATTCTCCATGCTAGAAAGTGACCAAGCACACTTGGAAACCTACAATTCAGCAGAAAACAAGTGGAAATTTGCAGATACAGAGTGATGAGCAAAACGCAAGCAAGCAATAAGCCAATGGTCATCAGCATGATGGGGTTCTGCTCCAACAAAGCACATTCTTACTACCACCACGGTTCCCTTCCACCCCAGCAGGCTTTGCAGACAGTAGATGAACTGAACGAACAAACAAGGATTCCATCCCAGATGTCCCCAACATCATCTTCCACATGCCACAGCAGTTGCAGTAAAACAGAAGTGTCTGAAAATTGCATTTATTTTTTTTTTTTTTTTAAGAGTTTTATTTTACCTCATCATTGAGTATATTAGCATGCTGAGTCAAAATTAATCCAAGATGGAACTTTTCTGCTACTGGGGGTTACTACCTGAAGGAGACTGACTTAGCAAATGCAGGTTTTTAAGAAATGCTGCTGAAACAAACACTCCAAACAAAGCACTTTTAAGACTAACAACCCATATTTGCACTACATTGCTACCTCATTACCTTATAATTTGGTATATGAATAATCAAGGTAAAGCTAAACCCTTGCAAAATTGTTTTAAGTTTTCAAAAAATGAATTTTAACCACAGACTGGTTTTCTTTTCAAACCAGTTCCCTTTCAAAAACAGCACCAGAAAGTTGACACTGATACAATGCACAAAGTATATTTGTATATATGTTACACAACCTAGACAAAGAAGTAACACAGAATTGACTTGTGGCGATCCAAGACAAACTAATTAATGAGGATTTAAAACTATTACTCTGCTTAGATCTTCCATGGCAATTAAGGGCTATGAAATAAGCTGCCATGACCTTTTGCAGAATGAAGGTACCAAGGCTGCCTTACATTCCAATGTATGAAAAAATTAATTGGTCATAAAACTCAGAAAGTATTTTAAAAATGAACTGCCACATAAAATTACTTCTGTGCACAAAACCCCCAATCTGAACTTGTCCATGCTGTGCAGAGCCGGAGTCAGTCTCTGCCTCTCATATGAATAGATGCAATCTCAGCAACCAGACACAATAAATACAAGATGAAGGGAATGGCAAGCATTGCAACAACACACAGAATTAATTCCAGAGGCTAGGAATCACACCATGAAAATTATTTCATTATTTTCACTTGTTAATTATTCATGCAGCAGAGATACAGGAAATGGTAGGGGAAAGCTAATAAAAGAGCAAGAGGCTGCAAAACACTGATGAGGAGGATTGGAACCAAATAAAAGAAAAGTTATGAAAAACAGAGAACGCGTAAAGAAAGGAGCTTGGGGTAAGTTCCACATTCAATAGCAGGCCCAACATAAGGCATTCCTTCTGTCTCCCCACTGCTCATTACTCCTGGTCTAGCACTGTGACATACTGCTTCCTCATTACTAACAGGCACGAACGATCATTTGTGAAGCTACACTATGAATCAGCAAGGGCTGAAAAATAACCTGATCAAAAAAAAGAAGTTGACACCACCAAAGGGAAAATGCAGAAACGAGCAGCTCCGAGGGAAAAATAGGTCACGCCAACACTTCCCAACGCAGAAAGGTGTGACCGTGGGATTGAAGACCAACCAATGCCTATGTCCAGACCGTAAAAACACACCCATGTTTTCTAATGCTATGTGCAGCAGGAAATGTAGTTGGATCTCACACCTGGTGTAACGGACAAACATCAGCAATGTTAGCAAAAGCTGTCCAAGGCATTTGGTTGCTGCTGGGAAGCACATTTCTCAGAGGAAACATGGACCTCTCACTGAAGAGCCGCCCAGGGCCAGGCACCTCCAGCTGCTCTTTCTGCCTTTCTTTCCAGCTGTGTCCTCTTTAAATCAAACTTAGGATCCCACATGCATGACCTGCAGTCTATTATTCAGATGCATGTAGCATGCAGAGACACAGAGCACAATGCTATGCTGCTTAAATGCATGAAATTAAGATGCAATAATGAGCTGGTTATTAGAGAGCAGACAGTAAGTTACGAACAACCTGGTGAACAACAATACCCAACTGTTCAGGTAACAGCTTACTGCCTACATTTCTGACATTCCATTGGAATCTTTTACTACTTGCCCCTTTCCCTCTTCATGGAATTTCATCCTTACATCTCTTTTGTTCCAACCCTTATGGGCAGAAAGGCAAAAACTGGATCATTACTTCTATTCAGACTCCACCAACAACCTCCTCTGATGCGATTTTTGGAGGCACTGAAGCCAGCATGGAACCAGTAACACGGCAGAAGGATAAAAAGGAGGCAAGAATGACAGGCTAGGCCAAAGTTTTCTCTTACTCACTTATGACATGTTTCTGAGACTGCTTTTTATGCCATGCAAACATGTGCTGACCTCTCAATTCAAGTTTTTTTGTTGGTTCGCTTTTTGTGTGCGTGTGGAGTGCAATGCTGGGCATGTCATCAAAAAGTGCTCACAGCTGTGTTTCTAAAGTGGTTTTCATTATAAACCCTCATTCATTAAAGAACAAAAATCAGACAAACATTTCACGCTAAATAAGCACTGCCACGGTTTTTAGCAACTTTTTAACTAATATTAATAACAGAAGTTAAAAATGACATGAGGCAAAAAATCCAAAATTACCGTCTGAAAGCTCACCTTTAATTTTAAAAACATCCTTTTGTAACAGTGGGAACAAACACCCCTGGGGCATGATCCAAGGTACTACTTAACATCCACCTGACCTTGCAGTGAACCCCAATTTAATCTCACCAGTGTGAAATACCTCATCATTTCAATAATCACCAATTCAAGTGCCCTTAAAACCAGCTTATGACACCAGCATTTAAAACTTTGGAAAAAAAAAAAAAAAGGCTGTATAAAACCACACAAGAGCAGTTCTTCATTTGACTGGACTGGAACAGCAATTATCACAAATAACCTCCAGGTAATAGATGCCACTTTTACTCTTTTCATTATTAGTACTTTGAACTTAGAGAAAAGAAGAGTACAATGAAATAATTCATTCACTAAAGAAAACTGCTAAGTGAAATAAGTTTTTTTTCCTACATTTACTTGGGACAGAAACGGGTTTAAATTGCCACAAGGAAGATCTAAACTCAGTATTACGAAAGACCTCTTAAATGACAGAACAGTTAAGCACTGTTAACAACAGTTAAATTGTCTGGTAAAATTGCATAATTCCTATTATTTGAGGCTTTTATGGATACGGTTTCAAAAGCCTCATGGTACCATCCTTTTTCTTTAAATCAGTTGTGACGATCATGACTAAGCCTATGGTATTCCTGGAGATGACAGGTCACCACCCAGCCTTTCTGACCAGGCTGCCTATTCCTTCGGTGAACTGAATCAGGATCACCTGACAAGCATCAGAGATGGCATAAAGGAAGCAGTAATAATATGTGCCCAATGTCAGGACTTTAACCTTCAGCAGTAATGAGTTATGTCAGCTCACCACATCTCGTAAGACTCTATCTTAAAAACATTAGACAAACAGATTAGACAAACATCTACTAATAATACTCTGAGTACAATTCATCTTTCCTGGAGCTGACAAGAGTAGACCACAACTCCTGAGGTCATCTGCAGCAGTGCTTTATCCACACTGTAAAAAAAAAAAAATAATAAACAAAAAAAACAACAACAACCCAACATGCACAGCCCTATTGGAACCCACTCAGTGAAACTTAAAATATTAAATCAAACTTAAATTAAATGAGATAAATATTTGCAGGCTTCACATTGTCATGATTAAAATCTACACCTAACATACTATGCATTTGTCGTACCACCGTTTCCCATATGAATGCTTCCTTGTCAAAAAGCTAAGCCTATAATGTCTTAAGCCTACGCAATTTCACATTTTAAGGAAGAATTCACTTCTCAAGACCTGACTTTTTGACAAAAACCTAACAAATGCATATTAAACCATAAGATAATGGTCTGGTTGCACACACTGGTTTTCTGTGTAACCTACTGTAGGGAGCCTCCTCTAGCAGGGGAGTTAGACCAGATCATCACCAGAGGTCGTTTCCAACCCATACGATTCTATCTCTTAAGCACGCTAGTACACATCTTCACTTGTACTCCTATTGCTCAAGTTCAGCCCAAACAGAAGAATGAAAGCAACAGACCAGATTCACACTTCTTGAAACAAAATGGAACTGGAATACCAGGAGTCTACCAGAAGACTTGCAAGGTGAAGTTCAGAAGTTACACAGAACCATTAACCCTCTGGCCCATCATTTATGCCTGCCTCCAACAATAGCAGGTTTGACAGAGATTCATATCCTATTATCTGTAAACGAGTCCAAAGTGGGAGAAAATGGTAGTCCAAAGACAATAAGAAATAGTTGTTCTATAATCAGCCATATAGTATTTGCAGAGAGTTCCTCCCTTAAATACCCTAGCTCCCTTTTATGTATGCATAGACTTATTTACCTGACTTACCCAAAGAAAATACTACTTGGTCAAGCATACGCATGGTTTTCACTTTTTGACATGTTACACAACCACCCCTCCCTGTAACTCACCCAATTATACCTGCAGCACATTGGTCAAGAAGAAAGGAATACATCAAGAAGCTCAAAAGATGGGAAAAAAATACACATAAATGCCACTATCCCATTTGATTTATTAGGCTTGCACACAATTGATCCCTCACATGCACTGGAGACTAAACAGAAAAGGAACAAATACAATGTGTCATTTTGACCACTTTGCCCATTCGGACTTCCAGAAGACCACCAATTTTTCTAAGAAGAGACCCTTCTCTCACTAGCACAGGACACGTGCTTGGTTAGATCGGAGCTTCAGGAAGATTTGCGCAGATAGGAAACTCACCACCATCGAATAAAACTCTGGTGAAGGACTGCAAACGGAAAATATTCTAACCCAGTTGCCACATGGAAAACTGATTTGTCATAAAAACAGTTTTCATCAGTTAAGTATTACACTCATTCTTGGTGGAGAGATGGTCAACGAATGTTTATCTTCATCTCCTTACTAATAAGGTGTTACTATATATTCAAATTCCTGATAATATGATACTTGCTCATTCTTCCTTCCCAAATGCTCACACCCCTGATGCTAACACAAAGAGCTTAACTGCTGCCCAAGGAGGAACAATGTCAAGCCCAACAGCTCTCTATGCTCTACTTATGCATGTGTAGCAGAGTAAGTCACGAAAGAGGACAATACCTAAACAAAACACCAAAAAACGTGAAGAGAAAGAAATGACCATTACAAGCACGAAGAGCAAAGACTGCATCTACTGTAAGGACATCGTGCAGAGTCCCAGAAGAGACCTTCCAAGAAACCCTTAGGAGCCAAAAGCAGCCTTCCACCAACACACACGCTTTCCTCTGCAATTCCACACGTTCTCCAGAGGCTTATACCAGAATGTAACCCTGTTACCCTTTGCTGGGAGGCCACAGCCACACCAGCACACATCCCAAAAATTCAGGACAGTGCCCTCAAGGAAAACCTCCCTGTTGTCCCCACATGCACGTTTCTGTAACGTTCCCATCACGATCAGATGAAACAAGATACCACGGAGTTCATCTTGCGACTGATGTAATGTGGGCAGGGAACAACACCATGGCAATGCGAAGCCATGGAGCTTTGTCTCCTTCGAGACGGATTGCCAAGTCCTCATAGTTGGATGGAGGCACAGCTCAGCATCCCAAACAGAACGCCGCAGTGCACGTTCGTTATTTCAGTAAAGTCACTTCAGCTTTTGGCCGCACCATCGGAAACTCGGCCCGTCTTTGAAGGGCCCGAGCCGGACGCTAGGAAGCAGCCCTGGCTTAGGAGCCGAAGGCGAAGCAGACGACCGATCGCCGCGGGGGATAACCCCGGCAGGTCACCGCCCGCACCGCAGCCGACGCCGCGAGGCCGGCTCGGCAGGCACACGCAAAATGTCGCATTCTCCGCCGGCGGGGCCGCGAGCAGCCCGGGCCCCATGGGAGCCCATCCCGCCCGCAGCCCCCGGCCCTCCATCCCGGCACCCAGCACCTACCTGCGAGAGCTGCCGGGGGTTTGGGCAGCCGAAGAGCGCGGAGCTGGAGCTGAAGCTGATGGCCCCTCGGCGGCTGAGGACGTGCTGCGGCACCGGCCTGTCGAGGGGCAGCACCGGCAGCTGGCAGCATACTTCCATTGAAGAGGTCTCGGGACGCCGACCCGCCGCAGGGCAGCGGCCTCGCCCGCCGCCACACCTGCCCGCGCGGGGCTCGCCGCAGCGGGGCGGCGGGAGGGAGAGCGCCCGCGGGGGCCCGGCGCCTCCTCACCGCCCGCGCACCCCCCGGGGGGCCGGGCCGGGCCGCGCCGGGCCCCGCGCCTTTGTCCGCCGCCGCCAAAGCCCGGCAGGAGCAGCCGCCGGCAGCGAGGGGGGGCAGAAGGGGGAGCGGAAGAGCGGGACGGCGCTGCGGCGCCCGAGGTGGCGAGTCCCGGCCCGGGGCCGGCGGCCGCTCCTTCGGCCTCGGCGGGAACCGCTGTCAGCCCCGGCACCCGGCGCCGCGCATGGAAGCGAGGCCGGGAGAGACGGGCGCAGCGCTCGCCCCTATTGTCCGGTGCGGCCGGCAGCGGGAGGAGGCGCCGCCGCACGGCCCCGCTCCGCGGAGGGAAGGGGCCGGGCCCTCGGCGAGGGGACCCGAGGAGGAGGAGGAGAGGGAGATGGAGAAGGAGGAGGAGGAGAAGGAGGGAGGAGGACTGAGCCTTCGCCCCGCCCGCCCCCGCCCGGAGCAGCCCCGAACGCGCTGGCCCGGGAGCAGGCACGCGCCCGGCGGACGCTGCGTGGGTCGCACGGCTGGCGACACGCAGCGCGTCATCACGTCCCTCCCCGCGCGCCCCACTCCCGCCCGCCCGTGCGCGGCAACAGCAGCAGCGGCATAGGGTGGCTCGGCGGCGCCAACGGGCCCCGCGCGCAGCGCCTCGGCGCATGCGCGCCCCGTTTCGCGCCTTCGGCGGACGGAGCCGACGGCGATGCCGAGGCGGGCGCCATGGGACCGTGCCGGTTTGCCCCGCCCCGCCTCGCGGCGCTCCCCGCGCCCCGGCGGCAGGAGGAGGCGGGCCCGCGCTCCTCGAGCACGTGCCGGGCCGGGCTGTGCTGAGCGAGGCGTGAGGGGCCGGGCCCAGAGAGCGGCGGGACGAGGAGTGGCGGGGCGGCGCTGAGGGGCGGCTGTTAGCCCCGACCTGGGCGCCTCGAAAAGAAGGGGGAGAGGCAGCTCCATTTGAAATTAATTCCCTGTAAAAAGCAGTTGACGGAGGAGTTTGTATTTGCGTCTGAACGCTTGCATGCAGCTTCTAGGCGTACAGGTGAGGGCTAGGATGACATAATTTCTGAGAAAAAAAACAGGTTATTGGCAAATCACGTCAGCCCGGGAGTTGGAGATGGAATAACGCAAGAGGTCATATGGACCACAGTGATGTGCATCATGCTCAGTGGGACAGAACTATTTTGTTCCATTTTTAGGAAGAATTCTCCCTTTGTTTCTCTCCATGATTGCTTCTTTTCATCCTTTCATCCCTTTATTTTTCTGTCAAAAAAAAAATAATAATCCTATATATAGTGTCATAGCTAAGGGAGCTCTTCTGTGCTTTGAAGCGCCTGTACCCACTTAAAAATCAAATTTTGTGAAATGATTCATATGACTTCATTTTACATAACACATTGTTCTCCCGAGCGCTCGCTTACTGGCAAAAAGGTTCAGATTTCACACGATAACAGTTATTTATAGGCAGTGACATGGCTTTGGAGGAGCCCATTTAAAAAGAATGCCTGGTTTGTTGGGGGGATTTTTGTCTGTTTGAACTGGTTGTAAGAACAAGAAGTTTCATAGGTATGGGCTGATGACTTTTTCTCCGAGTTACAAATTTAACAAATGTACCTCGATCTTTTGCAGAACTGCAATTCAGTGTTGTATCACGGGTAGCAACAAGGACATGGACGCCAGAGATGACAGTGCATTGGCTGCTTCAGTTTAAAAGCTTTTTTTCAGCTGTTCTCATCCTGTTTCTTCAAATAAAGGTGTAACAAACTTTTACACTGTATGATATTGTAATGTATGTATTGTAATATATAAATTGTTCACAATTTATAATAAGCATACAATTTAAGGTAAAATATGTGCTTGGCTTTCTTAACTGAATTAAGGTACGGCAGGTTTTCCTCTGCATTCCTTGATTTTTTTTGTTGTTATGTTTGCTTAGCTTGCATTAAATCATGGTTGCATTTAAAGTGATGGCAGAACTTAATTTTCACCCAAGTCAGTACTGCCCACCTCCACTCATTTTTCAGAATTACTTCTGGTTCTCTCCTACTAATAACAAATCTGTACTCAGGTAAGTTGGATTTTTACTCTAGCCCATCTAAAATTCATTTATCAGCAGTATGTGTTGCAGAAAAATGAAAGCACGCTTTTACTGAACGTACAGAGTAGGTTTCAATCAAGGTCAAGCTGTAATTGATAGTGTGTTTTTATGGTTCCTAACAGTGGTGTGTTCTTTCCATCAGACGAGTTGAAACTCGTTCTTTAAGGTCATACACTAGTACATCTTTAAATAACATAATCAGCATTTTCTTTTATTCTCCCCCACTCGTAATCAAATTATCTTTGATCTCTAATTAACATTATATAAACACCTTTAAGGAATCTGAAATGTGTTCTTGTGAAGCAAGCATAGATTTTCCAGACAGTGGATGATTCCCTATGTATTTTGTTTTCAGGACACAAAGTACTATTTTTATACGTGCAGAAGTTACATTATCAGGTCTATGGTTTCCTGTACAAATTTACTGAGAAGAATTTCACCTTGAATAAAAGAGGAAACCTTGGAATTATGGCTTAAGTATTTGCAGCCTAAATACATTACAAAGAATGCACATGCCATGTTTTATACTTCACCTATTCTGCCTACTGTCTTGTGTAAGTCAAGAGTTTGCAGCACAAGACAGAGGTTTTTATTCATTTTCTTCATTATACAGGTATGGCAACAACAAAGTGTTGATTCAGAGCATTTTGTTTGAGCTAAGTTGTGTTCTCTGTGCACAGTGCAGTTCCTGAAGCACCGCAGTGCTGCACTTCTTAACAGCAACATATGATGTTATCAGGTGCTGTAGCTCATCCGCACAAGCCTTTTGTATGGACATCTGAATGTATTCAAATTCAGGATGCATTAATAAAGATTCAGTGATTCTCTTCAGATGCAGTTTTACACCTTATTACCATGTTGGGGCGCTGTCCAGTGGGTAAGATGCATTGCTGAGGGCCAGTTTTGTCACAAAGTGGGGAACCCTTACAGAGCCAGCAAAATGGAAGATCACAGAAACATCATTAGTTCAGTTTCTCTGTTCCTGTGGGAAGAAGCTCAAATCACACAGGTACTTCAGGAAAACGTTGTGCCGGACCTGCTGTGCTGCAAAGAGCGCTGCTTTGGGGCACAGCCAGCTCACACTGGCAGAGCTGAACAGTCTGCATAGAAGAGGAGGCTTCAGTCAATTTTTTGTACGAAACAGAAAATGAGGATCCGCAAAGGCATACTGTGGTTGTGCTTGGGAAATACCTGACGAGCACTAAAAAGCTCTTTACAGATAAACAGTCAACATGCGTGACAGTTTGTAGCTTTTCTTCTGAGCTGAAGAAGTTACTTGGTACACACTGCATGGTTTATTTCTGTAGGCAGGGAAAAATGTCTTTTCAGTTGTGTTCTCAGTAGCTGTATTGTTATGTTTTGGTTTTGGCATGTGCCACTTCTCTGGCGTATACTCAGATACACCTTTTTTTTTTTTCCTACTCAGAGTTATTTTCTGAATACTGTACGTTTCCATAGGACTTCCAAACCATCAGCCCAGCTGCAGCACGCCTGTCCCTCCCTGTGTCCCTTTTCTGCTGTCATTTTTTTCCAGCTTTGCCCTGGATCTGTGTCACTCTTCTCTGAATTCTGTGGGGACAGGATATCCCAGGCTCCTGTTTGCTATCCATTGCACCCCCAGATCAGCCGCTGCACAACTGTTGCCCAGCCTGCCAGTGTGATGGTCCTTCCACAGTGCAGTCATTTGTCCCGGCCTTCACTGGACAAATCATCAGTGGGGCTGGTCACAATCATTTTAATAACAGCCCTGTCATTCCTTGCTTTTACCTGCAGATTTACGGAACATGCTCTTAGAAACAGGGTAGCAGTGAAATTACCGTGGATGATTAAATCCAAGATGTGGAAGAGGCGCCCTGAAGAATGTTGTCTAATCTAATCTATCAACCATTGCTAGCTACTGTGAGGATGATTTCCAATCATTTTGGCACTCACATTATAGCAGCTTTGTGTACTCTGTGGCCAAGGTTCATCTTTCCTAACTTGAGACACTTAACCCAGAGAGTAATTGCCTAAGGCTACTTTCGAAGTCAATAATTAAGAGAAAGCAGGTTGTGTCTGAAATGCCTTTTTCTTGGGAGGGAGGGAAAAAGGGAGGGAGGGATGAAAGAAGGGGAAGGAAGGAAAGGGAAGGAAAGAGAAGGAAGGGAGGGAGGAAAGGAGGGAAGAAAAGAAGCAGGGAGGGAGGGAGGAAAGGAGGGAAGGGAGGGCCTCAATTTATTCAGTAACTGAAGTTGGCTAATGGACACGACCCTTCCGCACCACACCAGCAGCTGAGGCAGAAATTGAAAAAGCCTGATCCCAGCAGATTTCCATTTCTCTTTGCTCATAGCACTAAGAACCACGCCCTCATCATCAGTTTAAGAATGGAGTTTTACTGACCAGTTACAGCCTCCAGAAACAGGGACTGACTGTGGAAGCTGGTTAAGAAAAGTCAGTTATGAACACAGCTGCAGTGTGACAAAAATGTAATTATAATTTCAAAGAAATCCTGTTGTAAATCCAGTTATGATATTATTGGCGATAGCAGTGTGGAAAGGTCTTCTTTTCTACAGTAACTAGTTCTTAAATGTATTTGTAGAAAATTTGCAGGAGTTGACACAGCACAAATGGTCTCAACCACTGAAGTCGTGATTTTCTCAGTGCCTATTGCTGTCCAGACTAAAATCCTTATGCTACAATAGCGTTAAAATGACCATGAGCATTTGTGTCAACAAAAGCCTCTGGAGAAAGTGTCATTTGTAGACATGTAAGAGCTGATATGAAGAACATTTTTAATATCATCAGAGTGGGAGGTTATGAGAAGCCCAGGTGCAGCTTCAGAGGTGCAGCTTGCAAGTTTGCCAGTGTGATTGACCAGAAGCTGAAAATTCATCGCTTTTGGTGTTGGTAATGGAAGGAAACTTGGAACCCTACAAATAGGTGTTGTGAATGTGCTGCACATTCAACAAGCCAAACAACCGAAGCATTTCTGAGGACACCCGTCATCATGCAGAATCTGTTAGCCTGTGTAACAAGCTGTAATGCACCAATCGCCCATTTTGTCTGCAGAACATGTAGTTGTTTATTTGGTTTTGTGGCTTTAAAAAAAAATGCTTTATATGTTGTCCCAATACTTCATTAAAGTTGCCCATCCTTTCTGGGTTTCTGTACACAAAGGTGGAATGACTTTTTTAGCATGGTCTCAGCAAGGATTATTTAAAAGCAATTTTGACTCGTAAAAAAAAAATGTAAGCAGCTCCGTAATTAGGGACTGCTAATTAGTTTGGGATTTGGATGTTGTATTTAGGTTCAAAAGATTCCTGGTGTCTCATCTGATTCTTTACTGGCCTATTGGCTGGTGCTAAAATGTCTTGCAATATTAAAACTGAGAATATCAAGTACTGCTAGAAGTGAAATAACGAGCTGAAGTTCCTGCATACCAACCTGACTAAAGGAACAGTGTCTTATTAATCTCACTATTTGGCACTGCTGAAAACCAAAGGCAAGCAGCTCGTTTGTCATTTAAAGCTGAAAAGTGAGGTATTGCTTAGTAACACTGGATTTTTTCAAAGAACAGTTTAACTCATATCATTTCTGATCATTTTGAAGAAGAGTGCACTCCCTTACTGCAGAATCTAATTTGTATGAGAATTTGGAATAGTTGCTTTGTTATATGTGCTAAGGTTACTGGATAATTTCTGCCAAGAAAAACAATAGATTAATGACATTATCCCTCTGGTGTATGAAGCAAATCAGAAAAGAGAGTTAAAACAATTTGCACCATTTGCACATCTGATAACTCGGATGACTGCATGCAGGAACACAGTAGTCTTCTTACACTCACCTTCCTCCAGCAGTTTGACTTTTTTACCATTCATTCTTATTTTCGCATGCCATTTTGTGCTCTTAGTTCCTCATGAAAAGCGTTAGGTTGAGATAAATGTGATTAGAATTAACAAATACATTCAGAGGATCACGTTAGATGTAAAAAAAAGATGTATATTAATTAGTATTCTGATTAGTCGTCTTTCTATCTCAAGTAATTATTATTTTCTCTTTCTTCTCAAAAGATGGCGAAATGTACTGCTTTGGTTTCTCCATTAGTTTTGAGATTGCATTAAAAATTCATCAGGCATTCCATCTCATTATGCTTCCATTTCAGCTCTTTGATGGGACAGCGCTACCAAAACCCACAGAAGCAGAAGGTAACTCGATTCAGACGAGCAGAAGTCAGAGCATTCAGTATTTTCAGATTTTCCACTCGCAGCGTCCTGACATTGCCCTGAGAAGTAAAGAATGTGTCAGAGTTGGCTTCAGCCTGACTTCCCCCTGAAAGCCTGGAAAAACAGCTGTCATTCTTCTCGTCCCCCCATGGACTGCCTGAGTAAAAGCAGCGAGCACATTTCATTACTTTCAGGAGACTAGTTCTGGTTTTATTTAGTTTTATTCTTTATTAGACCTTTTGTATTTAACAATAGCAGAAAGGTACCTGGAATCCTGTCTGATTTTCAACTCACTAAATTCCTATGTGCTTAATCCAATTTAAACTGGAAGGAATGTTGCCAATATGTCAACAAAATGCAACAAAGAGAGGGGAGGGTTAGTTTACAGAAACTCCTGAATTCCTTTGTCTTGACCAAATGAAAGAAAATTGTTCTGGTAAGACAAGTGCATACTAAAAGGATTAACTCTGATAAAGTGACTTTTATGTTCAGATAAAAGCTACTCCAAGTGCTAGGAGTACATTTTTCAATCAATTTCTTAAAAGCAGCTTTGCATTTAATTAGAGTGTCTTGTTTAAAAGCTGGTGGAGGGGTTTTGAACACTGAAACGCAGAGGCTGGTGGTGCAGAGTGTACTGAAGTGTGGGTTTAACATAAGGTGTGCAGTACTCGGTGCTGATGTGAGGGCCAAAGTGCTGCATCCCACCTCCCCCATGCTGCTACATCACACACCTCCAGCTGTGTGCTCCTGCTGCTGCAATGTAGAGTGCTATGCTGGCAGAAAGTGAACCTTTCCCCCTTAAATACATAAATAAGCAAAGAGAGAGTGGGACCAGATGAGCAGCACAGCTGGAAAAGGTGCAGGTATGTAGCTAGGGACAGAGCGCACCTTTTGGTGTCAGCCCTCAGCTCCACCACATCTTCTGTGTCAGGGAAACCCACACAGACGCTCTCAGACAGGATTCCATAAGGGATTTCTCAGCTACTCAAAGAAGTAATTCATTTTAGAGAACCTAGCTTAAAACCCCACATACTCCTTGGGATGTGTGTATGATGTGTATGGTAAAAAAAAGGCATAGCAGAATTTGCAGTGAAAATCTGAGTTGACTGGGATGAAGTACTAGCGGTAGAAAGTATATGCCTAATGCTATGCATGTTCTTACATGCTTTGCTGAGTTGGAATTATGGAGAACACCCTCTAGTCATGTGTCAGAACATGGGTTGAATCTACATAAATCAATACCACGTCAGCATTTTTCTAGGTTAAATTACACAACTAGAAGTCTGCACACTACTAAAGTATAGGCCTAAGAGAATAAGTGACTTTTATAATATTTAATCTCACCTCAGACTCTAAATATTTAATATAATTTTATTAAGCAATTTAATTCTAAAATATATTAACTGAGTAATTATACTAATCCAAGTGTAGCAGAGGAGTATGTTTCACAGAATAACCAAAAACAGGGAAAGCCATGGTGTCTGCTCAGGCATATGCAGGTTTTACTTAGATGAAGAACTCACGATTACACAAAATTAGTAGAAAAAAACATACTCTGAAATACCTGTAATTGTTCTAAAAGGAAAAATAGTGTCTCTAAAGAAAGATCCCAGTGCTTCATTGCAAAGCACAAAGACTTAAGAACCAATAGATCCAAATAGCTTTATTTGCTAAAGCACTGGTTGTGTTAGTGCTGACCTTGAACTGGATGATCTGTGGGCAAGCTGTATATCATTGCATCTGTAGCTGAGATAATCAATTCTCAGACAGTGGGAGAATTGTCTTTAAAGAAGTCATAAGCAATACTAATACACTGCGAGTCAATATTATTTGCATTAGAAGGCAATTGTTTATTGCAAGGTATGAGAACAATCCATGGAGCGTGAAGTGCTGCTCCTAAATGTGACTTGCTTTGTAAGTCAGTTTTCAGATATATTTTTATTTTCTTGTCACTTCATCCTGTCCACATGCGTGAATGTCCATCTGAGGAAGTATTTTATGAAATACATCATTCTAAACACAACCAGGAAAAAAAACACATTTGTCATGCAAACTTATTGATAATCGCCACTTATCAAATGTGGAAATAAGCATTGTTTTGTGTGCAGTGTGTAATGATACATTAATTTAAATTGCTTGTTACTTTAAAATACTGTGCAGATAGGAAGAGTTAGTGAAATCCATTATTGCAAGTTGTATATTTTGAATTGTGAAGCAATTTATGAAGGAAAGCAACAAAGTTGGGTGTCTAGCACCAGCAGAGGAGATTGTGGCATGAAAAATCATGAAAAACAAAGACTGAGTATTATTACTATTAGCAGTACTCTTTTCATACACCATACATACTCTGCTCATACTCTTTCCACAAAGTCCTGGGCACTTTTTGACATAATAAATGTCTTTTAATTACTTTGCCTGAACTAAGTAATATGAGTTACGCTAAGGCCTGTGAATATTTACTGCCCAGGTTTGTTTTCTGGTAAAGCGTAATACTTCATTTATGGATAGCAATTACCATGGAGTTCTGCAGCCTGAATTGTCTATTGCCATCCATAGCCAAGTTGTGACATTGCAAAGAGCAGGATGTTCTAGAGCAGAGAACAAATGCCAGCATTCTGTACCTGCCTGGTTATGCTGACATTATGACAAGTAAGCCACCAGGCTGGGAAAGAAGTAACTGTGGTTCTGGCACTATTTTCTTGTCCCATGGGAGAGATGGGGGTGCCATGTGACCTCGCTGCATGGCCCATAGTGTGGTCCAGTAGTAGGATCCAGCAGTGAGACCCAGGTGTGCAACCTTACAGTAAGATCCAGCTGTTTGATCCAATGGTGTGACCCAGCTGTGGGACACCAGCATGGCCTAGCTGTGCAACATGGTGGTGGGATTCAGCTTTGGGACCCAGATGTGTGATCCAGTGGTGTGGCCCATCAGTGGGATCCGTGCTCTTGTCCAGCTGTGGGGACTCAGCTTTGGGACCCAGCTGCGTGATGCAGTGGTGTATCAGTGATGTGACACAGCTGTGGTCCTGCCAGCCCTATGCTCACAACTGCCCTGCAGCCGCAGCTGCTCGCCCCACTACACTCATCTTTTGTTTCTCAATCATAACCCAATTAAAACCAGCAGCTGCAAAATAATCGATGGGTTAATTTCATTAGCTTTTCTCTCTGTGAAATAAACAGGCAAATGAAATTCTCCTTGGTCTTAATTAGTTCGTATAAATGTTGGCAGGATAACAAAGACACTTGTACACTCCTTTATTTTTATAGAGACTTGCCTGAAAGAAAAACCTCATAATTTCCATTTTTTTTTTTTCCCTTGCCTGGCACTGTCAGTTGGAGGCCAACCCTGAACCTCCGAGGGCACAAAGGAAGGCGGTTTGGCAGCGCTGGGCACAGTGCTGCCCCACAGATCAGGGCACATCCCAGAGAGACTCCGCAGAGCAATAGGCTGCAGCCAGCATACACCTCCCTCCTGTGCAAGGAATTCACCTGCCCCAGCAGCCCCAGCTGAACGCTGCGGTTCCGCAATCATTACCGCTGGAGCTGTGCCATGCCACATCACCCAGCAGTACAAATTTGATCTGGATCAGGCGTGGGCACATGATTATGCTTTTGTCAAATTAGCAGAGCGCTCCGTGAAGGTTTCGAGCTGCCTGCGTGCTCTGCTGGCTGCAGAGGAAGCGGCAGTGCCTGCGCCATGACGGGTTAGAGCCGCGCGGGCAGAGGCATGTCCTCACAGCCATCCCTGTGCAGCCAAGCCACACAACTGAAGCTTCTTCTGGGCCAACTGAACCAATAGAAGGTGGTGGCAACCTAAACTTGGCAGCCCTGAAAATATCTCATACACAGTCAAACTTTGTCTTACACTAAAGCCACAAACACTGTCAAACATCTGCTATGGCCACAGGCTATAGTCAAATACTGACATATTTATAGCCACAAGAGTGTCCATCCTCTCAGCTTTTGCATGGCATCTACTTGTGCTTCATTCTTGTAAGGCATCCTGGCCTGTGTGTAAGTTTTATGGTGGAGTTTTGGGGTGAGCTGGAGACAACATAAAGCTCGACTGCTGCCGAAAGGAGTGAAGTCACCCCTTTTGTTGCATTAGCTCTAGCAGTGATGCCAGCCATGGAATAAACCAGATTAGAAAGAGAAAAAATAATAATAATTTAAAAAAAAAAATCAGTGCAATTTTGGACCATTCCTTTGTTGGCAGCTCAGGTTGACTTATGCCAGCTGTAAGCCCACAGCTTCAAACTCTTGAGTTTTGGGTCAGACTATTTTCCAGCTGAAGGGTGTCATAATGAGGACAAAAACTCGAAGAACAGTTATGATAAACTATTGACAATTATATTCCTGATTTACTGAAATGTGAGTTTGTGGGCATATTGCTTTTATTCTTTGCTTTTTTAACTCAACCACTGAAAAATCATTCTTTTCCGGATGCAGATAGCAGGATTTTAAGATAGTTACTCATCAGCACTTTAAAAATATATTTTTTTTTCCTCAGCTATGAGTTAAGTGAGTATTTCCATGACAGTGTAATAAATCCTCTGTATGGATTATTGAAGCTTCAGAATGATGACTACTGATTGCCATCTCCCCCACTGGATCCCCTCCTCCTGGGAACTATTTAGATGAGGAGCTGGCGTGGGGGAACTTGGGAGAGAGCAGAGAGCAGAGGCAGGGACAGAGCCAAGAACTATGCTAGGGATTTCAGGAAAGAATTTGTGTAAACATACTACAGAAGGTGTCAAAAGATGGTTCATTAAGAGAATTGTGTGAAGGATTAAGAAGTGGAGAGAACATAATTTGCAGCTTGGAAGGCTGATGGTATCCTGAGCTCCATCAGAAGAGGGGTGGCTAGCAGGGACAGGGAGGTGATTGTCTCTCTCTGCCCTCATGAGGCCCCATGTGGAATACTGCATCCAAGCCTGGGGTCCACAATACAGGAAACATGTGGAGCTATTAGAGAGAGTCTAGAGGAGAGCCATGAAGATGATCAGAGAGCTGGAGCCTACAAAGACAGGCTGAGGGAACTGGGCTTGTTCAGCCTGGAGAAGGCTGCTAGGAGACCTCATTGCAGCCTGCCAGTATAATTATTTAAGGGAGGGGAGTCAACTTGTTACTCAGGTAGATAGTGATAGGACAAAGGGGAATGGTTTTAAGCTCAAGGAAGGAATGTTTAGATTGGACGTCAGGGGGAAGTTCTTCACAGAAAGAATGTTGAGGTGCGGGAACAGGCTGCCTAGAGAGGTTGTGAATGCCCCATCACTGGAGGTGTTTAAGGCCAGGTTGGATCGGGGCCTGGGCAGCCTGGTCTAGTACCATATCTGGAGATTGGTGGCCCTGCCTGTGGCAAGGAGTTGGGTATCAGTACAGAAAGGGTTGTTAAGCACTGGAATAACATGCAATTATAACCACCCCAGGGAGGTGATTGAGTCACCATCCTTGGATGTGATGCTCAGGGACATGATTTATTGGAGGATTGTTAGAGTTAGGGTAGTATGGTTAGGTTGTGGTTGGACTCGATGATCTTTAAGGTCTTTTCCAATCTGAGTGATTCTATGATTCTATGATTCTAAGATGATCCTTGAGGTCCCTTCCAACACAGGCCATTCTATGATTCTATGATTGGGTACTGGAGAAAGGTTGTGCTTAGTGGAGAGGACTGAGAGCAGCTGTGGATTCTTAAGGAACAGGTACTGAGTTGTGTTCCTAGAGCTTCCTAATCAGTTCCTGGTAAAATAAGTTCAAAAGTAGGTCAAAGCACTCACTCACGCTGCTCAAGTTAATCTTCCTGATTCCTAGCTGTAGCTAATTAGGCTGTGCTAAAATGCATTCATTTTCCTTGTTACCAAACTGTGGGATTGTAAATTTACAGTACATAGTGATAGAATAATGCCTTGAATTGCTACAGTGAAGAAAAATAAATAAATTACTGAGACTCTGCCTAAAGACAGCAGTAGAAGACTCGTTTCACTTTTGCTTGAAGTCACAGATAAATCACCTCTGAGTTACCAAAGTTGTATAAACTAGGAACTTCCTGTCTTTGAGAAAGAAATTTAACTTCATGTTACACAGGTTTATATGACTTACATCTTATTTACTCATTTCTTTAGCAAAAAACGATAATGACTTTGATGGTTATGGCTACCAAGCTTTAAATGGGTTCAAATTTAGTCTCCTAAACTGCAGATAAAAATAAAATTTCTGGTGCTCCACTGAATATCTTATTGAAAATCTTAAATGTATTATCATTACTTAAAGCTTAATTGCCTATAATTTTATGAAAGAAGTGTTTATATATATGTCACTTAGGTAGTCCACCAAGCCTTCAAACTGGTTTTATTTGCATGAGCTAGGAAGTTACGGTTCTGGATTACTTCTCTGGGTCAAACTGACCAGGTAAAGGCATGAGCAATTTGCATATGCAACAGACTGTTCATTTGAGGTTTGTATTTCTTTGGTTTGCTACTTTTTCAAATAGTACAGTTGTTGAGAGATATTAAAAACCCAAAATACATTCAAATTGAGATACTCTATGTGAATAGTAACAGAAGGTCACAATATGTTCAGAGAATTCAAATATATGGTTGTTCTCTTATGAATACTCCTTGAATAGATGGAGTTACAGATGGCTAACCAGATGGAATACCTTACTTCCAATATAGCTATATGTATTTAAAAATGGGTGCAATGCAATCATATTATTTAAATCTGTTCTGTATTTCTTTTGAAACCATAATGACAGTGACTATTCAGTAACACAGGAATGTGACAAGAATGTAATTTATTGCCACAGAATTGTTGGGCTTGTCTGAGATCTTACAAGACTCACTCCTAAGAAAGGCACTTAAAACAATTCTCTCTTTTTTAGAAGATTTTTTGAATACCTATCAGGTAGAGCATGTGATTCAGAACTAACTGAGAAGAAACGATAAGAAGAACATTGGAGGAGGTAGCTGCCTCAGAAGCACTCTTTTCTTGCTAACAAAAATCAGTCCTCAGTCCTGAACCAGAGACCCAGCACATCTTGGCAGAAGCATCCTCTTCCACTTACTCAATCTGTTGCCCTTTGATTAGGTTGTTCAGTTGGGTACTATAAAAATTGACATCAACACAGCAAAATATTCAAATACAGAATGAAAGATAGATCATGCTCAACGACTGAAAAAATGGTACACATTACCACTGTAAATGCCCATTATTGGGATACATACTCTCCCTCATCTTATTAACCTATCATACTTCACTCACATCTTCATGCTTTACTTGTCCGGGGTCGTTTTTTCTAGTTGCCATTCATTTACCTGAGAAAAGTCATCAGCTAGCAAGAGTTCTTGTTTCAGACTCCTCATCTTCTTTCTTTATCTTCTCACTTCTTGTCAGTTTCCAATATAAATGCCAGTATCATGTTAATGTTCTTACCATTCTTTTGGCAGAGTAAGTCAGAGAAATGAGTTATAAAAGTAATCAGATTAGGAAAGTTTTGGTGAAAGGAAGCATTTACATGCTTGCATCAGGGCTGGAAACTAAGTAAGTGAAATCATTCTAGAAATTACTGATGACATAAAACTTTTATTGAATGCAATAAAACACCCAAATTAACATAATGGTTGAGAAAGGATGGGACCTCTGTGTCCATCTGGTCCAAACCCTTGGACACAAGTGGTCCAAGTAGGGACACCAGAGCAGAGTATCCAGGTCTTTGTCCAGATGGCTTCTGAAGAACTTGGAGGAGACTCCACATCCTCTGGGCAGCCTGTGCCAGTGGCTCCATCACCCACACAGCACAGAACTGCTTCCTGGTGTTCAGAGTGAACCACCATAGGGAATCATAGAATCATAGAATGGAGTGGATTGAAAAGGTCCTTAAAGATCATTTAGTTTCAATCCCCCTGCTGTGGGCAGGGTTGCCAACCACTAAACCAGGGAAACTCCAGTTTGTGCCTGCTGCCTCTTGTCCTGGCACTGGTCACCACTGAACAAAGCCTGGCTCCATTCTCTTTTCACTCTCCTTTTATACATGCTGATGAGATCCCCACTGAACCTCCCATCTTCTAGGCTCAGTGCTCCCAACTCTCTCATCTTTTCTTCATAGGAATGGTGCTTCATTTTCTTGGCCCTCTCATCAGTATTCCAAGGTGTCTCTTGTTCCAGGCAGCCCAGAACTGGACACAACACTCCAGGTGTGGCTTCACCAGCGCTCAGCAGATAGGAAGGAGCACCTTCCTTAACCTACTGACTATACTAAAGCAGATCAGTAACATAATATATTTCACTTTCCAAATTTCTCTGAGTAAAATCAGAGGTTTTCTTTCCTTGTTCACATTAGAATCAAGAATCAGTAGGTTCTTCTAAGAGGTTGGGAGTGACCTGTCTAATCACTTATATCTCTTACATGCTTTGGTGATGTCAATATTAACAACACCTGATTCAACAAACTAAAAAAAAAAAAAAAAAATCAGCTTTCAAAAATCATCTTTCCTTATCTTGGAAGCTGAAAATTCACACCATTGTTGAGCAATGATGCCAGTCCTTTCATGCAGGTGTGTGTACCTACTTGTCTTTCAGCTCCAGGCTCTTAGCTTCTGAACTTACTGTGAGCCAGGAAAAGGAGGGAACGGTGGGGGGAAGGACCGGAGTGACTCAGAGTTCTTCAACCCCTACCTCTGTGCAGCTGCAAGCTTCTGAAGAAACTCTGGACCTCCTTCTCATTCTGGGCCAACTTTCAAACTTTTATAGGCTGATACACAGCTCCGTGTTTCCAGACATGTTGAGATTTGTTTGTTTTGAAATGCTTGTAGCATACAAGTGGAACGTAAAACGTAGGTAAGACTTACTTAGGTATGAGGTCCTTTGGGCTAAGGAATGTCTTGGTTTTGCATTGACTGCTAAGGTGGGGTCGTGGTATACTATTAGGTAACTACGTGTTATGATCCAAAAAGCAAAAGTGAAAAAAGAGGGGATAAATATTAAGCAATATGTTTTGTTCTTCTAATCATACAGATGATTTGAAGAAAGAGTTAGGACAACTCACGAAAGTTTGAATCCTTTAAAGATTCATTGGAATGTACCTAGACTATATGATTCCCAACGGAAAAAAAAAACACCTAGGTGTGCAGATACAGCGTTCATTTTCTTCAAACAAACCAAGAACTCTTATGAAAAAACATTATAGGGTACAAAGCAATGTTAACACACCAGAGGGAGCTGTATTCACACAGAACGGCCCATGAGACAAGAATGCAGAATGCTGGTTTCTTTTTGCTAATAGGATGTACGTAAGTACAGAGAATTTGGGTAAAAGGTCATTTTATTTTCTTCTTTTTTTTTTTTTCTTTTTTTCCCCCTTTTTCAATAATGATAAAGTTATCTCAAAGTTTGAGGTCAGGCATGATGATTGAACAATCTGTTTTATTGTGTTCATTCAACATAATAAAATTAGCTGTGCTTACTCCATTTTTTATGTCCTGGAAACAAGCCCATCAACTATGCTGGTGGTACTGTGGGAAAAATGTTAAATAGTAAAATACTGTAAGTCAACGAGGACTGGCAGGGGAAAAAAAGTGAAAAACAGCCCTACAAACTCAGACTTCAGACAAAGCAGAGCAAGAGCCAGAGCAGGTGTTTTCCTGCAACCCATGGTGGACACCACAGTAGAAAAGAGATTTTCTCTCCTGCAGTACCCTTTGAGTACCACAGTGAAGAAGGCTTTTCCATTCAGCCTGTGAAGGGGACTGCACACAAGCAAATATCCACACTGTGGCCCATGGAAAGTCCCATTCCAGAGAAGGTGGATATTTCCTGAAGGAACTATGCCTTATGGAAAGGAACCTACAAAGAAGTGTGTTCTTCTGATAGAAACTGTGCACTAAGGAGGACTTACAATGCAGCCCACAGGAAGAATCCATGCTGGAGCAGGGGAGAAGTGTGAGGAGGAAGCAGAGAGGAGCTGTTATGAACTCATAACATCCTTCCCCATCCCTTCTGCACTACTTAGGAGTAAATGAACTGGTTTAGTTTCAAGGGTGAACTTGTTTGGTTGCAGAGATGTCATCCCAAGAGCTATCCTGTTAAGTCTCTGGCATTAACAGTCTTCTCAATTTCAAATGGAAAGAAATGGCTCTCTAGACTTTTCAGTGATATGTCAGAGGAAAAGCTATATTAGAATAAAAGAAGGCACCCCATAACTGCTTTGATATAAATATTACAAGAATTTAGGAGGAGTCTAAAGGATCTTCTTCACTTAGTCTTACTCCTGAAGAGACTGTGTAGTAAACTGAAGCCATTGCTGGTCTCAAAGAAGTGAAATTTAGAGCTGTTGTATCATTAAAAAAACACATTCACACTAAAAAAGAAAAAAAAAATTATAAATTCAAGATTCCATCAAGAGTAAAGCACAAATAAAGAACAGCTACCTAAATACATGTATGTGCTATACTTTTTTGTGTCAATAACTCTAAGATATACCAGCCTCTAGGTTCATGAATGTTTTATTCATTCTTTTATAGGTCTTCCTGAGAGATAACCAATCGGATACTGGACAAACGAACAAAAAGAGTAATCAGACTCCACTGACCTGTTTAACCTTGAATGTGAAGGATGAAAAGCAGCAGCTGTTTTCAGTGGAACGGGGCTTCTGCTGGCACTTACTTCTTTCCCTTTGGATTATATTTGCCTAGAGACACGAAGATAGCAAACTGATGATGTTGTGACTTTATACACACCAGACTGTTCCATCACTATTTGAAGCAGGTATGTTATTTGAATCACCTTGCCTTATTTTTCATTGCAAATCCAGATGAGTTAGGGTTGTGGTTAAAAAAAGAAAAGGGTTGTTATTAGAACCCTCGTGTAAGATACTTAATCCTGGATAGTATAAGATTTGCACAGAAAAAGTTTATGTTAGCTAATGTTACCATTCTCCCAGGGGATGTGGGATTGTTACTGGAATTTTATTTATTGTCAGTCAAGGAAGTAAACAGTATCTTCTTGTCACTTTTCTATTGGAACAAAAATACATAGCCTGAAAATAGGATTCCAACATAATTTTAGCTATCAGGAATCGTAACCATTTTATCTTCCTTAATTTACAGAGCATAACTTTTTCTAGAAAACTGTCATCTCCTCGTTCTTTTAGTATTTTATAGCACTGCTTTAAATAAGTAAGCAATAACTTTGAGTAGCTAGACCTTCAAGGCTATTAATCAGTAGAAGCCTGATTAAGCTAGTGAGTTTAAATTTCCATAGCTGACTGGCCATTAAAATTATTTTATGAGAAAGTACAAATTACAGTGTTCTTCAGAATAAAATCCATCATGACTTCAATTTTGTTTTATGTTCTGGGATTGCCATATAGATAATCATAATTATGTAATGGAATTTTTAAATGATCTTGTATAGCTGCGACTTTACATGGTTGCCAAGCATTGCCTTTTGCATTATCAGGTTCAGTGTGCTTTGCAAGATTCCTGTGTGACCAGGGTAGATCCCAAGATTATGTCAGATATATTATGTACATATTATCAACAAGTAGCATTGTAACTACTGCAGTTGATCAAGTAGTGTTTATAAGCTTGAACATAATTTCATTATTAATTTAAAAAATTTAAAATTAAAATTTTGTCTATTCAGTTGGTAGCTTATGTATGAAACTTAAACATAGGAAGGGTTTTTTCTCAGCTGCTCACAAGACCCTGAGTTGTATTAGATTAGTAGCAAAAGAAAACTTCCTTCAAAGTGAATACTGCTTAGTGTAAGTTGCTTAGTAAATCATATGCTGTGTACCAGTATTACTGGCTATATTATACATCTCTGTGTATTTACATGGTATTTGCTTTTCTTTTTAGTACTGAACAAAGCTGAGGAGCTTAAAAGTGTTACATGACTGATTCTGAACCAAAATGTGGACTAGTAAATAATATATGAATAACAGCAAGATAGTATTTCTAGCTCAGCAGTGAGAGGGGTGAAAGATCAGAGTGGGTAGTCTTACTGAACAGAGCAGGTTCTTAGAAGTTCTTCTTATATCTGGAGTTATAGCTCACCTTTAGACTTTTTCTGTCATCACTTGTCAACATTTAGAGAAAGGTGCAACATCCAAAGAAATGAAGAGGTTGCAGTGAGAGTTTTGCTGTAGCAAGTCTGCCAACAGAGAGTTGCAGCTTTCTCTTTATGAACCATAGTTTTCTACATCTGGTGTTTTAAATTATGTTATACATAATTTACATACATATTCAAGTTTCTTCATGTCATTACCTAGCATTAGCTAGGTTTGCTTTAAGAAATTTGGTTCCTCAAATCCAGAAGGATAAATTATGAACGGCAAGCAAGTAGTAGAGCCTATTTGGTGCAGAATCATTTGTTTGTCTGCTTCACCTCTGAGACACCTGAAGAAAGGAATGATAGATCTGAAGAGGACTAAATCTGTTGGCTTGTGCTAAGCTTTCACTTGCACTGTACATTAAGGTTACCATGGTAGATATATAAGCAGCTCATGAATTCTGACCAAATTCTTGTATTGTAAACCATACTTCAAATTGGATTGGATTCTAGTTGACTTCAGTATTTCCCATACATAAGATTGCAATAAATAAAACAATATACTCTGTAAAACTGAGATCACTCTCCTATGTGTCTAAATCCAGATTCACCTATCCTCAGGCACATAAGTTGGCACTGCAGTTATTCTGAGCATCCTGTAGAGGTATTCCCACCTGGGGAGGTATTCCCCATATGGGGAATACTTTGAAATCTCTTAAGGAATGGAGAGCAATTTAAAGGGAGTTTCATTTTAGTTTTACTATCCTGTAAATTGTATAAGTGATTTTAACTTTTTCTAAGAAATATTATCCATATATACTTGCAATCCCTGCTATTTTAAATTCTGTTCCTCATTAGCAGCTTTGGTAATGCACTGCTAATATGGCTGAACAAAGGCAACGTGCTTTGTCAACATCAGGGGAAGCATTGTATGGAATCCTGGCCCTAGAGAAGGGAGCAACACATGATGAGATTAAGAAGTCCTACAGGTATGCAAGATGTGTTTTGAAATGTGTCTAAAACACAAGCAACTTTTTTTGTTATGGCAATTGAGGCAGTGTTCTGCACACACTGGGAGTATTCTCCCATAGAAGTTACAGAGCTAAAACACTGAATGTTTTTGCTAACATTTTTATATTTAGCATCTTGTAGTGGAAAACAAAATTATTCTTAAGATGATGCTTTATTTCTTTTCTTACTGCTTATTTTACTTTGGATGCATACGTGTGTGTGTTCATGCTTCTTCCTGAAATTTTTCCTTTTTGAACTTAGCTTCTGCTTTTGTGGGATTTAATGCTTGCCATCCTTCAAAATGCTAAAATTATCAGCAGTTGAAAAGCTAATGTTGATTTTAATATGTCATCATTAAGTTGAGACTGAAGTTGCCAACCAATTAGAGCAATGGCAAACAGAAGTGCTTGCTTCTGAGTCATTGTCTGAAACTGCAAAATAAGAAATTATCCACACTCAGCAAAGTTCCTTCTTAAATTAATCCAACATACTCTTCAACACTGTATTGTTATACAAGTTATTACCATGGAGTAGTTCATTTTTACGAAGGAAGAAAAAAAAATACTGATGGTAGGAACCAGTACAACAATTTACATTTATTTGCCACAACGCTTGGCAAAGAAAGTTTATGCATCTGACACACGTATAATGGTAAACCCTTTTGAGTAACTTGCACTTCAGAATTTGTTGTTACAAGTTCCTTCTCCTCTGTGAGATTGAAAAGATTCAGAGGTGATTCTCTTTGAAGCCACCGATTTCCTCCCAAAATCAACCTGTGCACTTTATCTTAATTGTTTGAATCCAGACAAATGAGAGGTCAGACTGTTACTGTTGAAGAAAGCAAACCATATTTGTAAAGCACAACCCTAGAATAGCACATCCAGTTCTTGTGTTAACACCTTTTCCTGAAGTATGTTGAAAACTGAAGCCTATGTGCAAAAGTGTGTGATGATTCAAGGACAACACTAAAAGACAGAACAAGTACAATCAGTTTATCTCATCAGTAAGCAACAAATAAAAAAAAAAAAGCTGGTAACATATTTGATTACAGTAAAGACTTTGAAAAGGAATAATGTTAGGTGCAAGGGGCTTCTTCAGTTTAGAAGAGAGACATAACCAAAACCAGCTGGATGGACTCTAAAACCAATTAAGCAATAAACCAAAATGAGGTATTTGATTAAGTGAGTGTAACCAGCAGCCGAAAGAAACTGGCAAAAGAATTTCTCTTTTGAAAAAGAAGGGAGGACTTTAAATAAGTCTCACTCAAGCAGAAGTTATTGATATGATGAAATGTATTTTATTGCTGAAATTTAACAAGGCTTAGAAGTAAGTCCAGAAGATTTTATGGGTCTTTTTGCTCTTAAATCTGCTCTGCTGCTACTAAAAGAGAAAGAACATTAAATGTCATCAGTGAAATAGATGTTCTTGACATCAAAATATGCCAGACCTGTATTTAGAGGCTTAATAAATATAATAAAATGTCTATTATACCACTGTAAAGGACATTATTCGTTGCAGTGTATTAGTGACCCAGCTTCAACACACTGTCAAATGTAAGAATATATTTGAACTGAAAAAGAGGTTATGATATAGATCTTTTTGCTTTATTGTTTAGCTTGAATTTTGCTAGGACTCATTTTGAACAAATTGTATCTCTCTGTTTCCTAAAAAGCACGTGTTCAACAGGAGCAGGAACAGTAATGAACAGCCAAACTATGTGTACAGCGGAAACAAAACTATATCATGGTTCTGTTGTCTTGCTTAACTATACCACTAGGGGATAAACTTACTACAGTATCAAATTCACTCATGACTTGCACCTCCTGTGTCCCAGTAGTACAGCCTAGCTGCAGAAACCATCTTCTGTATCAAACTTTGTGCTTTCTCGTTGCTTTTCTCGTTTAATATTCTGGAAAGGAGGCCTTCTTTAGTCCCCAAAGAAGAGAGTTGTCATGGAAGAATGTAGAATGAAATTAACTTTGTTTCATGCTGAACATGAATACGAATGATTTACACAACGATGTGTGGTAAAACTGACAGTAGTGCTTTATCCATCTTTATTAGTAATTATAGCAAAAAAAGGACTGCTTCTCACTAAAGTGGAAATGTCAAAGGGATTCACTTTTAATGAAGTAGCTGTAAATATTTGCAAGATAAAATGATGAGTCAGTCTCACAGATTTGCTTTAATTATAGATTAATTTATGCTAATCCAAAAATCTGCTGCTGAACTGGTATTCTTTAGTATAAGGTATGAAACCAGCAATACCTGATTTTGAGTTTCTTGCCATTATTAATTAAGTCAGTATTAATCATACTACCACAGCCCAGGGCAAAATTTACTTTTTAATAAACATGACAGAATTACCTCTCTGTGCTTTTATTTGGAGTTTGGCACAATCTAATTTCTCAAGCAGATAATGCTAACGGGCTTTTAATCAGCAGAATTTTAAAGGAGATCTGTTTAAATTCAGTTCTCTACCAAAAAAAAATTAAAAAAAAAACTCTAGAAAAAAAAAAAAGGGCATAATAACTTAAACTGTCCATTGACTTCTGCTTTCCAGTCTGGCAGTGAAGCAGTATGCAGAAAGACGGTATTTCCTGTTTTCTTCAGAAGCTTGAAAAGACCCAGTTTTGAAAAGTGAAAGCATAAACTGATCACAAGTTCCACTCAAACAATAGGCACAGTACATATTGTTGAAGTAAAACTTTAGATATCACAGGTTTTTCTATTTTTAATAATCTTCAGGCAGTTTCCCAAAGTGACAAAAATTCTGCATTTGCAGGGAAGAAATGCAGAAATCCTAGACCTTTCTTACATAGCCAGAGTATTGAGAAAAATACATTATCTAATACTAAAGCACTCAAGATTTTTGTAATGTATGAAAAATTATAAAGTAATTTTTTTCCTACAAGATTAATATATCCATGTATAATACTATTAGAATAAATTAAAAAGGGAAGGATAAAATGAACACAATGCAAACTGAACTGCACTGAATATCACAAGAACTTTAAGACATAGAAAACTAAGCCTACAGAGTAGCTTAAAGATAGACGTATTCAAAATGTTGATAAAGAAAAATAAAATATATTACTATTAGTAAACAAAGCAAAAACTATTCAGAAATTAAATTAATTTCAATATTTCCAAGATAAGGACTTCTTGGATGAAGTAGTAATAGGAAAGAAGAAGGCAAAAAAAAAAAAAAAAGTGTGATTCATGTGCTATGACCACATAGCAAAAGGTTTTATTATTTTTGCTGCTACTAAACTCCAAAATAAAAACCACATAAAAACCTCCTTCTGTTGTTAAGCCACAAAAAATAGAATAACTATATCCCTTCAGTAATAATCATGCCCCATTCTATTTCATCTTCCTGCTAATCAGAACTCAATGGACTTGGAAATATCCTTTCTATAACCACCGTAAAATTAGAAGGGACCAGCACAAGGTAAGTCCCCAGACAACCCTCTCTTCAGACTGGAAAAGGACACACCCCTGATGAGATAAGTAGTACAAGTTCATCTTTCAAGCAGATATTATTACAAATTAATTATCTCTCACAAATAGATTCCATCATCAGGAAAGGTCAAGTCAAAGACTAGTATCACAGAACGCATACAATACAAAATCAAGAAAAAAGGGAGGTGCTTTTGGGCGCACCTGCCCTACTTCACTGAGGTGTACCACTCTTCCTACAATTAACAGACTAACAGTAATTTCATAATGGATAGAGAATGTTTCAATAAGTGGACTCAGGCAGGGATTCTCCTTTGCTCCACGCAAAACCTTTATATCTCCACATTCAGAAAATTTCTGCAGCCATTGAGGTTGTCTCTCAGGGGAAGGGCTACTACCCACATAAACATCATTCTGGCATGCTCCTCATCTTACTGCCCATCCTCATTGTCACTGTACAGTAATGCCAGAAAGTAGGCATAGTTGTCTTCCCACCATTGCACAAGTGATGAGGAATTGCAGCGAAACAATTGCTTTGTTACAGACCCCATTCTGTACTTCAACAAGATCCTTCCTCCATCTCTCTTGTTCTTCTGTAATCTAGACATGAAGAAGTCTCCCAGCAGCAAACCAGAGGCCAGCGTGTCCCCTTATGATAAGAGTGCAGGCAAGAGGATGAAAAGCATTGGAGAATGCGGGCATCGATCCCGCTGCCTCTCACATGCTAAGCGAGCGCTCTACCACTTGAGCTAATTCCCCAGCACACAGCCTGCACATCACCTCCCCTCAGCTCTCATACAGCAACCTCTCAGCCACATGGCCCTGCACACAACTCTTGACCACCCAGCACCCTTCTTCACAAACCCAACAACCACTCCCAATTTCCAGGTGCTGGTGCAGCTCCCTCCAAACACACAGGTGCTCAAGGCCAACACCACCTGCCCTGTCTTCTACAGAATCCACCACAGAGCAACGTCCTCCTCTCCACAGCCCGCCAGAGCTCCAGCTTCCGATCCCATCAAAAGCAAGATGCGTGGCCAGCATTCCAAAGGCACCAGTGCTGCAGACTCAGTCGGGGCAAGAGCCAAAAGAGCACTCCTTCGAGCCGGAGTTGAACCAGCGACCTAAGGATGGCCGTGCAAGGGAGCCTACAGTCCTCCGCTCTACCAGCTGAGCTATCGAAGGAATCACAGGGACCTGCCCTGCACCACACCCTTCACGCTCCCATCCGCATTATTCCTATGGCCATAACGCAGCACAACCACGCCTCTGCTCCCACTCCACACCCAGACACACTCATCTCCGACAGCACTGCACCTTCAACGGGAGTTCATGTACTCACTTCTCTAGTAGCACCAACCGAAAAACAGCACAGCCTTCCATTTCACTCTTCATGTTGCCAGAACCTCAGGAAACTCAGCCCCAAGAAACTATTCTCCACCCAATCACACTCCAATCACTTTTGACCTCTGCTCAGCCACCTCATCATCATTCATCCACTCACCTGCCTCCTCTGCGGTCGCAGAACTACTGCAACAATCCTGCACAAAATCCCCTTTTTTGCACGCTCCGCACTCCATGCTGTGCTGCGATCCTTGTATAGACAAACTCCACCTGTAAGAAGGTTTGGGTATCCAGGAGAGGGCTTTAGCTGCATTTGTAGCCGAAGTTGAAGCCAGCCAGCAAACAGAGAGTGCTCAGCCCCCTTGGACACATTTCTCCTACTTTGTTCTCTCAATGATAGAATCTGAATATCACCATTTCTTGTTAACAGCTCTATGCTCCAGCGAGGTTCGCAGTGGTTTCTTCCTCACACAAATTCCAGAGTAAAATCCAAAATACTATTTGCAGGAAACATTCCAGTCTGTGCTCACAATAAGGAGTTCTGGTTCTCTCTCAAAAAAAAAAAAACACAAAAGAAAACGACTGATATTTCCATGTCGTGGATAAGCCCACATTGATAGATCTGTCCTTGCACGTAAGTGCTACTGCCCCAAAAACATCCTGCTGGCATGCTTCCTCAACTTTCAAATCTAACAAGTCGTCTTTGTAAACGGAAGCCCCAAAGCGGGCATGGTGCTCTTGCTGACATTGCCCAAGTGATGAGATCATGCTGAGAAGCACTTTCTTCGCTCCAGACCCCATTACGTCCTTCAACAAGTTGCCTCCTGGACCTCTCTTTGTCTTCTGAAGTACGGGCACACAGATGTCTCAGGACAGAACCCCAGAGGCCAGCGTGTCCCCTCATGAGAAGAGCACAGGCAAGAGGATGAAAAGCATTGGAGAATGCGGGCATCGATCCCGCTGCCTCTCACATGCTAAGCGAGCGCTCTACCACTTGAGCTAATTCCCCAGCACACAGCCTGCACATCACCTCCCCTCAGCTCTCATACAGCAACCTCTCAGCCACATGGCCCTGCACACAACTCTTGACCACCCAGCACCCTTCTTCACAAACCCAACAACCACTCCCAATTTCCAGGTGCTGGTGCAGCTCCCTCCAAACACACAGGTGCTCAAGGCCAACACCACCTGCCCTGTCTTCTACAGAATCCACCACAGAGCAACGTCCTCTTCTCCACGGCCCGCCAGAGCTCCAGCTTCCGATCCCATCAAAAGCAAGATGCGTGGCCAGCGTTCCAAAGGCACCAGTGCTGCAGACTCAGTCGGGGCAAGAGCCAAAAGAGCACTCCTTCGAGCCGGAGTTGAACCAGCGACCTAAGGATGGCCGTGCAAGGGAGCCTACAGTCCTCCGCTCTACCAGCTGAGCTATCGAAGGAATCACAGGGACCTGCCCTGCACCACACCCTTCACGCTCCCATCCGCATTATTCCCACGGCCATAACACAGCACAACAATGCCACTGCTCCCACTCCACACCCAGACACGCTCACCTCCGACAGCACTGCACCTTTCTGAGTACTTCATGCACTCCCCTCACTAGCAGCACTTCCTGAAAACCAACACAGCCTTCCATTTCACTCTCCTCCTTGCCAGAAACACAGGACGCACATCCCTGAGATACTCCGCCCTGTTACACTCCACTCACTTTTGTCATCTGCTCAGGCACCTCATCATCATTCATCCACTCATCCGACTCCTCTACAGTCTCAGAACAACTGGAAACACCCTGCACAGTATCCCCATCCCCTTTTTTTCAAGCTCCATGCTACATGTTGTGCTGAGATCATTCTAAGACAGCCTCCACTTGTAAGAAGACTTGGCTATTACTTAGAGGTTTTCCAGGGCTTTTGCTGCCAAAGCTCAAGTCAGCCTGCAGACAGCCCTTCTAGACACAATTGCACTGGTCTATTCTCCTGAAAGAAGGAAGCCAGTTTCTCCTCAAATTTTTAGCAGCTCACTGCCTTAGTGAGGTTCATTGTTCCTTATTCTTCTCAGAAATTCAAGGGAAAAATGCAGAATCCTATTGGTCAGGAACAATTCCAGTCTGTGCTCGCAATAAGAGGCTGCTTTACTCCAGAGAAAAATCTCATGTTGCCATGCTGTGGATAAGCCCATACTGATGGATCCTTTCTTGCACGTGAGTGCTATTGCCTGATAAAAATCCTGCTAGCATGCTAGCGTTCTCCATTTTCAGAGCTACCAAGTTGGTTTTCAACACAAAGGCTCCAAATGGGCATGGTATTCCTGCCACCATTGCAGAAGCGATGAGGAACTGCAGGGAGACAATTACTTTGCTCCAGACCCCATTACGTCCTTCAACAAGTTGCTTTCAGGAGCTCTATCCTTCCTCTGTAGCCCAGCACACAGAGGTCTCCCGATACAGCTCCAGAGGCCAGCGTGTCAATTCTACCAAGAATGCAGGCATGGGGCTGAAAAGCATTGGAGAATGCGGGCATCGATCCCGCTGCCTCTCACATGCTAAGCGAGCGCTCTACCACTTGAGCTAATTCCCCAGCACACAGCCTGCACATCACCTCCCCTCAGCTCTCATACAGCAACCTCTCAGCCACATGGCCCTGCACACAGCTCTTGACCACCCAGCACCCCTCTTCACAAACCCAACAATCACTCCCAATTTCCAGGTGCTGGTGCAGCTCCCTCCAAACACACAGGTGCTCAAGGCCAACACCACCTGCCCTGTCTTCTACAGAAACCACCACAGAGCAACGTCCTCTTCTCCACGGCCCGCCAGAGCTCCAGCCTCTGATCCCTTCACATACAAGATGCTGGTTCAAGCCAGCCAGTAAATACAGAGGACACAGCACCCGCGCACACAATTCCACTGCTTTGTTACCCTAATGAGACAAAGTCAGTTTCTGCATATCTTTTTAACAGCTCAACGATTCAGTGACATCCACCATTCTTTCTTCTTCTCACAAATTCCAGAGTAAAGTGCAGAGTCCTGTTTGGCAGGAAACACGCTAGTGCGTGTTTGCAATAAGGGATTCTGCTTCTCTCCAGAAAAAAAGAACTCCTTTTGCCATGCCTTGGATAGTCCAATATTGAATGCTATTTCTTCCAGGGAAAGCGCGAGAGCCCCATAAACAGCCTGCTGGCCAGTTCCACTTCTCAGCTGTCTTACCTAACTAATTTTAATTGCACACTATGGCTCCAAATGGGCATGGTACCCTGGACAACACTGCCCAAGTAATGAGATGATGCTGAGAAGCAATTTCTTTGCTAAAGATCCCATTCTGTACTTCGTCAAGTGGCTTTCAGGAGCTCTTCCCTGCAGCGCAGCAGAGAGGTCTCCCGATACAGCTCCAGAGGCCAGCCTGTCCCCTTATGATAAGAGCGCAGGCAAGAGGATGAAAAGCATTGGAGAATGCGGGCATCGATCCCGCTGCCTCTCACATGCTAAGCGAGCGCTCTACCACTTGAGCTAATTCCCCAGCACACAGCCTGCACATCACCTCCCCTCAGCTCTCATACAGCAACCTCTCAGCAACATGGCCCTGCACACAGCTCTTGACCACCCAGCACCCCTCTTCACAAAGCCAACAACCACTCCCAATTTCCAGGTGCTGGTGCAGCTCCCTCCAAACACACAGGTGCTCAAGGCCAACACCACCTGCCCTGTCTTCTACAGAAACCACCACAGAGCAACGTCCTCTTCTCCACGGCCCGCCAGAGCTCCAGCTTCCGATCCCATCAAAAGCAAGATGCGTGGCCAGCGTTCCAAATGCACCAGAGCTGCAGACTCAGTCGGGGCAAGAGCCAAAAGAGCACTCCTTCGAGCCGGAGTTGAACCAGCGACCTAAGGATGGCCGTGCAAGGGAGCCTACAGTCCTCCGCTCTACCAGCTGAGCTATCGAAGGAATCACAGGGACCTGCCCTGCACCACACCCTTCACGCTCCCATCCGCATTATTCCTATGGCCATAACGCAGCACAACCACGCCTCTGCTCCCACTCCACACCCAGACACGCTCACCTCCGACTGCACTGCACCTTCAACGGGACTTCATATACTCACTTCTCTAGTAGCACCAACCGAAAAACAGCACAGCCTTCCATTTCACTCTTCATGTTGCCAGAACCTCAGGAAACTCAGCCCCAAGAAACTATTTTCCACCCAATCACATTCCAATCACTTTTGACCTCTGCTCAGCCACCTCATCATCATTCATCCACTCACCTGCCTCCTCTGCGGTCGCAGAACTACTGGAACAATCCTGCACAAAATCCCCTTTTTTGCACGCTCCGCACTCCATGCTGTGCTGCGATCCTTGTGTAGACAAACTCTACCTGTAAGAAGGTTTGGGTATCCAGGAGAGGGCTTTAGCTGCATTTGTAGCCGAAGTTGAAGCCAGCCAGCAAACAGAGAGTGCTCAGCCCCCTTGGACACATTTCTCCTACTTTGTTCTCTCAATGATAGAATCTTAATATCACCATTTCTTGTTAACAGCTCTACGCTCCAGCGAGGTTTACAGTGGTTTCTTCCTCACACAAATTCCAGAGTAAAATCCAAAATACTATTTGCAGGAAACATTCCAGTCTGTGCTCACAATAAGGAGTTCTGGTTCTCTCTCAAAAAAAAAAAAACACAAAAGAAAACGACTGATATTTCCATGTCGTGGATAAGCCCACATTGATAGATCTGTCCTTGCACATAAGTGCTACTGCCCCAAAAACATCCTGCTGGCATGCTTCCTCAACTTTCAAATCTAACAAGTCGTCTTTGTAAACGGAAGCCCCAAAGCGGGCATGGTGCTCTTGCTGACATTGCCCAAGTGATGAGATCATGCTGAGAAGCACTTTCTTCGCTCCAGACCCCATTACGTCCTTCAACAAGTTGCCTCCTGGACCTCTCTTTGTCTTCTGAAGTACGGGCACACAGATGTCTCAGGACAGAACCCCAGAGGCCAGCGTGTCCCCTCATGAAAAGAGCACAGGCAAGAGGATGAAAAGCATTGGAGAATGCGGGCATCGATCCCGCTGCCTCTCACATGCTAAGCGAGCGCTCTACCACTTGAGCTAATTCCCCAGCACACAGCCTGCACATCACCTCCCCTCAGCTCTCATACAGCAACCTCTCAGCCACATGGCCCTGCACACAACTCTTGACCACCCAGCACCCTTCTTCACAAACCCAACAACCACTCCCAATTTCCAGGTGCTGGTGCAGCTCCCTCCAAACACACAGGTGCTCAAGGTCAACACCACCTGCCCTGTCTTCTACAGAATCCACCACAGAGCAACGTCCTCTTCTCCACGGCCCGCCAGAGCTCCAGCTTCCGATCCCATCAAACGCAAGATGCGTGGCCAGCGTTCCAAATGCACCAGAGCTGCAGACTCAGTCGGGGCAAGAGCCAAAAGAGCACTCCTTCGAGCCGGAGTTGAACCAGCGACCTAAGGATGGCCGTGCAAGGGAGCCTACAGTCCTCCGCTCTACCAGCTGAGCTATCGAAGGAATCACAGGGACCTGCCCTGCACCACACCCTTCACGCTCCCATCTGCATTATTCCCACGGCCATAACACAGCACAACAATGCCACTGCTCCCACTCCACACCCAGACACGCTCACCTCCGACAGCACTGCACCTTTCTGAGTACTTCATGCACTCCCCTCACTAGCAGCACTTCCTGAAAACCAACACAGCCTTCCATTTCACTCTCCTCCTTGCCAGAAACACAGGACGCACATCCCTGAGATACTCCGCCCTGTTACACTCCACTCACTTTTGTCATCTGCTCAGGCACCTCATCATCATTCATCCACTCATCCGACTCCTCTACAGTCTCAGAACAACTGGAAACACCCTGCACAGTATCCCCATCCCCTTTTTTTCAAGCTCCATGCTACATGTTGTGCTGAGATCATTCTAAGACAGCCTCCACTTGTAAGAAGACTTGGCTATTACTTAGAGGTTTTCCAGGGCTTTTGCTGCCAAAGCTCAAGTCAGCCTGCAGACAGCCCTTCTAGACACAATTGCACTGGTCTATTCTCCTGAAAGAAGGAAGCCAGTTTCTCCTCAAATTTTTAGCAGCTCACTGCCTTAGTGAGGTTCATTGTTCCTTATTCTTCTCAGAAATTCAAGGGAAAAATGCAGAATCCTATTGGTCAGGAACAATTCCAGTCTGTGCTCGCAATAAGAGGCTGCTTTACTCCAGAGAAAAATCTCATGTTGCCATGCTGTGGATAAGCCCATACTGATGGATCCTTTCTTGCACGTGAGTGCTATTGCCTGATAAAAATCCTGCTAGCATGCTAGCGTTCTCCATTTTCAGAGCTACCAAGTTGGTTTTCAACACAAAGGCTCCAAATGGGCATGGTATTCCTGCCACCATTGCAGAAGCGATGAGGAACTGCAGGGAGACAATTACTTTGCTCCAGACCCCATTACGTCCTTCAACAAGTTGCTTTCAGGAGCTCTATCCTTCCTCTGTAGCCCAGCACACAGAGGTCTCCCGATACAGCTCCAGAGGCCATACTGTCAATTCTACCAAGAATGCAGGCATGGGGCTGAAAAGCATTGGAGAATGCGGGCATCGATCCCGCTGCCTCTCACATGCTAAGCGAGCGCTCTACCACTTGAGCTAATTCCCCAGCACACAGCCTGCACATCACCTCCCCTCAGCTCTCATACAGCAACCTCTCAGCCACATGGCCCTGCACACAGCTCTTGACCACCCAGCACCCTTCTTCACAAACCCAACAATCACTCCCAATTTCCAGGTGCTGGTGCAGCTCCCTCCAAACACACAGGTGCTCAAGGCCAACACCACCTGCCCTGTCTTCTACAGAAACCACCACAGAGCAACGTCCTCTTCTCCACGGCCCGCCAGAGCTCCAGCCTCTGATCCCTTCACATACAAGATGCTGGTTCAAGCCAGCCAGTAAATACAGAGGACACAGCACCCGCGCACACAATTCCACTGCTTTGTTACCCTAATGAGACAAAGTCAGTTTCTGCATATCTTTTTAACAGCTCAACGATTCAGTGACATCCACCATTCTTTCTTCTTCTCACAAATTCCAGAGTAAAGTGCAGAGTCCTGTTTGGCAGGAAACACGCTAGTGCGTGTTTGCAATAAGGGATTCTGCTTCTCTCCAGAAAAAAAGAACTCCTTTTGCCATGCCTTGGATAGTCCAATATTGAATGCTATTTCTTCCAGGGAAAGCGCGAGAGCCCCATAAACAGCCTGCTGGCCAGTTCCACTTCTCAGCTGTCTTACCTAACTAATTTTAATTGCACACTATGGCTCCAAATGGGCATGGTACCCTGGACAACACTGCCCAAGTAATGAGATGATGCTGAGAAGCAATTTCTTTGCTAAAGATCCCATTCTGTACTTCGTCAAGTGGCTTTCAGGAGCTCTTCCCTGCAGCGCAGCAGAGAGGTCTCCCGATACAGCTCCAGAGGCCAGCCTGTCCCCTTATGATAAGAGCGCAGGCAAGAGGATGAAAAGCATTGGAGAATGCGGGCATCGATCCCGCTGCCTCTCACATGCTAAGCGAGCGCTCTACCACTTGAGCTAATTCCCCAGCACACAGCCTGCACATCACCTCCCCTCAGCTCTCATACAGCAACCTCTCAGCCACATGGCCCTGCACACAACTCTTGACCACCCAGCACCCTTCTTCACAAACCCAACAACCACTCCCAATTTCCAGGTGCTGGTGCAGCTCCCTCCAAACACACAGGTGCTCAAGGCCAACACCACCTGCCCTGTCTTCTACAGAAACCACCACAGAGCAACGTCCTCTTCTCCACGGCCCGCCAGAGCTCCAGCTTCCGATCCCATCAAAAGCAAGATGCGTGGCCAGCGTTCCAAATGCACCAGAGCTGCAGACTCAGTCGGGGCAAGAGCCAAAAGAGCACTCCTTCGAGCCGGAGTTGAACCAGCGACCTAAGGATGGCCGTGCAAGGGAGCCTACAGTCCTCCGCTCTACCAGCTGAGCTATCGAAGGAATCACAGGGACCTGCCCTGCACCACACCCTTCACGCTCCCATCCGCATTATTCCTATGGCCATAACGCAGCACAACCACGCCTCTGCTCCCACTCCACACCCAGACACGCTCATCTCCGACAGCACTGCACCTTCAACGGGAGTTCATGTACTCACTTCTCTAGTAGCACCAACCGAAAAACAGCACAGCCTTCCATTTCACTCTTCATGTTGCCAGAACCTCAGGAAACTCAGCCCCAAGAAACTATTCTCCACCCAATCACACTCCAATCACTTTTGACCTCTGCTCAGCCACCTCATCATCATTCATCCACTCACCTGCCTCCTCTGCGGTCGCAGAACTACTGCAACAATCCTGCACAAAATCCCCTTTTTTGCACGCTCCGCACTCCATGCTGTGCTGCGATCCTTGTGTAGACAAACTCCACCTGTAAGAAGGTTTGGGTATCCAGGAGAGGGCTTTAGCTGCATTTGTAGCCGAAGTTGAAGCCAGCCAGCAAACAGAGAGTGCTCAGCCCCCTTGGACACATTTCTCCTACTTTGTTCTCTCAATGATAGAATCTGAATATCACCATTTCTTGTTAACAGCTCTACGCTCCAGCGAGGTTTACAGTGGTTTCTTCCTCACACAAATTCCAGAGTAAAATCCAAAATACTATTTGCAGGAAACATTCCAGTCTGTGCTCACAATAAGGAGTTCTGGTTCTCTCTCAAAAAAAAAAAAAAACAAAAGAAAACAACTGATATTTCCATGTCGTGGATAAGCCCACATTGATAGATCTGTCCTTGCACGTAAGTGCTACTGCCCCAAAAACATCCTGCTGGCATGCTTCCTCAACTTTCAAATCTAACAAGTCGTCTTTGTAAACGGAAGCCCCAAAGCGGGCATGGTGCTCTTGCTGACATTGCCCAAGTGATGAGATCATGCTGAGAAGCACTTTCTTCGCTCCAGACCCCATTACGTCCTTCAACAAGTTGCCTCCTGGACCTCTCTTTGTCTTCTGAAGTACGGGCACACAGATGTCTCAGGACAGAACCCCAGAGGCCAGCGTGTCCCCTCATGAAAAGAGCACAAGCAAGAGGATGAAAAGCATTGGAGAATGCGCGCATCGATCCCGCTGCCTCTCACATGCTAAGCGAGCGCTCTACCACTTGAGCTAATTCCCCAGCACACAGCCTGCACATCACCTCCCCTCAGCTCTCATACAGCAACCTCTCAGCCACATGGCCCTGCACACAGCTCTTGACCACCCAGCACCCCTCTTCACAAACCCAACAATCACTCCCAATTTCCAGGTGCTGGTGCAGCTCCCTCCAAACACACAGGTGCTCAAGGCCAACACCACCTGCCCTGTCTTCTACAGAAACCACCACAGAGCAACGTCCTCTTCTCCACGGCCCGCCAGAGCTCCAGCTTCCGATCCCATCAAAAGCAAGATGCGTGGCCAGCGTTCCAAATGCACCAGAGCTGCAGACTCAGTCGGGGCAAGAGCCAAAAGAGCACTCCTTCGAGCCGGAGTTGAACCAGCGACCTAAGGATGGCCGTGCAAGGGAGCCTACAGTCCTCCGCTCTACCAGCTGAGCTATCGAAGGAATCACAGGGACCTGCCCTGCACCACACCCTTCATGCTCCCATCTGCATTATTCCCACGGCCATAACACAGCACAACAATGCCACTGCTCCCACTCCACACCCAGACACGCTCACCTCCGACAGCACTGCACCTTTCTGAGTACTTCATGCACTCCCCTCACTAGCAGCACTTCCTGAAAACCAACACAGCCTTCCATTTCACTCTCCTCCTTGCCAGAAACACAGGACGCACATCCCTGAGATACTCCGCCCTGTTACACTCCACTCACTTTTGTCATCTGCTCAGGCACCTCATCATCATTCATCCACTCATCCGACTCCTCTACAGTCTCAGAACAACTGGAAACACCCTGCACAGTATCCCCATCCCCTTTTTTTCAAGCTCCATGCTACATGTTGTGCTGAGATCATTCTAAGACAGCCTCCACTTGTAAGAAGACTTGGCTATTACTTAGAGGTTTTCCAGGGCTTTTGCTGCCAAAGCTCAAGTCAGCCTGCAGACAGCCCTTCTAGACACAATTGCACTGGTCTATTCTCCTGAAAGAAGGAAGCCAGTTTCTCCTCAAATTTTTAGCAGCTCACTGCCTTAGTGAGGTTCATTGTTCCTTATTCTTCTCAGAAATTCAAGGGAAAAATGCAGAATCCTATTGGTCAGGAACAATTCCAGTCTGTGCTCGCAATAAGAGGCTGCTTTACTCCAGAGAAAAATCTCATGTTGCCATGCTGTGGATAAGCCCATACTGATGGATCCTTTCTTGCACGTGAGTGCTATTGCCTGATAAAAATCCTGCTAGCATGCTAGCGTTCTCCATTTTCAGAGCTACCAAGTTGGTTTTCAACACAAAGGCTCCAAATGGGCATGGTATTCCTGCCACCATTGCAGAAGCGATGAGGAACTGCAGGGAGACAATTACTTTGCTCCAGACCCCATTACGTCCTTCAACAAGTTGCTTTCAGGAGCTCTATCCTTCCTCTGTAGCCCAGCACACAGAGGTCTCCCGATACAGCTCCAGAGGCCATACTGTCAATTCTACCAAGAATGCAGGCATGGGGCTGAAAAGCATTGGAGAATGCGGGCATCGATCCCGCTGCCTCTCACATGCTAAGCGAGCGCTCTACCACTTGAGCTAATTCCCCAGCACACAGCCTGCACATCACCTCCCCTCAGCTCTCATACAGCAACCTCTCAGCCACATGGCCCTGCACACAGCTCTTGACCACCCAGCACCCTTCTTCACAAACCCAACAACCACTCCCAATTTCCAGGTGCTGGTGCAGCTCCCTTCAAACACACAGGTGCTCAAGGCCAACACCACCTGCCCTGTCTTCTACAGAAACCACCACAGAGCAACGTCCTCTTCTCCACGGCCCGCCAGAGCTCCAGCCTCTGATCCCTTCACATACAAGATGCTGGTTCAAGCCAGCCAGTAAATACAGAGGACACAGCACCCGCGCACACAATTCCACTGCTTTGTTACCCTAATGAGACAAAGTCAGTTTCTGCATATCTTTTTAACAGCTCAACGATTCAGTGACATCCACCATTCTTTCTTCTTCTCACAAATTCCAGAGTAAAGTGCAGAGTCCTGTTTGGCAGGAAACACGCTAGTGCGTGTTTGCAATAAGGGATTCTGCTTCTCTCCAGAAAAAAAGAACTCCTTTTGCCATGCCTTGGATAGTCCAATATTGAATGCTATTTCTTCCAGGGAAAGCGCGAGAGCCCCATAAACAGCCTGCTGGCCAGTTCCACTTCTCAGCTGTCTTACCTAACTAATTTTAATTGCACACTATGGCTCCAAATGGGCATGGTACCCTGGACAACACTGCCCAAGTAATGAGATGATGCTGAGAAGCAATTTCTTTGCTAAAGATCCCATTCTGTACTTCGTCAAGTGGCTTTCAGGAGCTCTTCCCTGCAGCGCAGCAGAGAGGTCTCCCGATACAGCTCCAGAGGCCAGCGTGTCCCCTTATGATAAGAGCGCAGGCAAGAGGATGAAAAGCATTGGAGAATGCGGGCATCGATCCCTCTGCCTCTCACATGCTAAGCGAGCGCTCTACCACTTGAGCTAATTCCCCAGCACACAGCCTGCACATCACCTCCCCTCAGCTCTCATACAGCAACCTCTCAGCCACATGGCCCTGCACACAACTCTTGACCACCCAGCACCCTTCTTCACAAACCCAACAACCACTCCCAATTTCCAGGTGCTGGTGCAGCTCCCTCCAAACACACAGGTGCTCAAGGCCAACACCACCTGCCCTGTCTTCTACAGAATCCACCACAGAGCAACGTCCTCTTCTCCACGGCCCGCCAGAGCTCCAGCTTCCGATCCCATCAAAAGCAAGATGCGTGGCCAGCGTTCCAAATGCACCAGAGCTGCAGACTCAGTCGGGGCAAGAGCCAAAAGAGCACTCCTTCGAGCCGGAGTTGAACCAGCGACCTAAGGATGGCCGTGCAAGGGAGCCTACAGTCCTCCGCTCTACCAGCTGAGCTATCGAAGGAATCACAGGGACCTGCCCTGCACCACACCCTTCATGCTCCCATCTGCATTATTCCCACGGCCATAACACAGCACAACAATGCCACTGCTCCCACTCCACACCCAGACACGCTCACCTCCGACAGCACTGCACCTTTCTGAGTACTTCATGCACTCCCCTCACTAGCAGCACTTCCTGAAAACCAACACAGCCTTCCATTTCACTCTCCTCCTTGCCAGAAACACAGGACGCACATCCCTGAGATACTCCGCCCTGTTACACTCCACTCACTTTTGTCATCTGCTCAGGCACCTCATCATCATTCATCCACTCATCCGACTCCTCTACAGTCTCAGAACAACTGGAAACACCCTGCACAGTATCCCCATCCCCTTTTTTTCAAGCTCCATGCTACATGTTGTGCTGAGATCATTCTAAGACAGCCTCCACTTGTAAGAAGACTTGGCTATTACTTAGAGGTTTTCCAGGGCTTTTGCTGCCAAAGCTCAAGTCAGCCTGCAGGCAGCCCTTCTAGACACAATTGCACTGGTCTATTCTCCTGAAAGAAGGAAGCCAGTTTCTCCTCAAATTTTTAGCAGCTCACTGCCTTAGTGAGGTTCATTGTTCCTTATTCTTCTCAGAAATTCAAGGGAAAAATGCAGAATCCTATTGGTCAGGAACAATTCCAGTCTGTGCTCGCAATAAGAGGCTGCTTTACTCCAGAGAAAAATCTCATGTTGCCATGCTGTGGATAAGCCCATACTGATGGATCCTTTCTTGCACGTGAGTGCTATTGCCTGATAAAAATCCTGCTAGCATGCTAGCGTTCTCCATTTTCAGAGCTACCAAGTTGGTTTTCAACACAAAGGCTCCAAATGGGCATGGTATTCCTGCCACCATTGCAGAAGCGATGAGGAACTGCAGGGAGACAATTACTTTGCTCCAGACCCCATTACGTCCTTCAACAAGTTGCTTTCAGGAGCTCTATCCTTCCTCTGTAGCCCAGCACACAGAGGTCTCCCGATACAGCTCCAGAGGCCATACTGTCAATTCTGCCAAGAATGCAGGCATGGGGCTGAAAAGCATTGGAGAATGCGGGCATCGATCCCGCTGCCTCTCACATGCTAAGCGAGCGCTCTACCACTTGAGCTAATTCCCCAGCACACAGCCTGCACATCACCTCCCCTCAGCTCTCATACAGCAACCTCTCAGCCACATGGCCCTGCACACAACTCTTGACCACCCAGCACCCTTCTTCACAAACCCAACAACCACTCCCAATTTCCAGGTGCTGGTGCAGCTCCCTTCAAACACACAGGTGCTCAAGGCCAACACCACCTGCCCTGTCTTCTACAGAATCCACCACAGAGCAACGTCCTCTTCTCCACGGCCCGCCAGAGCTCCAGCTTCCGATCCCATCAAAAGCAAGATGCGTGGCCAGCGTTCCAAATGCACCAGAGCTGCAGACTCAGTCGGGGCAAGAGCCAAAAGAGCACTCCTTCGAGCCGGAGTTGAACCAGCGACCTAAGGATGGCCGTGCAAGGGAGCCTACAGTCCTCCGCTCTACCAGCTGAGCTATCGAAGGAATCACAGGGACCTGCCCTGCACCACACCCTTCACGCTCCCATCCGCATTATTCCTATGGCCATAACGCAGCACAACCACGCCTCTGCTCCCACTCCACACCCAGACACGCTCATCTCCGACAGCACTGCACCTTCAACGGGAGTTCATGTACTCACTTCTCTAGTAGCACCAACCGAAAAACAGCACAGCCTTCCATTTCACTCTTCATGTTGCCAGAACCTCAGGAAACTCAGCCCCAAGAAACTATTCTCCACCCAATCACACTCCAATCACTTTTGACCTCTGCTCAGCCACCTCATCATCATTCATCCACTCACCTGCCTCCTCTGCGGTCGCAGAACTACTGCAACAATCCTGCACAAAATCCCCTTTTTTGCACGCTCCGCACTCCATGCTGTGCTGCGATCCTTGTATAGACAAACTCCACCTGTAAGAAGGTTTGGGTATCCAGGAGAGGGCTTTAGCTGCATTTGTAGCCGAAGTTGAAGCCAGCCAGCAAACAGAGAGTGCTCAGCCCCCTTGGACACATTTCTCCTACTTTGTTCTCTCAATGATAGAATCTGAATATCACCATTTCTTGTTAACAGCTCTATGCTCCAGCGAGGTTCGCAGTGGTTTCTTCCTCACACAAATTCCAGAGTAAAATCCAAAATACTATTTGCAGGAAACATTCCAGTCTGTGCTCACAATAAGGAGTTCTGGTTCTCTCTCAAAAAAAAAAAAAACACAAAAGAAAACGACTGATATTTCCATGTCGTGGATAAGCCCACATTGATAGATCTGTCCTTGCACGTAAGTGCTACTGCCCCAAAAACATCCTGCTGGCATGCTTCCTCAACTTTCAAATCTAACAAGTCGTCTTTGTAAACGGAAGCCCCAAAGCGGGCATGGTGCTCTTGCTGACATTGCCCAAGTGATGAGATCATGCTGAGAAGCACTTTCTTCGCTCCAGACCCCATTACGTCCTTCAACAAGTTGCCTCCTGGACCTCTCTTTGTCTTCTGAAGTACGGGCACACAGATGTCTCAGGACAGAACCCCAGAGGCCAGCGTGTCCCCTCATGAGAAGAGCACAGGCAAGAGGATGAAAAGCATTGGAGAATGCGGGCATCGATCCCGCTGCCTCTCACATGCTAAGCGAGCGCTCTACCACTTGAGCTAATTCCCCAGCACACAGCCTGCACATCACCTCCCCTCAGCTCTCATACAGCAACCTCTCAGCCACATGGCCCTGCACACAGCTCTTGACCACCCAGCACCCCTCTTCACAAACCCAACAATCACTCCCAATTTCCAGGTGCTGGTGCAGCTCCCTCCAAATACACAGGTGCTCAAGGCCAACACCACCTGCCCTGCCTTCTACAGAAACCACCACAGAGCAACGTCCTCTTCTCCACGGCCCGCCAGAGCTCCAGCTTCCGATCCCATCAAAAGCAAGATGCGTGGCCAGCGTTCCAAATGCAGCAGAGCTGCAGACTCAGTCGGGGCAAGAGCCAAAAGAGCACTCCTTCGAGCCGGAGTTGAACCAGCGACCTAAGGATGGCCGTGCAAGGGAGCCTACAGTCCTCCGCTCTACCAGCTGAGCTATCGAAGGAATCACAGGGACCTGCCCTGCACCACACCCTTCATGCTCCCATCTGCATTATTCCCACGGCCATAACACAGCACAACAATGCCACTGCTCCCACTCCACACCCAGACACGCTCACCTCCGACAGCACTGCACCTTTCTGAGTACTTCATGCACTCCCCTCACTAGCAGCACTTCCTGAAAACCAACACAGCCTTCCATTTCACTCTCCTCCTTGCCAGAAACACAGGACGCACATCCCTGAGATACTCCGCCCTGTTACACTCCACTCACTTTTGTCATCTGCTCAGGCACCTCATCATCATTCATCCACTCATCCGACTCCTCTACAGTCTCAGAACAACTGGAAACACCCTGCACAGTATCCCCATCCCCTTTTTTTCAAGCTCCATGCTACATGTTGTGCTGAGATCATTCTAAGACAGCCTCCACTTGTAAGAAGACTTGGCTATTACTTAGAGGTTTTCCAGGGCTTTTGCTGCCAAAGCTCAAGTCAGCCTGCAGACAGCCCTTCTAGACACAATTGCACTGGTCTATTCTCCTGAAAGAAGGAAGCCAGTTTCTCCTCAAATTTTTAGCAGCTCACTGCCTTAGTGAGGTTCATTGTTCCTTATTCTTCTCAGAAATTCAAGGGAAAAATGCAGAATCCTATTGGTCAGGAACAATTCCAGTCTGTGCTCGCAATAAGAGGCTGCTTTACTCCAGAGAAAAATCTCATGTTGCCATGCTGTGGATAAGCCCATACTGATGGATCCTTTCTTGCACGTGAGTGCTATTGCCTGATAAAAATCCTGCTAGCATGCTAGCGTTCTCCATTTTCAGAGCTACCAAGTTGGTTTTCAACACAAAGGCTCCAAATGGGCATGGTATTCCTGCCTCCATTGCAGAAGGAATGAGATGATGCTGAGAAGCACTTTCTTTGCTAAAGATCCCATTCAGTGCTTCATCAAATTGCTTTCAGGAGTTCTCTCCATTCTCTGTAGCCAGAGTTGTAGCTCACACAACATCACTTTTTTTTTCCAAGCTCTACACTCCTTGCTGTGCTGTGATCATTTTAAGACAACCTCCACCTGTATGAAGACGTGAGTATTACTTAGAAATTTTCCATGGCTTTTGCAGCTAATGTTCAAGTCCGCCTGCACACAGGCCCTGTGGACACAATTCCACTTCTTTGTTCTCTTGAGAGAACGTGAGGCTCTCCATACTCTATGCTTTTCTGACAATCACTATTCTTTCTTCTTCTCACAAATTCCCATGTAAAATGCAGAATCCCATTTGTCGGGAAACATTCCAGTGTGTTCGCAATAAGGGATTCTGCTTCTCTCCAGTAAAAAATAACTCATTTTGCCATTCCATGGACAGTCTCATTTTGATCAATCGTTGATCCTTGCTGTCCAACCAATTCCTTTTCCAGAAAATGGTCTTTCCATCAAATTTTGTTTCTCTGATTTGGAGGCTTAGATGTGGTGTGGGACACTGTCAGATGTTTTTCACAAGTCCAAGTAGATGATGTGAGTTTCTCCTCCCACATCCATCAGCACTGTAACCCTGTCATAGAAGACAATTCTGTCTTGTAGTTCTTGTCCTCACTCGTTTTTTGGGCTGAACTTAATGGAGTTCTTTCTCTCATTCATAAGAATTACACGTGCAGCATATAGATCTCTGTCCCACTACTAAATTATCACTGATTATTTTAGGTTATCTTCATGTGTGGAGAGTTGTTTCGTTATTGTAATATTTTTAGTGAGTTTTCCCAAAACTGAAGAATATGTCTCCTGTTTTATTAACAGCACTTTGTTGAATGCTGTTAACATTATAAAGCAGTCCTAAGCTATAGCAGCATGCAACTAGCATATTTTTCACTCTTTGAAATTACATAGAGTTCAAATTATTATTTTTATGAGATCTGAGGGGATATGAAGAGGGCAGAAGAGGTCTTTGGGTCTGTTAGTTTTTTGGAGAATGGCCAGAGATTGATTGTCTGATCCTTCTAGCCAATCATGAGTTTTGAGAGCAATGTTTCTCCTATTTTTCATTATAATTGCTAGGTTTTGTTTTCAGCTAAGAAAAGGAATAGATTGCATAAGCTACTTGAATACTTGGATGGTACATTATGTCATCAGTCATGCAAGAATTAACTTGTTTCTCCAGTTTTCCTATTTCATTTTTTATAACGTTTAAGGTACCGTATGCACAGTATATTAAATCTGGCTGAACATGAACTTATTTATTTTATTAGAGATATGTTTAAGGCATTGTTATGATCTATGAGAAGATTATTTGAGTTCAGTGTACAGAACTGGAAAGACTGTTGGCAGAGGCTAATCCCAGGTTTATATCAGTCCTGATATCGCCAAAATGTCTCTAAGACATGAACTTGCATCAAGAGCAAAGCAGTAGCATTTTACCAGGTGAATAATGTGTACTGAGACTTCAGTAGAAAGTCAAGCAGTACCCCTCTCAGAGGATAGATTTATTAAAGTAAATGTGGGCACACAGCCTTCGTATCACAATTTATTTACTTATTTACTTTCTCATTAATTCGTTGATTTGTTTGTTTGCTTTGGCATAATGGGCAGGAAGCACTCAGAAAGGACGTTCACAAAATATCCCATAACTGGGTTTAGGGGAGGATGGCGGAAGGGAACACACTACTCAATCGCTTTTAATGCCACTAGAGGTCAGCACTAGTCATTAAATAAAGGTCCTGGGAAAATCTTATTGCCACTGTTTCAAAGGGAGCGAGATTTTCGACGAGATACACGTCTGTGCTTGTTCTGCAGGTACATGTGAGCTCACACTGCTCCAGCGTGCTTGGAAGCCAACCTTCCTTTGTCCAAAGCTGCATGTCCCCAGTGTTATTTGTGAACCTGTGGTCCTGTGCTGCTGCTTACAAGTTGAAGCTGTACGTAGATGCCATAGCAATGAGAGCAGTCAGAGAAAAGTGACAGCACTGAGCTCTGTCCCAGCAAAGGCCTAAGCAGCACAGACAGCCCAAAGCAGTCAGCAGTCAGCTTCTGCTGTAATAAGACTGTTTCTGAAATGGGGCACTGGCAAATTAGGCCCAAAGGCAGGCATCAGAAATTGGGGCTAATTCACTATGCCTTTCCATCATGTACTTCAGAAAGATGCTCTTTCAACTCCTTCATTTGTTCTTCCTCATCACTGTCTAAGCTCCTGCAAACACAGATGTTGTTTACAAAATTTTAATATAGTTACTGTTGATAAACAATCAGACACTTACTATAAAGATAATTTTGATGGGATAAACAATGTTTTTTTAAAAAAAACTTTCACAAAATATTTACCTTTGTTGAAACCTGCTAATGGATGCAAATCACCAGATAAATGTAGTGCAGTGTAGCGCAACAAATGCTTGTGATTTATTATTATGCTAAAATCTATGCTTTCAGCATCTCTTCCTCAATGACCTTGGGAGCTGACTAAGTATCAAGGCACAACTGTCATGCTTAGTGTAAGCAGAACAATTCTTAAACAAATAAACAAAAAAACACCTTTCATTTGCAGTGGCATTTTCCTTTCACTGAATGCTCTGCATGCATTAGATCTGGAAATAAGAAGGCCCAGGGTGAACACCGTGTTCAAAATAATTGAGTCTATTTGCAATGCTTTATTTGTATCTTTGTAAATAAACATATATGTACACACTACAGATTTTTTTTTCCTTGTGTTTTTTTTTTTTCCCCTGTTTAAGAAAATTGGCCCTGAAATATCATCCTGACAAGAACCCTGACAATCCAGAGGCTGCCGAAAAATTTAAAGAGATTAACAATGCTCATGCAACACTGACTGATCTCTCCAAGAGAAACATATATGACAAGTATGGATCCTTGGGGCTCTACGTGGCAGAACAGTTCGGGGAGGAAAATGTTAACACATATTTCATGCTCTCTAGCTGGTGGGCAAAGGTAAGCTGCTATTTTCTGTTGAAAAGTACTGCTATGCACACAGGTGCTTACATATACAAGGAACCCTTTGAAAAACATGGTATTTGATAGAGTAGGATCAGGATTTAAAATGCTAATAAAAGTGTAATTAAGCAATAATAAATATTGGAAAATTAAGAGTGGCAGATATACCATCAATTCAGAAGAGAGCTAATATAAAATATCTTTTTCTTTCTAACTTGGTAAATAGTTGAATGCACATTTTGTAACACTTTCAGACATTAATTAGATTTGAATCTGGTGCTTCAGGATAACTTTGACTTTCTTTTCTGTAATGACTAAATGAAAGTGACTCATTGTTCAAAAATGAGAAGGCCCACTTATGTGACAACCAGTTAATAAGTTATTACAGTACAAATATAGCTGTGTTCTTTGCTATATATAGCAGTCGGCATAAGTAAGCAATAATAATACATAACACTGTGGGATTATGGTGCCATATATGTGCCCTGTCAGTCTGTGGTGAGGGGGTGAGAGAAGGGATGTGGAAGAAGTGAGAACTGAGGAATGGAATAAGAGATCAGGAAAAGAAGAGCATGATGCATCAAATGCTGATATATTGTTCAAGGGAAAACACATCACGGAGTGCTCTAGTGATAAGAGTTGCGTTTGTGTGCTCTATTATGTCACTGTTGTCCCCCAGTGTTTCTATATGTCAAATTCTGGTGTTTCAGCAGAAATGAGATGTTACAGAAATGTAACAAACCAGCATGCAAAATTCATGCTCTCCCTACCAGTTCCCAGAAACAAAACGACCAGAAAGCAAGGGCTCTGCTGGAACAAATGAAAAATGGTCTGAACTGCACGAAGCAAGCATGCTATGACAGCTCTGAGATCGGTGGAACACGCACTGTGTTCATGATGGATCAGGCCAGTGCTTCACCACTCTTTGCAACAGGGAGATCACTTTGCGCAGTTCTGTGGGTCTGGGAAGCCATAATTTGTACGTTGGATCATATGGAAATGTTTCAAATGCAAAAAATTCCCAACGTTGAAATGACAGCCATACAGCTGGAGTGGCCTCCTCAGAAGCTGCCTGGAGGCTGCCTACCTGCAGTTGCTGCAGCTAAATCCTTCTGCAGGCTGGACTCCCTCACTGCTGCTTTCTGTCACTGATGGATCCTTCCCTCTTCCCTTTGCTGTCCTTTCATACTCTTCTTCAACCTCTTTGTCACGGCTCTGGTGCCAGGAAGCATTCCCTCAGAGCTGAGAGAACAGCTGTATTGACTCCTCAAGCAGTCTTGATAAACAAGTTTTTCTTCACATCTAGATTTTATTTCCTCTTCTGCTTGCTGACTGTTAACAGATTTTATAAAGTGCAAGATCCTCTGTGGTTACCATATCAGGAACAGAAATAACTGCTTTGGCTTTGATTCATAAGAAGAGCAACAGAAACTGGAGAGAAACTAGTAAATCTCTAAGAGCTAAAGGAGTGTGTGGATAGATTGAAGGGAGCTATATCCTACAGATGAGAAGAGATACACTGAATATTCCAGAAAAATTTGTCATCGCTTCCTGGGTTTTAAGAATTCTGTGCAGAATACCCAGGAGAAATCCAAAATATGCAACACCTGAGAATTGTTACCAGCAGTCTCTCTGCCCCTCCTCCATCCCAAAAACTTGCCACCTCTAAAGCACAGACAGGTCACCAAATGTTTTTTTTTTCTTTTTTTTCCAAACTGAGGTCACTATTCCTCATCTCTTTTTTTCTCATGTACAAATGCTGGGTCAGTTTCAGATTTTTGTAAGATCTATCAGAATATTATTGAAGTCTGACTGTAGATGATTTCTGTACTTCTAATTTCTTCCATTCTGGTCTGAAGAAGGTAGAGGCAACATCTTTTGCTCCTTATCTTTTTCAACTACCAAAATTCCTGGTAAATCCTCTTCCCTATCACACTCACACTCAGAAAATCAGACAATCACAAGGAGGTGCATCATTAGAAGTAAAAAAAAATCAAATGAAAAGAGAAATGCAAAGTGAAAATTACTTTTTTGGAAGTGTCGGTCTTCTTAGCAGTCATATTAATCTTGGAACATACTAACATGAATAATGGGTACTTGAACTGCTCATCCACTGGCAGGCAAAGGAGTTGTTCATTGTGAAGACAGCTTATTGATCACATTAGAGTTCCTGATTTACCAACTATGATATTTTAAATTAAAAAAAAATTGAACATTTGAAGTACTGTTAATAAATTCAAGTATATATTTGGCTTTATACACATTCTTTTTTTCATTCTGTCAGTTGTGCTGATTTTTTTCTCCATTATGCCATAAATGATAAACAGGTGTTTAACTTCTGTCAGGGATTCTGAGATTTCTAACAGTTTCAGATGTCAGATGGAAGGAAAACATTTTAAAACAGTATGTCTGAGTCCTTCTTGTCTTTTAAAGACATCTTGACCACTCTTCGTATATCTGTGAATGGAATGGATTATCATTGGCCGTGAGCCTGCAAACATATTAATAGTAAATATTATGCATGTAATGATCTTACTACCTTCAAAGCCCAAGTTAATGCTGCCTGAGACATAACTGTTAGTTACACAGCTTCATTGTCAATACTCTGGAATCTGGGCTTTATTTCTTCTTCACCAGCATATTTATTTATGAACATAAGTGCAAGAGCATGTAAGTCAAACTGTATGTAGAAAAGGACAGCCTGGATACCTATAACACTAAAGCTCAGATATATCTTCAAGCTAACTCATGCATATCTGGTGTCCACAAAGGTGTTCTGTCTTTATACAAGCATATTCCACATATCAGCTGTAATTCCCCTTTCAGGAATGTCACTGGCTCTGCTTTTCTCTTATAATACTATGTCCATGAAGACATGTGGAGGCTTCCTCTTAACCACAAACACCTTGCTCAGGTCTGGGCACATGCATAAGAACACCAGAAGTCAGTGCCATCCTACAGACTCCCCTCCTGCAGCCCCTGTCCCACCATCACCATGTGGCACTCAGTGGAGTTGTGGAGCACAAGTATTTGTGGAATTGTGCTGGAAACCCAGACAGTGACCTGATCTGCAGGAAGAAAACTGGCTGAGAGGTCTGGCTGAGATCACTGCTCTCAGCTCTAGGAGCCATGCTGGCTCTGCTAAAGCCTTCACACTTTGTGCACCAGGGACAACAGTGATCCAGTCGATGCTGGTGAGAGCTTCTTGTTACCAAAGTTCCCAGATCAAGAACCCACAGCCCAAAAAGTCTAATTTAGGAGCTGTCACCTCTGCTCCTGCGCAGGCTAAATAGAAGAAAGAAATACCTCCAATGGGCAACTCAAGTCCTCCCAGGGCTGAATCACCCTCTGGAAGAGCTTTTAACTTTCCATCACCTAGGTGGGAAGCTCATGGAGACTACAGTCCTAATTTAGATGCCTTAGTTTAGTGCCTAAAGTTATGTGGGATGCATCTGGGTCTTTGCTTCTTTTTCTCTTGGCTTTGTTATTGACAAGAACCTGCCAGTAAATAAGCATTTGAGAAAAAGAGCTTGGGCAAATGAGTCATTTTTAAGATGGAAATGAGTCATTTTAAGGTGGGTGTGGTTTTGCATACTGCCTGGAGGTGTTTTCCGAGGGCCGCCAGCTGAAGACAGACTTTGAAGAGTTGGGCGTGCAGGGACCTGTTGGTTGGTGGTAGATGTGATCCTGAGCATCATATAGGAGCTGGTGGGTGAGGAGGGCTCTGGAAGGTCTGGTCCTTACTTAGGCCCCTGTCCAGCCTGCACTACTCTGAGTACCAAGCATGTGGGAGCCTGAGTTCCTTCGATGAGCCTCTTTGCAGAGGCTGCCACAAGTTTCAGGAAGGTCATTGCTCATGGAGTTTTCCTTTCTGTCCTTAACCCAGGGTCTGTTTGCAGTCTGTGGCCTCCTGACGGGCTGCTACCTCTGCTGCTGCCTCTGCTGCTGCTTCAACTGCTGCTGTGGAAAGTGCAAACCCAAAGCACCCGAAGGGGAAGAACAGGAGTTCTTCGTGTCTCCAGAAGACTTGGAAGAGCAAATTAAGAACGACATGGAAAGAGGTGTGTGGCTTACTGTGCAACAAAGCTGTTCAGAACCTGTAGGCCAGATGTTCTGCTTGTGATGTTCAGGCTGGCTCCAGACCTGGATGGAGATATGCCAGTTCTCTCCAGCTAACACCATGACCAGATGAACTTCTCAAGTTGCGTGTTCATGAAAACCTAAATGTGGCACCAATAACTAAATATATCCTTTAACTCCCATTAGACACAAACATTATAAGTCTCAGGGCTCATCTGAAGAGTTGTTCACCCTCTAACCCACATACCCCTGTTGTTTCATATCCTAGATCCTGCATGTATGCATCAGGCTCTGCCTGGGCGAGTGCTTGCCACATCTCACCTGCCTGAATTAGCACATCCACTTTTCATTCAGGTAAAATCCACTGCTTACTGACATGGGCCAACCCATTCAAGAAAAGGCTAAAGAAAAGAAGCAGAGCTTCCATCAGTGAGGTTGTGCAGCAGCCTAAGAATGGCTGAATGGGAACTGCCCCCTCTACCCCAAGCTGCTCTCTGTTTTCTGCACTGGTAGTAGCAATTATGCTGTCACCAAGAGCCAAATCTTGGATACAATCCAGATAAAAACTAATCCTCTCTAAGAAGTGTGTTGCTCTCACCAATTTAACTCCCTGCTATGCCTGACACTAACAAAAACTCCAAAGCACGGGCTTGAGGCAGCAGGACGCCTTCACTGCTTGTAGCTCTCTTTGCTTGGCTTCGATGCACACCCCAATCTACACCTGCAGGTTTTGGCTTTACCAAAAAATGGTGATGGTGATTTCCTATTTGGCACTAGTCATGTATTTTGATCCAAGAGCCCTATTCTCATCTGTTGAAACAAGACAGAGTTTTGTCTGGCCAGTTTTTCCTTTGCTCAGTTGCAAACTTATATTAAGTATGATTAATGTTTTGTTTTGTTTTGTTTTGTTTTGTTTTGTTTTGTTTTGTTTTGTTTTGTTTTGAGGAAAGACCTAAGCAGTCAGCTCATCCTTGTTTGCTTCCGTTGTTGTGGAAGGCCTTATGCTGTTATATTCTTACGTTTATTATGCTTAAATTAGCACAGTGCAACTGCAAATGTCGCATTTCCTTAACAGGAAGAGTTTTTTCCTCCCTTTTCACACTAATTTACCCTTCTATAAATATGTCACAAAACCCTTATTGAAACAAATGCTATTTATATAGCCAATATGACAGTGAATATTGTTTTTAGATTGGTTTTGCCTACAGGCATATCACAATAAATATAGTCAGCTTAAAAATTGATCATACTTGGCCACTCACTGCAAAGGCCCCCTAGAAAATGAGTGGAACATTTATAAACACAATGCATTACTTTAAATAAATATAATATACTGTAAGACATTAAGAGAGACACATTCAAAGCCAGGCTGGATGGGGCTCTGAGCAACCTTATTTAGCTGTAGATGCCCCTGTTCATTGCATGGAAGTTGGACTAGATGACCATTAAAGATCCCTTCTAACCCAAACAATTCTGTGATTTTGTGATCTCACCTGAGAACTGCAAACATAAACTTAGCCTTGATACTTGTGAATCTATTATGAATCTATGACACCATAATCAAGTCTGAAATAAGAAGGTAAAACTTGTAAGGATAACATTTTTTAGTTCTGCATGCCTCTCTCTTTTTTATTTTTATTTTTTTTAAAATTTGGCAGGCATTTTGATGGCCCCCAAAAATCCAAAAATCCAGGACCAATTTCCCCAGAGTCAGGAAAAAACGTTGTCTTTCCTTTTGGTACTGGTGATGTCTATTGACACAAGTTCTGCAATCTTAGGCCATCATCCTATCCCTTTACTCCCACCAAGTCTCATCAAAATAGCAATTTAAAAAAAAAAAGAGTGTATGTTTAGCAAAGTGCCAGTATGTATTAAGTACTTTGAAGACAATATTAAGTGTATAGGTAGGGCCTGAAGAAATTGAGTTATTTCTGTCTTTCCTAGACTTCTCTTCAGTCTTGCTGTATTTTCTTGCCCATCAAAACCAGCTTGCTTAATTAGAGTAGAATTCTACGCATTTTAGAGTTAGATAAAAAATAAAACAACAAATCAAGAATAAAAGTTAAAACTTCATGACAGAGGATGATGTGAGCATCTTTTCTGCAACCGATAGGAAAATAGATGGGGAGAACTCATTGTGGCCTTCTAATATTTGAAAGGAGCATATAAACAGCAGGGGGTACATCTGTTTACTAGTGTGTATAGTGATAGGACAAGGGGGAATGGTTTTAAAACTGAGACAGGGGAGGTTTAGGTTAGATATTAGAAGGAAGTTTTTCACACAGGGGGTAGTGACACACTGGAACGGGTTGCCCAAGGAGGCTGTGGATGCCCCATCCCTGGAGGCATTCAAGGCCAGGCTGGATGTGGCTCTGGGCAGCCTGGGCTGGTGGTTGGTGACCCTGCACATAGCAGGGGGTTAAAACTCGATGATCATTGTGGTCCTTTTCAACTCAGGCCAATCTAAGATAATATGATTCTGTGATCTAGAAAGATGAAGGATAATCAGTTTTAACTGGCTTTAACTGCACTTCCTTTCTCTCTTCCCCCAGCCAGAACTTAGGGATTCTGGTCAAAAGGATTCAGGTGACTTAGAATGGTGCACATTGGGCTTTTTCAGTAGACATCTTCAAATTTAGAGCCAGAGAAATGAATACATCTTTTATGTAATGATTAGAAATGTTCCCATAGGTAACTGAGAAGCAAATGTAATCAGTCCTGCAGCAGATTTCATTTTGGAGGAGGAAACGATACAAGAATCCAAATTCTTCACATGCCCTCTGCCCACAGACTGAACACTCTGGCTAGTGATTAATTTGCTTCCCGCTGTACCCAGTGTACATATTATCACTAGCCAGAACTTTTCTTACTGAGGTCAAAATGTGGATTCTGAAACTAAGGCTATACTTTGTTACATCCAAATATTTGATAGTCATTCTTTGCTTTTCTGAGGAACGCAACAGAAGTAAGACATCACAATTCCTGATTCTAAAATCCTCTGAGAGCAACTCCACCAGTTCTTGTTGTGCTCAGTGGGAGCTGCTTGGAGCTGGCTATTCTGCTCAGAAAAAGCAGTATGCATGTTCTGGGAGTGGAGGTTTAGACATGACATTAAAAAAGCATTAAATGCAGTAATCTGTATCACACCACAGTTTTACAGATGACCCGAGACCCTCTGACACTGGCACGGGGAAGCATCATGCACATGTCTGCAGTGTGGGCGTGTGATGTTTATTTATTTTCAGATGCACGCACACACTGCAGGTTGCCAGATTTTGCTCCTGTTGAAGGCAACCCTTTTGCTGATTTTTGTGGCCCCAAGTGAGAGGATGTTTGAATTTGGATTGCCTTGGTGCTTCAATGATGCACTCAAACGGTTTGTCAGCTTTGCTGTCTTCTCTTGTTTTGTTATCACCACACAACATTTCTAGACCAACTTTCACTTTACAGAAAATGAAATCCAAAAGAAAAGAAGAAAAAAGGAAAAAGAACTTGAGTAACAAAATAATTTCACAACTCAGAAGCAATCAGTTTTTAGCACTTCATTGTCTCCTCCGCACTCCATATGATACCAATGTAGGCGAACAGTGAGCAAGAGCTATCTATAGAAAGCAGTTTAAACTGTGAATTCTGTTGCACCTCCACTCTGCAGCTCTCCATTAACAAGCTATATTTGTTCAGTTTATTATGCCAGAGGTCCCTGCTCTGATAAAAAGCACCATACATCTTAGAAAGGTCCTGGCAGCAAAATATTTATGGAAGGTGTCAGCTCAGGACTGTCCATGGAGCAGCTGGAAGCAACACAACATATTTGCAAAGGGTTCTGTTCCCTTGTTGCACATCTGGGTATTACAGCAACTGCTGGTCCCAGCCCTCCATAAATGATCTTCCAAGAAATGAACAACTTGGAGGCAGCGGAGGGTGGGAGTGAATGCTGCTCAGAAGACTGGAAAATACATAGCAACTTAAAAATGGATTGGAACTGCCGAACTAACGATAACCCGCACTGAGCTCTAAGAATTAATTACTCATGTACTTTTAGAAGTTATGAAACATGTCTGTCTTTGTCCTTGTGTCTAAATTAGGAATTGCCCATACAGAGAAGCTGCTCAGCATTTAATCATCCTTGCCTTTCACATTGTAGGAGTCAAAGCAGTTCTGCCCGCACTGAGGGGAAGCCGTATGGCATGCCATTAGGCTCCTGCTCGGGGTTAAGTTACTTCTGTACGTTACATCTTCTGCCCATGATTCATCCCACCAACTGCCATGTAAACAAGAGGAAATGTCAGATTATGATTTTTTTCCTAAGCACTCCATCATATGGGGAAAAAAGGTCATAATGTGTATTCAATTACTCTAAATGCTGTGTTAATTTCAAGAGAGAGATAGCTCAAAGATTTTCATATGAAAGCACCGTCATCAAAATTGCTGAATCCTTAAGAGGCACTCTCTGAGACCCAAGCACCCTCTGTCCCCCAAAAAAGGTGGCTTGGAAAGAAGCCCAACAGAAAGGCACATAAATGTTATTCATCATCAGAGTGAACAAACAGCCATTGGGGAACTTTGCAAGGGTTGAGCTTCTCTCCACTGCAACAAATGTATTTTTTTACAGATATATTGGGAAACCAAGTGCATAACTGAATAGAATGAGAAAGCAAAATACTAAGTCATATAGTGATCATATGAGTTTTTGGCAGTTCCAGACTCATCAAAACAATAGTTCTCAAAATCTTATTGAAAATATATTACATAGGACTTCAGAATGCAATTTAACATTTTTATATAGCTTGATGGCTTTCAGGATGTCTGATTTCTTCACCCTCAAGCACATTACTGCTCACACTTTTTTTTCCTTTTAACTCTCTTTTTACTTCACTTTTAACTTGGTCTTCCTCCAGACTCATTCCTGGCCCACTCCTGCACACGCTGCCAAGGTCAGTGCTTGCTGAGTCACAGCAGCGCTGTGCGTTCCGACATTTGCAGGAACAAGCACTTGTTACTGGAACAGGCAGAGACCCTTACCTGCCAACCTCCACAAAGCACCACGTAAAATAATGCCCAGTTTAATAACAATAGCAATAGCCACTCTAAAATCTGCTGTTATGCCTGGACAAGGTGTAAGAGCATCTGTGGACGCGGTGTGAACATCACTGTCTCTTCAGCAGGCACACAGCAGTCTCTGAAGCCAAGATTAAGCCGTAAGCCAGGACAGCAGATGAAATGTTGTGGTGCCAAAAAGAAGTCTGACTTTGACAGCAAGTGAAGGATTCTTCAAGTAATTTTTGTCTCCTTCCTCTGTTTAGATGGAGAAACTCCTATTGTGCTTCAGCCGACAAATGCAACTGAAAAGACGCAGCTCATAGGGGACAGCCATCGGAGCTACCGCACAGACTCCTAGAGCCGGCACACACAGCCTGGTGGTGCTTCCCAGAGAGTGTCACAGCAAGGAAAAACGTGTGACAAGCTCTGCAGCCTGTTCCTGTAACTAACCAAGAGTAACCTCAGAGTAATTTCCTGTCAAGTCAGAATCTCCCTCTAGGCCACTGCAAGTAGTTTCTGGTCTACTCTCTGCAAAGAGATGCCTACAGCCAGTGCAGAGATCTCACTGGTTCAGACTGCTCTTTTGGCACCATCTTCCCTCTGCAATGCTCACTTCGGTGCAACTGCTTTTCTCCCCAGCCCTCAGCTGGTGTTTCACCTCCCAGACATGGTCTGGAGCCCTCTCCAGACACACCAGTGTCATCTCTCTATGCCCTGGGGAAGATTTCCCTCAAAGGAAAATCAGTGGCAAGGCTGGTGGGGCTTCTGCAAAGTGGAAGCACTCTCTGGAAAGCAGGCAACACCTTAGTGATATCAGCCCAATTCTGGCAACTGGAAATCTGAGCCAAGGTGATGTGCTCCAGGGTCATTTAGGTGGTGGTAACACAGCAGATGACTCCAAACCCAGAAGCATCAACCAGAATGATACGCATGTAGGCTCCGTGTTCTCCTGCACATGTGCAGACCATGCCTGTACAAGCTGCAAACACCCCAGGGAGAGAGTTGCTGGCCCTGGGCTCTCATATCCCCACCACCATCACAAAGCTTTCCCATTCCTGCATGGATAGGTCTGCTGCTCATGCCATGCAGCCTCAGCTTTTCCATTTGCAGCTGCAGTGTGCTGGAAGTTGATACTCAGCCAAGAGCTTTTTGCGGCCTTGCTCACTGCACGGTGCCCTGGCCACTGTCCACACCACCCTGCTGGCATTGGGATGGCATCCATGCCACGTGTGCTGCCTTGTGGGACAGTGAGGACTTGGAAGGGCAGAGGAGCAAGCATCCTCCTCGCAGTGCTTGTCCTTAGGTGAGCCTGGGTCCTCCTCTCCGCCCCAGCACAGGGGCTTTAAGAACATATTGCATGGCTTTAAATAAAGAAGTAGGGATGAGAAGCACACTGACAGTGATATCCTTGAGTACACAAAACACTCAGTTTTGAGCAAAAATGTGATGCCTGTGCTTTTCTGAAGAATGAATCAGGTGTATACCACTATGCAAATCAGTGGAGTTACATGTGGGTACAGCTAAAGCAAGCATAGAGAAATGAGACCCCTAATTTGTAAGAGATAAAGAAGAAACTCTGAGATCTTAAACTTAGAACTTCGCTCATTTAACACAGTAGTTTAAGGCTTAGACAGATGAATTTCATTTTATTGATCATGTTACATCAATCACTGTCAGTTCTCTACATTTGCTATTTTTGTTCCTCTAATCACAGTGCTGTGGCCCAAAGGGGGAAGTAATGTACCACTAAATATAGAGACCAGTCAACGTACAGCTAGTCAAAAATCTTATTCTATTCTTTAAAATTGGATTCTGTGGTTGTGAAACATTATTGTCTTCCTTCTATTCTCACCTTTCACATCAAATGTCATTTAGTGGCAGCTAAATTTATGAGAAAAGAGTGTGTTTCATAGCACTAGCAATCATTCCAAGTCAAGAAGCACTACTTTCAACATTTCTTTAAAATTCCCACAATGCATGGATATTTAAAAATCCATCAACTCCAGTTCAGAGTACATGTCTGTTGTCCAGGCACGGGCACTGGGGCCACCTGATGCTCACATTGTCCTCAAGGAAATCTTCTACCTGTGAAGTCCCTCGTCCTGCTCCCATGGAAGCAGCCTTGGTTTCACCAACAGCCACAGATCAGGCCTGAAGCCAAGAAAAGAGGGGTAAATCCCAGATTAGTAAAAGCATTTTGACAATTTTATTCACACACAACACCCTTGATGACCCTCAGGACCCCAGTGTATGTGCCAGATCCCAAGTTTACTGAAATCAAGGAAATGATTTCCATGGGCTGGAGAAGTACCGTAAGTCATGTGATTCTCATTCACTCTTTCTATGTAAGAGATTTTGCTTAGGAAAGATTTATGACTCTAACTTGCAGAGTGATGCAAATACAAGCGAGCTGCTGCATGTTTGCAAAGCCCTTTTACTGACATGAGGATCTGAACAGAAGAACCACAAAATGTATTTTCTAAGACAGCCAAAAACCCCAAACAAACCATTGGCTGAGCCTCTGCGTTGGTTCCTCTGGATTTATAGCTTGAAAACCTGAACCCACTGTTTGGCTTCAAAAAGACAAGGTGGATTTCAGGGTAGCAGAGCGTTTGCCACTCTCCCTGCTGTTGGGATCGGCCGTTTTGAGGACATGTGGAGAAAGGATGAATAAGGATTTCAGGATTCAGCTGTTCCATGTGGGTTCACTTGTTTTGCTTTTCAAAAAAGCTGCTAAAGGGAACACAGCTGTGCTTACATGACCTGTTTCTATGTAAAATTCAGTCACACACCCATTAATTTTCTCAAAATGTACAGTTCCTCAATTTTTTTGTTCTATTGTGCTGCTTTTCTTTGGATGTAAAGTGCAATGTATTCCAACCTACCTTTCCTGTCAAAGCCTCTGACTAATAAAGTTTGCACATACAAATTGCAGCACTCCTTTACTTTTCCAAACCATCAACCACTTCACTGCAGTAACTGATGAAGCAACCTTTGAGTCTGCTGTCCGAAAGGAAGGCCTTGCAACCTGACAAGCTGCAGCTCAGGATTTCCCTGAAAAGGAACAGGGTCTTGAGTCTTGGATTGCAGCAGATCTATGTAACGCAGCCAGGGGTGTAACCACACACTGCAAAAGCGTCCTTTACACAATGCAGGATGCTTGTCTAAAAGTTCAGCAGGGGGTTGAAGTGATGCAATGCAACAGCTGTGCTGGCATAAGGGCCCATCTGGAAAGATTACCACCAGCACAGGGTCCATGCTGCTGCTTGAGACTGTGGCAGAGCTCCTGTAGCTCCCTGGGGCTGGGAGCTCAACTGGGGATTCTGCATCTGTCCAAGAACCAGCACAGAGTGACAGATAACCTGGGCCTGAAACAGGACAGGAGCGCTTCCCACTAATATGGTATCCAGCCTCTGTGACCACAGAAGCTCAAGCATTTGAAAAATAGATGAGGAGCAGCAGCTTTGTTTGGAGGTATTCTATAAGATCTCATCCTTTTGAGTGCTTGAGTATTAACGCATACCCAGATTCACTCAAAATGCAGAATGGAAGAAATCTTAGCGGGTTTAGGACTAACATCAACAAAATGTAATAGAATACTGGCAGGAAGGTTAAACTTCTACTGCCTGACCACAAACATCCGCCTCTAATGTTGTGGGCCATTTCTTTCAGAGCAGTCCTTGTGCAGTAAACCCCTCTGCTTAATCTAAGACACATCAAACATTAGTGCATTCCATTTCATTTCATCACTTTCATTGCTTTTTTTTTTCCTTCCCTAAGGATTAGTACCTACAATATGGGGATGATTTCAGTTTTTTTTTTTTTTTTAATTGCATTTTTGCTTTTTTTTTTTTTTAATAAATAAAATCATTTTTAAAAATATATGGAGATGTGCAGAACTTAGGAAATGCTGTCCCTGGTCAGGCACCACGTGCAGCCACACCAGTGGCTGTTTGCAGGACATGTCCAGAGAGGGGCACTGAAGGTATCTGCAGCACAAGTTTTATGGGGAACAATTAAGGGAGCTGGGATTGTTCATTCTGGAGAAGGGGAGGCTTAGAGGAGACCTCATTGCTCTCTACAAGTGCCTGGAAGGAGACTGGGGAGATGGCAGGTCAGCCTCTTCTTCCACATAACAGCATTAGGATGAGAGGTAACGGCCTTCAGTTGCATCTGGGGAGGTTCAGGTTGGATATTAGTAACAAATCATTCTCAGAAAGTGGCAGTGTATTGGCACAGGCTGCCCATGGGACTGGTGGCATCACTGTCCCTGGAGGTGCTCAAGAGACACATAGATGTGGCACTGAGGGACATGCTTAGAGTGTATGGTGGGGATGGGCTGATGGTTGGACTAGATGATCTTAAGGTCTTTTCCAACTTTAACGGCTCTGAGAGGTGGGCAGGGTGTCACCGTGCACTGGGGGGCACCTAACTGAATATGGAACCAATGTCTTACTGCATGGAAACACCAAGGTTCCACACAGTCAGAATGTTTGGGGCAGAGTAGGTTCTGAGAAAACTTCCACTTCAGCGTCCACTTGAACATCGTGATTAACTGGGACAATGCCAACAGGTGTTCTCAGAGCAAGCCATTACTTGCCTTGGGAGTGTTTGTGGTCAACTGGAGCAAGCACACCTCTCGTTTCCCAGTGCTGCCAGAGCGTCACAGCAAGCCTTCGGGAGGCTGGGTTTACAGTGCGGGCGGGTCTGTCAGAGAAAAACAAAGAACCGGCAGTAGCTTAAAGAGTAACTAGAAGCACTTTTTCGGGTGAGCCGACAACCGTGGTGTAGGAGGAACAGCGCCCGGCCTCACATACTGTGAGGGAAGAAAAAAATGTTGCCGTCTCCTTCGAGCCGGAATCGAACCAGCGACCTAAGGATTTCCGCAGGGAGCGCCACTACAGTCCTCCGCTCTACCAGCTGAGCTATCGAAGGGACTTGCTGCCTGCCGCTCCAGCACAATGTATCAACGTACTAAACGGCGGCCCAGCGGCGCATGCGTAGCGTCCCAAGATTCTGTTGAGGGAACTGGCTGCACCCTGCGCTCGTGGTGCGGTGGGGCAGGAGCTGGCGGGAGCGCGAGGAGATGCGGCGCGTGCCGAGGCTACACAGAGGAGGTCGTGAAGAAGGAAGGCGGCGGCCCAAGCGTCCGGGGTTGGTGGGCTCTAGGATGCGGTGGGGAAGAGCCCACAACATGTCGGGCCAGTGGCGCAATGGATAACGCGTCTGACTACGGATCAGAAGATTGTAGGTTCGACTCCTGCCTGGCTCGTTTCTTTTTTTTTTTTCCCCTCCCCGACTTGCACGTATAGTAGAGTTGGTTTCTTTTATCACGAACTCTTTGCTTAGTACCGGTGCGCGCCCAGCGGAGAACTGTCTCCCGGACCCTCTAGCGCAGCCACCGGCAGCCGCGTTCTGGTACTTCCCAATTTGGGAGTTGTGTCTTTAAGTGGAAAAAAATAGGTTCTTTTTTGTGTCTTTTTTATTGTGTCAAACGGCGCTGTGCTCCCAACACCACACAAGCAAGGAAGGTTTTGCTGCCAATTCGGAGGAGACCGCCGAAGGCTCAGCATCTGTTCCGCAGTCACCTGGTCACAAAGCAGCTGCAAGGCAAGACGCAGCGGCAAAACGAAGCGAGCCAGGCAGGAGTCGAACCTACAATCTTCTGATCCGTAGTCAGACGCGTTATCCATTGCGCCACTGGCCCCGCACAAGAGACCGTGTTGAGCCGCCACACCCTCAGCAAGCTGTTGGGTTAGCCCCAGTATTACGGCGGTACGCAGCGGCGCCAGGTCGTACTCTGCGCCCCGCGCAGTGCCGCGGAACGACAACAGAGGCGTGAGGACCGCGTGGCACCGTCAACCAGCCCCTCTGGCACGCGCACATCTGCCAGCAATGAGAGGCACCCCCGCCGTGCGCATGCGCCGGCCCGCTGCTTGCAGAATGCGCATGGTCAGCACGACGCGCAGGGAGGGGCGGGACCTTGGGCGGCCGCGGGCCAGTGTTACGTAGGTCCCTTCGATAGCTCAGCTGGTAGAGCGGAGGACTGTAGTGGCGCTCCCTGCGGAAATCCTTAGGTCGCTGGTTCGATTCCGGCTCGAAGGAGGCGATAATATTTTTTCTCCTACTTTTTGGGGAGAGTTTGAGAGTTTTGTGATTCCTGCATTCCCACAGCTGTTACCCGCCAGAAGCTGACTGCAGTTTAAAACGGCCTTGCTCCAGGCCAGCCGAGTGCTGCTTGCTCCCTGCCAGGGATCCATTATACACGTGGTAGTGTGCTTGCTTGGCATGTACTGAATAATAAAGCACTCATATTCTGCTTTTTTTTTTCTTCCTGTCTTATGTTCTATTATATTGCTGTCCTTTACCCTCTTTTCCTTCATGTCTTTTCATTACAGGTGCTACAAGTGTGCAGAAGAATACACTTGACAAGCCACTTCCTGGCTGAGAAAGAGGACGTCTGTCTCGAAGCAACCGAGTGTCTGCATTGTAGGGGAAGAAAGGCAGTTTTCTCCTTCAAAAGAACCTGGAATGAATGTTCTCCACGTGAGAGAGTGCTTTTCAGATACAAGTGCAAAGAAGGCCTGCTACCTGTGGAAATAAGAAAGGCAGGAAAATTGTCAGTCAGCAGACAAACAGATCGAGCTCAGCCAGAGTCAAACCTCCAGGCTTGTAGTATGAAGTTAAGCACTGTATGCGTTGAACCACTGGCCCGAGATGAGGACTCTGTTAATTAGTACATTTTTAGGTACTCATATTTTTAGGTGTACTTTTTTATGTACACACATCTCCTTTTCCTTACAGCATGATGCAAGTACACACCTCTTAAGAAGAACCTAGGAGGAAGGCAGAGCAACAGGGGCATCGGGAAAGCAGAGAATGAGGGGAGACATCCATTTCCTTCAGCGTCCATCATCTTACACAGCAGCACACACCAACAGTCAAATCTGAATTTACAATCCAAAACATTCCTTTGCTACTCTCCAGTGTGTGACAGGGCACCAATTCCACCTTGGCCCATAAGAGCAGGTTTTCATGATTAAGATTCACCTTTTTTTGTACATAAATATCTTTGCCCCTTATTTCCTTCAGAAGTTCATACAAACTCTTGCATTCCTTTTTACGCATTTGGCACTTCCTCTTGTTCCTGTTTCTAAGGTGTAGTGCACAAAATAAAAGCACACTCAGAATCTCATCTCTTCTACATCTTGCAAGCTGGCCAGTTTGAGACCAGACGCTTTTTCTCTCCTACCCAAGAAGTATAGATACAAATGATTTTCTGTGTAACTGTATGTTACCTGTAATGAAATGCAAGATGGGGGAAGATAAATAAATAAATGTTCATTGGAATGAAAGCCAGGACAGAAAAACAAAGAGGAAATGAGCACCCCCACACCTCAAAAAAAACCAAACAAAAACAGAAAAGAAGTGTGCATTGAATGTATTGACCTCAGGACTTGCAAAAGAAAGAGGTTGAGGAACTGGCACAGGCTGTCCAGGATGGTGGTGGAGTCACTGTCGCTGGAGGTGTTAAGAAACACGTAGATGTGGCGTTCACAAACATGGTTAGTGGGCATGGTGGGGATGGGTTGATGGTTGGACTCAATGCTTTAAGAGGTCTTTTCCAACCTTAAGGATTCTGTGATGATTTTAGCCTCTCGAGCTATGTCCCTATTAAATTAATGCATTAATATAATTGTTTGGCTCAGCTTTCCTGATGTCTAGGATGTGCTTGTGTTTAAATAACTGCATATCTAGTGTTGGGATAGTAGAGAAGTTTAGTAAGCACTTCATTTAGGTATCTGAGTGGGAAAGGACCAGTGGCAGAAGGCAGCTTGCAGGACCAGCCAGTACTGGGCTGGATGTTCCTCTTGGTCTGGCAGAAAAAAAAATAATAATAATAAATAAAATATATTAAAAAAAAAAATAAAATTCCAGCGAGCCAGGCAGGAGTCGAACCTACAATCTTCTGATCCGTAGTCAGACGCGTTATCCATTGCGCCACTGGCCCCGGGCGCCGACGGCGGCACGGGCGGTGTTGGGTCGCAGGGCGGGGCGAGGCGCTGCAATAACTGGCCTCGGGGTCCCCGTGTCCCCGTCACTGAGGGGAAAGTGATGTTCGCCAGTTCGGGGTGGAGAGAGCCCAGGGAGAGAGATAGGGATCCCCTCGGAGTTTAATAACATTTTGGACTTCTAGGAGCTAGAAGAACTGAAAGACTTCTAGAACTTGTAGGGGATACTTTCTGCCTGCAGTAGTAGCAGACTGGGTGTGGGTGAGCTGCTGGCAGCCCTCCTGTGACAGCTTCTGGGTGCTCTTTGGTTACTTTCTCTACAGTTGTCCAAGGCTGACATAAACAGGCCTGTTCTGGAGAGAGCCCAGCTGCTGAAAGCAGGCTCTGTGTGGTGTTTAGCTTTAGCTTAATTAGGCAAAGAGTTAGCAAGCGCTGGACATTTTGGAACGTGGTAAGACATGAATGGCTCTTCTTTCCATTCCGTAGGAGAAGGGTGAGATTCACACCATCTACTGCCAGGGAAAGTGCCAGTAGCTGCTGGAGACAGACATTAGTCAGCACAGCCCTCTGTGAACACACATGGCTGCTGTCCCTCCCTCAGCAGTGGTGGTTTTGTCAGGTTGCTGCCATGAGCAGAGAGCCCTGAGCATTGTGTTGCTGTGCTTTGCATGCCGCCACAGCAAAGTTAGAGCAAGTCCCTAGCCTAGTTGATAAGAACAAGCTGGTTTAGTTTCATCCTTCACTTTGGATAGTTCCTGAACAGGCTCCGGTGTAGGGATGTGGTTTTGGTTGCAAACATTGCTCTGGACTGTGAGTGAACATGGATGTAGGCCCTCTGCTCAGCCACAAGTCCTGTCCTTATGTTGGACACACAAACAGATGGTGAGAAGATCTAGTTTCTCTGAAGAAAAGGCTTGACTTGCTTATGAATGCTCCTTCAAGTTATGGACCATCTTGTGTGATACCAAACATACTATGTTCTGGATAGCAAAGAGGGCAGGCCACTCTAGCACTTTCTTGATTCCGAGTAGAAAATATTGCTTCACCTCCACTGCACAAAGCCTCACAACTCAGCTTGTCCCCGCTCTAGTTGTCTGTGGACACTTCCAGCATCTGAGTCAATTTGATAATTAAGCAAAGTGCATAATTTCCCACAGGCAAGAGAGGTGAATCAGCTCATTTGGTGCAAACAGGAGGACCACACCTTGCAGCCAGTGGTGGTGCAAAGAAGGAGAGAGAGGCAGGGGCTCCCCAATCCCGGTGACTAGAGCAGCTCAGCTGCTTGCAGTTGCTTGTGAAACAGGAGGTCAATGCTGAGATGACAAAGCAGAAGACAGATACTGGGAGTAGGGTAGCTGGGCAGCCCAGGGAATAAAGCACAAAAAGTGGAGAAGGTATCCAGTAGGTGAGCCACTGTGTGACTCCACAGACACCTTACTTTCAATCTGTTATCTCTGTCTTCTTTCTGTTTTCCTTCTTGCTCTCCTTATGTTTTGCAGGTGTTAGTAAGGTGGGCGGAGAAGATGAGGACAGATTTGCCTCAGGCCGTTGCAGGGAGGTGGGTGCTGAGTAGCCCCTTCATAAGCAGAGACTTGCAAATAGCTCTTTTTCTGCAGATGGGTTTAACTTTTATTCCCCTGGGTTAATCATGGAAAACCACAAAGTGAATGAAAGGGTGTGAACATGTCTAAATTGCTGCTAGGCATTTAATAACAGGAAAAATGTAATTGCAAACAGAAGTTTGTAAAGGTAGGAGTAGCGCCTTTTCCCAGCTGGGTAGCTTGGACTCGCAGTTACTCTCCCACTTGGCAGTCAGACACGTCCTCCACCACCCGCCTAGGCCAGGCAGAATGTCTGGATCCCACCTATTTGCTCAGAGCCCAGACAGGGCTACAGCCAAAAATAATGGCCTCAGGCAAAATCTTGGTCATGCCTGGAGAAAGCTGGAGTCTGAAAAAGGAACACAGGCTAGTGGCCAGGGGAAGGAATTAATGCAGGTAAGAAATGAAAAGGGGGTGCAGGCAGGGAAGGACATGTGCCTGACAGCATACTGCTAAACACTTTGGTGGCTGCTCCTAAACTTCCTATTGTAGCTTCTTTTCTCACTGAAGGGAGTTTTCAGCTTTCTTCTTGCTCAGCCCATAAAGCAAGAACCACGCTCTCTTACCACCCCATAAATCCTCCAGCAGCTCCCTAGAAGCTCCCGAGTTTTGCATCTGAACCCATTCTCATTGACAGCCTTTCTTTCTCCCATCTTTAGAAGAGACCTTCTGGCTATTGCTTGAGCACGGGGGTCTTGCAGCCAAGAGAGGGCACGTGCAATAATACTTTGGATGTTGTGGAGAACAAGCTGGCAACTGAGAGACTTGTAAGGTGCCCCAAACTCTATGTGGAGATTTACCACATCCTTTGGCAAGGAACGAGTCATTTGTATCCAATTACACTGAAATCATGCTTAATTCAAGACAGGTTAAGACAAAATGCAAATAAAAACATTTGCTTACAGCTGTCAAGACAGATAAACCTTTTAAAAAGGTAGGTGGAGAAATGAGAGAAAACCAGACTTCAGTTACTTGCTTTGAAGATTAAATCAGCAAGGCCATTCCCTCCTATCCTGGCATTTTGCTGCAGGCTGTCTTGACACGCTGAGCAGAGAGCAGGGAGCCTATTTTCTTCCTGTTTTCCTCCACACCTTATACTTCAGGCTATGTTGACCAAGAAGTGTTTCTTCATAGGGGAACAAAGTGCCTCTCATATCTAATTTCCTTGTAAAAAAAAAAATAAAATTCACTCCAGGGAGGTCCCCTGATTTAACATGGAGCTCATCCTATTTGGACAGGACACGCTGACCCTTTTTCTCAGCAAAAATATGAATGACTTCATTCCTTTAGCATTACCTGGCCAGCCAACAATACCTTGACTGAAAGGCTAAGGGAGAGTTCTATGATGGGAAAGACACTGGCTTGAAGCTGAAAAGCCACGATTTTCCTTTTTTCTTCCGTTCCCTTTCCATTGTTGTTCTGTAAAAAATGTAACAATCTCTCCTTTCCTCTGCCTGCTGTCACTACTCCTATGGGCCTGTGGCAAAATGTGTGTGCCTCACAAGCCTTGTTCTGAAGGGAATGTCTTGATTCAAGTTAGTTCTGGGGTCAGGATAGAGCAGAGCTGTTTCTGCCTCAGCAGCAGACTGCTCTTTTGTTCACAGGACGTGTATTTTCAATCCATTATGTTAGTGGAAGTGGATAAAGAACCTGTAAGTGTGGAAGCAAGTTGCTGTGACGCTGCAAAGTGGAAGAGGTAGGAGAGTTATGCAGGGCTTTGGGGTATCAGTAGTATAAGAGCTTATTCAGTGTATAAGAGCAGTGCTGACTCAGTGTATAAGACATCCTGGGGCTTATAGCTGTGCCTACATGCATTCTTGTTCCTCACCATGTTGCTTTTCATATCTTCATACCTATGTTTTCCTCTGCCAGCTTTCTCTCTCCAGTTTTACAGAGACATCACAGGGACCATGCAAAGATACCCATCCGTCAGCTTGTGGCAGTTTTCTTGCTAAGCTGAAAGTAAAGGCACCCCTGCAGCATGTGAGGCTTGGGGAGGAATGGAGATAACAGCAGCCCAAGCTGGAGAACAGAAACAGACATATTTCCCCCAGAAATGATTCCCAGCTATAAAGTAAGGAAAAGGATTAAAGCAGGATCACTAGAAGAAGGTGTTTCCTGCTCTGTATTTTGGCCCATTCAATTGCTTTATTTCTCCATTTCCAGTCTGGTGTAACCTGTGAGGGTCAATGTAAAGAAAATTTCATGAGTCACCAGAGGGAGTGTGGGAGAATTGTCACCTTCTTCAAGATTAGTTGATAATTGAGTGGGTGACACCTGACTTGATAAAGGGACATTTGTACTTCCCTGGAGTGATTGAAAGGTCAGCGATAGCCATGCCTCTTGCAGCCAACATGGCTGCAGCCAACATGGCTGCAAGAGCAAGGTGAGTACCTGGAGAATAAGAGTGGCTGAGGTATGATGACAGAAGTAACTGGGAATGCTCTTCGGCATGGAATAGGACTTCAGCCCCTGGGCTTGATTCCTGACATTCCTCAAAATGTTGGTCTGGAGGGTCTGATAAAAAACCCAGTGATGGGCAAGATATCCACCCAAAACTCTCTCTCTTGTGAGCTGGAATTGAGCCAATGACTGAGGATTATTCCGAAAGCACCATGGCTCTCCTTTGATAGCAAGGTCAAAGCCTTTGAAGAGGTACCAGAAGTTTAATTTGTTCTGTGGCCGAATGACTCACTGTTTCCCATTTCCTTTTCTGCTTTCTCTCAGCCAGAATTGAAAAGGCTGGCTCCTGGAAAGCGAAACAACTGCAGTATGGTGGGAGATGGGGACTCAACACTGCACATACAGATGCAGGCTGATGTGCTTGAGATGGTTCTTGAAGTAACAATCTAAAAGAATATTAACCTAATATACTGCTGCTTGGTACAGTGAACACAATGTCACAATGGATGGCATCTCTGATCATAGCTTAAATTGTTTTTGTTCAATTCCTGGCTGGTTTGAAGGCACTTCTGCCAGCTGCTGTCATTGTGTTCTTCCATGCTCACATGAAACACATGTGAGGGAGTGAGGGAAAGAATTTGGTTGGTAAATGTACAAAAGAGGAACTTGCTCTTCTAAGCTGATTTTCAAAGAAAAAAGGCATCAGCATTCAGAAATGAACAGTCATGCTGGTTTTGCTGTACATCTAAAGAGCATTTGCAGGGCAGAGGAAGACATGAAAGGAAAACAGAGATAAAATTGAAATACAGCAGAAAAAAAAGGCTAACAGACAGAGGTACTACCTCTCTCATAGTCCATGTGCTAAGCAGGTGCTCCACTATGTCTGGTGATGCCTTGCTGTCTGAAAACCTTCCTGCTTCCACACCACATATTTCTGTTTAACTGTAATAGCATAAACCTCGATCCTTTATCTCCCAGCTTTACTCTGTCCTGGAGGAATGACCCTCAGGACGAGGAGGGATGAAAACATGTAAACAAGTCAAAGGACCTGGGACAGAGTCTAAGCAGGTCTTTGACATGATGTGAAGTCATATGCTGAGAATAACCTTGAAATCAGCCTTTCCTTTGAATTGCAGACCTAAGGATTGTCCTGGAGAAAAAAACACTTGTATTCCTCTGCTCTGCCAGATGAACTTGGAGGCAGCAGACTGAAATAGCCTGTGAGAGGCTGATGTTGAGTGAACGAGGGCTGGGGAGAAATGTGACTCTGGCCAGGGTTGTATCTGTGTGAAGTGATGAGCTGACGCCAGCTGGGAAGCTGGAGCTGGATTTGTGCTGCAAAACACAAATCACTTCCCCATTGACCATTGCTGTCGTTTCCTAACAACAGAGCTATGGGCTGTTATGGACAAAGTAGAAATGAAATCTGTCCTCTGGTCAAAATTCCTAATGCTGAAACTCTGCAATTATTTTTCCTTACATTGTGGCAGGCTTGGGAGGTCCCCAACTACTGTTGTTTCTGGGCTACCCCAGATGGGTTACCTCACTATCACTGCACTAGCTCATCCTTCATTAACCCAGTGCTCAATTCCTATGTTATTCCATGAAATGCAAGAACAACCTGGGGAGGAGCCAGTCATGCCTTCCCCTCTGGTAATAGGGGAGATATTTAGTGATGATCTACAGACTCCTATGGGATGCAGTGCTGTTATAGCCAAGGAGAGGGGAAAGGGCTGTAAAAGTGCTAAAAGTCTAAAGCATTTGGTCACTGCGTCTCCAAGAGGAAGCAGGATTGCATTCTCCCATTTCCTAACTGGTTTCATTTTATTTATAGCCTTTTCATTCGTGTCTCTGGGCATGTTTCTGCAGCACATATTTCAGTGTGTGGAAAACCAAGTCTGTTATCTGTGAAACTTGTCCGTAGCCCTGGAGAGAGCCTATTTTTAGATGGATGGTCATGTAGGGCACTTTCTGCCCCGCACAGTAGTTTGAACATGATTTTATGCCTTGCATGTGAAGTTTAGACCTCTTTGTAGCAGTAGTGTGTCGAGGGTCTGAGGTACACAAAAGAGGATGAGGATTGGGGACCTTTGGGCTTGCAAAGTTATGTATGAGCGAGAGAGCAGCTGAACAGTAATGTTGTATTTGTTACTCTGCTGCATAGGCAGATGTCTTTTCAGACTCACTCATTTTGAGAGCTTTGAGAATACAGGAAATTACAGAGAAGATGATTTCCTGTGTGCAGAGGGTTGTTTTGGAAGATGTCATTACCTCCTGTAGTAGTCCCCTGGAGGTGTGCAACCATCACCCAGTTGTTTCTAGAAAATCATATTGCACATGGGCACATTGCCTATCGTCGTGAAAAATAAATGCGTAAGTTGTATGCTAAGATGTATGGTAAGATATCAGAAGGTAACTGCTTTTGAAATCTCTTGTCTCTGTTGCAGAGGCTTTCTTTTGAGGCATCAGGTCTGGTATATCAAAGTGTAGGTTTGGTATTTGTTCAATGATGTTCAATGATGTTCAATGATAGCAGTAAAATCATGAAAGACAAGATACCATTTGCAGTTGGTGCTTCTATGGGTAGGAGGTGGGGTGGATGGAGGGGAGATAGGATATTCCTCTACCCCCTTAGAATATCTGGCTAAAAATACAAATATTTGTAGTCAAAACAGGCAGAGTTAGTATAACTGGGGAGGAAGAGGCATTGCATTGTCATTTTAATCTAAATCTTATGTTCAGGTGGCAGAGATGGAGACAGCCACCTCATCATTTTTTGTTAGGACATTACATTGTGGGGGCAACCAGGAGTTCTCAAGTGGCTGTTTTGCGGGAGACACAGGAAGGTGGGTCTGGGGTTCTCCCCATGCAGCAGTTGGTGGGGCCAGAGATGCAGTCTTGTTCTTGCCTGGGCAAGGAGTCTGATGCTTGCAGAGCGAGCCTTGTCCTTGCTGAGCTTTATGGCAAGATAAGCCATGCAGGAGATGCCTTCTGGTGAAAATACACTTTTCCCTTTGTTTTCTGGGCACATAAGAGACAGAGGACAGATTTTCTATGACTGACAGATGAGAACTTGATGACGCTGGTACAGGATAAGAGGTCTCAAAGGGAAATTCTATGAATGTAAAACCCAGGGATGTCATTACGGCATTGAAACTTGAATCTGGACATCACTCAACCTCTCCTTCCTCCTTCAAATTCCTCTCCTAACCCCTCTACTTTGCAGTCAGCCTTCCAGGCTCTCCTGGCCTTCAGTCCACAGCCCACAAGCTGTGATACACTACAAAAATAGAGGAGTTGGAAGAAAAGCAAGCATAACTCTAGGAGCTAGTTTCTGGTTGTGTCAGCAAGGCCAGGAGACACTCCCAGGCAAGCTATGCTGCAAAAAGATATGACAAAAGAAATATCCTGGCAACCTTCTTGGTGATGGCTGGCAGACATCCAGGGTCTTTGTGCATGAGTGGAGCTAAGGCAAATCCTCTAGTCCCATTTTGTTCCACTGAGAAATAGATTGGCTTGGTGCAGAGAGCCATGAGGGCTGGTGGGTGCAGATGCCAGCAGACATACTGCACAGATGCATCAGACAACCAGTTAACAGAACCAGTTAACAGAAGATGTTAGTGAGTTATCACAGGTTAGCATAATTTTCTCAGAATTACATCCCAGGCACACAGTGCACCTTAAGAAGTGCCTTTGTTCACTGACCCAAGTGTCCATGGGTTTTCCTGCATCGCTGTACGCTGTATGCAACTATCTCTACACAGCGGCATATCTAGCCCTCAGCTTTTCTTTGCAGAGTTTTGCTGTTTCTGCCTGTGCCACAGGCTGGAAGCATCTGCCTCACCATGCAGAGAAAGCTTTCCTCACCCAACACAAAGCTCCTTATTTATGCGAGTTTTGATGTGCAAGGGGCAGCTGATGCAGGGACAGGAGGATCAGCATGAGGCCTTCAGATTCCTCCAGACACCAGTCACCTCTGACCTGACCACGGGAGAACTATCCTCTTGTTGCTGCCAAGAATGACCCTGCCCATCCTGCCAAAAGCCCCAGCTGTCTGCCGCTCAGCTGCTGGAACAGCTTTCCCCTTTCAGCTCCTGAGATCTTGCCTGCACTGGGGAGCTGGAGCAAAGGTGTGACTTCAGACCAGGGTAACTAAACTTACAAATTTCTCATCAAAGCAGGACTTCAGAAAAAGTTAGTTGTTTTTATGGGGCTGCTGACAAATTTATAGGTGTAGGTGAAATTCTGGCTTGGTGGGCTGCAAGTGGGCACAGAATTTAACTCAAATGCTTACAGCGTGCAAGGCACTGAAGATAAAAGCTGGTCAGTAATACACTGATTTTAATTGGATCTGTTGTCACTGCATGCAGAGAATATTACTCATTTTTCACGTGGAAATCAATGAAAACCTTCACTTTTATATCTCCCTGAACTGCACGGTGTGCAGACCGGTGTTGCATACAGATAGAGAGAAATGAGGTCTGCCCAGGACACACAGGAGATTCATTCAGCCACTGTATAAGGCATGTCATAGCCGAGCACTTCTAGGTTAAAAGTTTACATAAACACAAGAGCTTTCTGGAAGACCCTTAGTGGAGAAGGTATTGATTAAGATAGCAGACAATATACTGATTGCATGTGCAGTACAGTGGCAAAGTGATTTTATACAGTACATGCGGGGACTCTGGCTTAAAGTGAGGATGAGATATTTATTACTCGTACAGTTGTGCGATAAAATTATTGGCAAGTGGAAGCACAGATGGCTTTCCCTTAAGATCAGGCATCACATGCCACAGATTATCTGGGAAATTGTCATTTTAAAAATAACTCTAGAACAAATGCCAAGCTGAGAGGGATACTGGTGTCTAATAAACAGACACAAACAGCAGTGCCCAAAACCAAAATGCATTTGAATTACACTACGCAGAGAGAGAGAGAGTGTGTACAATTAGTACTTATTCTCTAGCAGTACAAATTAAAGCTTTTCATACTGTAATTCTTCTGTCTCTTTCTCATTAGAAAATTTAGATAGTGTTTTTGGGACATATTTAAGCTACTAGATTGAACAGTCACATTAAATTCTTGGTTCCTAAAAAAATCATACTGGAAGAAAGTTAAGTGCAGTTATTGGTAGGCAGTGCTTTCAGCTGGTTTGTAAGGCAGTGACATGCTTACACCTTGAAGGATCTGAGCCCGAGAGCAGCCATCTCTCTTGTTGTATTCTCCAGAAATTTCACATGCTCCATGCCTTGGAAGGGCCAACTCCTGGAGCCTCCTGAAACAAGAGCAGCACAGCAGATTGCTCACTGCAGCCTCAGCTCTGTGCTCAGAACGATGACTATATAACGCAGGAGTAGTGGCTATCAGTCTGGGCAGCAAGCATGCTTTGGTCCTGTGAAGATAAGGGCTGCTCAGATAGGCTTATCACTCGGCTGCTCCCAGGGGTGAAGGCCACCATGTGTGAGTGAGGAGAGCCAGGGCTCTGCCACTGCCCCCCCAACCCCTGGAGCTGTCACCTGTCCCAGCCTATCCTCCTCTCATAGCTTATATGGGCACGGCAGAATGGCATCCCGTGACGCTGTGCTGCTAAAAACAGCCCCGGCTCCCTCCGGCCCCTTCAAACAATGTCCTCCAGTGAGCGAAGCCCAGAGCGCTTCTGATCGCACCGGAGCCTTGGATTTATTTCAAGGAAAATTCACACGGAAACTGAGCAGGGACACCGTGATCCTGAGCATATGCCCCTGGAAAAGCTAGGGATGAGCACCTCTCTGGGCTACAAGTCCTTCTCCAAAGAGCAACAGACCATGGATAACCTGGAGAAGCAGCTGATCTGCCCCATCTGTTTGGAGATGTTCACCAAGCCGGTGGTCATCCTGCCCTGCCAGCATAACCTGTGCAGGAAATGTGCCAGTGATATTTTCCAGGTAGGTCCATTCCCATGGAAAGCTCTGAAGATTCGGGCAGCACTCAGTTGAATGAATGGAAAAGCTGAGTATCGCCCGGCTCAGTTGATTGGTTTTTGTAGATGTTGAGGCTGGGGGGGCTGCCCTGGTGCTTTTGAAGGAGCTGCATTATCTCTAGCACAGATCACTGCAGCACTGTGAGCCTCATCCAAATGGCTTCAGCAGTTTCTCCCAGTAGACCTTTAGATATTTGCTTTGAATGGTTTGACTCAGAGTTCCTAGGGCTGGTAGGGCAGAAGAGGGAAGAGAGATGTGCCCTGATTTCATCAGATTTTGGTCTGTCATGCGCCAAAAACGATGCCTTGTTGTCAAAATACATTTTGGTAAAGCTGCACGTGGCCTTACTCACCTCTTCTTGTGCTGCTTGGCAAGAACAGGCCTCGAACCCCTACCTGCCCACCAGGGGAGGCACGACTGTGGCTTCGGGAGGCCGGTTTCGCTGTCCTTCCTGCAGGCATGAAGTGGTCCTTGACCGCCACGGCGTGTACGGGCTGCAGAGGAACCTGCTGGTGGAGAACATCATTGATATATACAAGCAGGAGTCCACAAGGTAACAAGGGAACTTGTACTCTTCATGGGAGATCTGCCACAAAAGCAGACACCACTGGGGTTGCTGTGGTGTCCTTCTGGTCTTTTTGTTTGTCAGACAGGAGGTTTATTTGTTAATTTCTCTCTTAGAAATACAGAAAGGGGTTGTGTTGCTGTGCATGCCTGCTTGCTTGCTGTGCAGTGAAGTCAGCTCTGAAAGCAGTATCCAGATAGATGCTGGATTTCCCTGCTTCCACTTATGGAAGACAACTGTCATTTTCATTCCCTTGAGCAGTACTTACCCGTAGTCAACAAAGGTATTCTCATGAATGAGGGAAAAGTAGCTAGATTCATGTTGTTTATTTTATAAGCTATTCAAACAAACATATTTCTCTTTAACCCATGTGTTCACATGCTAAAGGAATTGGATTTCAGACCTTATTAGAAAATCCTAAGGAATACACAAGGAGATAGCTGAATTGCACCCAGAAAATACCCTGGATCATAACATTACATTAAAACACAATAAAAAATTTCAACTTCTGTCAGCTAGGAACAGGAACACATGAAATCGAGTCTTATTTAGGATTCCGTAGAAGTGAAAGAACAGCTAGAAATATTATGTATCAGAGCTATGGTTATGTATTAGAATCCCAGGGCAGAGGAACAGGTTAATCCTAAAAATTCTCCAAATGTTAAGTGCCTCTAATGGATACGTTAGGAATCCAGCAGTAGAACAACATCTCATGTGTCTTTCCCTATGCTGGATTGGGCACAGGCTACCACACTGGGGAACATAACAGGAAGAAGGTGAAGGCTGGTCCCAGGCCACTAAGCAAGCAGCTCTCACCCAGTGATGCAGGCTGTTGTCACCAGTATGCACTTGTAGGGCCAGGTTTGTAAGGCAGGGTATTTGGACATGTCCTGGCCTCCTCCCACAAGCAGCTGGGCTTTGCAGGGATAGCAGAGATTATATCACTGAAGCAGGTAGACTCAAGCACTGGACCCAGCTCCTTGGGTGGCTTGGGGCACTTCTATCTTCCTCCAGCACAGAGGTGGTTTTGGAGCACAGCAGTGGCTTTGGCTATTCCTGGCTGTTTGAGTCCTCGCAGAACAGTTGTAGCTGCACATGGATTTGAGCTCTAAAACACTGGAGAGCATGAAGTTGGCTCAGAATTGTTCTTTATGCTGCCCTTAGCACTCTGTGGCCAGGGAAGGTCATCTATGCTCATGTGTGTCATTGATATCCAAGTATTATTTGAGTCAGGAAAATATCTGAGGAAATGAATCAGCAGAGTGGTGGGTTTTGCACTCAACCAAATAAGCTGGACACTTATGGCCTCATGTCTTATATTTCTTTTTCCAACTCAAGGGTTGTATTAAACTTAAACAAAAAATATGAAAACTTCAGCTCAGTGTTCCTATGTATTTCATGGGCAAACAGAACCAATTTCAGTTAAATGGAAATGTAAGGGATTTAGTAGATTTAGTAGATCTTTGAAAATTCTTCTAAAACGAAATCAGAGAATGACCACTAAGATCACCTGGTCCAACCATCAAACCATAACCACCATGACCACTAAACCATGTCACTTAATGACACATCTACACATTTCTTGAACACCTCCTGGGACAGTGACTCCACCACCTCTCCAGGCAGCCTGTTCCAGTGCCTCATCACACTCTGAGAGGAATTTTGTCCTAATACCCAACCTGAACCTACCCTGGCATAACTGAAGGCCATTACCTCTTGTCCTGTTGCTGTTACATGGAAAAAGAAGCTAACCCCCACCTTGCCACAACCTCTTTTCAAGCAATTGAAGAGAACAAAAATACAACATCATGAATAAGAGGGGAGAATAGGAAAAAATATAATCACGAATGATGTATTTGCATAGATACCTGTCTGGTGCCCCTGTTTGCTTAATCTTTTCAGGTGTTTATTTAACCTTCATGAATGTCCTCAGAATTAAAATAATTATCAGAGTTACATAGCAGCAACAATGCATAACAGCATTATCTAAACTATTTAGCACTTTGTAGGCTTCAGCTGCTTATCTCCCTCTGCCTAAAATTCCTCAGGCTCCCATTGGTTGTGTGAGCAAGATCTGCCACTGCTTTACCCTGTGTTGTCCCAGTAAAACAAAAAAGTTAAGGGAAATTGGATCTTCTCTTCCTTTTGTATCAGTTCCTCTCAGTCTGATGGCTGGTTCTGGCAGAGGTACATAGGAAGGAAGAGGTGTCACCTTTGTTTCTGTCCAAGACAGCCCTTCAGACTGGCAGCTCCTGTAACTTCCAGAAAAGGACCTTCTTCCCCAAGATATTCCTGCTGGTATAATTCACCATAACAACTGTACATGCCAGAACAGTGCCAGTTCCCAGCTTTTGCATGAGCTGAGGAGAGGGGTTGAAATCCAGATAAGGAGCAAGCTTTGTCTCCTGCTTAGGCAAAAATAATTTATCTCAAAAATATATATATATTTTTTTGTCCTAATTTTAGTTTCTGTATGAATTAAGGCATTTTTCTTCCAAAAATAAAAGCTGAGGGAGGAGTTGTGCCATCAGATGGGGAGGCTCTACCAAAGCTCTCTCAGGAAGCCGCTCTTATTACAAAAAGTTACATCACTTTTTTGTCTTTTATCATACTGCACATCAGACTCCAGCCGATGACAGCATAACCTGTTGCCCGATTTAGTATCTATTAGCAAGACAAGGGGAAAAATATTCAAGCAGGATGTGACTCCTGCAAAGCTTTAAAGGAGAGCAAAGTGCTGAACCCAACAGAAATAAAGTTAACTAAAATATTACTCCAGTGTTTGAAAGTCTTTAGGCCACTGATCACCTGAACTTTCTGAGGAGCTGCAGGGGGCCTGCTGCTGCCAGGAAAGGATAGCTGCAGGAGGCTGCAGCTCCTCACAGTCTCTAATGAGCTCAGCCAGCTATTCCTAAACAAAGGGTGCTGGGGTCTCTATGTCCACTGGATCCAGCTCCAGGGTTTGTAGTGTGCTCCTCCCTTGCACCTACAAGGGACAGTACTAGGTGAAGGCTGGCCCTGCTGTGCACAGGTGGAGCAGCAGATGCAGCACAGCAGGGGCCAGGAGCCATGGAGAGAACAGTGTGTGGGCTCTGTAGCACTGGGGATCCACAGCAAGGCAGTGTGTCCAGCACCACCAGGAGCTGATACCTCAGAGGCCTCATCTCAAGCTCTCAACGGAGGCTGTGGCTGTCCAGTATGGGCTGTGGGAATACATGGGCTTTCAGGTAGGCTGGACCTGGGAGATGGACAGGTTTGTGCACGAGGGAGGGTCAGTTGCAATGCAAGGATGCTGCAGGAGAAGCCCCACAGATTTCACAGCAAAAGAGATTAGTATAGAGATCACCTGGATCTTCCCCAAGCCCCCATGGGAAGAGCTCCTCCTCAACTTCACCAGTGCTTTGCTTGGGTAGGAATTCACAGTAGTGGTGCATATGTATGTCACTCCAATCTTCAAGAAGCGTGGGGAGCAGAATTCAGGGAGCTACAGCCTGATCAGCTTTACACCAACATCTGGAAAGATGTTGGAGCAATCTCTCCTGGAATGCATTTTCAGAATCTAAAAGATAAGAAGGTGATCAGAAGTAGTCAGTGTGGATTTGCAAAGTGCAATTCATGCCTGACCAACCCAACAGCCGTTTGCAAAGAGATGACAAACTCAGTGAACAAGAGAACAGTGGGTGTGGTTTATTTAGATTTTCAACACTGTCTCTCATAATGTCCTTATTGACAAATTGATGAAATAATGTCTAGAGTGGACAGCGGACAGTGAGGTGGACTGAAAACTGGCTGAATTGCCAAACCAGCAGGTTATGAGGAGCAGCACAAAGTCAGGTGGAGACCAGGTGTAGCTAGAGGTTGATACTGAGGCCAGTGCAGTTTAATACTGTCATTAATGACCTGGACAATTGGGCAGGAGATTACCACTAGCAAATCTGCAGGTGATACAGAACTGGGAGGAGTGGCTGGCACACTAAGTGGCTGCTCTTCCTATCAGAAGGATAAATGGTTAGAGACATGGGACAGTAGGAGTTTCATTTAGTTCAACTAAGGGAAGTGCCCAGGATGCAAAGGGATGTATGCAATGGGAGTGGAATTGTTTTAAGTCTGTGCCATTTAGGCCTGACTTGGTGAATAGGTTAATACATAAATAGCATTTTTTATACAAGATAGGCAGCTTCACTGTCAAGCTCAGCTGAATTTATTTTTAAGTGAGAAAGGAATGCGAGTATGAGGTCATAAATGTCACTCTAGATGTAAATCTGCATAAATCCACTTCTACATATCAATTTATTAATGTCAGTTTTGCTGAGGTCTTACTATATCTTTAATTAGAATATACTCCTTTGTGAGCCTAGTAGCTTTGAAATTCTTCACCAAATTATAGAATCATAGAATGATTGAGATTGGAGGGCACCTCTGGCTCCATCTGGCCTAACCACTGCTAAAGCAGGGACACCCAGAGCAGGTTACCCAGGCCCACATCCACGGTGTCACTGCACAGAGCCTGTCTCCATCCTCTTTGCATTCTCCCTTCAGGTATCTGTAGATACTGATGAGATCCTTATCTCCAGCCTGAGCAATCCCAGATGTCTCAGCCTCTCCTTACAAGAGAGGTGCTCCAGTCCCTTCCTCATCTTCATGGCCCTTTGTTGGACTCTCTTGTAGTGTGTAGCCCAGAATTGGACGCTACTCCAAGTGTGGTCTCTCCAGTGCTGAGAACTCTCCTCTCCATAGAAAAAGCACAACACCTGCCCATTAAGGTTCAAATCCAGTTTTAATGGGAAAGAATAAGTCTGTGTTACTCAAACGCAGACTTAGCATCTCAAAGAGCAGAGCCAGAGAACAAGAACATAAAGCTATTAGGCTGTTACAGCTACCTGCTAATTGTGGTCACAACCACATCTATGATGAATCTATTCTTCAAGAAAAGCTATGTGTCATTTTCCTACTGTCTATTTTTTGATCTTCCATTTCATAAGCAGCCGCTGTTTTACACTTAGGAGCGGCATTTCAGCTGTTGCTACACTGACATATGCATAGCAGATCTCCTCTGAAAACATCCCTCCTTTTGCAAAGCCTCAGAAGCAGGCTATAAATGTGTTTACTTCTAGGCTTCTGTCACTGCCTTCAGGGCCTGGTGGGTTCAGAGAGTTCTGCCAGGTTTCTTCCAGCTCCTCGCAGTACCTTTGAAGGCTGGCTACTTCTGGCCAGACTTGCTTGACACCATTGCCCTGTGCTATGTGTCTGTCTTTCGTGCAACTGGTAGGACTCCAGTGTCAAATAACATTCTAGTCATTTCTAGCCTTGTAAACATTTTCAGGAAGAACAGCTATTTCAGGCTTAATTAATCGCACTGATATTGTCTTTTATTACTCTAACATGTGGGCCCTTGCACTGGTGCACAGCAACCTGGATATTTTATGGGGTTTTTGCAGTCATTTGCAAACAACCTAAAGCATACTTTACAGCAGAGACACACCTTTTTTGACTAGTGTTGAAATGGTGCTTGATTTGACACACTGAGGGCCTTATGTAAATGTGCTGAAAATCTGTCCCAAATAATGCAAACTTCCTTTGGAAAGTTCCTTCTCATTTTATTTTTGTAAATTGTATTATACTGAAGATCATAGGTTCTTCCTAGAAATCCCTTCAATCCCAGTGCCCTCTTGAAATTAAAAAAAAACAAAGGTATGAGACACTTCCTTTATTGCTTGATTTTTTTTTACACTCATTTAATTGATCACATTCCGTTCAATTTTTTCTTAAGATAAGAAGAGGAAACTTGTACTTTGTTATTAAAAAATAAGGTCCATGTCCTCTCTACCAAGTTGTATGAAAAACTCTAATACATCATAATCTAAATAATTTCAGTAGAATGAATGACAGGTTGCCTCCTTGCAAAAATGGTCTAAAAAACACAGGAAAAAGCTTCAATTTAGAATGCCATTAAATTCTGTAGTTTCTGGAAGTATTTCTGACCAAGGATGATGACATATTTCTATGCTGTCATTGCTCCACTTGCTACAGGTGAGTCATAGTTCTCCATCCAGGCATTAGGTTATAATGAATAATACTGGAAGGATTTCTGCCACAGTAGAAGCTGCAACCTTTGGAGGTTTGAACCCCCAGGCACACTCCCTCCATCACTCTGCTACTCCCATCCAGTACCACACTGCCACACACTTACGTGCACAGGCTTAGAAAAGCATCAGCCTGCCCATACAGACTGGGACAGAGCTTTCTCTTACACTGGGCATGTCAGTTAAGTATCTTATTAAAGGAAGTTACAACTAAGTTGGTTCCTGTAATGGCAGGGATTGACTAGTGTGTACATGGCTGCATCATTTTGGTGAAGAGAAGATCGGAACTGAGGCAGTGAGTCTAGTGATGGCTCTTGGCTTAGCATAGGTGGGGGTCACACACTCTTTGTGTAACCCATAACCATGGTGGCTGGTACAATCAAAATAGCTACTGCTAAAAAGCTCAACAGTATACAGGATATAGAGTCACAGAATCTTTTGAGCTGGAAAAGACCTTGGGGATCACCAAGTCCAAACAGCTAGACGCATGCTGCACAGCTAAAATTAGTTTGTGTGAGACCTTATTTTGATTGCTGGCATGGTGTAAAGGCTGCAGGGACTCCGTCCCATTTGATATTGGCAGACCTGATGTGGACTTCAGAAGGATTGTTAGCAGAAATCATAGATGGTACACAAAGGCCCATTGACACCTACTTCAGTTTAGCTCCCCACATAGCAGCTTCACTGTTTCAAGGCCAAGTACCCAATATTTTGCATGATGAATCCTAAAGGAATTATGTATGTTTACTATTTCAGGCAAATGATGGGCAACATACTGACTAAAGTACATAGGTAGTCTAAGACCAATCTTTGTGAGGTTATTTACTTCTTTAAATATGAGTGAGAACTCAGTCACACTCCCAGTTCAGATCGCAATATGAAGTCACATTACTATATTCTTCTCACATCCAATCATGTCAGGATCTTAAACGGTACCTCTGCCTATTTAGTCATCCTTTGTGACAGCTTTAAATATACCACAAGTATTCAGCTCAGCCTCAGACTGCTGTGTGATTGTACCCTACATCATGTTGATACCCTCAGTATTATCATCAGAAACTTATGAGACCAAGTTTGTTTTAAACTTACTCTCTTTTGCAGGCCTGAAAAAAAGTGTGACCTGCCAATGTGTGAAGAGCATGAAGATGAGAGAATCAATATCTATTGTTTGAACTGTGAAATACCCACCTGCTCCTTGTGCAAAGTCTTTGGTGCCCACAAAGACTGTCAGGTTGCTCCTCTCACAAACATTTACCAGCAACAGAAGGTAAATATCTTTTTGTTTCTTACTATCTCCAGCAACTGAAGGGATCAACAGGAAGGTATTCCCATGAGCTTCCTGTAAGTTTCCACAGTGGCCTGAGGGTGCCTTTTTCATTCGTGTTTGAGAGTAAAGGGCTCACACAAATCTGTTGAAACTATTTAAGAGTACGGAGAAATAAATCTATGAGAAATCACACGGACGACTCATTTTTTCTTAGTACAGTGACTACACATTTTACACCAAGATTTAACATGAAACTGAGGATCTCCCTTTGGGGGTTCCTAATCTCTTTTTGTCACTGCTCTTAGAACAGTAAGTATGATTGCCAGCACAGGATGGAAAGAGAACAGACCATTACAAATCAAACTGCTATCTATCATGCACTTTTGCCTTTAAGCATCTGTTATAAAAAAGAAAAAAATAAGTGAAAAACCTCTGTCTGCAACTGAATGCAGGAATATTCGATAGTTGGTAGCACAGGAAGTACCGAACATCCTCTGCCCCTGCTGTCACCAGTAAAAGACTTGTTTATTTTTAATACAGTATTAATTTAAAACCTGACTCACTGGGTTATCCTCATGAGATAAACAGCTCATTTTTCTGGAGGGCCCTGGTTTGCCAAGCAATCAGACAGGCCAAGTTTGCAGTCCCAGCCTCCAACTTTGTCGCATGATACTTGTGTGTGAAAACTACAAATGAGAAGTTGCTTTAGAAAAGTACTTACAAGAATTGTTTTTGATCAAAAAAGGAGAGAGAAGGGAAGAATTTTCTTGGATAGAATCCATGCCCTCTTTCCATAGAAATTTGCAAGCAGTGGTTTCTTTCCCACTGTGCCTGTGGAATGTGGCTCTCATGCTCAAGGCTGAATGTGTAATCCAGAGGCTGAGGGACATATGCTTCAAAGGGCCCTTTTCAAAGCCGCAGAGGCCACAGACATCGTTGTCTTTGCGGCTAGATTACTACATCAGTATGCCAAGGGCTCCTTGTCCTCCTCTGAACTCTCAGTAAGTTCTGTAGAGAGTAGCTTCCTCCTCTAAAGACATCTCAGAGTCATCCCCATCTCCACACTTAGGTAATTTCCTTCTGTCACTTGTGGCAGGTACTTTCCTTCTTCCTCCACACAGAAGTCTCTGCCTCACCATTTCCAGCTCCTTCCTCCCTCCACGTTTTTCCTTTCCATCACACCACAGGGCCCTCCACCTTCCCACTGGTCTGGGTCTCCGTGAGAGGGTTCTACTGTATGCCTTGTGCTAGTGACTCTGTCTCCCTTTTCTCCCCCTTTTCTCCCTTACTTTCTGAGCACAGCTGCCAGCTCCACTGCCCTCATGGCAGAACCTCCATGGTACCCGTGGTCCCTACAGGTCCATGGACTGCCTTTTCTCCAGGCCTGAGACCTACAGTCCTTAGGGAAATACCACAGTGGTGTGGCTGGATCCAGAAAATCAAATAAAACAAAAAAGAAAGAAATTATTCTCTGTCAACAAGCCCAAATGGAATGTTTGAGAGTTCTTGAAGCATAGTGCTTTAGATAAAAGCATCTAGAAGAACCTCCTAGAAGAAAGTGCTTCCTCCTCTCCAAATCACAGCTTCTCCACTTTCAAAATGTCAGTGTTTTGATTGTTGTAGGAGAGGAAACAAACATCAAAATGCTTTTCCACGGTTCTGGTGAAAAGTGCAGCTAACACCTTAGTATGGCTCATTCATCCCCTGCTCCCTATCTTACATGGGCCACTCCAAAATGGGATGGTGGATGGCTGGCTTCCAGAGCCCCCAGACTGTCTAACACCCTCTTTCCTGCTCTCTTCTCACTACCAAGTCCGAGCTGAGTGACGGCATTGCAGTCTTGGTGGGCAGCAATGACAGAGTGCAAGGGATAGTCACGCAGCTGGAGGAGACATGCAAGACAGTTGAGGTAAGTATCATTCCTTCTCATGCAGTTATGTTAGCATGGATTTGCAGCTTTTAAACTGGTGGTAATGATCACTCTACTTTTACTCACTTTACCCAGATGGGTTCCCATATCATTTTGAAAAACCTATGGCTTTATGTAGTACCAGTTGTAGTGCCTCATCTAAAGGATGTGTCTTGCTCAGCAACCTGCCCCTGGCACTGACCCTGTGACTGAAGACAAAGAGTAAAAGTAATCCACATCAGCATGTCTTGCTCAGCATTCTTAGTTGCATGGATTACAGTCCAAGTAAAAAACGCATCCAAAAAACACTGTGAGCTCTCAGTTCAGATGCTAAAGCTGTAGAAGAACAATATTAGTCTAAGACTTCACTGATTCTGAGAAGAACCTCATTCTCAAACACATGGGTAGCCACAGCATAGCTCCCAGCTATGGTGTAGTGAACTCTCTATTTGGCTATTTTGTTTCTAGTGTAGTAGTTTTTTAATGTATGTGTGCAGTCAATTAAGGAATCTTGTGTTGCTCATGGATGGAATGAGCTTGGGGTCTTACTGTGAATTTGTATTTTCTGGTAAAGGTCTTCCTCTGACAGAGCTGGACTTAGTTTTGTGTCACTCAGTAACAAAAGTGGCCTTAATTTCTTCCAAGATGTCTGTACCAACGAAGCAAATGTAAATTTCAGTTCTGACCAATTTGAGCATCACAGAGTAATAGGCTGAAAGCAGCTCATATGAATTGATTTAATGATCAGAGTTTGTGAAACGTCTGGTGAAAGAGTTGTATCCCTCTCAGTCCAATTAGAATTCTATTGACACATCAGAGCTGGAGCAGAAATGGAAACTACAGTGAAATAGAAGTTAATCCAAGATGTATAGATTCTAAATGATAAGAAAAATTGATTCTATAATCTATGTACACAATTGCCGTAGGCTCCTGTTTCCTCAGAGCACGAAAAGAAGAGGAAGTGTCCAAGCTTAGTTCAAAGAACGTAAAACCATTAGCCCAAATAAATGAGAGAGTGTTAGCAGCGGAGTCAGAACTTTGTAGTCAGGAAGCTTTCACACTGTAAGGATGAAATTGGCTGCTATCAGGACTTTGCAGACAGAAACAAGCCTTTCAAGTGGGTTAACTGCAGAAATTTGAATGATTCAAAAGCAAGAGCTTATACTCGTTTCAGTTGAACTAGCTGATACAGAAACAAAACTTCAATCATCATCTGAAGTACGGAGAAAACACTGTGCTAAAAATATTTTTAAAAATACAACAGTTTTGAAACTAGATTCTTCAGAATTATCCACTCAGCTTAAAGCCTAACCTTTAAACTCGAAGCCCAAAGAAAGTGCAGCCATTTTACCTTCAGATTTTCTAAAAGGCTTTTCACCTTTAAAGTCAGAGATGGAAGAAAATAGATCTTAGAGCTTACCTTGGCACTTCCATGTTATATTTCAAGCAAATCACATTTCCTACCACGCAACAGCTTTGTCTGAATTGACATCAGTTTGTCCTTGAAGTTGAAAAGCTACAGCTGGAGCTGAGAAATGCGCACACATTGAAGTAGCACTCATAATCCAGGATTGTCTCTTCCTTTACTTAAAGCTTTGCAGAGAACAATGTCTGCTCCAGCAGAAAATACATGATCATTTTTCTTTCAGCTGGAAAAAGCAATAGCCTACTGTTCTATGTTTAGCTATTACTCCTATCCAAACCTAAAAAAAAAAAAAGCAAAACAATTTTTTAAAAAGTATCTGGTTAATAATTGTGTAGCTTTTAATTGATGGAAAAGTAGACCAAGTTCACATATTATACTGAAGAAAAAAAAAAGCAGAAGAAAAATAGTGGAAAATGACAACAAAGAATTAAATAGTGCTTAACTCTGTAAAAAATAAGAGTCAGATAAAAAAGGAAAAATTACATTGTTTCTTTTCAATGTTAATAGCAATGACAAGTCAATACAGATAGTTCAGAACAAGCAGTGTTGTGCTGGTGCTCCCAGAACTCTGCACTGTTTGTGCTCAGTGACAAGGACTACTTCCTTTCTCCTGTAGCTGTGCTTTAAAAAGCAAAAAGGCTAGGATTTTTTTAGAATGGGAAGTCATGTCTTTATTAACCTTTTTGGTTACTCAGAATCTGATTAGGATAATTCCGTCAAACAGAAACTTAATATGGAAACATTTTATACAGAAAGAGAAAAACAGAAATATTTCAGCTTTTGCTGTTAGCTTTGCATTCTAACATACAAGGTTCACAACTCTGTAATGTTTGCTGGCAGAAAATAATACGTATTAAAGCTTAGAAATAGGGAAGGACTTCTCAGGGCACTCTCTCTTCTTCCCCAGGCACTTGTCCTGTATCAAATGTCAAAGACAGTACACACCTGTCCTTAAATTAAGGTTGTTTTACAAGTGATCTGAGTGACATTTCAGAGGAGGTCATTGTAGACTGAAACAGAGTCTGGAGCAAGAGGAAATGCAGGAAATAGTAGGAGAAAGAGAGAAAAGTAGTGAAAGAGGAGAGGAGGCCTGAACAATAGAACAACACCCGGCTTCCTTATCCCCACCCTACAATTCATCAGTCAGAGAAATTTCTTGGACGTGCCAAGGACTTCCACAAGGGCAGGACTTGGGCAGGACAACCGCATGAGTTTTAACTGTTTAGCCAAGTCTTCCTCATTGGAATCAGAAGTGGATATTAGGGGCAATGCAACAACATCTGTATTTGTTCCTTACCCTGCAGCGCAGACTGTGGTGTTTGGCCTCCCGTCCATCTTCAAAAGGCCTTCTCCTTTGAACAATACAGAGCAGATTGTTGCCAGCTCTTAGGAAAGAGTTCTGGTTGAAAGTTAAGAAAAAAGTGGGGCTCTCTGTGGCCAAGTGCTGCAAATAATCAGTCTTACCAGCTCCAAGAGTACTGTGGGGATGTTAATAACCCTGTGCTGCCAGGATCTCAGCTTTATGCCTCCAGGGATGAAGATGAGGAATTGATTCAGCCTCAGTTCCTAGGAAAGAGATTAAAGTAACCACCCCCATCCACAACCAGGTATAACCACAATAAGGACATGCCCGTCTGTGTGCCCTGGGGCTCAGAGATGAATCAAGTACTTGGTAGACCTCAGTTACAGATAACCTGTCCCTGCTTTCCTCCGCATAAATCCTCCCGTGCAAGTGCAGTGTGTTCTTGTTAGAGAGCACCCAGTGAAGCAGTCATCAAACCCTTTCTAACTGAAATGTAGTGTGTTGTCTGAGTAGAAGGACAGGAAAAGTGTCTCAGAAAATGATGTGAAAATCAATGCCAGAAGGTAGGGTTGGAACCTGATTCCTCCTCCTTGTCTTTGTGCTTTTGTCACACAGCATTTTTTCGCACTACCTCTCCCTCATTCAGCGCACAGTAAATGGGATATAATGGACACCTGCTGTCAAAACAGAGTCTGAAAGGGCTGATGTAAAAATCAGGCCTAAGCAAGAAAGTTCCAGGTAGAAAAAGAAAATTTTCCAGAACTGCTTTGAGATGGATGATATTTCCTTTAAAAAAAAAAAAAAGCATTCTGTTCGTGCAAATGAACACAGCTGCTACTATGGTGATTTTTTTTACTTTTCCTGCAGGCTTTGAAGTATCACTACAGACATCATAAATACCTTTCACAGTTCTTTAGCGGGCTGACAAGTTATACAATAACCTGTTTGGGGGCTTTCAGTGGTTTGAAATCCAGAGTTTGAGAACAGTTTTAAAACTTTTGTTCCAATAGCTTGAACTTTGAAAATTATGAAAGTCTCTGGGGTCATTCAGAATCCTTTGCACTGCTCAAAAAGAGGAATTTCTTTGATGGAAATGCTTCCAAGTAACTGTAAAAATAGAAACCCTTTTAAGAACATAACATGTTTAACATAAACCAAATGATTCACAGGAATGCAGCAGACGACAGAAGGAGCAGCTGTGTGAAAAATTTGATTATCTCTATTCTGTACTGGAAGAAAGAAAAAATGAGATGACACAAATAATCACTAGAACCCAAGAGGAGAAACTGGAACATGTCCGCTCCCTGATGAAGAAGTATGCTGATCATTTGGAAGCTGTGTCTAAGCTGGTTGAGTCAGGAATCCAGTTCATGGAAGAACCAGAAATGGCCGTGTTTTTGCAGGTACAGAGTCTATAAGCAGAGGCGGAAGAAGAATGATGCTTACTGAAATACTATGTAAGCATTTCTGAATTTTAGGCACATCCAGAATTTGGTCAACTTTGAATGAAATCTCATACAAACTCACTTTAAAACTTACCTCAGTGCAGACTAGGCCTCTCACGAATAGTATACAAATCAAGGGCGAGTATTTGCCATTTGCACCAAAGTATACTATCCTATATAGTGTAAAGGCTTTGTGTTCCCAGGGGAATTTTGTATTTTTCTATATGTTTTTATTTTCTCACCCCTCAAATACCAAGAGAGATTTCTGTGATTTAGAGATTTCAGTTGCACAGTAACAGTGATGAGCTTTCCAGGATTACATGTAGATACCCTAAGTCCAGTTTTTATGCCTTTACTTCAAAACTTCTAGATGTTTATAATACGACTTCAGAACAGACGATTAGGAAACCATTGGTAGCCTGTTCCCTGGATTCATTGGTGTAGAATTTCTGTTGTGCAGTGTTCCTCTGTATTAAAGGCTGAAAAATTCTTTTCCAAAAGGAAAGCAAGAACAAAAAACTTACTTTAACAAATAACTGCTATTGAAGAGCAGAGTATTCTTTCAAGACAAATAAAGTTCTCAATGCACACACCAAAAAAAAAAAAAGAGCAAAAATTTTCCTATTTCATTTTTGTAAATATTTTGTGTATTTGTTGTCAGATTTTAATTAAAGTCTTCAATGAAGTGAGGAGATTACTCAAGCTTCAAGTCTCATCTCATTCACAGACTTCATGACTAATTTTTGAGATCCATATTAATGCGTTCAGAAGCAGCTAGTGTAAAAATGAGATCTCAATGTATATCTCAAAAAATTGAACTGTTTAATAAGTCAGTTGTTTCCTTTTTGTTTCCACAGAATGCAAAAACACTGCTCCAGAAGTAAGTATTCAAACTTGAGACACTTGATTTTTTATAATAAATTACAGATTGCAAATTTATCTGCAAATCCAAATGCAAATAACCAATCCCTCTGTTTTAGAATTACTGAAGCATCTAAAGGATTTCAGATGGAAAAAATAGAAGATGGGTATGAAAATATGAACCAATTCACAGTGAACCTCAGTAGAGAAGAAAAGATAATAAGAGAAATTGATTTTGACAGAGGTATGTCATTTATTTCACCTAAATAGTCTTCTTAAATTGCAGTTGTATGTAATCTATGTGATGATACAGATTAAGAAAACTTGAATCAGATATTTCTTTCCATCCCAATGTGAAACTGGACCATTTTGTATCCATTATAATAAAAAAATAAAGCCTCACGGTTAAAAATCACATAATCTGTTTGCACCATGAATTTTACTTTTTATGTAGCCTCAAGACTTCTCTAAGAGCATGATCTTTACTGAATCCTCATGTGAAGGAATAAAAAAATTAAGCACTTTTCTCAGTCTATAAAGTACTTTTTCCCACCCAAAGGATGCCATTATTTTATGGCTTATCTTCTATCAAAAGTCATTAAAGAAATAGAATGTTTACTACTAAAAGAAGTTAGAAAAGATGTACCTTTGTAATTTGTAATAATAGAGAAATGTGATTGAAATTCAGGATTGCAGTTATAGAAGGAAGCAAAGATTGTCATAATATTTCATAGATTTAACATGTTGCATGATTTGTTGTGACATCATGACTAAACATACATCATATGTCTATGAGCCAATGCAAAGTTGCAATTCTGCATTTATCAGGGTAGCCTGAAATCTATGCTCACCTATGCTTTAACTTACAGAGTAAGCCACAAGAAATTAATGGACACAAATGCTTCAAAAAAGCAGACCTCTCCTATTAAAAGGCCTCATCTCTTCTACTAATTATCATCTGGTTATCTCTAATTTTGTGGTTAGTGCTGGGTTCTGTTAATACATTTACATTTACCTCTGCTAGCCCAGTTAAATCCTGTACAGATTCCTGAGACTCACTGAAGTGGCACCCATCGCTTGCTCCCACGCCACAACTTACACTAACTTCAGTGTGTGTGGCTGGTCCCAATAAGAGCACCTGTATGGGATGGGGTGAGATCCATGAACTAACTTTACTTGGCATAGGAGACATAGCATAGCGGGACAGCAGCCATGGCACCAGTGAGCAGCACAGCAGGTGTCATCTCACAGAGCCATGAACCTCCAGGGATTTATGCTGTGAGGGACAACCCCTGAGTACAACCTCATGCCCTGCTTGTCCCTGTGATCAGCCACAGCTGCTATGTCCCTGCCATCCATGTGTGTCTGCCAAGATCATGACCTCGTGCTCTCCGCCATGTGATAGAGAATGTGACACCCACCTCTTGGGGACAAGGCATTAGTAAGGGCCTTGGGAATCAGGACTTCAGTCCTGCTGCAGTCAATCAGGTCATCTGCATGCAAAGGATGTGGAAGTAGAGATTCAGAAGTGTTTATTTGCAGTTGTATTTCTGCAGTATAAGAGTGTTATTTGATGCAGATCTACATTCCTTCTACAGGTTCAGGCAGAACTACAAGCTGTGCAAAATGCATAGCCAATTTGTGGGCTAATGCATCTATCTCAGATTATTTATACTCTGAAGTACCGGGATGTTTCTGAGCAGCACCCCATGCTTGTGAGGATGAATAACATGATTATGCAAAACCAAACACATTGTTAGAGAACTGCCTCTGGAAAGGAGCCCAACCACAAACGCTGACAGTAGGCTGTGTCGTAGAATGTAAAATCATGATTTGACAAAGTTTAACAGCCTGGTTTTAAGGAAGTTGGTACCCTAAACCTCCACAGTTTACAAAGCAATGGGTTGCTCCGGGTTTAAGACTTCAAAACGTGTGTGGAGTGTGCTTCCCGCTGCAAGGCTCTGCAGCAGTGCCCCATGCGGGCTCCTCACTTCTGCCAGGGAGGTGGATGAGCAGCAGCTTTGCTGTGCAGCTGTAGATAGCTTTATCATTACACAGGATAGCCATCGTCAAGACACTGAAGGCCAAATTGGATGGGGCCCTGGGCATTCTGAACTAGTTGGTTGGCAGCCCTGTCCATGGCAAGGGAATTGGAACTGAATGGTTTTTAAGGCCCTTTCTAAGCCAAGTCATTCTATGGTTCCTCGATTGCATATCTTCATGTGTTGCTCAGCCCTCTCCTTCTACATTTGTCTCATTAGAGGAAGAGGCAGAAGAGGAAGAGGAGGAGACAGTAGAAGGGGAAGATCTGGATGAAGTCCACACAGAGTCATCAGGAGAGGAGGGGGAGGAGGAAGAGCAGCTGGAAGAGGAAGGAGCTGAGAGAGCAGCACAGCCACCTCAGCAGGACCCTGAACCGCAGAGTGCAGCGGGTGAGCCCCCAGCAGAACCTGTCCCAGTGCCGCTGCCCGCTACCCCGGCTGGCCAGGTAACTGCCCCCATGGCCCTGCTGCCCTGCCAGCTCTGCTGAGCAGCCTGGCAGAGCCAGAGCCCCGCTCCTGCAGCAGCACCAGGGAGTCCTCCCTGCACTGAAGAGCAAGGCTGCTTATTGCCCTTTCACACATACACGCAGCTGTACCCTGTCCTCTCAGCCTGCATGTATATCATGTGATGGGCAAAAAATTACCTTGCTATATAAATCAGAATATATGTGGGTTACATAATATATAAATAAAAGAGATTCAATTTGGGAGTTAAACGCATTATAATGGATGTTCCGCTTGCTGCCTCCTGTGTTTTAACTCAGACTAACTGTTATAAATGAAACAGTTGATAAAATATTTATGCTAAGAGAATTTGGCATTCCCTGTGGATTCAGTGAGCTTTCCACCATTGGCTTTCAAATCATGCTTCTAATCTCTTTACTGGGAATGACGTTTACCTTCTTTTCTGCTCTGGTTGTCCTCAGGCTATCATCTAGGAGGATGCAGGAGTATCATAGACCAAACCAAAGAGGAAGCTGCCTTTAACCTAGCAGAGATACAGCCTGGCAACAAACAGATTCAGGGTGTAAATAATTCAGGCCAACGCTTTTCCTTAAGGAATGCTATTAGAATGAGACCATAATTGCTGCGTATTCTAAAAGGCTACTTAAAAATATTTATATTTTGTATGCCACGTTATCTGCCCATAGATACAATTAGTTTAGCAAGTTCTGCTCGTATGCAGTTTTTCCGGTGAAGCTGCTGAGTGGTTAAAGGCTGCTTTGATTATATTTGAAGAGGTCAATGTGAAAACAAGAGAGCAAGTGATGAATTGTTGACTATAGCAAGCTTCCCACAAAAAAACAAAGGGGGAAAAAAATTGCTGTAGATTCATTCTTACTTTGATTTAAAAGCACACGTGAATTTGCACCAGTTATGTGAAGGTGCTCTTAAATCAGGTTTTATTGATTTGACTGCAGTTTGTCTTCTGAGGATTTGCGCTGATATCACTAAACTTGTGTGGCATATGCAAACAAGAAGTAGGTGTAAGCAAGTCTGCCCACTAATATCAAATCCCTCACTTCTAAGGCTAAAATGAAAAAGGTATGGCATGCTGCTGTAGCAATTGTAAATTCCATTATGACTTGGTCAGACATGGAGTCTGACATGGCATGTGGCACTGCAGTGCGCGGGATATGTGTATCTCAGCTTTTGCCTTCTGGTGTGAGAAAGGCACAGCAGAAAAGCAGTAGTTACTGCACTCTCAGTGAGCCCTGAGAGCTTGGTGCAAGCAGAACAGTGCAGCTCCTATAGCTGCTCCTCTTCCCAGCACAGTACAAGTGAGGTTGGCTATTGTATTGACATGATAGCAGTGGGAAAATATTTCTCTCCAGTGTCTTTATATCCTCTTTATCTGACTGTTTGCTGCCAAATGCTTTGCTCCATCCAAAACCCAGCACCTACACCTGCTATTTGTGGCTGGTGCCAGCCAATGGGGCTCTTATACAGGATATCTTATGTTTTCAGAATCGGATTGGGTTTTTATCTGTGTATGGGATGAAATGTAGTAATTAATTAAGAACCTGTAATTTGCCAGGCAGCTGTATCCCTGTACTGGACAGTCACTGGACAGTGTATTTGAGATATGGTGCCTTCTCCTCTTGTGCCCATTGTTGTCGCCACATGCCTCAGTTCACTTCCAGAAATTTATTCCTGGCATAGAAATGGATTTAAAATGAGGCTCAAGCATAGATTAAGGAACCACTTTGCCCTTCCCAGCTAATTTAGCCCTTCTATTTTAGCTTTTGGTAACTTCTTTGCCATATCTGTGTTATTCAAACTCTGGTTGCTTTTGCTTCATTTGATTGCAATTCTTCGAGACCCTATATTAGGGCAAATGTTTTCCTTGCAGAAAGGTATAACAAACAGGGCATGCAGAGAAACCTTGGCTACGGCAGGAAGGTAACATGGTGCACTCTGCTTCTTCTTTTTATCTGTCCTGCTTAAGGATGAGGTTGTGACACCAAGTGGTTCTCAACAGACTGCAGAGTCTGACAGTCAAGTGCCACCTGCGGCAGAAACCATCGATCCCTTGTTTTACCCTAGCTGGTATAAGGCTCAGCCACGGCCAGCAAGCAGCCCAAGCTCAGCCCCAGAGAGTGGGCTGGGGAAAGTTTCTCCGGAAACGAGTGCAAAGAAGGCAGAAGCCTCTGAAGTGCCAGCAGTGGAGGAGAGCACACCAGGGAGTGGTAAGGAAAGTAATGCCACTGCGGAGACATCCAAGGTCAGTGCCACCGAGGTCAGCCCAGAGGGTTGTGATGCGCCGCAAGGCGGGAGCGGCAGCTGCTAAGGAAAACCTGACCTCATTTTCTTCTGCATGTTAAGAATAATCAGAGAAATATGGAAATGGCCCAAATGGTCATTTTGGCCAATCCCCTGGATTTGCAGATGATTGGAAGATATGACAGGCTGTTTGTCAGCTGCAGAGCAGCATGCCAGCAGTTGTTTGTGCTTAGCTGCCAATGGACCTAATCGGAGTGGCTTATGCACGTGCTGCCAGAAGGGCCATGATGCCTCTGCCCATAGGTGCTTGCATGTGTTAGTAGCTGACAAATCTCATGCACAGGATTATTGTTGTCACCTGTTGGAAGCCTATGTACATCTTGTGTACACCAGTGGCTAAGCAGCTGTGGCTTGGCTTTGCCTTTTGCAGCTTGGTGGCTGCAGGTGGGGTGTACAGCTTTTCCCTGCAAACATGAAGCCATGCAAACACTCAGTGCCTTTTTGTGTGCTTGATTGGCTCTCAGTAGGCTGTATGATTTACTGTGTTCAGGTCTGTTGCAGGGGGTTTCCCCTGTGAGTTCTTGTGACTTGATTAAAGGAAAGCATGATGGTAATATATTCCAGTTCTGTGTTGGACTGCCAGCAGCATGATGAGATAACAGAGATTAATGTGTTGAGCTATGAGAGGTTGTTTCCCTTAAAAGAACAATATTAGAGTGGGGATAACCTGAATTTGAATATTATTTCTTCTGCATTTGTGTGTAAACTTCAAATGAGTCAAAGACTCAAGAACCAGAGCTGAGGGGGCTGCATGGGAAGCATTTGCATATCACACCTGCTCCTGCTCTAGTGAGATGACCAGCCCATCAGCAGCACGCTAAATCAGACCGTCCCAGTTTGCAGAAGTCAGACTCAAGCTGTATGGTTTAACAGAGACATTACCTGCACGTATGTGATGATAGGAGAGTATGTGTGTGCATGCAGAAAAGCACAAGCGGGCAGTACATACTTCAGTGCTGTTTCATTAGATGTTAGAGTTGGCCACTCAGCATACATGAACAGCCCTAAGATAACAAACCATCATGAGGTGAGCAAAAAGTTAGGAGAACTCTGTTGGCTGAAAGCTTTCTGTGGTGACACTTGAATTTGGTGGAAGCATTGTCAGTGACTTTGGTTGTAGCAAGAGCAAAAACTGACCTACAAATTCCAGCTATTTTTCAAAGTCAGGTTTTGATATATAAAAAATATACATTTAAAAATCATCAAATCACAATGACCTTATCTTCTTAAGTATATTCCAAATGATCTGGCAAAATTTGCTGGCGCTGTTTCTTATTATCAGTTCCACAAATGAAAAGGATCACAAGCTTCAGCAGAGGCAGGTGAAGTCTTTACTGGATAATTACCCAGAGGGTTGGCTGACTCTGGTATGCTTCTTTGGGTCCAGATTTACCAGCTGGAAGTAAAAGAACAAAACCAGTGCTTGGTGTGGCCAGCCTTCTGGAAAAGGGCTGCTGTGGCTTTCGTTCACGTGCAGCAGCAGTGCAGTACCCAGCTTCACTCATGGCCAAGTACAGGGTGTGAAAACAGGCAGGTGGAAAGTTGCCAGTGCCTGTGGCTGTGCAGATTTGTGGGTGCTGTCCCTTGATATTTTCTCGGATCGTGAGTGACACTGACATTTGGGGAGGAGAAGAATGCTGAGAAGAATAGTGCGTGGTTCTGGGAACAGTGGAAGAACTGAAGAGGGGATTGTCCCTGGGCTGGAGGCAGGGGAAGGAATGGGAAAGCAGAGGGAGCAGGAGGGTGCAGAGTGTTCTGAGGAATAGAAAGACTGAAGTGAGCAAGCTAAGCTGGTAGCAGGGTGATACCATGGCCAGAGTCATGAATCTGAGCTGGATTGTGCATCACAAGCAAAATGGCCACTGTCCCATGTCAGTCGTCATTTTCTAGTGAACGTTCACTTTGTTTCCTTTCTGCATGTGACTTGCACAACCAACTCTCAAACTGTATTACTGAATAAGTATTATTTACTTATTTACTGCCCTGGTTGATGTTTCCTATGCCACTGTTTTTACCCCCTTACTCCAATTAAAGAGTGTTAAAGAAAAATGCTTAATGGTAAAGACAAGTTCGTGTTATGACAACACTGGTGAAGCATTCTTCTTATTTTCTCACAGGAGTTAGCATTCTGCATATCACTTTTGGCATTTCTTATCATACTACACCATCTTTGGAATCTGATTCAGTACATTTGTTCTTTAATGGGTAGGAAATATTTCATTTTACCGTTAACTAACAGTTCAAATAGTGTCTCTGGTGATGTTCCTCTATGGACTTAAAGGAAGTTTTCCCTTTTTTTTCCCCATCTGAAAACATCATGCTACTTCATAATTCAAACTGCCTAAAACATTTCTTCCTCGCACCTTCCAAATGCCACCCTTCAGCTTACTCCTGCATGGTTGAACATTGCATCTCCCTGGTTCACAACAGAAAGAGAAATGTACGTCCTCAGGTTTGTGAGCTTGTATTTCAATTGCTGTTCAGCTGACCAGCAGGATGGACACCCTGAAGTTTGACAGGAGATGTGCAGAGCCAAGCTCATTAAATCTAACAAATGGGGAAGTAAAACATCAGGAAAGAGAAAAAGCTGAATAATTCTGCTGCTGGTACTCGCACTGTGAGCAATCTGTCCCCTCCAGGCAGCAGAGCCCAGGCTGTCCCCTTGGAGCACTGCTGTGGGGACCTCATGCTACAGCCCACACAGTATACCTTGCAGGGGGGGACTCCTTGTCAGTTCTTTTTTTTCTACCAAAAAGCATCCAAAGCCACCTCTCCCATGTTCCTAGGCACACAGGAGGCCTCACTCGAAGGAAGGGAAGACTTGGGCCTGCACTGCTGCATGGCAGCAGGCAACAGCACCACTCAGTCTCACCAGACACACTAGATGGGACTGCTGCCCTGCTGCACAGACACCTATGGCTGTGTGTGTGCTTTTAAATATCTGTGCTTTAATAACTGATACCTTGGATAGGAGCTTAAGGGATAAAATTTGTACTCCCAGGTTTTCAGCCAACATGTCAAGGCTGGATGTTGCTCTGGGCAGCCTGGTTTAGCGGTTGGTGATCTTGCCTACGGCAGGGAGGTTAAAACTTGATGATCTTTGAGGTCCTTTTCAACCCAGACCATCCTATGATTCTATCATTCTGTCATTCTATCGTTCTGTGATTTATGTCATAAATAGAGGAGCTGATTCCAAAACACGGGCAGACTATGAATACTCTGACTCCTCTTCCTTTTTTTTTTCCCAAGAAGATCTAAACTAAGGAGTCCGTTATATATTGAGGCACAGCATGATTAGTACTTTTTTTTTTTTTTTTTCTTTCTGTAGGAAAAGCCTTTTTCCCTTAGATTGCAGTAATTAGAGATGAAATACCTACAAGACCAAGGACTAGGAACTTCACCTGGCAGTGAAGTTGTCCTGAATACAATGAATATAAACTGAACCTTAACTATTCCATAACTTCTTCTGGAGTAACTCCTCTCTCAGAGACAGTGTCCATGGTTTAGTTTTTCCAGCTCCAAATTCCACCCTCCTTAGGTAAGCTGTGTATTTATATTCTATTTCTGAAGTGATACGACTGATCTGCAGAGAATTCTGAGTTGCCACTCATGCATTCAATCTTATTTACTGAAGATGAAAGACATCTAACACAAAGCAATAGTAGTTAGCTTTGAGTGTTCATTCTAATGGCAGAAAAATGCAGTTTTGGTCTATTATTTAATACAAAAATGATGGTTTTCCATGCTCATTTTCTGTAATTCACTTTAAGCACTGTACACTATAACAATATGGTACGGTGCCTCTACGAGAAATGTTAGATTTCTGTTCAGATTCTACATGCAAAGATTCTGGCACTGTGACTGAAGTCCATCTCTTCTAAAAATAAAGGAAAAAAAGAGGAGGGGAAAAATAATGTATCATCTATGCTTTATCTGCATAAGTTATGTAAAAAGATACTCTGTCTGGTGGTAATTTGAATTTGAAAAGCATCGGACACTGTGAATCTCAATTAAATTTACGGAGCATCGTTTAATTTTCATTTATTTGTGTTTAGTTTTGAAAATTTGTTATATTATTACAAGAGGACACAGAGCTTGTTTGTACTCCCGGGGAATCAGGCATGCAAACAGCATTATGCTCTTTTTTTTCCTTTCTCTTTCTTTTTTAATTCAAAATACCTTTTGAAATTAAAATAGACCAGTGTAGAAAGCTCTCATTTCTACCATTTGAGACCTCTTTCTGTGAGTCTCTGGTGACAGCTTTATGATTTATTTAATCATGAAATAGAAAGGAGGTGAGGGAGAAAGACATTTTGGTCTCAGACTCTATTTGCATCAAAATGATCTGCTTCCCCAAGTGCAGTGAGGTGGCTGTTCAGACGGGTTATGTGCCTTTATCTGTCGTGCAGAGTATCGGGTCCCTGCCCTTTTCATTTTTGTGTGATAAGCCCCTGAAAGCCAAATAACAAAACTACTGGAAATAAAAATGCTAATGACATTTTATGATGATGATAATAATAATAGTAATATAAATCTGCAGGACTATCCTAATAGCAACATATACTTTATTTCCAGGCTATTTCAACAGAATGCCCTAATAGGGTTTTCCATGTTTTTCAACAGCAAGAAGCCAGATCCTCACAAATTTCTTTATTTAAGTGCACTTTGCTGTGAGAGATGACATTGCTGACTGTTCCCCCATAGCACAGGAGGGCTTGGGACAGAGGAGCAGAGGGTGCAGCCCGCAGGTGGTTGGCTTATTGGGTCTGAGGAGGGGCAGCATGAGGTGATTCAGGGTGAAAGATATAGAAACCTCAGCCTTACAGAGACACTTCCCACTCCAGGGAGTGAAAAGTTAGGGGCATAGTCACCGTGGGCTGCTCCTGCAGCTAATGGAGAAAGAGAGGTATTGCCAGTGAGAGGCATCTCGCTAAGAACAGCCGCTGTGCACTTGGCACCCTCTTCACATCCATCAGCTGAGATGGAGGTGACTGTGCTTCTAACCCAGGTGTCTCTGCTCAGCGTTTGATGTTAGGGGGATGTTTTGAAGCAAATCCGAGCCACTGCAGTGACAGACAGGAGTGAAAGATTGGAAGACGGGGTGGGAACAGATCCACGCGCTGCCTTGCCTCTGTGGGGAGTCATGTGTTAGGGAGGATGACACAGGCATTAACAAGCAGACCATTCGGTGCACAGGAGACTGAGATCTTAGAGTCCAAAACAAAAACAAGGAAGTTTAGAATGGTGTGTGTGACAGGTAACAGAGGGAGGTGAAGCTAGCCTTTACTGAATCTTAAATCGTCTTCTTGTCTTCAGTCTGAGAAAACAGGCAGAGTGGAATAGAGAGAAAAGTGCACATGTTGTGCGTTAGACTTAAGAAACTCCAACAGCTTGACGTTTCAGGACTCAGATGTGTGCTTTGTGTTCATTATACCTGGAGGATGCTACCAGTGGCATGCAGGTGTGGAGAACTGTGTGTCTTTTATAAACACCTGTGGCACCTAGCTGCTGGACTGGTACACGTGGAGGGGATAGGGGCCTTCAGTCTCTCAAAAATCTGACTTCCAGATACGTATTGAGTCATCCTTAGCAGTTCCTTTGGTTTCTAGGAGCCCTCAGTATCAGACTCTTCTACAAATGCAAATGCTCAATACAGTGATGTAAGCCCGTCTTGCTGCCTAGTTTTAGGCAACCAAACTTGAAAAGCTGGCCCTAAGTTCTGCCCTTCAGTTAATTTGTGCAGACCTCTGATAGCTGGAGAAAGCCTTGCACAGAAGAGCTCTTTCCAGGAATGTATAATCCTGAAATTGGCTTCACATTCAGAACCACTCTGTTCCTCAGTCTATAACAGAGGAATCCCAACATCAGCAATGGTGGGGTATTGTATAACAAAACCTTCTTGTGTTATCACTGAAAGAAGGCAGCTCAAATTATTTTGGTCTGGTTAAAATACAGAGGGTAATTGATAGAAAAATAACGAAGAGTTTGTTCTTTTTCCCTAATCATTTTCTTTTGTAGGCCACATCTCTCATGTAGTGACATCATGTAAATTTGTGAGAGTTTATAAAAGCCCTGTGTTCACCTGGGTCTGTGATTATCTAGTCTATTTCACCTCAGAGGAAGTACTGGACCCCATATTCTGTTGCTCAAAACCCCCATCAAGAGAAATGCCTATCTGTTGCACCGGAGGACTCAGGCACACACATCCAGTTTGAAAGGAAATGCAAGTTAATCATCCACAAACAATATTATAATCTAATTTCCCTTTGCTGCCAGTACAGTACAGTGCTTTAATTCCACGAGGATATAAAATACAATCAGGACTGAGCTGTTTGGGAGGAGAAATACTAATAGAGTGGCCTATGTTAATCTTGTTTTATTAGTTTTAAAATTTTCTATTACTTGCTTGCAACCTTCTGCCATCTGCCAAAATTACCACAGGGACAGTTCTCTCTGTATTCATGTATTGTAGCTCTCTTTGCCCTGCTGCTGAATGCTTCAATTTCAGCAGGTGATCCTTCATATATTTTTCCAGAGACAGCTTCAAATCACATGTCAGAGGGTCAGTATTTAGCTAAGTTTTAGCCAATTGGTTGTCATGTCACTATGAAGACAATACGGACAAAATAAGATCATTTAAAATCAAAATGCACACTGTGTTCATTGCTCGTGTGCCTCTATTTCTCCATCACTCTGTAAAAGGTACAGGTACCGATTTTAGTGGGGCGCTGCTCTGGGATGACTGCACAGATGCTGGTGATACACAAATAATTGTTTCATTTCTACAAATTCGATCTTGCTTATCTGCTCAGGTAAGCGAGCTGAGACACCTCTAAAGCCAACAGCTCCCACAGAGGGGATGGCTTTCTTTAGAGGCCAGATTTTGGAGGAACGATACTTCTCCAACACAGCCATCCCACAGTGTATCACAGAGCAGGATGAGGAGCGGGTGTCAGCAGCAGAGACTGCTCCAAGGATAATATGCTCCCTTGAACAATTGTACTGAGCGCTATTGAAAGGTCTGGAGATACAGAGAGCAAAATTTGATTTGATATTTACCACCTAGCTCTGGGTATGCCTGAAGCATATCTTTCCGCAAGAAAAAACCTGGATGGTTTTCTGCCATGCCTGTAGACTTAAAATATCTGCCCGATTTGACTGAAAGAAAAATGGGTCATCTATCCTCAGTGAAGCTGAGCCTTTTGCAGAAGACCCATGAACCAGTTAGCCTACAAGCCCCAGCTGAATTCTGTTTGAAGCTTCATCCTAAGTGCCTCTTAAATTTCACTTCGAGAAAAAAGTTTTCAGCCTGTGCTGAAATACAGGGCAGACACTATATGCAAAAACCACTGTTAACATTCCAAAAAAAAAATCCACCTCTGCTTCTCTGTAACTTGAAGTACTGAGATGGGACTCAGGTACAACGCTCAGGTCTGAGTCTGCTATTTAGTTGGTGGCACATTCTGCCTGTACATTTCCATTTTGCATCTTGATTTTGTGCTTAAGGTGAGGTGGTTTTTTTTTTTTCCCTTTTGTTTAGTGGACACACACAGAGAAAATCAGGAAAGTCTTGATTGCTCTTCTTTTAACACCTCTTTCCCTCACTTCTGAGAATTATCTGAGTGATTCAGAGGCAGCGGTGATGAGTCGTGAGGGCGATGCATTAAGGCCAGCTTTCAGACAACAGTTTCTCATAATTAATATGAGTGGCAAATATTTCACCTGAAGTTTTACCTTGAAGAGTCCGGCCTGCAATTTGTCTGGTGAGTCATAGGTACCATCTGATTTATGTATATTTCATTTTTCACTCCATTACTAGCAATAGGATTCAACAATGACAGCACGGACAGAGTTATTTCTCCTGTTGAAATTAATACAAAGCCAGGCTCACCTAGATGTTGTCTTTCAGCAACTACCTCATTTAAATACTGAATTCTGCCTCCATTAAGCCTCTTCCCCAAAGCATTGCTCACTCTGTTCATGAAGACATTTTGAAAAGAAAATAGAATGTGAACAAAAGGTATTTCTTAATCATCCTACATCGTATTATGGGAGATATATGTCTCAACAACACAAGCCATCTGTTTGTACAGTGTTTGGTTAGTTGTCATCCCGTTACCCTGAGACACTTCAGACTTTCATTGCAGCTGTGATCTGAGCCACTTAAAGTAGTGGCTGTTGTTTCTGAACCCTTGGAGATGGACCAATATTTAAATAGCAATCTATCCAACTAGCCGTACTGAAAGTCCCACTAGCAGTAATTAGTAGTTAATTAGGGCTGGGCCCTTGTGTTTGAATATCCTGCCCTGCTACTTCCAGGCTTTTCTGGATGCAGGACAGGGAGGGACTGGAGCATTTGATGTGGAGATGCAGGTTGGATGGCTGTGTGTGCATCCAGAAGGAGGCAGAAAAAAGGAAAGGGTCAGATCACACACAGCAGTGATTCAGTCTTAGATCCCTTTTCTGGTGGTTTATACTCCTGACACCTTTACAGTAATCTTCAGGTCGTTAGGTAAGAGGCCAGTGACTAATTCAGACAACCTGCTATCCCAGATTTCCATCCAATGGAGATAGATCGGTGCCGTGATATCCAAATCATGCTCCAGATGTCCCACATAGATGTAACACCCACTTCTCCTTTCACTGAACCGAGGATGAGGATCTCACAGCCCTGGAGAATAAGTGATCTGAGTTTCTTATTGTTCTGTTTCATTTAGAGAGCACCCTATAAAATCTGCCTGAACCTATCTCAGCTACCAAAGGTGGTGACTGATACATAGCCCATCTCTTCAAGCACTCCTGACTCAGCACTTCTGTACACAGAAGTGACTATTTTTCATGATGACACACTTGCTCTATTACAAAATGCCTTACTGAGGAAAGGTGGCTTTTGTTTCCTCCATCACTAATGGGAACATTTTCAATGTCTGGCACCAGATTTACTTTTTCAAATGCCCTCATTTTTACATTTGCATGCAATTTTATAACTTCATCTCATAAAATAAATAGACTTTTTTTTTTTTTTAATGAAATTGGTGCTCAGATGCAGGTCATTTTGAAGCTTGGCGCTGGTGACTGTTGTCTGTGGTCTGTACACCAATAATAACTGGGTCAATAACTGAGATAGAATCTGCTGTGCCGTAGGCTTTCTGTGTGTGTTGCACAGTGGCATCAGATGGTGGCAACCTCTTGCTTCAGCCGATGTTCTAGCTTTTCTTCCCGCATATCCATCAGTGTAATTCTCTCAGAGAATGTGTGCTGTGTCCACAGCTCACATATGCCACCACAACATGCTTACAACAACCCAACAGAGTCCATTGCTCATGATGCGAGCATAAGCAGTACTTAAATCTCCAGAGCCTGGTATGTGTCCACACCTCGCTGCCATTCTGGCTCTGTTATCTGATCCAGTGAATGGAGCTCTGGAGTGAGTCACTGTCTGAACTGGCACTGTGTCTCATCCATTGGCTTTACAAAAAATGCTATTTGCAGAGGAGGAAAAAGTTTTAATTTATAACACTCCATGTTACAAAGGAAAGATGGTATAGCAGAGACAAACGGGACGTTAAACCACTGCTAGATTTGCTCCTTCTCACTGAAAGTTAAGAGTGAAGTTTCTCTAACATGGAATAATGGGTTACTATCATAGAGAAGCTGTTTAAAGGCCTTTAGTTCACATTTAATTTGTTGATCTGAAATCACATCTACTTACGGAATGAAGAAGAATTAGAAGGAAGAGGTGAGAGGTGGTAGCCATGAGCAGCTTTCTGGCAATGATGTCCACTTATTCCTGCAGCCTCTCAGGATGGTTCTTCCTTTGCTAGACTTGTCCAGCAGGACCGGAAGTGCAGAAGAAATTAGAAATGATAGTTGGTTCACTGATCAGGAGATCCTCAAGGACTTCAATGTCAGAGGAGCAAAGAATGATGGGTGGATAAATCCAGAAAATACACATCTGATCATGTTCATATTCACGTTTGTAAGACTCCTCCCACCTTGAATTTCCTTCATTTTCCTTGATACTGCTGCAGCAATGGGTGAAACATAAGAAGTGTGTCTTATTTGTTGTTTTCTTTTTCTTTTTGAGTCATGAAAAAGATCTCTTAGAGAGCAAATTTGCCTGTCCCAAGTGCCAGCTAGAAGTCAAGCAGCCTCTTACTCATTCTCTAAAACTGCTTCCAGCACTGGTTCTGGAACTTGGTATTGCATGAGAGATGTGCATATCCTACACCAACATAAGCTAAGTAGTCTGTTTCCCTCTGAACCACATCTAGTCCCTTTAAGGTCATTATGCAGGAGACCTTGTGGCAGGCAGTAGCCACACAATGTTAATTGCAATATAATGAAAATCTATTAAAGTAAGGCATTTGCCTTACTTCACTTTCACCCAATAAACTTTTAAAATTCATTGCCAACCACTATTATGAAAGTGACATAGCTAGTACTGTGATTGATGGAGTTTGTCTATGCTTATTATTTGGTCTGCCACCATGTGTGTTTTTGTGACAGATAATCGTAGCAATTATTTCACAGAATATTCCATTGGTTCCCACTAAGAAAAAGAAAAGATCCATACAGAGGAAGCCACTCCTTAGCTTGAAAGAGAATTGCTGTGATATGTGTGACAGCTGCCAGGTGTTTTGCTGAAAGAGCTAGACTGCATAAAAATTTGAAAACAAAATGCTTGAACTAAAGTTTAAACTATTTAAAAATAACCTGTTGTGCTCCCTTTGTTTCCGCTGCCTGGAAGTGTTGAGTGCCAAAAGAGTAACACTTGACATTTGAGGCAGACAAACATAGCCTACAGATTCTGTGATGGCTTTGCGACCAGCTAGAATGTTTTAATCATGCCTGTTCTTGTCAACACTGGAAGCTGCTTCTAAACAAGCAAGCGAAAATAAGGGAATTCACTTTTAATTTCTCGCTCCTTTTCTGAGGTTAGAGGCTCCATAGAAGCAAAAAAAATCTTGTAGTTTCACTGTTTTTCTCTCCAAGACCCACATTTTCTTACAAATTCACATTCTTGCTATCATGCTGGGTCAAAATTAGGCAGCAAAGGCATTGCATAGCTCACATGCCTCTAAGGGTGAAGGTCTGTTTTTTTTCTGGCAGCAAAGGTGGTTCAGGAGTTTCTTGCCAAGTGGCCCTGCTTCTTATTCCTGCCTAGATGCCACCACTTGCATGGCAGCTGTGCTGATGCAGCTGGTTTTTTTGGGCTGTGTTGGAATTTAATCAAATGGTCCAGGTTAAATATATCACTCTTCACCTCAAAAACAACAAAAAAATTGATGTCATTCCAGTGACATTCCCATTCTTAGCACAGCCTTGCAAACAGCTGCAGTGGTGCAAATGGACAGTGAGCCAGGGAGGGAAAGCCGGAAGAGGTGGATGGGGAGCCAAGGGGCACGACCTTCTTTAGTTATTGCTGTTGCTCCAGCAAATACTCATATAGCTGTCCAAGAGGACTATTTGTAACCAACTAGTGTATCCACCTACATAGCTGTAAGAAGAAATCAGAAATATACTCGCAAAGCCTTCAATCAGTACAAAATGAAGGACCATATTTGCTCAAAAATGCGAGAAGGTAATTTTGGCTTTGCAGAATTGTCTTTGCTGTTCTCCTATGACCAGCACAAAGCCAGCAATTATTTTTTTGTTTTCTTGCTAATTACACAGAATTCTGATCATTTAGCCACGTTCAAGCTAGATGAAATGTAACTGTGGGGGATCTACAGCCCTGGAGGAGGAAACAGCTATTTCAGCCTTCATTTCTTTCACATCTCCTTGCAAGATGGTGTGACGCAACCTCCAAGAGGTTCATTATAAAATATACTTTATCAGAAGTCATCAAAAAATAAGTTAAAAAGATTGTTAAAACAAAAATAAAATTGAAAGAGACTATGAATACCTTTCACGTTTCCTCCCCACTTCCTATGTATAGGAAGTTGATCTTGTAGAAAGTAATGGTGCCATCAAATTTTGCAGCTCTTCTCTTAAGAGTTTTCTGATAAACTGAGGTAATTATTACACCTTCCCTGTGTAATTATTTAAAAGCCAAATCTCATCTAATCTGGTCACGAAGAACATCTCTAGAGCCAGGAGAGAAAAAGAGGCACCTTCAGAGGGCAATCCACCCTCTGAAGACACCTCTTTTAGGACAGCGCAAATCACCCTCCAGTGGTTCCTTTGCCACTGAGGGAAGGAATACAGTTTGCCTGACTGAGTATCCCACCGTTGGATGGCTAGAGTTCGCTAACATGGGTCCCACCTACACCTAAAGGCTACAGAGATTAGTAGTGGCAGAGCAGAAAACAGCATGTGGGCTTCATTCCATTTTGAATTTCGGGAAGGCCTGGACTGCCTGTTTTTCCCCAGCAAAAACAGGATAACTGCTACAAGATAAACATGATGAATGAAAAGGTTGTGCAAAGCCAGCCCACTTGCCCTTCTTCCTTCCATGCCCTTCGCTAGAACCCTACGAAGATTTAGCTCGTGCTTCTGCTTAAGGAAGCAAATGCTGAAAGGTGCTGAATACCTGCAAGTTCGATACGACTCATCTGTTAAAACCCTGAGATCTTGTGCTGTTTGTTCAGGCACATCCCGGCCTGCCAGCTACTGAGGGGTGCTAAACGGATTTTCAGTGGGAGTTGCGGTTGCTCAGCACCTCCATAGAGCTGGCATGTAAGTCCTGCCTGGACTTCTCTGATGGGAAAAGCAGGTCCAGCCATCAGTCATATAGGGTGTGCTTCCCTCTGCTCTGTGAGCTGGCCTGGTGAAAATTCCTGGTGCTCATTAAAAGCATCATCTGATGTCACTCAACACCATGGGGGAAAATATACATCAAGGAGTAAGTATTCAGCGCTCTCTCAGCATTGGCCTAATGCGGTTCATGTCATCTGAGGGAAAGACTTCAGTTATTCCTTTTTACTGTTAGAGGCCCAAATCAAGGGCTGGGACTTGTAATTCTAGGTAGTGTGGAAAACAAGTCCTACCCATGAGATCGTCCCAACTCAGATCAAGTTCCAGTTCCTCACAGCCCTGAGCACACACTACCAAGCATTAAGTCCAAAATCCCAGGAAGACAAGTGGGCAGGGCTGGGACCTGTGTGACTCAGTGCACAAACAACACCAAAGTGTCACAGGTGTGAAAACACAAACCTAAAAGCCAGGGAATGGCCCCGCTGCCAGCTCTGTGCTGGCCTCACACCTGACCAGGCCTGCTGTTGGGTTGTTGCTCTTGGAAGGGCAGATGGAGGTGTTGCAGGCTGGCAGCCTGTTGAGCCCACTGAGGTGCGGGGAGAAGGCGTTCTTCATCCAGCCAGATCCGATGGGAACGTGCTGGGCTCTGGCAGTGTTGTGCTGACACAGGGAGATGTCATCTCCGTAGCATATGAAGGAGTCAACGCATGATGAAACATGGCCTTGTCAGTGGTGTAGACAAAGATTGTTTTGTTTGAAATGCAGCACCAGCAATGCTGGTTAGCGAGGTAATGCGGTCACCTTTCCCATCCAAGTCGTTATCTCTTCTGATGTGCTAGGTGCCATGCCTACCTAACATGAAGCTCATAGATCGTTCTTTGCTTCAACGTCGAGCTTGGTTTGGTGGGTATTTCTGGGTAATGGCTTAGCAGAATAGCAAGTGAAGGTGATAAGGAAAGCCCGTCCTGCACAAGAGGACAAATGCCAAGATACTGGGATGGTTTTAAGTTTAAGAAGTTTAGAAGAAATATATAAAATTGCAGAAGATGACTTGTTAGATTCCTGCCAGCCTTTGTAAGGTGAAAGCAATGAGGGGTCTGCCCCGTGCTTGCTCACATACACTGCTGAGGCTCAGTGTGCACAACTGCACAAGCAGTTTCAAAGCCACTTTTAGCCAGTCCAGGCACTCCAGTTGTCCTTCCAAAAATAAAAGGCAAAATTTTCAACACCACGGAGGACTAATAAACCACCCACGCTCCTGCATCTGCTGAGATGTAGGGAGTACAGAATCCCTTACATCTCTGAAAGTCTTGCCACGTATTCACTTCTGATATCTGGCTCTGTAATCTGGGCTGGAACGCTTCAGTTGAAAGGTTTGCACTCAGCACTTCCCGGTCTGAGAGTCACATCGGCACTCAGTCAGCTCTGGCCTTTCCAGCTGAGCATTGGCCCCACAGGCCCTACTCTGCACAATGCTTTGGCACAAGCCTGGGAAAACCCTTCTCACGACACTGCTGAACTCATTTCTGAGCCCTGTGTGTTGCTGTGAGTAGGAGAGTTGCCTTGCTTTGCAGATACAAATGTAAGCCAAAGATGAGTGAGTATTTAAAATATTAAAGCAAATTCTCAGATAGTTTTTCACTGGAACAAATAGGGCAATGCCAGCCTAGAGCACCTGAGGATCCAGGTCTAAAAAGGGAACTCAGAAATCTAATGAGACACAAATGAAGAAATAGGGAGCTGCATGTTCATCCCTCCATTCTGCTTTGTCTATTGGTGTCATGGCACTCAAGCAGGGAGTAACTGAATGAAGCTCAGCAGCCCACTGGCACATAACCACCGTCCCCTCACTGATTCCTGTGGCACACTTTAACATGAAGTACTTAAAAAATGCTACGCCAAACCATCATTCCATGCTTCAGTTCCTCTTAAGCACCTCTGCTTCCCTGTTTGTTCCTGGATATGTATCTTAGCATCGCTGCTTTGGTAACTTTTCCATTTTAGGATAGTATTATAGAAGATAACATCCTGTTAAAGGACACAACACTGCCATTTTCCCTCTCCTGAGTGATAACAAGCAGTTCTCAGAGATCAGCCTGAACTTCCCAGAGCAAGGAGAAACCCTGCACAGAGATTTGGGCAGTATTGACCCAAAGACCATAGAACTATTTGAATTTTAAGGATGTGCAATAATGTGCATCTACAGAAACAGAGCTAAGAAATCCTGTGTATTTTGTGCTAAATTATGTTTTTTGATGAAGACAGAAGGCATCCCTTAGCTGCCCAATCATCCATTTTTGTGTGTTTTACCTTTAATAGGATTTCTGGTTCTTCTCACAAAGCCAGTGTTCATTCTCTGCCAAAGAAATGTTTCTATATATTATAGTGACCTGTTAAAGATCCACCTACCTACCTTTAAAACATAATGACAATTCCTATGGTCAGCAGGCACAGCATATCATGTCCAGATTCCTTTTTTTTTTTTTTCTTTTCTTTCTTTTTTTTTTTTTTCCAGAAATGGGCTCCTTGGGCAAATAATGAGCAAAGTTTGTTCTGAGATCGTAGAATGGATTGTAGAACCAGAAGCTTACATTTTCTTTTCTTGGTCTGAGTGAAATTAAAGTGAATTAAATATTAAAAGACTTTAAAGAGAAACAAAAATCGAAGCAAACTGAAGGCAGATTTCTGAACAGTGATAGTGCCAAGTGGCAGTGCCCTGTGGTGATTTCTGGCTTAGCTCCAGGGATCACTGGGTCACAGGCAGTTGTCACCTTCATGCAGTGATATCCCAGAGGCCCAAATCTGGACGCAGCCCCTTGCATGGGCTCTGCTCATACAGTGTGGTCCTTCTTGGCATGATCTCCTCTGGCTTGTCAGCCTGCCCTCCTGAGGTTTCCACACTCCCCGCCTTTCTCCCCTTTCCCATTCCACTCTATCTTCCTGTGTGGTGTGAAATCGAGAGGGTTTTAACCCAATTTCTCTTGCCCACCTGCCAACCTCTCCTTCTTTTGCAGACTGCTTCTGAGCCATCCCCTGCGGGGCGAGCGGAAGCTGCTGTCGGGAGCAGCGAGCAGAGCACCGAGCCAACCCGACACATCTTCTCCTTCTCCTGGCTGAATTCCCTGACCGAATGAGGATCTGGAGGGGCCACCCGGGGTCAGCGCAGGAGCAGGCCCAGGAGGGGACACCTGAGCAGCGCATGCTCCCAGGAGCCCAAAACCTCCATCCACATCATACCCAGCCATGGAGACAGCAGTGTCCTAGAAGGGACGGGAACGTGGGGACAAATGGCTGTACTTCTCTATGTAGTCAGAGTGTTTTCCAATAATTTCTTGTTTCTGAGGGAAAAATGGCATCGCTACAGATGCAGGACAAGTACTCTTCACATTTTGTCATTCGTCTGCTTTTTGATGTGTCCCTGTGTGAGTGTAGCTGCTCCCCAGTTCCTCTGGCAGATGCTGCTGCAGTGCTCACCAGCAGCTCCCTGTGCCCAGTAACACTGGAGATACCTCTGCGGCACCCCCAAGAGAGAGATGATGTTTGTCACCTGCGGTCCCCAGGGCTTCCCATACTGGGGGAGGGAGAGGGAAACTGCCCCTGCTTCTTTCTCCCTTTGCATCTACTTTCCCGAAGGGCCTTGCTCACCGGGGCGGGGGGTGGGAGGGGGGGCACGGCAGGTGGGGTGGGGACAGGCAAACCCCATCAGCATGGGGCAGATGTTGGGGTTACAGCAGAAGTTGTAGGTGATTCTTCTGACAAAATTCCTGTCTTAAAAGGAGTGCTCCTAGCGCGCTGAAGGTAACAGAGTGCTTGAGGGAGACGGGAGGAACGCTCGGTACCAGAGCCGAGCCCTGAGCTGGGACTGTGGGCACGGGGCTGTGCGGGAGCGACCTCAGTGCGGGGCTCAGCCCCGATCGGTGCTTATTGCCTCCAGAAAACGCTCCTGCAGGGGAACTTCCGGGGGGATGAGGGCTGCGCAGAGCTTTGGGGCTGACAGAGAGCGGAGCGCTGCTGCCACTCGTATCGCCGTGTCCGTCCAGGAGGAGGATCGGCTCCGGGGTGGTGGTCCCGGTCGTGTCTCCGCGACCCTGGCAACCCGCAGCGAGCGGCGGAGCGGAGCGCAGTGCTGTGCCACCCCCGAGGGGGGCGGGCGGCCCACGGTGCCGGGCAAGAAAGCGTGTCCAGCCATCGTTCCTTTGCAGCTTTTATTAAAAATATAAATATTAAACATTCTCTTACACAACAAAATCGACCGAGCGCTGAAAAGATGTTTTATTGTGAAAATGTTGTACAGGGTATAAGTGGACTCGAAGTAGCGGACAGAGGTTCCCCTCCCGCCTCCCTCCCCGGCACGGCGCTCCCCGTGCTCCCCGCCGCCCCCGACCGTCCCTGCGGAGCCCTCTCGCTATGGGAAATGGAGAAATAAATAAGGGTCGGGGGGGGGGGCCCGGTGGCACCGCGCGTCCGCGCATGCTGAGGGGGGGCGGCGGCTCGGAGCGCGCCCTTCGGGGTTCGAAGCTCTATAAAAATAAAGAGATGACATCAGAGCAGCACTATGGTACGTCGGGCGGTGTGATGGCTCTGGTGCTGACCGCGGGGTCCCTTTGGCAAGGCGCGGGGGGGCCGCCTCACTTCCCGATGATTTCCATCAGTTTCCTGTTGCTGTGGGCTTGCTGCGCCAGCTGCTCGGCGCGGGCCATCTCCAGCACTTCCCGCAGCAGGTGGAAAGTCAGGTCCAGGGAGATGGGCGGCTCCTCGGAGCGCTTCTCTCTCTCCACTGCCTCCCCCGCTCCTTCGTCCCCCTCGGGGCTCCCCGACCGCTGCAGTTGCGCCGCGGCCGCCCGCAACAACTCGGCAGATGCTTCGGGCCGGAGGTGGCCGCCGGAGGAGGCGGAGAAAGGGCCGGCGGGGCGCTTGGTGAGGTGGCCCAGGCGCAGGAAGTACTCCTCTCCCATGCGGAGCAGGACGGGTAGAGTTTGCTGCTGCTGCTGCTGCTGCTGCGGGAAGAAATCGGGCTGCTGCAGAGCCCCGCGGGCGGCTCCCGGGCTCTTGCTGAGCGCTCGGCACTCGTGGCAGGGCAGCAGGGCGAGCAGCAGGATCCCCGCGCACACCAGCGGCTGGAGCTTCATGGTCGGGGCCGGACCTGCAGCGGGGCGAACGGGTGGGGGACACGCGCGGGTCACACGGCCGGGCTCGGGCGGGGGGCGCGCAGCGCGGCCGCTGTCCCGGTGCTGAAACGCGGCCCCGGCGCGCCCCGAGCCCCTCCGCGCCGCTCCGCGCCCCTCCGCGCCCGCCCGCCGCCACCCGGCCCGCCCGGCCCCCGCCGTCGGGGAGAGCGCGGCCCCGCTCCTACCTGGGGCGGCGGCGGCGGCAGGCGGCGGGGCTCGGCGGGTGCCCGGCGGTGCCCGGCGGTGCCCGGCTGTGCCCGGCGTCCTTCCTCTGGCTCTGCCTCGGAGCCTCCTCCCGGAGAACTTGAGATCAGATTTGGTCCTAATCAGAGCCGGGGCGCGGGATTTTTATAGCTTAGACCCTCTCCTGGAATCACGCAGAACTTGCCTAATAAGCTGACGCTCTCCTGACAGCCCGATTGCGTGCCCCGATCCACTGCTGAATAAATCATGGGGGCCCGTCGGAGCGGCGATGGGCCGAGTTTCGCTATCGCAACCCCAAATCTCACGTCCAATTATATCAACAGATATTTATCGCCTCTGCGGTGACGTCAGCGGGGCCGGGGGCCGGGGAGCCGCGGCCCCCCCCCTGTCCCCCCCCCCTTTCCCATTGACAAAAACACTTGAATGAGATCTCCTAGCGGGCGCGTACGCGGAGAGGTCACTCCGGGAAACTTTCCGCTCTCGGGACGGCTCCCTCCGCCCGACCCTCCACTCCCTCCTCCGCCTTCTCCGGACCCCACCGACGGGGCGCAATGGCACGGGGCTTGGGAGGCTCCGCGGGGCGATGGGGGGCCGATGGGCGTGGACAACCCCCGCCGTTCCCTGGACGGCTTCCTACTCCCAGCTCCGGGCGTTGCTCCTCTCCCTCGGCTGTCCCCGGCCGCCACTGTCCGCAATCCTCCCCTGCTCCTCACCCTCGAGGCAATGCGCTTCCCCACTTGCCCCTCTCACAGAACTCCCTACCTCCGGGGGGCGTCTCCCGTCAGGAGGTCCCTCTGAGGTCCCTTTGGGGTGCTCTCCCACCAGCACGGTGCCCGCACATTCCACCCCCCGCCTCCAGCCGGGCTGCTCGGCATCTCCCCAGGAGGGTGCACCGTTCAGCGCAGTGACTTCTGCCCAACTCCCATCCTGCATACAATCTGCCTCCTTCAGGTTGCACATCCCGACAGCTTTGCGTCTCAGTCCTACTTCCCCACCGCCTTACTTGTGACGTTCATCATATCCCTCCCTTTAAGCTGAGAAATTGCACTGAAATCCTCCCGGCTTTGTACTGCCCCAAAAGCGGGTGCTTGGGGTCACACACCTGTGTGCGTCCCAAGGCAGCCAGGAGATGAACACAGCACGGAAGGTGGCTGCACATTATGGATGCTGAATCGATGACAAACCTAAAATCCATTTTCTTAATGAAATAACAAAGTTCAAAGCACTGAGTGTATGAGGTTGGCTGCAGCCCAGCTCTGAGCATCCCCTGAGGGACGCTGCACACTCGGGATGCTGTCACACCTACCTCCGGCCTCAGATGTTGCTGAAGTGCCAAAGAATCAGATCTTATGCATCATAAGCAAACAAATGGAAAAACAGGTTGTAATGCTGGGGATTTGTCTCGGCATTACCTCCGTTAGCTCAGGCATTTGTGAACCAAAATGCGTATTACAACAAAACAGAGCAGGATATGTCGAAGAGCTCGTCACAGCAGAAGCTATTTGTATGCTTTTAAAGCATGTTAGTGCCGCTTCCTGCGAGAACAACAAGAGGTTCAAAGAAGCAGGAGCTGCGTTCAGTCAGGTGATGGAAAATGTAAGAGGCACTCATTAAAACAGAGCCCTCTGGATGTTATCACAGTGTCTCAATTTTTAAGTTTAATATGCCCTTAAAGAACACAAAACCTCTTCAAATACTGAGGCCATAAACACAGAGAAAGAAAAATTCTGATCCAAATACATACTTCCTAGTTCTGTGGGTACGATCTGAATAAGATAGAGAGCTGCGTCTCTCCTAAAGACTGATGCCAGTTAGAATTGGCTCTGATTATTTTATGTTTCTCATTACTTACAGTAGTATTCAGGTCCTTTTTGGCAGTTTTGTCCCTTGAAGTGGTAGCAAATAGAGCAAAGGAGTGGGCTCAGAGATCTGTGATGTCAGATCACCATGCGACACGCTGGGTCTTTCCCACCTGAGCCCTAAGCAGGGTCTGTATTCTCTCACAATCTCATCATTCTGTCTGTTCCCAGTCACACTTGTCCATGTTCTCCACATAGACCCAGAGCAATGTGCCAGGAGGCTCACAGCAGTGTGGGAAAGGCTGTGAGGAATTGGGATGCATTGATCACCAGGTTCATAGAACCTCACAGGTACATGAAATAAAAAGCACTCCCCTCAGTACTTCAGAGACAGAATTGGCTCCCTGTGACCACAGAACTCCTTTTTCCAATGAGGAATCAGTTCCTGGGTGAATGTTCCTAGGGCATCAGGCTCTGGAGCAGGCTCCTCAGGTCAGTGGCCATAGCATGGAGCTGCTGGAGTTCAAGAGGTGTCTGAACAGTGCCCTCAGACATATGGCGTGGTTGATGCTGTGTGGGGCCAAGAGCTGGACTCGATGGTCCTTATGGGTCCCATCCAGCGGAGGGTATTCTATGATTCTATAAAATGGCAGCTGTTAATCCTTGCAACAGAAGAAATATATCATGGATTCTCACTGGAGGCATGAAGAAGGGAAATAGGCAGATATCGAGTAGATCTGGATTACAGCTAGTGGCACGGTTTGAGATTAACGTACTCCTCACAGGAAAAGTATTTGTATTTGACTCATTCTGCAAACACCACAGGTAGACACAATTTTTGCAGTGAATCACGCAATAACATTGTCTAGAAATACAAAGTGCTATAGCAAAGTCCATCTTCTCTGTGCTGATTTGGGTTGGGCAGCACCAGCCCTTGAGCCTCAGCAAACTCAGGCATCTACTGAAAGGCAATTTATAGACTCCCACTGTAGCTAGGGTAAAGAGAAGGCATACCCAGTGCATGATACAATCCTCTGCAATATAACATCTTAGGGCTTCTGGACAAGCTCACCTCACTCCCTTGTCTATAAAGGGAGTGCCCCTGCATTAAGGGGCATACCTTAGCCCAGTCACTGAATGCTTAAACAGCCAGTATTAGGTGAGAGGAATCCCCTCCATGCTGATTGACCATGGCAGTGAGCTCACACAATTCTAAAAATAACGGCATAGAAGTGACGGTGTTAAACCCAGGGTATGGCTCTTACCCCAGGTATGTCTGAAGATGCCCGTCTACAAACATGGAAGACGACACACCAGATGTAGATCAGCTTTCCACCACAGTGTAGTATTTCGTTCCCTTCTTGTTTCTGTCACAAGGCAGAGCGGCCTTCTGGCATTGTCACATTCAGCAGAACTTCCATAACCACTCACATAACCACTCGGTGTGATCACCAGTGTTACTTGGTGCCTGCGATCAGCTCTCCAAAGCACCATCTTAGATTGCGTGGCAATTTCAGATGAACCTGGCACGTCTTGCCCACTCTGAAGTGCCAGCAATCACGCAGCAGCCTGCGTGTAAGTGACATTTTCATTTGACCCATTGCTGCTCTCAATACTGAGAAATCTAAATCCAGTGGTCGTAAATGTTATGTGTTCTGGGACAATCTAGAAAAAAATATATCAACAAAATACCAAAAAAAAGTATGTTCTCTTCCAGGATTAGGAAAAATAATAAGAACCTCAGCTATTGGTCAGTACTTCTCAGCCCAGATGTCTCCAAAACTCTCTCAATTCCATTTTAATTTCTCCTTCAGACAACTTTTTTTATGATTTCACTCTGGGAAGGAGAACACACTCTCATATCACAGGGAGTTTCTTGGCACAGCCCACTGACATATCAGCACTCCACTCATAACTTCTTAAAGTTACAGTGGTTTTTTCCTACAGTCTTGAGAGATGGAGAGAAAAATTCCTCAGTTTTCCACATTTTGCATTAGGAAGCAATGTGAGAGCAAGTCATGCCATGAGCATTCCTCACAGGTCAGCATATGAGACAGGACTGCATCCTCCATTTTCCAAGACCAAATTCCTGATCTCGACCAGAGGACTCTTCATTCATGGGTTAATGTCACACTTTTGATTGAATGTATGGGCTGGAAGTCTCAACGGAAGGAAAGTGTCTTCAGAAGCATCCTCTGGGTCACTCCCGTGTCCAAAGGGAATGCAACCATGCTGTGCTTTCCTGGATCTCTGGGGGTCATTTTCCTCTTGAGGCCAGCAAACACCGCTGCCTGAGCAAGAGCCCACCCTGTCTTAGTGCTTCATGCACCCAGGAGGGCTTCTCATGCACCCAGGAGGGCTTATCAACCAGCACTAACAGGAGCTGTGCATGTACCTCCCTGGACATCTCCCAGAAGTCTGTGCCCGCAATCGCTGCCAGTGGAAGGACTTGTGTTGCAGGAGCAGGATGGGAGGATTGTGCATGCTAAGGCTGTGCCCTTCTACTCCCAGGCAGCCCTCCTCGGGGGAGGCAACAGCTGACCTTCATACTTACCTCACAAGACTTGTCAGCTGTTATTTCTGTACTTAGATAACAGATGAAAAAGACTGTGCAGGTACATATGCAAGCTCTCAATACTGTTGATGATAATTCTGCAGAAACTGATCTTACAATTATTGGTAGCATCAAGGAAATCCATCAAACGAGCACCCTGTTAAAGCACCCAGCAATTTGTATTCCAAATTGTCTCAGTGTCTGCATGCATCTCACTATGAAAGAAAGTTTTTTGTGTGCCTGTTAGCTGGCTGTCCCCTCCCCTATCTGCCTGTGTCTGGCAGGGGGAAAGGATGGGTCTGGAACCTCAGGCATGTCTCAGCCATCTGCTGAAATTACTCACAGGTATGTGGATGAGGGCACCCATGGGCTGGGGAGGACATGATGGGCAGATGACACAACAGAGAAGGGCAAAATAAAACCAAATACAATGGAAGAAGTTTTATTGGCTTGCATCCTACAGGAATAGTTACAGAAAGGGCATAGGATTAATCTGTTAAAGAAAATACGGAATAGCTACACTCTCACTAAAAGTAACAGCCATAGATTGAATGGTTCATGATGGTTTCAGTCATCTGTTGCCATCTCACCTGGCACTGAGGACCATGCCTTGGTACCATCCCATGGCACCTGGCCTCCATCAGCCACGAGCACCAGCAGCAGTGTTGGGTTGGTTCAGATCCAAAGCTCCAAGTGTGGAAACCGTCCTGCTGGGGTGATGGCACAGCATCTTCCAGCATCCAGGCAGGAGAAATTTGACCAAACTGATGAGACTGTGATGTTCAGTGGCCAACCTGTCGCTCTCCCTCCAGAACAGAAGAGAACAGGAGAAATGGTCCAGTTTGTGTAGAAAGTGAAACCCTCAGTCACTGGCATAACTTCCACTGTGTTTGCTTACTGGGAACCTGGATTTCCTTCATAGCATAAGACACACAAGGTGTTTATATGTAAGAGCATCTACTGTGTGAGAAGATGAAGAAATGAAAACAGTATAGAGGAAAAAACTCAGTGCGATTTAAAGGAGATTTGAGATAATAAGAGCAACTCTTGCTCCTGGAATCTTGTTACAACCTCAAGAATTGCTAAAAGAAGAAAACGTTAACCTTCATGCTTAAAAACATGATTCAACTACACTATTAAGGCTGAAAATCCCCAAATAAATGCAGGAAGAGATCAGAATGTCACCTCCTTAAAAAATCTCACGAATCTGAAAACAATCTTGATATTTGGGGGAGGAAGAGATGGGAGCAGCACAGTTTTGGAATACTTGAGAATGGAGATGTAGCAAATGCCTTCTCACTTCTTTCAAGTGAGGAGGTATGGGAAGAAATACAAATACACTATCTATCTTGAACGGCTGGGCATTGGACTATATATAGAATCCGCTCTGTCCTACTTAAGTTATGACTAATGCTAAACAATTAGAAATTCAGATGTTCTGCATATTTGAAGGAGCAAACATCTCTAATCTCATTTGTTGTTCATTAAAAAATGGAAGAATCAAAGTCTGTCTTAGCTCCAACTAGGCTGCGCTTATCAACAGGTGCGTGTGGCTGGAAGTGGAACCCCATGAGACTAATTGCAAGGATAATGAACAAGATGAGGCGTTTCTTGGAAAAAAAGATTTGTTGTCTTTGTAATGACCATACTCATGCCGAAGACTGCAAATTCTTTAGGGAAAGGACTTTCTTTTTTGTTCCATGAGTGCCTAGTGTCTAGCACAGCGGCGCCCCAGTCTGTGACTAGGAATTCTAAGTGCTACTGCAACTCAAGCAGTACATCATAGTAAACAGTAGTATTAAATTAGCTGGGAACATGAAGGTAGCTTTCATCAGCATCTCTGATGTACAGGATCAACAAACATTTCTCTAAGCCAGTGGCTAACAAAGTTTTATTTGACAAGACATTATTTTTATGAGAAGACAATGCTAATACCAAAATAAAGTCTACTGTTGGGAATTTGGCAGGACTTTTTGTCTGGTTCCTTTAATTTAGGGCTGCAGTGTCTGGAAGCACTGGACTGGGTTCTGATACGGCCAAGATGAAAGACTGGTGAAGGAATCAAAGCGCAGAATGGAACCACAAATCATGCCATCTGATAAATGAAGGAAATCATGAGTCTCCACTGGACAAAGTCTACAGATTCTTTGATTATTCCATTATCACTATGGCTTACTTTTATTGCAAAGTATTTATTTAATGAATTTACTCACTGAATGGCTTCCTTCATCTCTCTTTTGCTTTGTCATCACTGCAGATGTAAACTCAGGAGCCACAGTGGGCACAGCCACACACATTGTCATAGACTATTATAGAAAACAGAAATATTTTAGTCTGGAAGAAAATACTGGCTTTACTGCTCATTTCTGATGCTGAGAGACAAAAGTGAGCAGCAATGGAGGTACTATAGCTGCTTCCTTACAACTGTGAGGTTCCAGGAAATTAAGAAGTAGATACATCTTTGGCCTGGGGTCTCTGAATGGTAGGATGGCATTATAAATTCCTCCATTTGAGGTTAGTGGATGTTAAAATCAAGTAAGATGGACAATGCATTCTTAGATGCTACATACCTGTATTTGTTGGAGCGCATCCAGAGAAGAGCTACAAAAATAATTCACAGAATGGAACACCTCTCCTATAAGAACAGGTTGAGAAAGCTGGGGTTGTAAGCCTGGAGAAGAGAAGGCTCAGAGATGACCTGGTGGCCTTTCGGTGTCTAAAGGGGAGCTACAGGAAAGAAGGAGACAGTTTCTTTAGCAGGGTCTATGGTGACAGAACAATGGGAAAAGGTTTCAAGCTCAGGGAGGGTAGATTAAAAGGGTGGTGAAGCACTAGAAGAAGTTAACCAGTGTCGTGGTTAATGTCCCATCCTTGGAAACTTTCAAGGTGAAGCTGGATCAGGCCCTGGGCAACCTGATCTGGCTGCTATGTCCCTGTTCATTGCAGGGAGTTGGACTAGATGGCCCTCAGAAGGCCTTCCAACTCTACAGATTCTATGATTCTATGATTCTAAATGTTTTTTATTTCTCCATCACCAGGAAGACAGTGGCATCAGTGGTGTCACCAGAGCAAGTCCCTCAACTTCTGCCAAGTTCTCCTCCACTCCCCAGCGAACTGAGACAGCCCTGCACCACCCAGAACCAAGCCCCACAGCAAATGTACATGGATATGGCTACAGGACTGGGTCTTACAGACAGGCCACCTCCTGCACTGGATGTGAAGGTGCTTGGACTACCCCAGCCTGCATCATGCTGCTCTGGCAATGCAGTGCTGTGTTTCCTCTAAGAGTCTTGCTGAGAGCTTGTTGCTCCTTGTTTTTCTGTGCAAGAGCAGGCACGTGGGTTTGGAGCAGTTCCGTGTGCTCTCATTTTGCTCTGCTGTACATGTCCCTCGACCAACAATTAAACTGAACCTTGGCTATAGACATTTAGCTAAATGCCAAGAGCTCATCAGCACCCATCTATGACATAACCTGGCTCGTCCCAGTGAAGTGACAGAGGAAAGCTGAGGTTTTAGGAGAGAAGAAATAAAAGCCAAAGGGTGGCATCACAGACATTAGGAGCTACACGTTCACAGTTTCTCCAAGGATGCTTTCAAATGGGAGAAGACGGCTGCTAGCAGAGCAGCCAAAGCTTTTTATAAACTTAGAAAATAATGTCAGAAAAGTAATCAGTGCCTCTATTTTAATAACATCTAATTTTAAGTAACACTTGCATTGAAATAATCTCTTTTGAGGCAGTCACATTTATGGGCATACAAAGGTTGGGAATGTCCCAACAGTTCCCTTAGTGAAGGCTGTGAAAAATAATTTTAGAGCAGCCAAATTTAAGGTGTTAACACTGAGTGTCACTGACCTTTGTGTCTTGCTGTAAAACAGCCATGTGAAGTGCTGGCAAAGACACTCGCTGGGGTGGTCTCTCTTCAGTTTTCTGTGTCTTGTGCTCAAGGAAGCTTTTGAAAATCTTTGGCTCAATAGGCAGATCCTCAGAATATCCAAGGGTACCACCCCAGGCCATCTGCTCAGAAATACCTCTACCATGAGACACATCCAGTAAAAGCTGTGACACAAAAGCACTTACGTCTTAGTCAGAATTGCTCTTAGGCTTGAAACTGAGAAAGGTCTCTTCCTCTGCTAGTAAGAAAAGGAAGAGGGTCCCTGGTTGTAATGTGGGGAGTACATCCCAGTCCCTCCCTTATCCTATCTGTATTAATGCTCCTGAAGAGGAGAAGGTACTGTTTTCAACTCTGTGGTGATAAAAATTGTGCATCCTGAAATCTAGGGTTCTGACATTGACTGCAATTAAACTTGTTTTGGCCCACAACTGAAAAGCACACACATTCCTCTTATTTGTCTTGGCAGAGCTTTTGGCAGAGCTGTGTGATGGAGGCTGGCTGACTGTTGCAGAACAGGAATGGAAAGGAGATGCCAATAGCAGGCAACTGATAAGTGAATTGGCACATGGCAATAGGTAATTGAACTGCACTATAGCACCCTATTATGTCAAAAAGAGCCATGACAATAGGTAAATACATGTGAGTCTAGATACTTTCTAATTTCAGTACTAGAGATTGTGCTGAAGGGCTGGAATTGCTCTCTGCATTCGTTATTCCTGTTAAGGAACAAACCCCAAATTAAAGAAATGAGCAAGAAGCAGTATTGTACATTTTACAACCGACCAACACTTTCACCACAGCTCTATTTAAACACTCATATAGCTTCTGCAGGAAGAAAGGGAATGATATTAAGGTATTAAGGTATTAATCCATCTTGAGATTGAAGGAAACATGGCAAAAATTTTTTGTTGAAGCTGGGAACCGAGCCTCTTGCCTCAGATATGTGACTGTCCTCACTACTTCATCTGCTTAGCCACATGTGAGGATAAACCTACAATAAACTCTGTTACCTAGATAACAGAGAGATTAAGATCCTAGTTCTGGTCTCTTAAAACAGGGCTTCATTAAAAAAAAAAGAAAAAAAAGAGCTATGTAATGATCCCTCTATAAAATCCAAAAGAGTCAACACAAAGCAGAGTTAAAATCTGCTGACAGAAAATGTTATTCAACTCCTCCTTTGTAGAGAATAAAATCTCGGTTTGCATCAAGTCAGATTTCAAATACCAAACACCATCCTGAAGTGCAACCTTGTAGCTCTGGTTGGTTGTTCATGAGCTTCCACTTGGACCTTGAGGCAGAGCTACCTGATGCTCCAAAGAATGAATGCCAGATATTAAATATCAGATATTAAATATCTTTTCATGCTACCCTTCATCATTGCTGAAGCCACAAGCAACAAGTTTTCCATTTATACTTCCATCACTGAAGTCCTATTCAGTTTGATTCTTGTATTCTAAGAACCAGGTTTGAAAGATCCCAACTTTCTACTTGGGTCTGGTGAATCTCTTCATACTCTGACACCTTCTCCAAGCTCTGTTTAGCTACCAAGGTCTGTTCATTACCAAAGTCCAAATAGTCTACTTCTTCAGCCTTCAGCTATGAGTAGAACGTAGCTCAGACAGGCTAAGGTGTTTTCAAGAATGGAAACTGAAGTAAATCTTCTAGTGGCTTGTCTTGCCTGAGGATGACTGAACTGAGTTGTTGAGAACTCAGAGCATGTGTAAGTCATGGTGCTTTTGAAGAAAGAAAGTGGTATTTTGTTACCTTGATAGCAGGATTTCAGTTAGGTCACTCAGATTTTATAGTCTAAATAATCTGGCTTTTCTCCATTTGCCAAGCACAACATCAATGTCATATCTCTGTTCAAGGTCACCAGTCCATGACTCCTCATCCAGGCTGCACTCATCCCAAGTTCTTATTCACCCAGAAACTCACAGATTCTTCACTTGCTACCCATAAAACTAGCTATGTCTTCAACTGTGCTACTTGGCTGAATGCTGAAGAAGTAACAAACATCACTGTTTTTACTATACTTCAAAAATATGTTATCTGTTTGACTAAGCATCTAGTCAAATGGTGCTCTCTGCCCTTGTGCCCAGCTGCGTGGCTCTGGGGAAGCAATCTGTGGCTCGGGGACTTTGTGATCAAGTGACAGGCTTTGTGTTTGACAGAACGGAATTTTAATAGAATAATATAGATTTTTCTTTCATTAATCTGTCTGAACAAAGATTGATTGAGAAGCGCTTTGTCTGTAAATGACATCTACAGTAAAAATAAACAAGCCCCATAACATATCGAAGCATGTAACGTGGCTGTGATAAGATAAGCTATATGGCCCATCCAGAAAACTGGCAAGATCCTTCTTTTCCTGGAAAAGATGTCTTTGCATCTGACATTGCTGCTTTTACGTTGGAAAAGGAAGGACAGTGTTTTGTAAATGTTGTAGAATTCTGATTTTCCACAATATAAACAAAGCAGATGATCAGTCACAGCTCAGATTTCCAGTGGAAATACCAGAAAGCCCAGCAGTACTTTGTGAGGCAATATATTGCTTGCTGTGGGTGTCTAGCTGGGGAAACAACATCTCTCCAAGAAGAAGAGAAGAACAGAACGATCTTTAATGAAAAAGGGAAGATTCCTGGCTCCCCATTATTCATTTCTGTAGCTTGAATCATCCCTTCCCTACAGGTGGGAGCCAAGAGGTAGTGCTCACAGCACTCAGCTCACATCTAGCAAAAGTCTATTCCATCTGGGTTTCACATGGAAAGATGCAAAAGATGTCTGCACTCACCATGCTCTATAATGTTTCCAGCCCACGTCATCTAGTGCCTCTCAGCTGTCTGTGCCGTTAGGAGTATAACCTGTCTTTTAGTTTTGGAGATTAACTGTTCTGGAAAGTAATCATCCTCAATTCTAACTGCTCACTTCCTAGAGTTCTTGAAACTGTTCACTCATGGCTACAGCCAGAAGCAATCATTATCAATATAATGAGCATAACTACCTCAGATGCAAATATTCATGAGTTAATCTTGTCTCATTGTTCCTAAATTGAGCACTAGAGCAACACACTACAAAATGCTCAAGAATCAAATCCTGCTTAAAACTAACACCAGGCCTTTCATCAGTGACAGCAGTCCTGCTTTGAGAGTGAATTTCCAGATCTTCTGCCCCAGTGAAATGTGCTGCACTTCAGATAGGAACTCACATCACATTTCTGATGGATCAGGTGCCTCAGATGAGAAGGAGCACTGGAGAAACTCATGTACATCATCACTGATGGAGCATCTACAGTACCTAGGTTTTTTTCTTTTTTACCTCATGTGTGACCAAGCTAGGAAATCTGTGGAAACTGTGCTCTCAATGCTGCCATCTTCAGAAGGAAATTCCTGTGCTAGCAATGCAACGTGCTTCAGTGTTAGGCAGAGTGGGCAAGTCTCTGCTGACAGAACCACACAGTGAGGTTTCGGGGGCAGTTTTGCAGTGCAGACATTTTCAAATCAAACTGAGCAGACTTCAACAAGAGCAGTGAATAACCGGTTTTCTTATCACCCAACGGCATGTATGAGTTGCTACCTGCACCACCCTTTAGCAACTGATTTCAAAGTCACAGAGATGAACCCTCTTACAGCTTCCAACATGTTTTCCATTAAAATCTGGACCTTTAGCCTCCTTCATTAACTTCATTTATTCTATGAGAACAATCCACTGAAGACTTTTACTTCAGAATCAATGAGATGAAGCTAATAAATTGTAGTGCCATGATCAACAGTTTGGAAATTTCTTGAAGAACTCCTACGCAATTAGCTGACAGAGCAAATTAAGTGAAATCTTCCTAAGCTGCTCAGGAATAAACCTGTTTTTCTTCATCATAAAAAAACAGCACACTGAGGTAAGAAACTCAAACTCTAGGGTAGTACGTAGTTTAAATTTGTCATTGTTGTATTCGTATATAATCTGTATTGTTATGCAGTCTTGTAACACCGTCTTGTTATGCATTAGACCAATTTGCCTGGAAAAAAATCAGTGTAACAGCCATCTTCTATTTTGGGATAGATGTAAGTATCAATCGTTGTACTCTAGGGAATCAGACAATCCTCTTCTTTGTCCCCAAAATATACACACATCACCAATAAAGCCATACATCAGCATCATTAGCGGGGGAAGTTCATTGGACATTGTTTTGAGAAGGTTATACATCTGAACAAGGCTGAGAAGACTAAAGCTGCTGAGAAAGAAAAGCAGAAAAGCTCATGACATGATCAGAGCAAGCTCTGGGCACACAGCTCTGAGTACTCAACACTGAAAATCTGACCGGGCGCCTGCCAGTATTGGATCAAAAGTGCTGCAGCCACCTGGTGCAAAGAGCTGCTGGGTAGGAATTCTTCAAAAGCAAGTTAATTTTGTATCAGCAGGGTTTGTGCTGTTCTGGGTATATCATCTGTCCCCCCCTAGAGCTGGCACAGAAAATGGAGGCAGCAAAAATACCACAGCACGTGATCCAAGTAATTTGACAGAAATGGGAGCGTATATTTGTGCTCCAGCTGGATCAGTGAGAGATCTGGTGGTGAGCAGCTCTACCAGCTATGAATGTGGCACCACCACCAGAAAAAGAGAGAGGACTTTCAGGCTAAGAACGGACTGAAAAAGGGAGTCCAAACTATGAGCAATTATCCTTTGTTGTTTGAATCTTTCACCAAGGTTTTGACAAAGAAATGCCATTTTGTGAGCTTTTATGTTTCAGTGGCTACAGACGTATGTCCAAATGGGGAACAATAGTACATTTATACTACAACAGAATATTTTGCTTAAAATATCCCATTTGGCAACACACTTCCTAGTTTCATAATAAAACAGCAATAGTGTAGTTATTTAGTATTTCTAATGAACTGAGAAGACCAATGCATTTCAAATAAGACACAAAACACAAGACAATGTTTTGAACTCTCATGTTCCATCTCTGCCAAAAAACACATGAATAAAATATAGTCATAAGGTCAAATTATTTCTTTCCTTTAAAAAAAAATACTACTTCATTTCTTTTACTGAGCTATATCCTAAAGGCCATATCCAGATATTATTTACTTCAGTAGAATATTCTCTGGCTTACAGTTTGCTCATGTCTTCAATGTGACCAGCAAATGTGTTTGTACCATGGGAAATAGCTGGAGCCAGCATTTCCAGATGTGTTGTTGCATCAGTAATTTAAGAACACATGCTAAAGCAATATCACAAGGATTCACACAACTAGAAAGAGCACTCGTGGTACCCTACAAACGGAGCTGTAGCTCCTGATCCTTCCATGATTGCTCATTGCTACTACCATTACATAAGAGCTAGAGTTCTTTGCATCTGTCATCCCAGATGACTTTGAGTGAGTCCCATACTGTTCCATTGCCTGACTTCCTTACCCATGAGGTGTTCTTGCTGAAGATTCTTACAGTACAGAATGCAGAGTACACAGGTGTTACTGTCCTGGAAGCCCAATAACCCTACAGGAGATCTGCACAGCCAAATAGCTTCCTACACCATCCCAACTGTGCAGCTCCTGTGCTGCGCTCTCTCCTCAGCTCCCACTGGGTTTATTTCAGGCTCACAGATGGATTTCTCTGTAGAATGCCTCTAATCAGGCACAATATTTTGCATTTAGTTAATCATTCATATGGGACTCTACATTTCAAACAGTTCAGATTTTCTTAATTAATGTTTTGCATCATGATCGTATTTACAGTAATTGGGACTGATATTTGAAGTACAGTAAAAGCTGTCATCTCATTGCCTCCTAAAGAGCCCAATTACCTTCATTTGTTAGTAAATTCATGCTAACATTTGGGTTTATTACACTTGACAACATAAATCCAGCTCTTCCAGTGACATGGTTCAGCAGGGTGCTGTCAGGGCCTAGGCCAAGAAGATGCTGCAGACCTAAATTTGGAGGCTGGAGTACCTTCCTGACTTACATCCCAACAGTGACATCAACCAGAGGGTGTCTCAAGACCAAGAATTTGCCTTGTGACTGAGCTAGACTTCGGCACACGATTCCTGAGGAAGATGACAGCCTTTGTAATCAGCCATTTCTCCAAAGTTCACATGCCACAGAGGGAAGCTTGAGCCTGGTTTCACTCAGCCCAACTTCCACCTAATTCCTCGTACCTAGTGTTTTCAATTAGCACCTCTGAAAGCCTACAGCCAGCCAGGAGGAAAAATTAAGCACAGAAACTGGGGCAAAAGTCAAAGCACGTGAATCAAAGCTTTAGTCTTTCGGGTCATCCACATCTCTGCCTTACAGCCCTGAAGGATGGTTGCACTGTAGAGCATACTACTCATGTCATTACAAATGATCACTGTCACTGCATCCAAAAGTCAATTGCATGACCAGATGTTAATAGGCATCTGTGTGTATGACCACACACATCTCAGAGAGGTGTTTACAAGCATGCCATACACACACCTCAAAGCGAGTCAGTTACTTGTAGGGTGGGAAAGAGGGTGGAAAAGTGCCAGACTTCTTTTCATTCTGAGAAGTCCTATTTCAGCCACTGATTATTACCTAATAACCTAATCAGCATACTAGCAATATTTGGCACTTCAAAGCACTCTATATTCAAGGAGCTACACAAGCAGATTAGGTAGAAAATTAATCCCTAACTAATTAACAAAGGAAGCAAACAAAAACTATTTTTTAGGATCAGAAAATGGAGCTACAGAAGCCAGGTCAGATAGTTAGAGTATAGTCATCTTGTTGTGGCTTTCTGTAGGGAAACAGAACAGGCAAATAAGGTGAACTGTGGCTTTAAATGATGTTAGTGGGTCCAAGACTAGTGGGATGCTTGGAGTTGCCTAATTAATAAACATCTAAACACTAAGAAAAGAAAAAACATTTCAATCACAGTCATTCCAGCTACAGCAGAGGTTCAAAATGGGCTTGTTAAATTGTGCTGGTGAGCAGTTAAAGAGAAGCAGAAATCTGGAGGTCCCACCCTCCACACCTACCTCTGAGAAAAACAGATTTGCCTCAGCATGAAATCCCAGCACAAAGTTTTCTGACTGAAATCTGAAATCCATGATTCAACAGCTCAATAAGCAGATACCTCTCTCCCTTCTTGGTAATTTTCCCAAGAGTTTCCTCCAACTATTTTAGCTCTTAATTTATCTCTCACTCTCTCCCTCTCTTTCTGCTACAAGCAACTTCTTCCCCAAGCACCTATCTACAATTGAATCCTATTCTGAATTCATGTCAAGATCAACTTATGTATTCATTGCTGAATGAATTTCAACTATGCACTCCTTGTGTTCCTTTCCCAACAGGATAGAGAGGCCTCTTGAGTTGCTTTAAATGTCTCATTACAAATGCTTCATTAGAAACTACGTCACAGATTGTGTCAATCTGGTCCGCACTTTCATGCCAAAAAGTAAAGATTTTCAAGCTGTGCCTTTCTTACCATTAAGTTTCCAATCTGTTTTTAGAATCTCAATCAGTTCTTTAAGGAATGCAAATGTTACTTCTCCCTTCAGTGCAGAAACTAGCCATTGGGAAATGCACATGCATAATGCTTTCCTGTTCCTGCATGTATTGAAACAATAATCAATGCTGGAGGGGTAGGCTATCTTCTATATATTTTCTGAAGGACACATAGACCTTCTATACTCATAGGGACAGACTGCCTCCTTCGCATTGTGTGAATAGAAATAATTTAGTAGAAATCAATTTTACATGTGACAAGAGTTTAATCAAAATCAATGTGGGAAGCTTGTCTATTGAGGCTGAAGCTGATCTTATGATAATATATCATGAGTCAAGTTTCTTAGAGCCTGTTTTTCTTCTCAGCTAGACCCGGTTTGCACCACCATAACTGTACTTACTCTTAGCGGCTACTTTCTGCATAGAGCAACTTAGTTCATTAATGTTTCTTATGTACTCAAGAGCTCTGCATTGTGAAACTGTTTTGACAGTAATTCTTACTGTACTCTCTATTATATGAAAGGTAGAGGCTCTCTGCTTCCATGGCTTCTGACTTACAGAAATACAGATTATTTTGTTTCTTACTAATTCAGTATTGGAAGGTAACTCATTAAAAGTTCCTATTTGCTGTGAAGCAAGAAAGAACTAGTACAGAGAAGCACTCTCATGCAGATGATCAGCACTAAAAATAGATAGAACCAGTGAAAAGGTGAGATGGAAAATCCGGCACCTGGGATATGGGAAGCTCAACACAAGTGAAAATAGGAGATGGAACACATGAAATACACCACACATTACTCCTGCTTGACTGTGACAGAGCAGAAGGTAGATAGGACATCCATGCTGCTGACAGCTGTGCACCCAGACAGCCTAACTTGTCTGGTGGCTCTGGCTGAGATGTACCAAACCAATGTCTCACCTCAAAGTAGGATCACAGAGACTCCACATCCTCTCCTGTCAATCCTTCCTGACCATTAGCAAGATCTCCTAAAACCTAACATCAATATCCACATAGCCCATGAGTTTTCAACCTAACAAACACAACGTTATTTGAAGACTGTGACTCTCTTTCAGTATCCTCTGTAATAACCCCTCCCCACTGATTTCCTCGATCCACATACACTTTGTTTCTGGAGAATGCATCACCCTCCTCTGGACTCAACATCTTTCTTGCAAGATGATGCCCGAAAGTGGGCACAGTGTTAAAGTGAAGCCTTATCTGCAGTGAGTAAAGCAAATAGTATTCTTCTTCACACATCCTCATGGATTGTTTTATCCCAACAATGTGACATGGTTGATGTGCATTCAGGCTGTAATTCCTAGATTCTTTTCAGCAAACCCATGTCCACTGAAAACCCTCATTTTAGGTTTGTGCATTTTTCTTCCAAGAATAGAATTCTGCTTATTGGGCTGCAGCTTTTTAGCCCTGTGTTTCTTTTTCAGTTTGTCAAGATTTTTTAATTCCTTTACCATTCATTCTGCCCCTCCCAGCTGGGTGTCATATGCAGGTCTAACAGGTATAGTCTCTACTCCATCATCCCTACCATTAATGAAACACTGAATATCAAGTCCATGTTATAACTTTTTGTCCTCAGTTGGAAAGGTAATCTTTCAGAATAAGACTTCTTTCTGATTTTCAGAATAAAACTTCTTAAAACCAGATCTGCAGTAGATGTGCTTTATTTTCATCTAGAGCAATCTTCTTCAACTTCATTCAACAAGAACCACTCAATCCTTCAGGAAAAATAAATTCATGAACCATCTTGAGCAATGCCAGTATTCGAGAATTAGGTGTTGTGAAAACTAGATGAAAGTTTATTTCTCCTCCCTCCTTGTTTTGCCTTCCCAATATGCATAGGAGCGTGCATATGCTTCTACTAAGTTAGTATAACTACCTTGAACCACACCTCTGATATCATACAAAAAAATAGAGGTAAGTCCACAGACTACCAGAAAGATACAATATCTACACCAGGTTCCCCTAGACTGCTTAAGACAAGTATCTCCTAGACTGTCTCAAAAGCCAATTGGACTGAAGTTTTATCTGCTGCTTCCTGACTAACTGCCTCTCCAGGTTCTGGAGAAAAGGGAGGGTTTCATAGGTTTTGTGTCACATTGTCACAGTACTTTGTCTAAACTCAGGACAACTGTATGCTTTCTTATGTTTACATGATTTCAGGGACCTTAGGAAAAAATATAAAGAGCTCAAAGAGTGGTGTTAGGGAATGCCAAGTGCTGGAAATTGTAGAAAGGTGTTGCTCCCAAACACAGGAATGCTACCCTATATCACTTTGAAAGGCAGTCTCCTATAGTCTCCTATAACATCTAACACTGTGGCATGCTTTGCATTACAATTGCACCAGCTGTACAAACCCATCTCACTTTCTGAGATTAAGTCTATCAAAAATGCTCAGAGCCTCAGACCTTGAGCATATGTATCTGCAGTGTGATCACCTTCTTTGGCTGGAAGTTAGCCCTAAAGTTGTGACCACAGATTACATATTATGTCATGCACCATGCTGTCACAGATGTTTTAACACTTTGTGTGTCTGACATGAGTAGGAGGATTCTCAAGGGAAGCTGTAACCACAGATATATTACATTTAATCTGGAGGAGAGACCATGCAATATCTAATTAAATTTTCCTCATTTCTTCCTCACATTTGACCACTTGGAATGATGAAGTTTCATAACGTCTTAACTGACGGCAAGGACTGTTTTCTGTTGGTGTTGTTTTCTTCCTAGCTGACTAAATGTCTGTTGGGTAGTGGAAGAAATTTATTTAAGTTTTGCTGAGCTCCCCAGTGACTAACCAGTCTGCTCCTGAGCTACGGAAGAAAACATTAAATCACCTGTGACGTGTGTCATCCCAAAGATGAAGCAGTGGAGCTGAAGGATCACTGAAAGATGTACAGCTGGATTTCTTCCTCTGCAGGTGTGGCCTGGACACTGTAGTTTAGGTCTGCACTGACTTAAAGAGAACAAGGTAGCAAAGGCTGCATTAGGATTTCAGCACAGAAACTAGAGACTACAAACATTCACTAGTCCAAAAGTGTGAGAAGAGCATCCTGGATATATCGTCTCAAATGCTTTGCTGAAGCTATGTAGGCCTCTGGATTGGTGTTTACTGAGTTCATTTAGGAACAGCCCCCTGCATGGGCAATGCCTTACACCTGTATCTTCTAACCTTGCTGAGAGGTGGGACTTTGCTGTTCTACAAAGGACCCAAGCTGGCACTTCCTAACAAGACTGTCCTGTTCACTGTTCAGGTTACTAGTCAGGTCTAGATTAGCATAGATGCAGCCTCTAAAATTTTTGCTTGTACTGAGGTGAAAGATGTGTCATTGAGGGACAGGGTTTAGCAGGCATGGTAGTGATAGGCTGACAGTTGAATAAGATGATCTTGGCAGTCTTTTCCAACCTTAATCATTCTATGATTCTATGATCTCAATTCGGTCTCCTCTTATTATTCACTGTAAGGTACCTCTGCATTGACACAGGAGCACTGAAGAGCCTCCATGTTACTGAAAAGGAGTGCTCTGACTGTTCAGTGCAGGCCCATCCACATCTTACACTTGACATTAAGCTGTGGCTGAATCCTGCCCTCAGCAGCAAGAAGGAGCAGCCAGTGGTCAGTGGAAGTCTGTGGACAGCATGAGAGCACACTGTTCTCCCGGAGGTACTGGATGTTAAGAGGCTTGTACCTTTGTACAATTTCAGTTTTACAGCAGTGTAGAATAATTAATATGGGTTTCCAGGAACAGAAGGCAAGGCTGAGGCTACAGCAGGTGGAGGAATTTCAAAGTTCTTTTCCAGGAATATAGCTGACGAAGTAATTAAGACATCTGACTGACTGAAAAGTGGCTGTCTGCTGCTCTGCTCCATTGAGCTCTCTAATTCAGTGAGGAAAGGCATGAGAAGATGTGAGCACTGGAGCAAAACACGGGTTACGCGGATTCAAATCAGACAAGGGATACACCATTTTTATTGTGAAACTGGGTAACTGTTGTTACAACCTGCCTAGTCAAGAACTAGGCTTTCCTGTTCTTAGTGTTTTCAAAACAGGACCAAGTGTCTTTCTGAGAGGTCTTTCATCAGACATTACTGAATTCAGTTAGAGGATATGCTGAGTTGCATATACGAGATACACAAAGGATTTCAGGCTAGATGTGCAAGCCTATTTTGTCCATGGCTATGTTCAACCAGCAGCAGAACCAGTCTTGCAAAATACATCTATTATTTCTCTTCTGATGTTAGCCTTTCTAGAAACAGACTTTTTTTTTTTAAACTGATATCTCTCTATCATAAATGTTTTCTTCCAAGAGTATGTTTCAATTCAAATCTTTTTCAAACTTGTTGCCACTGGTAATTCAGATTTTATTTGTGTATAAATACTAATGTATTGATGCGCTGAATTTTAGAATGACTCATCTTGTTCTTTGAGTAGATGGATTGTATGCCTTTACACAGTGAAAGTATACTTTAATCTTAGCCATCCAATTCTTTTAACCTTCAGTGGCAAAGGAATGCAATCCAGTAATGCAGCTGACTGCTGTTTGAATTTCCAAGGAAAATCTCTGGCCCGAATCCTATGTTGTAAAGCAGACCGTCAATTACACTAGCACTTATCAGCATGCCTTCACACTGCTTCCATGGGCTACTGGCTCCAAAGACCTGATTTAGACCATGGCATAATTCAGACCAGTCTTGAAGTTGCTCTGGATTCTGCTGGTCCCAGCGTTCCTCTAGGGCTGCAGAGGCAGAGGAGGCAATGGCTGTTATATCAGTTGTAACATCCTGGTATTTTCTTCCTGGCTTAGTATCTAGGCTTCCCAGTATCAACAGTTATGATTGGTTCCACTTCATGGCACAAGCTCAATACCTCAGAACAAGATCTTGATTTGCATGTACAGATGTACTTGCTACTGTCTTTAGATTGAAGTTGGATGCTGACATGTGTCAAATGTCTATGGGTAGCCAAGTGACCAAAAGAGACCACATGCAAAGCTTCCTGCTTTCTAGGTGTGGTAAGCAGTAAAGACCTACAGGCAAAGAAGGTCTCAATTAGGTCTTATCTGCCTTTTTAAGAAGGGCAAAATATGGAGATGAATATTTCCTTCCCCATTCCATCTTGTGCATAATGGTTGTATCTCTTACCTATTACTTACAACTAGAATTCAGTGAAATCCAGCCTCAGAACAAGGACATAAAAGAACTGGCATATTTAAGTTCCATTTGAGGTCCCTTTTCCAGCTAACTCAACAGCTGCTCTGTGTGGCAACATACCTGCCTGATTAAAAATATATATATATATATATATATATATTAAGCTTCAAGTAAATTTGCAAACAAAACAGAGTATCTGGAATAGCTTCCCTGTCCCAGCTTATGGATAGTTAATGTACCTTTGGCAGGGTGTCAGATTTTCTAAGCATATTTCTTAAAGAGAGTGAAGGTATTGTCTGCAGCAGAGGTGTTGGAGAGGGTCTCAAATAACTGCCCTTAATTGGGGACATATTGCATACAATCAGCAACCCCAATATAAAAGGAATAACAAAGTAATATTAAATCAGCTATATCAATGCAGTACAGGTAAATAAAAAGCCTACACGTAGATTTTGAGTGATTTACAATTACTCAATTCCCTGACATTAAATAAAAATGAATTGCCTGATTGATCTTGTAATCTAAGGGCCACAAATTGCCCTTGTTAACTGAAGACCTGCTGGTTTGGTTAAATAGGGAATTGCTAATTTACTTGCTATTCACTGTGTCATAATTTTTCCTCTGAACTGAATTGTTAAAAATAAACAATTTCTTTCCCTCCCCAAATAGGAAAAAAAAAAAAAAGAGAGAATTCATTAAGAATTGCGTTTTGTGGCTTTAGGGGGAAAGTTAAATTTAGAGCTCAGACTGGTTTCACAAAAAAAGATTATGAATATTTTAAGGAAACAGCTTCTCCTTTCTTCTGAATATAGATAGGAGCAGGGAATAAACAGAAACAAGGATTTGGGGATAGAGGCTGATGTGCTCCTGTAGATGAGAGAATGCATTTTGCTTGGGATTTAACTTTTCTTGACTCTCTGTCTTGTCTCTATAAAATTGTGAAGCTGGTGGTAGCCAGATTGATCAGTCAGGAACCTGTATGTGAGTCAGCCTGCGGTCCCAAAGCTCCCTGCCCACGTCTGCCTGCACAGGTCCTTCCTCACATGCAAATGAGGGTACAGCCTGTCCAGTGTTGGTCCCAGCAGAGGGATGCCATCAGTGCTAACCCTGAGAGCAAAACTCACCTCTTGCAGTAAAAAAGCCAAAATGGTTCTTTTTGCCTTTGTGTGGCTGGACCAAAGCTGGGTGGCACTGCAGTAACATGGAGCCTGAACAACTCTTTCTCATCTCAACAAGCAGGAGGCAGCTCAGGGTGAAGTGAAGCCCATCTCACCTCCAGTGGGAAATATAGACCTGCCTGTGGTCATCCTTGGGCACACCAGACGCAAGAATAGTGGTTCGCAGACAAGTTCTCCCATGGATTAGTCCTTCACATGGCTCTATTTAAAGGGGTGTTAAGGACATGTTCCTGTAACTCCTTAGCACTGAATTTTTTTTGTACTGATGCATCGGAATGGAAGCAAAGAGACAAGCGTGGACTGTATGCAATAAAAATGAAAAACTTGGCCAGACCAGAGGTTTGGATCCAAGCCTGGATTTGGGATCTGGGCACACTTTGCAGTGTATATACAGTATGTGTCGAGAGTGACATTTCAGAAGAGCTTAGGAGAAGAAGAAATGATGACTTGCATTTCCCAGAACATAACTCCAATGGCAGTATCAGAAAAGAGCAATCAGCTCTTTTTAGCTGCATTTGTTCTCACAGAAGAGTCAGGAAATTAAAGACTGGTTTTTTTAGGCAAATACATGAAATGAATTTTGGTCCCACACTTCCAAAAACCTGGCACTTTTACCAAACAGTGAAGATTTTCAATAGGGAAGGAAAGGTTGCTGAATGTTAAGAAACACAGAACTCAGACGTAATCATTTTCATCTGGCAGCTTTTCCCATGAACTGCTGTGTTATGGAATATTTAGAAATCTTGACTGAAACTTTAAATACAATAATCCAATATTGATCTATTATTTGACAGATCAATGACATGGACATATAATTTTCTTTGTCATAGCACAAGTAAAGAAGAAAAATACTGTACTGCTGCAACAAAACTGAGAAAAAATGAGCTACAATGATTTGTATGAGAGTAATTAGAAAGGGATACATACAAAACGTAATCCACATTGTGAATGAGGGCAGGCTTGGGCACAAGCAAAAACAAATATTGCTCAGATTTTTGAGCAGATCTGGCAAAAAATTTTTTAGAATGTGACACTGCAAAATAGATTTCTTTTCTCAGAAGTTTTAGATCTAAATTTACAGCATAAATTCTCATTGAGATGATGGCTGTGCCCACTTTCATAAAATGTACCAAGAAAAATTGTTTCTAGTTGGTAGAACAAAAGTCAAATTGTTATTAACTTCTAAAATGCATGTATAACCATAAGTTCAGGCCTGCACGTGGAGAATAGTTTAAATATTGTAATTGTCAGTCTGCTGTAAGTAAAACTTCTTTCGTATCACTGGTTCTTTCCTGTACAACATTAACCTGAAAGCAGATAAACACATTCCTCGACACACTTGGGAATCCGTATTAAGAGATGTACAACCGACATACATGTTGTTAGGCTCTTCTTCCAGGTTACAGTGATAGTACAAGAGGTAATAAGGGCCTCAAATTGCACCAGGGCAAGTTCAGGTTGGATATTAGAAAAATTTCTTCTCAGAAAGAGTGGTAATTCATTAGCACAGGCTGCGCAGGGAGGTGGTGGAGTCACCATCCCTGGAGGCATTCAAGAACCATTTAGATGTTGCACTGAGGGACATGGATTAGTGGGCATGGTGGGGATGGATTAATGGTTGGACAAGATGATCTTAATGGTCCTTTCCAACCTTAATGATTTTATTATTCTGTCATTATATTATTGAATTATTCTATCATTATATGATTCATAGTGTTAGTGGTCATCAAAAATAGTCTCAATTTTCAGAAGTATATTTTGAGTCATGGATTCAGGATACATTTGTAGCTCTGGGTCAATGTACTGCTGATAATTTTTTAGGGGGAAGTCTTCTAATGTTATTATTGAAGCAACACTCTACTCACAACATTACTATGTCAAGTAGAATTAAAATTGTAAACCTAAGGATCTCAGTATCCCACAAGATTTTGTATTGTAGCATAAACCTGAGTATGTCACTGAAATCAAGAAATTCATCTTCAGTCTCTGTATCTTAAGGAAATAAAAAAGCAAAGATCTTACTCAGCCGCACTTAAAATAGAAAACAATTCCTTCATTCCAGAGATGGTCACATTTCAGAATTAAGGGTGTCACAGAAAAGCAGAAGAGTTCATACTATTAACATCATGAGACAGCTTTATCTAGCACTTTGCTGCTCTTTGCTGCTTGTCCTCAGATTTTAAGTGAATCTGAGAATGCTTTCTATCACATTTCAGGCATGACCTCACATGTTCTCTGACACATCACACTGGGCTGTATATGTGACATCATGTTTTCCTCAAAGAAAGAAGTTTGATGTGACCTATACAATTCCACTCCATGAATCACAGCATGATCCATTCAGCAGAAAAATTTAAAAGACGCTTTTGCAAAATGCACTGTTAAGACAATCAGTTTTCCAGGGAAACAAAAATGTTTAAAAAAATCAAAAATACTTCCAAAAAATGCTGAATTCTGTTCCATACAACTTTCATATTTGCACAGGTTGTCGTAATATATCATTAGCTTATAAGGATTTAAAATAGAGGATGGCTAGGTAGTTAGATAGCTAGAGATGGAAATGTTATTTGCAGGTTGTTTTTCCTCTTGTTAAAAGACAGCCTCAGCAGGCTTTTATTCTCTAGTTAAGATAAAGGTGAAATGAGCAAACAATGCAACATGCAATGGGATGATGAGTGCTTCTCCTCATCCCACAATTAAAAAGAGCATGCAGTTCCATGCTGGCCTTCCAAGTTGTATTATTTTTTTCTTTGATTATGATAGTTGGTTCAATTTCAAACCCATGTCACTACTGAGTTGTTGCCTTCATAGGAAGATTTTACCTTCGCTCTGAAATCTGAGATCTGCTTTCGCCATTTGCTGAGTAGCACAGAGCACTCAGCTCTTCTATCTTCCTGAACCGCATGGAGCTGGGTGTTGTTCCCAGTTCAGAGTCCTCTGAAGTCAGACACCTAAGAGACGTGCTTCATGCTCCCAAAAATAATACTCTGGACCCTCCCAGCCCACCAACTATCTTCACAGAGCTGCAGAAGCCCAGAGGGAGTCACCAACCCTGCTGAGATCTTCACTCCATATCAGTGACTGCTGCCAAGGTTAAGATTGCAAAGCTAATTTTAAAAGAGATTGAACAATAACAGCCCAATATTTATTCTGTGAGCCTCATGAGGGGACAGTACAGCCTTCTGACAAGAGGAGGGGAAGAGCAACATATGCTTGGGGCATGGTGCAGCACAAGACACTAACCTCCCGGCAGCACACACAAAGCTACAGCTCCATGCTTTGCACAGTCACCCAGCTTATGGAAATGGTTTTTCTGTTTGTACCTCCTTAGCTATGTGTATGAGCCAGATCAAGTGAAGCAGCCTGCTTTAAACACCAAATTCAGATTTAGGTTGCTCATTTCCACTGAGATGTGTTTGGGAGCACTCGCAAACATAGCTGAGTAAGCAGACCAGAGCAGCAACACTGCCTGACTGGGCAGAAATGAAACCTGGGGCATTTTTTACTTGGCACAGCCACTCCTGCGGCAGATTGCCTGCCTATAGCCTGTTTTACCCCAAGTGCTGCACTGCAGTAAAAAGGCTTTTTTTGGAACTATAATTAGCTCATATAAAACTTCCTCAGGTCTCTCCAGGTTGCATTACACTCTGTGCAGTGTAAACAACCCCACAAATAAAATCCTTCTCCCTATCCAGGATGCTCAGATCTTCACTATCCCCTGGAGGGCCTTCGTCTTTGCCTTTCTGGCACTGAGAGGTAGTTTGATGCAGGGAAAGAAAAGCTAAGGGCAGTCTGTGATGTTCATACACTGTGATACATACCATTGGTGAGACAGCGGAACAGGTTACCCGGAGAGGTTGTGGGTGTCTCCTCCCTGGAAGCATTCAAGGCCAGGCTAGATGGGGATTTTGAGCAACCTGGTCTAGTGGAAGGTGTCCCTGCCTATAGCAGGGGGTTGGAACTAGATGATCTTGAAGGACCCTTCCAACCCAAACCATTTTATGATTCTTGATCAATCCTCCATGCTGATGGAGCAAGGTAGCACAATCTAATGCCAAAGATGTTGTTGGAAAAACATTGCTATAAATCAGAATGTAGCAGATTCTGCCCATTGCCAGCTCAGTCCAATAAAAGTATTTTGGCTCTCAGCTTCCCATGGTTAAACTTAGCCATTTAAGCTGGACTTATAAAATCAAGTGCTGCAGATTCTCTTGCAATGTCATCTATGTTTGAGCCTCTTTCTGGGATGATGGAATATTTTTCTGTATGTGCACTTCCCTAGCTTGCTTCCTCCCCTTTTTTGTACAGTGATAAATGGACAAGAGTCTCTATTCTCTGCCTCCCTGGGAGCTTGATGGTGGCTAAAGCTTGTTCTGCAGGTAGAGACTCTCCTCTGACTCTCTGGGGATCAGCAGTGCTAATTCAGTTGTAATCACTGCTAGGCGGGCAAGTAGATTTAATTAGACATGCTTGTGAACAGAGAAATCTAAACATGGATATGTAATACTGGCTCTATTTACTCTGCAACTTCATTTTACACTGGCAGTGGTCTTCCAAAAAGCATAAACTAAAATTTAGTCCAGTAACTAAATTTCAGTGTAAGAAAGCTTTTAGATATACTGTTAAAATAAATTGATCTGCTCAAAGTTCTGTGCATTTTGATTCAAGCTCAAAGTACAGAGTTATCTTCTGCTGTGCACTTACGCAGAGAAGAGCATGCCTCTCATTCAGCAACCTCCTTAAATTAAATGAATACGTTAGTCATAGCTTATGACATAGCTCGTGCCTCCCCATAAGGAATCCATACAGTAAAGGGTAATAAGATGACATTCCCATTCGTATTTACCTACTGCAAGTCTGCATTAAGCAAGTATTTCCTTGAATCCAATTTAAAAATCAATAGGAAATTATGTTTGAAAATTTCATAGCCAACTGGAATCATTAATTTGTGCGTAGTATTAGTGTAAAATTTATTCAGCGTTTTCTGCTTGAAGGGATGTGGACATGCAGTTTATCTATAGCAATAATGATACAAGATATTCTCAAGATGTTCATGGGATGTGTAATGCAATTAGAAGAATTTTCTCCCAAAGCAAACTGGAAGAGAAAATTCAATCCAAATTATTTTTTTCTAAGACAGCAGACAGTGGACAGAGGAGCCACCTCCAGTGCATCTGCTTTCAGGGCTGGAGATGTGCCCTCTGGAATGACAACAGCAAACAGCTCAGTGATTTATATCTGAGGATTTCTAGAAAGGCTGAGCCAAACTTTGAAGACAAATAGAGCAACTCGGCTTTACACAGCTGCAACTTTAAGCAAAATTTGCTCGCTGGTAGTAGAGGAAGAAGAGGTCTTATAACTATGTCACAAAAGTCCTTTGTAAGACAGACAATCTAATTTTTTTCAAAAGGTACAATGTAAGTACTTAGCAGAGTGTCTTTCTCTGGCCCCCTGACATTTAAACAGGAATCTATTAGTCAACTGATGTCATTAGCCAAAGTACATTCTTTCTAAGGATGACACTGATGATCCAATCGATCATCATTATTAAGCTAACATCAATCAACTGCAGGTAGACTACAGCATCTGTCTGATAGATAAAGTTCTTTTACCAAAGTTGGAAACAATGGGCTTCTTTTCAATTCCTTGCTGTTTTTTAAAACTCACTAAATGTTGATGGGACAAATTCTTCCACCAATTTCAATGATGGTGTTATTCTGTTATCTGTGCTGTTGTAAGAAAACAAGAAAAAATTGTCTTCCCTTTTTTCAGCAATGGAAAGACTAAAAGTGTTGTGATTGTGGCATAGCAATTCAGAAAAATAGTGAAATATTTGTCTGTTAAGTATTAATGGCAAATTTTATCAACAAGCCTTATCTTTAGAGACCAGTTTAGATCAGTTTAATACTGTATAATAAACAATTAGAAATTCCCAGTCCTCTCTACAGCAAGCTTTAGCAAAACTGAAGGGACTTCCTAGAAATAATACAGATAAATGTTAATGTGGGCCTCCGCTCGCCCACTGTTCTCTCTTAATCTGTTGAAACTATTTTGTAGACAATCTTATATGTATGGCAGGATCTATTAAAATTAAGATCTATTATAATCATATGAATTGACCTGAGGAAACAGGTTGGCACCAGCTTTTGAGCTGATTCTTTCCTCCATTTGCTGATCGGAAGGGAGTGAATCACTACAGACTGGGTGTGGATGGAGGGTGACCTCCACCAAGTCATGGCTTCCTGCAGTAAACAAGTGTGAGGAAAGAGGTGAGCTTTGCCAGGAAAAGGGCAGGTAGACATTATCCTCTCATGGATTTAAAAAGAAGCAGAAGATAAAACACTTAGTCATGATGTGGTTATTCATCTTCTGTGACAACATAGGACTGATTCTTACAGGCCTAACCAGTTGAAGGAATGCATGTTCCTCGTGGAAGAGATGTGACACCCATCTTGTTCTGGAGGATCATTTTGTTTTTGGGTAGCAATCTGTAGTACTGAGACTATATTCAGGAAGGATCCAGCACTGCTGTGTTTTTAAAGAGTACCCAGAGAAAAAAGAAGTCCCTGAACACGAACAAACAGAATGTGGACATGCCCTGTCTGAAATGGGTTTCCACTCTATGAAGAATTACTTACCCACTTCAAAGGCCCATGCCCCTGTCTATCATCAGGACAGCACAGAGACTGTGAAGCCACTCCATACAGTCACGTTTCCCTCTGCAGCACTAAGACTGGGGTGGGCAGAGCCTGCACCATGGAGACGAGATGTCTTACCAGCCTTTGAAAGACAGGAATGAAAGGGAGGGGAAGAGCAAGCCAAGATGGGGGTGCTTGTCAGGTCTGCTCCATCCCTGTCAGATGTCAGCTGCCTCCACTGCTTCTAACTATAAATGTGACAGATAGGTGTTTCATGCCAATGAGTGATTATAATCGTGCATGATGAAAGGATCTCAGATTGTGGTTGCTGTCAGTGGATTCTGTTTCAAACTGGAAATTTATATTTAGTATTTACCTCACTTGAAGTCATCGAAGTTATTACTGCATTCTTGGGCAATTCAGGACCCACTCTCTCCATCAGTTTTGGAAGTAATATTCAAAAGACTTTTTGGGAAGCAGATGTTCAGTTTCTAAAGAAATTTGGTAGGATTTAGATAACACAAAGCATCTTCAGAATCTGTGCCTACTGAATGTCAAGTAAGTGGAAGATGCTTTCTCTTAAGTCAATCCTTCACCGTAGCCTTAAGCAATTAAAGAAAACACAAGATACCAAAAATTTGAGAGGCTAAAAGAAATAAGCAACAAACTGTGGGGTATCCATTACTTAATGTAAATCAGCATGAACTCATCAGTTTCTGTGGAGTTACACTGACTTATACCCACTAAAACCTCAGCAAAGTTCCATTTAGCAGATTGAACTTTATGCCATCATATCAACTAGTTCCACAGCCTAATGGAACTATTCTAAAACAGTGCCTGAAGTAAAGTTCTTTGGGCTGCTTTACCCTCTATATGCAAAAGACATGAGTTTGTGTTTTTGGGGTGTATTTTGCAGTGTAGTCTCGTGACAGTCTCATTCTCATACATGGATGCAGGATTGCCACACTCACAATGCCTGGACTAAGTGGGCCCTGTTTTCCAGATTCAAAGCAAGCTCTGCAGCTATCAACGTTTCTTCATCAGCAAAACTGTACCTACAGTGGGAAAATATTGTCGCTGTAACTCTACAGGGATGGCTCAAGAGCTGTAGATTGCTAAGGTGGATGAGTTCTCACCAGAATGAATCTTGTACAAGAATAATTGCCTTCAGAGAAACTCTGATAGCACCTCGGGGCATCATTCATCCAGGGAGTGCATTAGTCTGAAGTAAAAAGAATGAAACGACAAAGAGAAAGTTTGGCTTTAATGAAATCAACTCCACTGAGATGAGGCAGGTCATAAAACAGCTAAATATGTCTGCATGGATATATCTGCAGGCAGATGTAAGTTCGTTTTCTCTTCTTCCATTTAAAAGTCATAAATATTCTAATTCTGGATTGGTCACAGAATACCCTGATCATTAGCAAACCATGGAATCTCAACAGTCCATGTTGCCAGAAGCAGTATATTTCAACCTAAAGCAAACGGAATAAAGCTGGGTCATCTGCCTCAACAATCTTGCCAGTGGTAACAGCTCACTGTTTTACTCGTTACTGGCTAACTATGGCATCAGGCTATGAGGCCAGCACAGAGGCTTAAGACAAGAGAAGCCAAGTGAGTGACAACCTGGAACACAGTGAAATTTTGGTAATACACATCAGTGGCAACCAATCCATACCCAAGTGAGAATTAGTTCTATTCCTGAAATTATTCTTGGATTTGCAACACAGTCCTCAGTCACTCAGCAAATGAGGTCCGATATGCACACCGCTTACCAGAGCACGGCTTCAAATTATGTGCCTGACCATTTTAAATTTGGCCTTAAAAATTGTGTTGTATTTAGCAAAGATAGCTTGTTAACACCAGTCAGCACACAACACTCAGTTTCTTACACTGTGTGCAAAATTACTTAATCTACACATGAAAAAGCACTTCAATGTTTCTGGATGTACTTCTATTGAAATGGTTTTTCTACCTCTCTATCACATTTGCATAATTTTTTCACCTGCACATTCCAGACCATGGCTGTATTTCTAGTTTACCATTTTAATGTCCCCCATTATTTTTAATGTCACAAAATGCCATTACTGGAATGATAACACAAAGTACTCCGTACTTCGTGAAATCTGCTAACAAGTATTTATTTAGTTGACAGCAGAAGTAAAAAATCTCTTCCAAACATTTCAAATTGATATACCCTGCACTGTTAATTCTTAATTTGTATGGCTCCATCTAAATTTAAAAAAAAAATATTGAAGTTTCACATTCATTTACTGGTGGAAAAACAAATGTAACCACAGTGTATAATCCTATTATGTTCTCAATTGGAAATGGTTTGTCAAGCTGGTGTGCCATCAGATGGCTCTTGTCTAACAGCCTGGCTCACATATCTTAGAATATCTGAAAGACTGAGAACTTTCCTGTAAAGTTCCATTTACATCTGAAAATATTTTGCTCAAAATCTAGGCGTGGTTTTGCAGAGAGCTGCTGCTTGCTCTGACCTTTCTCAGAGTGATGCCCTCTACCTACACCTGAAGTGCTCAAGCTGACTTTTGCAATACATATTTCTGGAAGAGAAGGTCTTTATTACTTAAAAGAAACAAATCAGATCAGTGACCTTTACCTTAAATAGATCTGTAACATCTTCCAATGAGCTAATGGTTTTCTTTCCCATCTAGAGATGAGGTGTGATGATCTGAGCTATCTTTTACAGGCTGAGTGGGCCCTTACTGGTTTTCTTCCACCCCAAATGTTTCCTGAATCCATTGGGCACATTTGGCACTCATCTTAAAGATCCCGGGGAGACTTTGTTCTCAGTTACCCCATGGAAATTCAGGGTAAATCAAGTGGGTGAATGTATGTGTCCTGAAGTTCTTACACCTTCTATGACAACCTCCTGAGTTGACTCTATTCAAACACAGTGTCGCATTTCTCACACATCATCATGATGTTCAGAAGTGCTTCCTAATATCTGAATCAGCTCCCACCACACCCAATGTACCAAAAAAAAAAAAAAAAAGTCTGTAGCTTTTTCTGCTCGTTTGCTGCCCATTCAATGTAAAGACATGCAATGGGTAGGAGAGGCCCAAACAGCTTTAGATACATATGATGCTCCTGAATGTATGGTAAAAACAAAAAGCAGAAGTAATAGGCTGAAAAAAAAGTAACAAAAATATCAGGAAAAAAGAAAACAAATTGGTCAATCCTTAAAAGATAATCACAGTTTCAGTATTTCTTTTAAATAATCTTATTGTTACGCATTTGAAATGATAATTGCCAGAAAAGTTTATATCATCAAACGTTTACACATCTAAGAGACGGAAATGATAACAAATTTATTCAGAATTTTTATCTGGGACTTCTTCTGATGAGTGCCTAAAGGTGACTTACTAAAGACAAGCGGCAATTCTGCCCCTCTGTTAAAACAAAGCATGCTGGTTTTGTTCCCTGCTGATATACACAAGCCTGTAGGCCTCAGCCCTTGTTCTTTTGCATGTGAGGTATGTGTAGATTGCCAGTGAAATCACTGAGGCTTACAACCAGCATGAATTTATGCCAATAGAGTGGAAAATCTGGACCATGAAATTCAGTATAATTTTTGTGCTGTAAAACAAGTGGATCTTAAGCACATTTCTTTCAGGCACAAAGCCTGTGGTAAAATGTCCATAACTGAGAAAAATAAACCACTTATCAAGAAGCTTGACCTAAAATGCATCCAAACATGGGAACACTACCTTGAACCTTAATCCAGATTTACTGGATTTTCACCCCTTTCACAATTAGGCATGGTGCTCCCATCTAGATCTTTGGGCAGAGGCATTTATCTGTGACATCTCTTAGGCACCTGGCAATCCAGTGAAGGCTAGGATTTCTGTGGAAGAAAAGACCAATGATTCCAACATTTCTTTTAATTAAAATTAGTAATAGTGTATACTAGACAAGTAATACTTGTGGACTAGACTTTAAGTAATAAGAATGTATTCTCTAAATGAGGTTCTTCCTTCACTGGATATGGAAGATTTGATTGCAGTTATATCCTCTATCTGACTGGAACTGAATCCAGACAGTGTCCTAAATATCAAGTTCCATTTGGAAGGCACAGAGAATGGGGAAGCTTGGGAAAATCTTAATGACTTAATTATTCAATGCCCTTAATTGCTTAGCATTATATATATATTATTATACTTTTTTTTTTTTTTTTTTTTTTTTGAGAGAGAGAGAGAGAGGAAGGGAGAATAAAAGACATTTCAAGATCTGTTGTATTTTCATCCCTTCATGAGGCACATTAGTCATTTTCTCTGTATGTTTGCTCAGTATCCTATACAGCTCACAGCTGGGATCATGCTGTCAGGAAGCAATTGGAGTTAGATGGGGTGCCCACTGGGAAATAGGGGACTTTCAATTGACATTCTCACTCTGAATAAGGTCACCAGTGCAGATGCATTTCGTTCAATTGCACTACTTTCAAATGATCTAAGAAGTAAGCAAGGGATATCCACTTAGTTTTCCCCTTTCAAATTGGACCATTTTCTAGTAAGTATTCAGAGAGACTGAGACCACACAGCAGTCTGATTGTTGGGAACGTCCTATGGAGGGCAGTCAAGTGAAAGGTTGTCCCAGCAGACTGATGGTTCATCTGGGATTGGAACTAGAGCGGATGAGAACCTTGACTTTATTCACCTTCTCATGCCTCCCCCTTCATCTTACAAAATCTGAGACAGAGAGAGATGTGGTCTTGAATTCATTTTGCAGGGGTAAAAACTGATCCAGTGTCTCCTATACTGTGGTGGGGTCTGCTCCATCCCTTGAATTACGGGTTAAAGTAGGAATTACTGCAACCAAAATGTTCAGTGAAAAGAAAAGGACAGTTGCACATGGTTCAAGCTGTACACATTTTGCTCCCCATTTTGCCAGCCATCAGTTAGTCATGCAGCCTTAATTCTGAACATTAGCAAGCACCTCTATTTTTAGAGCGTCCTTATTCAAGAACTCTGAGTCCACATAAGATAACAAAGACATCTGGAAGGAAGAAACTAGAAAAATATTTATCCAGTGTCACCTTTTATATTGCCTTATAAAATGTGCTAGAAGCATTAATTCTTAACGACTGAAAAGTTTGTTTGTTCAAAGTGTGTTAATATTGACTTATTAAAACTAGCTGTGATTTTATTTTATCTAAACATCAGCAGAATACAGGTATAGAAAAAAGTGTGTAGCTCCTTCTTTGGTGTTCCACAAGGTCAATGCCAAGAGCATAAACTCCACAATCAGAGCAGACGAAGGTAAAATTCACATATTTGATCTGACCTTTGACATCCTTGCTACTACTAAATGCTAAACTGTGTAAGAAAAAATTGCCACGAAACAAAATACTATGGTGTCAATCTAAGAAAGACCTTCAGTATAGCTGAGAGGAAAAGGCAATGGACGGAAGAATGGAAGGACTGTCTGTTGCCACTGCAAAATAAAACAAAGCAAGGACCCATAGGGAATCTCACCTCCAGAAGACTTGTAATTCCTCCCAGGAGTACACTAAAGGCTGTCAAACACCCATATGGATGGATGATCTGGTTGGAGGCTGCTCCTGACCTTTTTCTCAGAACAACCATATTTCCAACCAACATGTATTTATCCTGGTTCTTCAATTCAGCAAAAATTGCCTTATCCAGAGCACTCAGAAACTGATGTGGCTGCTGATGGAGTTAAGCTTTACTTCTGTTCCTGGATACGTGAATGGGGACTAGGATAGTTGGCAGGAGCTGGCAGCAGAACTTGGTGTTATGTCTGGGAGAAAGTGTCTCTACTGAAGCGGGAAGTTTATTTATTTATGCATTTTGATTTGAGGTACAAAAATGCCTCCAAGCACTCTGACAGTAATTAAATTTACAGTCCTCCTGGGAACACCACCCATCGGATTATTCTGTGAACAATAGCAATGTAGGTATTGACAAGATGCCTGTAAAAACCGCGGTGTTCCAGTACACAAAATGAACATATGTGTCATGCTGAAGGAGTACTGTTGTTGGTGTACGCTCACTTCCCACATGAAGTGCCATTATACCTGTTAAATGACACTTGAAAATGTGTTAGCACTTAACCAGAAATATTTTCAAAATAACACTTGAACATAAGAACCCTTAACTACTGGAAACTTTCCCCTAATTTCCTGCTCACATGCATCACATGTACTTGATGAAAGTGCTCACTTCTCAGAGAGATTGCGAGAAAAATTTAGGAGATCTACTGGATGAGATGAATGCCCAAACCATGAACTGGCTTACTCTAGCCCCCCTTGGGAAAAAGGTCTTCAATGTTGCTTTCTGGAAATATATTTTATTGAAAAAAAAAGAAGAAAAAGAAGAAGAAGAAGAAAGACAACAGCAGAGCACAAAAACCTCTTCCAAATATCTACAGATCATCCACATTATGTTAAAGAGAAACTGCTGAGAACACTGACATTGCTAAGGCAAGTACTTAAGGAAATGCTGGCATTAAAGTTGTCTGTGGAAAAGGTGGTGTATGAATGTGGAGCTGAAGGCAGTCGGAGGGCAAACAGATGAGGTGTGATAATCCGCTGTTTTGGGATCAGAAAGGAAACCAAATCATGTAATTTTGTACCTTTCAGTGCTTGAGGCTTTCAACCATAGTAGTATTTTCAATTGTGTTATGTGTAGTTTCCTAGAGTAGGATTCTTTTATTTTAAAGCAAATGAAGTTTCCCTGGTGTTGCTCCCCAGAGGCTCTCACCATCAGTGGCACCAGAGCCACTGCTGCCAGCAGACCAGCCAGGAACAAATGAGACTTCTCAGACCTCTTTTCTCCCTGGCCTGTTCTGGCTGTGGCTTCTGGCCAAGCTGTGACTGGCCCTGCATCAGGGACTAGAGCTAGGCAAGAATCAAAATCCAAGTATTTCACAAGGAAGCACCTGTATGAAATTGTACCAGATCAGCCAGGATGGAGTTAACTTTCTTCATAGCAGCCCGTCTGGTGCTGTGTTTTGGATTTGTGACTAAATCAGTGCTGATAACACACCCATGTTTAACTGCTGCTGAAGGGTGCTGGCACAGCTTCAAGATCGTGTTTGTCACTGTGCTCCCCAGGGGGCATGCTGAGGGTGGGCAAGACGTTGGGAAGAGTCACAGCCAGGACAGATGGCACACTGAGCAAAGGGATCCCCATCCTGAGAGCATCCTGCTCAGCTACAAAGTCTGAGGTCTGGCCAGTAGGTGCTGATCAAAGACTAGCGGAGCATCATGGCAATGACTGCCCTTTCACCTTTCTCTTCCCTTCACTTAGTAACCTGCTTGATCTCAGCCCACCAGTTGTCTTACTTTTCCTCTTCTCATTCTCTCCCCCATCACACTGAGGGGAGACAGCAAGTGGGTGCTGGGCAGGTCTCAGCGCCTGGCCAGGGTCACCCCAGCATAGAAGAACATAAGTTCAATTTTCCTGGTGTTGGCAAGTGCCAGCATTGTACTCAATAAGGTCACACAGTGTGTGTCCCATGAGAAGGGCGCTGATAAAACTGCACTGTTGGTAAGGTGAAGGCAACAGGATGAATTCACTTTGCAGACTTTTACTGAGACAAGTTGCTCAGTGCAGAGGACCAACTCCTTTGGCCAATACAGAAAAGCAAATGGCCCTCAGTTCGTGACTCTAGGAGTCTGAGTATGGTAGTCACCAGCTAAAGAAAATCTGCTTCTCTCTTCAGACCTGTAACTTTGATTCAAAGGTTTAAATGTCAGCACTTGTCATACCCACTTTTGTCTGCCGCGGGCTAGTTCTACGATAGAAATGTCTTCATATTCTTCTGTGCTTGGAAATGATTTTGAGCGGACCTGACATTTTCTTGACCATAGACCATGATGACTAACGATGGTATATTTGTCATGTTCTAACTTGCAGTCTGACAACAGTCAAAAAACTCAAGAACCATTGTGCTTCAAAATGCAGGAAGTTCTCAGCCATGGTACAGCTTCTTAGTCACACCACTGCCCTATGATGTGAGTTTCCACGAGGATTAGGAGGTGATTTGATCTGTTTGTTTCCAGTAATGCCATTAAAGCTTCTGATTTATTTGAAATGGCACACCATTCGTTCTACAATTCTTTTGCAATTTACTTTAAGTTTCAAAACGTTTAATTAAAGGGTTTTGTGAAGAGCCTCCACAGCTAAGAGCAGTGACTTATAGCAACAGCTCAACAAAAGTGATATCTACACCATCACAAGCACGTAGAGACATCACTCTCAGGTTGTCTCCTACCTGATGATCCCAGGATATAGGAATTGATATAAACCATAAACAACATCAGTAATTATTGATGTAGCAACAATAAGGAAGCAGCTCAAGAAGTTTACTGAAGCTGTGCAGAATTTTGATTGACAGTAAACTATGCTGTTATCTCTGTTGCCTTCCTTATATGAGGTAAGATAGCATGTCATTCGTTGAAGTTGTGTAGATTTTTTCATTAGTATAAATATGTACAAAAATTATTTAGCCACCTTTGGAAGTTCTGAGGTGTTTTGAATATGATTTAATGGCAAGCATGAAAAACAAATGAGTGTCACAACTAGTCCCCAGAGATTTCCAAATGCCATAAGTAGACAGAGAGTTATTGATTGTTGCTTAACGTGCCTGTAGAAAATAATGGGGTTACAGCATCTGTGCTATAGCAAATGAAGTTATTCCATCTGCTGTGCCAGCACCAATATTTTAACATGTCCAAAGCTGAAGCCTCATTATTTGCAATGCCAGCTCCACTGTAACCAGAATGGAAAGCAAGTGGGTTCCCAAGCCCTTGTTCTTTAGCTGTGTCGCACCAAAATTGCAAAGTGGTTCCAGGAAGAAGAGACAAATCAATAAGTAATTATTTTACAGCCCTCGCCACTCTTCACCAATGTCAACTAATTGAACTAATAAATAATTCATGGATTTCTTCATACCTCACTGGAGACAGGCAGCCGTTTCCTCAGATGTGTCATCGCTTTTGATAAAGAGGGGACAGAGATGATCTTTCTCCATCTCATTTAAGCCACAAGTGGCCTCACGAGCTGAACGATGGTAGTTCACTGTCCCTCTGACAAGCTGAATGCTGCTGGCAGGAGAAGAGGAGAGGTCCAGGAGGTGCAGGCTGCCTAATAATAGCATGTAGCTTTTATTCAGTTTCCTCTCGGCAAAATAAATGGGTCAAGGCACTCACATACGTGTTCCCCATTCCTGTGTATCTCTGATGGAACTCACCATAGAGGTGCAGCTGAGGAGCACCAGGATGTTCAGGGTTCGAGAGCTGGAGAAAGTGGGATAGCTATTGGGACACAGCTCCATCACAGGCTTCCATCTGCTACTGCAAGGCTATGCAATTCATTTAGGCTTTGTAACATCTAAAACAACCCACTAGGATCCCTACATTATTTAAATATTTATTAACAGTTTTAGATGTTTATTAACTTTTTTTTTTCTGATTCTAATTACAAGCACTTCCATTTTACACTATCTCTGGGTTTTAAACATAACGGTATGTCCTTGATGCTCCGTGATTGCTTTTCCTTTGCCCTCCAGCAAAGGACTGTTCTGGCTGACCCAGGAGTCTGAAGGAGTCTGATTGACTTCTTTTTTCACTTCTTAGATGAGTAAGATTTCTTGCCAGCTTTCAAAGAATTGAATATGTAATCTTCTACATTCAAGTCTTCACATATGAGCTTATTATAAGAAATAAAATACATATGAGGGAACTGAAAGGTTAGTTAGAAGAGCAAGCAGTAAGTTGCTGCTTGATTGTGAAATACTGTGTTATGCAACTTCAATCAACTTGAAGTTGAGGCTGTGAATAGAGAAATCTGATGGGGTCACTTCCAGAAGATGTTTCACAGAAACCTATTTTAAGGGCTTGCAAGTGCTTCACTCTTTGACAGACTTCACCTTTTTGACTCATATTTTCCACAGGTATCTGCTTTATAATGATAATTTTTCTTAAATTCAGCAGATAACATTTTGGGTGCTCTTAAGAATGATCTTAAGGAAAAACTATTTTTTTTTATCAAGTTGAAAGAAATCTCACATTGAGGAACTCAAGAGCCTTGGTCTGGATCAGAAATTTCATCCTGATGTCAGAGATGTGAGTTTTGCTATTCTGATAAATTAACTAATTCTCAAGGATCTTTATTCACACATGCCCAGTAAAGACTTATTAGTATTTGGTACCTAAATTCTCTGAAGAAGTTGCCACACTGAATACCTGCAGCCTAGGTCAAAGAAGTTGAGCGCAGTTTTTCTTGCAGTTGTTTTCCTGGACTATAAGGAACCAGTGTGTTGTCATCATCTCATGTCTCCATTCCCAGATACCTTCCTCCTCTGTACCACCATAGGTTCATCTACTACTACATGGATAAGGAGCGCACATCTGAAGCAAATCCCCTACCTGTCCACCACTTACATGCTTAGCTTTTCATTCTGTGGCCTGATCTCACGGTGCATGGGTTGCATTTCTGCAAAGTGAAACTGCCAGGGGAAATGTGATCCTATCCTAATGTAAATGAGGATCCTGCCCATGAAACCTTGTTCAGAGTGATATCCCCTATAATGATTATAGGGTGGGCACAAGGTCCTGGACCATTTTATTCTATACATCTGCTCCTATCAGACTACAGTATTTGCATATGCAGACATAGTAAATTTTCTGACTGAACTGCAGTGGACAAGGTTGGGACCAGGAAAAATGAAGGAGCAAGGGATCTGCTTGGAAATAAAAACAGGGCTGTTTAGGAGATGCTGTGGAGTTACTGGGACTTACAGTGAGTCTCAAATGGGAATGAGGAATCAAGGCAAGTGAGACAGACATCTACAGAGGTTTTGTCATTTACGTCTCCCTCCGACTCCAAGCTGGTTTAGGTCCATCAGCAGCATGTAATTTCAGGACTGTTACAAATGCATTTGAATTTTTTAATAAAATTTCCTCTGGCTCCTCTAACACCTTGCTTCCTGCTCTCTTCTCATACTGTGCTTGTGCTTGCAGCTGTAAGCTAAGCATGGACAGTCACTCAACAGGAATAAGTTGTCACTGATCTACTGGCTTAAATAGCATTTCCGGATTTATACATGCCTGAAATCCTGCTCTTGTAATTTGGCAGTTCAATGAAGAAAGAGCTATTTCTGAAATCTTTTCTATTTTAAAACAAAAATGTCTTTGCAGCCAAAATCTAAGTGTGTATTATTAAACCTCTTGCCAGCTGTAGTTTACTAGCAAGACAATAATGACACATGGAAAGAAAGAACAATATGAAATTCAGGTAAATCAGAAATCTCTTCAGGATTGATAATATTCAGGGCTTCTACCTCCTACAGTAGCATGTAATAGTAAGTTTGTTAATCAGAAGAGGAAATGCACAGGATTTCTATAAATTATTTAATTCAGAAGTGACAGGAAAAGATTATTAATGAGTGACACTACAATATAATGACCTCATGGTGAGACGACCTGTGGATTAATGAATTAACATTATTGCAAGAATCTTTGCTTAAGACTTATACATCTAATTTGATTGTGTTAGGCACGCCACTTATTTATTATTGTTAATAGGATTTCTAATTTTAGGTATTGGTCCCAACATGAGCAAGGGGACAATATAATCTGAAGAGTTTTCTGTGATGTATACCCTGTGTGGAAAGGTTGCACAGTATTTCTCTATGCATTCCCTCTATGCTGTAATGTTTTATCTGGCCTTGCTGCAACTACAGGCATAAACCATGAGAGGGTCAGCATTTAAAGAGCAATAGAATATGGAGACTAATTAGGCAGGTGGTGTAGGAGGCTCAAACCTATTGAGCAGCTTTTACTTTTGCTTCAAGTAATCACATAGAAACACTGTGTTGCTCATTTTGCTTGCATAAGTTCCTAATGGTCTGCTCCTCCTACCAAGACAGTTCTGGCATTCTTTCAGAAAGAATGCACGCAACCATGAACCACACAGAAGTCACAGTGGGAAAGATCCTATGGAGATGTCCTGGTCCAACCTCTGTTTGAAAGTGAGGCCTCATATCAGGTCTTCAAGAGCCTTGCCAAGTCCTTTTCTGGTGAGGGAGATGCCTCCCCTTCTTTGGGCAATGTATTCCAAAATGTAATCATATTCATGGTGAGGAATGTTTTTCTTATACCCAGGGAAAATTTCCCCTGAGATAACTTGTGTCTACTGCTTTTCTCCTGTTACCATGCATATCTTTTTTCAGTTTATAGAGCATCAGATTAACAAGTACTGAATATCAGCACAGTACTGCTAACTCCATTCATCTGTAGACGTGATTCACTATCAGGTGAGATTTTGGCTTATTCTACTCTGATGATATCAGAACAAGTTTTCCTGGGAGTCTCAACATGAGAGATTGCAATTAGGAACCAGGGATTATGAGTACAGGTATCAAACTGCCTGCCAGACTGATTTTTTGAGCCTCTCTGCAAATGACATATAGCAGAGGCACTCAACATAAAGTCTTTGGGTTATGGCCAGCCAGCCTGAAGACCAATCCATCTTTTGCAAAAGACTCAGAATCCTTTGCAGGATCAGGTTGGGAGCCAGCAAACTTGTGCCAGCAACCTGCTTCCTGCTGCCTCCTTTTCCTAAAGAACTGCAGCCCCCTCGTATTAAAATCAATCCCATGACATGGTTCACATGCATATTCTTGTCAAATGACTTCTCTGAAAGAATGGTTCTTCCCATAAGAGTGGTGGAGCACTGGAACAGGCTGCCCAGGGAGGTGGTTGAGTCACTGTCCCTGGAGGTGTTCAAGAAATGTGCAGACGTGATACTAAGGGACATGGTTTAGTGGGTAATATTGATGGTAGATGGATGGTTGAACTAAATGTTGGAGGTCTCTTCCAACTTAAATGATTCTATGATTGTATGGTGAATGTCTGTCTCTGGAGGCTTTCAAGGTCAGGCTGGATGGGGCTCTGAGCGATTTGATCGAGCTGTTGGTGTCCCTGTTCATTGTAGGGGGGTTGGACTAGATGATCTTTAATCCAACTCAAGCAACTCTATGATTCTATGACTCAAATGCACTTGTCTTATGATGGGTACCTCATTTTGCTGATGTGATGGAGCATGTTGGATTACACAACAGAGAAACTGCCACTGCATACAGCCTAGAAGCTCCTAAAAGAGGCTGCACAGCCTCTCTGCTCAAGACCAGCAGGTATTTCAACCAGCCCATAGCTTTCCTCTAAATTATGCAACTAATTGACTATGTTTCCTGCCTTGGGTTGGGGGATTTTTGGTTCTTCAGACGTGGGGTGATCTTTTCTGATTGGTTGAATAGTTAATGCTTGGGTTAAGAATAAATGCCTTTGAATACTAATCAAATTCCTTTTTAGGAAAACAATGCAAGTAGAAAGGTCTTTTAGCATAGGGGGGAAAAAAAAGAAAAAAAATAAGGACTTTTTTTTTCTACCTGCACAAAATACAGAGAAGGAAAAAGGAAGCAAAGGAGCTGTCAGAGCAATGAATAACCACACTGTCAGTAGTATCTCAAACATTGTGATGAAACTGAAGAAGAACAAAACTGGAAATTAAGAAAAGGAGAGGCTAGGAAGTCTGATCAAAAAGTCCCATCCGTAAGTAGCACTGTCCCCCACACTCCTCCACTCTAGACATCTAAAGTCTAATTCTGGAGAAGAGTATAAAGAACTGGCTGCAAACTGCTGTTTTATGGAGGAGCTGTGGCATAGATCTAATTCCCTTTGGTCTAGAGACGTAGAAACAAATGACTACAGCCCAGGCAATAGGGGAAAACAAAACAAAACAAAACAAAACAGAACTATACCTAAGGCTAGTCTAAGAAAATTCATCTGGAGCTAAACCTAATAGTATGACTGAACATGACTGCTGCATATGAAAAGCATCCAGGAAAGTCAACTTTTTAAAAATGTAACCTACGCCAACAAAGAGGAAATAGAACATTTAAGAAGTGATAACCTTACTCATTTACCTGAAACTACAGACAAATCTAAGGTCTCTCCAGACGTTTCAGCACAAAGCACGCTTTTTTAAAGGGTGTGACTATGTACAGAATATTAAACAGTACATTTAAGTCTATATAAATGTGAGGATTTTTTCTTTACATCTACCCCAAAGGATTTCAGTTCACAATTGTATGTGATTGTTTACACATCATATGTACGTGTTCATAGGCTCAAATTTGAAAACAAAGAAATAAGGAGGCTAAAAAATTTCACAATTCATTAAGAAAAACAGAAAAAGTCAAAAGAAAAAAGCAATGACACTGTAAGGAGTCACTGGGTGCCGGTGGAAACAGGTTGACTGTGAGCCAGCAGTGTCCCTTGTGGCCAAGAAGGCCAGTGCTATCTTGGGGTGCCCTAAAAAAAATGTGGCGAGCAGGTCAAGGGAGGTGATCCTACCCACCTACTCTGCCCTGGTGAGGCCACATCTGGAATGCTCAGTCCAGTTCTGGGCTCCTCAGTTCAATAAAGACAAGGAACTTCTAAAGAGAGTCCAGTGGAGGGTCACAAAGATATTAGGGTCCTGGAGCATCTGGAGCATCTTTCAGGAGTATGAAAAAAAGCTGATAGAACTGGGACTGTTCAGCCTGGAGAAGACTGAGAAGGATCTTGTCCCTGTTTATAAATATCTAACACGTGGGAGCCAAATGGATGGGGCCAGGCTCTTTTCAGTGATGTGCTGTTAGGGCAATGTCTATGACAAAACCAAGCTAAAGATCTGGTTACCTTTCAGAATCTACGCCTTGAAGGAAAAACCGAAGGATACTACATTACAAATACAGCTTAAAGTTTTTACACCTACATAAAATTTTGAAATTAAGTCCTGTCCAAATATTTCAATTAATTTTTTTATTTATTAACTTTTATTGAAGAATTCCTTTACTTCCTTTTCCAAGAAGTAGAAGGTTAGCAGGATCCTAAGGTAAAGAAAATGTTGAAATTGTGAAAAATGAAAAGCTTTTTTGCTCCATATACAAAAATGAGAAAATGATCCACTCATGGGAAGCGGGTGCCTTTGGTGCATATCATAGTATTTGCTTCAATGTCATTATCTAGTCTATAAAACCATTACAAAAAATAAATATGGAAGTTTAAACACATTAGAATTGTTACATTATCACAAATAACTAACATATTTCACACAAAACAAATCAGATATTCAAATTCACCTGGTGATTTTGTTGATACGTACTACATGTCCCCTGATACAGCTGTGGATAAGATGCAGGATCCATACTGTTATTTCACGAACATCTTCATATAAAGAACATCTTCATATAAAGAATGCATAAATATATAATATGAAATTATATAGTCTAATGTTGGTTTCAAACTGAGCAGGTTCTCCTTTTGCATATTAAACTAAATGTCTTCATGCAGCAGAATTCAGATTCTATGCACTGCCTTACACATGCAGAGCATAAAATAATAGCATGCTCATGTAACATGGCCATTTCTAGCAATAAAAACAAAGTGTGCCTAAAAAGAGTTTATAATCTGAGAAATCAGTTTCTATGCAGTTGATCGTTACTGAATTCAAAGGGAGTGGCTGGTGCATCCTAGAGGCAGAAGTTTGCTTCTCGGCTGCATCAGGGCCACACCTCCTCCACTGGGCACTTACCAGAGCTTGGGAAAGGACTTGCAGGGCTGCAAGGAGCCCCAGTGACAGCAGCAGGTTCCTGATGGGTTTATGTCCCTGCCTGGCCTTGCCCTGTCCCCATCTCCAGGGAGGTGCCTGGTGGCTGAGTCTGTCCCCATTTGTCCCCATCCCAAGGGCCCCAGCTGTCCAGTTCCTGCCCACCTCTGCCACCCACTGGCACCGTGGCAGAAAGGACTGTGCTGGTTTACAGGATGCACAACTTAAAAGCCTTTCTGCTTTTGCAACCGCAGCAGGGTGAGCAGTGGCATTCTACATTCAGTTTGAGAAGAACGTACAGATTCAAGGCCAAGAATAACCAGGCCCTTCATGAGAGGTCCCTCTCAGAAAGTTATGGAGATAATTCCTCTGACTGTTTATGCCTTGGGAAATGAATTGAGCCCTGGCCGTTTATATAAGCCCCTAAAGTGAAATCTTCTTCAGTTTAGGACACCTAATCTGAGCTATGACAGATGTTGTCATGGGAGACAAGTGTATAAGCTCCCATCACAGTCAATGAAGGTAAACCAACAGTCAAAGGGGGTAAAGAGTTGCCCAGATGGAAGGTGGGATAAATCATTACCTTGAGTGTCATAAGCAGCAAGAGCTGGGCTGCCTTAAAGAGAAGGGTGAGCTAAGACTTGATTCAGCTGAACAAAGATGGATAATTGTGTCTTTGGTTGTCCTGTTGTACATCTGACCTTCAGCAGTTGCTTCAGCAGGGCTGGTGCCTCCCATAGCATATCCAGGAGTAAGTGGATTAGATCTTCTGAGGAATTTAAAACAGGGAGCTCCAATACCAATCTTACCCAATGGGGACTCCTACATGTAGATATCTACTTTTAATCTGGAGCTAAATCCCACACCAGGTGTTCTGCTTAAGCTAACGGCCTGCACTCCCTCTGCTGTCAGCAGTGAGACAGAAGCAGCCCCATAGAAGTTCTGCTCATGTGAGGTAGGTTGGATAAATCTCTCCTTAGAAGTGCTTTCCCTGTTCCCTGTAGATGAATTCAGATGACAGATAAAACAAGCTAATTAATAATGGGCTAAAGCTGGGTGTGTCTTTCCCTTTGCTTTTAGAGACACGGCAGTGCAGAAGATACTGACTGCATCCCATGATCATAGTGCTAGTTCTTTGTGCCAGGGCTGCCCCTACCACTGCAGGCAGCTACACTGCACATATCCCTGCACTGTGAAATTCTGCACACCAGCCCTGACAATATTAACTCCCAGCTCCCTGCCTTCTGCCTGCATCTGATTGGAATCTACAAACTGAAGGCTCTCTGTTTTGCCTGTGGCACTCCAACTATTGAAGAAGGAAATCTGTGAATGCCTTGATACACCAAGATCCACATAAAAACAGCTGCAAGGGGCTCATTTTAATCTAGAAATGCAGTTGAAGCAACACTCAGCAGGAGGAAGACCTGTGCTCAGGGACCTGCTGTCAGCCCCAGTTCTCCAGAGCCCTCCCTGCAGGCTGAGAAACCTCAGGTACTGGAGATACATGAGGGCATCTAATCATGTACAGGGCATGCATTGAGAGGGAAGAAATCTGCATTTCCGTTTATGCGTCAGTGATGGTTCATTTCATCCACTGTCTGCCTGAAATAAACCGCAAATATTAATTGGCATGGAGACTCATCGTATCAATGTTCTTTGGGACATTTAGCCTTTGAATCCTGTTTCCCGTAACAGTAATGTGTTGGGTAGCATAAAGGGGGCTTAAAATAATTATGACACCTTTTTTTCTTTTTTTTTTTTAATTATTGAGCATGAAGACTGACCAACACACTGCTAGAAGAGTTGAAAATAGCATTGGTGATGATAGAAATCAGGTCTTAGGGCACTGCGTCATGCCAGCTCTAGTGCATATACCCTAAGAAACTATGGATTCCAGCAAAAAAAAAGGAAGTAAAAATTACATAATTCATTGCCTCTTCACACATCAACTTATCAAAAGGGCATTTAAATGTTTCTTCCTGCTCCCTACATCACACATACTCATTAATCAGGCCTGGGTGTTTGTTAATGTGATTAATACGTCCACACAGTCTTTTAACACAGAGTGGTGTAGAAGTGCAGAAAAAAGGACAGATCCAGGCTCTTCTTAGTGATGCCCAGGGATGGAACATGAGGCAGTGAGAACAAAGTGAAGTACAGGGGGCTCTGAGCATTTTTCACTATGAGGTGGCGGAGCACTGTTACAAAAGGTTGCGGACTCCCTCCTGGGACATGTCAAAACACTGTCTGGACATGGTCCTTGGGAAAGCAGCTCTGATTGTCCCTGCTTGGGCAAGTTGGTCCAGATGACCTCCAGAGTTATCTCAGCCAGCCTGCAGCTCCATGCTTGTTGCCTTCTCACAGTTTGGTGGAGCAGTGGTTGCTTTGAGGGAGAACAAATTAGTTATACGAACACTTCAAGGATTTCTCTTGAGCTATGATCAATAGAACTCATGGACCAAAGTTTGGAGGCTGCTGAAAACCACAGCAGAAGAGAGAACACTGTAAAAACAGAATAGATTACTTAGGCACATGACACATTTTGCTTTTCCCTAGGGAAAACTACTGGAAAAGGTCACTGATTCAATTTATTTTTGACCCACTTTAAACTTCTCTATAAAGGACGTGATTTGGTGAGCTCATTCACACTGGGCTGAACAGCACAGCTAATATGCCTTGGGTGCTAATCATTTCAATTAACAAAAACTAAGAATTTTGACTGAAAAATGTAAGCAGACTCTTATTTTTCCTTGCAGCCAAATGCACAGGGTCTCTATTAATTTCTGTCAATCCACGAAGCACTCTTAGGATTGTCTCCTCTCTTTGAGGCCAAATTCAATATTTGGCTGCAACCTGCCTTCTTACAAATCTCACCTGTCACTCAGTGGGAAATCTACATTCCTGGTAGTTGTTTCAGGACACAGTTTGTCCTTCCAACAAAGGGCATCCTGTTTTTCTTTGTTAGTTGTCTTCCTTTCCACAATAGCAACAACAAAGCTTTACATAATTAAAACTGTAGCTCCATTTCAAGGTGTTTTAAAGACAGTCCAAAATAATGTGTTAGAAGCAGAGCATGTACAGTGAGTATAAAACTGTATGCCACTTCTCCTTGAAACAGTGAGAAACAAACTGTGGTTTGAAAACTTATTGTGCAGCAGAAGCAAATTTAAAGCAATCATGCAGGGAGTAAGATGTGATATTATTTTTCTGGAAAATCAGAAATAAAATCAATGGCACGGCTCTTAGAAACAGTTCATAGCATAAGTCTATATAAAAGGTTTGCAGACTTGTTTTTCTTTAGCTCCCTCTAGCTTGATAGCTGGTCCAAAATACTGCTATGTTTAGTCCCAGGAAAATGCAGACTAAATATAGGATACAGAATAACACTTTGGGAAAAGAAAAAAAAAATTCAGCTGTGGGAGTCTTTGGTAAGAGGTTTGTTTGTAGCTGACTGATGCAGATCTTATTCAGTGGGACCGGTGGGACTGGGCACTTCTGAGCTCAAGGACACTTTTATCCTGCTGTGTCAGTGTGCATGAAGGAATTTTGAATCTGCTTTTTGTTCTCCCAAATCATTTCTTTTCTGCTTCCTTATTCTGTTTCCCTGCTGATTTTTTTTTCTTCCCTCTAACAAAGGAAAAACATCACACTGTTGAATCCCACACATCTCCAGGCATGAGGCTGCTGTCCTGCTACACCATCACAGCTTCCTAACCTTGGTGAGACCAGGAGGAATTACATTCCCCTCTAGCAATTGTAGGAAATACCACGACATGTTGTTTTGTGAAGTACTGACTTTTCTCATTTTTGTCTCTCATCTTTCAGTAAGATACGGAACATAAATTCACAAGTTGTAACAACAAAATAGGAGGGAACAAGCATGTACTGAGATAGACTCCAAAAAGCTGGGGATGCTACCATGCTGCTCAGTCAGCACCAGCCTACCAGGAGGCCAAGGACTAGGCGGGCTAATACCATGTACAGTTCACACATCTGGAAAGACATACCCCTTCTCCAGCTCCAGACACTAAGCACACTTGGCAGGATTTAAGTGTCATTCTGGTTAATTCTATCTAATAAGGAGAAGAAATTTCAGCATATGCACAAAGCACAAAACTATAATACAATTAACTGGGGACCATTTTACCATCATGACCAAGATCACTGTAAGTGCAGAAGGTAACAATAATTACAGAAGCACCAGACAGCGATGTTCTTTCTGGCTCAAATCAAGAAAGTTCTTTTCCAACTTGGAGTGGTTATTCTTTTTCATCGAAACTGCAGCATTTCATTGGTGAAATCTGACCCCTTGGAAGCAGAATGAGAGCTACCCTCCTTTAGGAAAATAACATGACTGCTCTTCCCTTCTATCTATGACTAACTCCAATTAGAATTTACTCTTTTTTAAAATATTCAGGCATCATTTGACGCACTTTTGAAGGAAGATAAATCTGATCACAAAGATCATTCACAGGAGGCAGATACACTCATCCGTGAGAAATGGGAGGTGAAAGCTCTGCGAGGATGGAGCACTCTCAAACTATCTGAAGCACTTGATGGATCTTTTCCCACCCTCTGTGATTAATAGTATGCATAAGCTATTCAGTCTGCACGCATTTTTGCTCGAGGAAGCCTTGATTTGAAAAATGAGACAAGTGCTTCCAAAGCTGTCATTGATAGGAAATTAGGTGATAAAAGAGAGCACATTCAAACAGCTCTTAAATATTCATAATTAGAGCTGTCAAATCATTATACTATATCCCCTCTCTCCTGCATTTACCCAAACGTTCTGTCAGGAGTAATGAAAACAGCAAAACCAGGGGGATGTGACAGTACTAAAGTACATCAGAAGTAATCACAGGAGGACAAACCAGGGGCACACATACAATTATCAAGTCAGGTGTATCTAATAGTTAACTTGCTATGTTGTGAGGTTTTGAGTTGCTTTTCTCTTAATGAATAGTACCATCATGCATTTCTCCTGTTCAGTCCCCTCCCTCTTGTGTGGTAACAGAGCATTTGACTTACCAACTTGGATTTTTTTCCTACAGATACATTCCTGGGTGATTTTTCTCATGATTCTTGAAAAAAAACAACAAAACTGACAAGTGTCAAACTATAATAATAAGCAAAAAAAAAAGCTGATTTATTTGAATATTATGAAGATAATAATTATATGATTTTTTCTATGTTGATAGAAGTCCCACGCCAGTTTTTCTAAAGCATCAAGCTCCTGAACTTCCCCAGCAGCTGCCAGATTCCCTCCAATAAGCAGAAGAAGCAAGGCAGTGCCACATGTTTCAGGTTGCTCCTGTCTGGACCAAATGCTTCTGGAAGAATGATGTCTGGTCAGGGGAAAACTCTGATGGTTAACATCATCACAATCAGCCTTCTGTCAGTGTGGGACTGCTTACAGAAGATAACCTGACATAGAGCTCCTACAGGTACATCTCCCTGTGCCAGCAGGTCACACAGGGAAAATGCAGCTGCAGGAGCTCCAGTGCAGCCACAGCCTTAGCTTGATCTGAAGCATACTGCAGTGACTCAAAGCTGTCATCAGTGTCCATTATATTGGCCCTTAAGGAGCAGAAAGGGCAGGTTACCCATTCTTCACCCAGAATGTTTAACTACTGCTGGAACCATTTCTTAATTTTAAAAGTGTTCTCATGTTGGCTTGAAACCCACCTGAGAAGCAGCGACTAATATAGAGCAACAAATGAGGCACAGCCACATTGCCCTCCAAGTTTGGTATAGGAAAGGAAGGCTAATGCCTACAACTGAAACATAAGTAGGACATATGAAAAAAAAGAATAACTTCCAAAGATGAAGTCAAAGTCCGTATGTCAAAGTCCACACCCCGTGCTAATGAAAAAAGACTGGTTTGTAAAAAAAAAAGGGATCACTATCTCAGTTATATGTTTCTTCTGAGAAATATCACATGGTTAGAGCTGGGCTGGGATAAAATTAGAGATTCACAAACAATATTGATCACTTGGAAATGAATTTTGCAAAGCAAAAAAAATACTTGTTTGGGAATTCTGTAACCATTTCTACCAATGCCAGCTTAGCTTGTGATCCTGATCTGTGGATAATGAAAGGGCTGACAGACTAAAAGAAAGCGGTCCCTGCTAGGTGACTAAGCACTCAGGTCATCTATTAAAAACTGGGTGGACAGGAAGGCTTCTTCCATGAAAGATAGAATGTGCTGAATGTAGACTCTCTATTCATCCATATCTGCAAACAGGTTAAATGAATGTGCATGTCATTTTTAATACTGTATAAAAAATTTATCATGTAAGCAGGCAAGCATAAAACATTTTCCCGTGATTCTGTGATAGTGCACTTCTGCAAAGACTTTGTGCTGAAGACACCATCCCCAAAGTCTTTAGTTAGAATAAGGCAGAATCCACAGTGTTATCCTTCAGACGGGACAGATACCATATTGCATTCTCCTTTACAACTGTAGGAAAAAGCAAGCACTGCAACCTGAAAAATAGCAAAGGGCTCTAAGAAGAGTGGACTTTATGGAGCGTTAAGAGGGATGCTATGATAGTGCTTCTGAGAGAAGAAAGATGCTATTCCCACCAAGTAGTGGGCAGATACTGAAACATTTCTGCTGTCACATTTTGATTTTATGTTATGTGTCTTCATGTTAACCCCTAATTTGCTGCTTTTTATAGCTCTGTAATGAATACAGTTGAACAAATGTTACTCTGGTTCCCCCACCCCCCTCCTCCCCCCCAAAAAAAACAACATTACTGTGAATTTTCATTTGCATTTTTAAACAAACTTTCTGGGATTACACTCCTAGTTCATCTCCAGCAAATAATCCAGTGAATAATTGTCTAATGAGAAGCAACAATGACTAAAAGCAAGGGAGTTGTGTTTGGAACATGCAATAGGCTCAGATCTACTAGAGAGAAGCGAAGACTATCTATGTAAATGGACTTTCATGGACCATTGTGTGAAATCGATACAGAAAGCAAACTGCCAGAAGTCTCCTGCTTCAGTGCTGTACTGAAATATTTACAGTATCTTTGTCTTCACAGTATCTTTGTCTTCACAGTATCTTTGTCTCTGACAGATTAACTGGGAGAATAATGACAGCAATAAAGAAATACAGCACTAAGTAAACGGAGTGAAATCCTGAGCCACTGAAGCCAAAAGGAGATTTCTGAGTGGGAGCTGGACTAGATTGTTCTGCCCTACTCCTTCACAGACATTTTATAAATATTGCTTTTAGACCATGCCCCAGAAACTGCTGCTGTACCTGAAAACATGCAGTTTCTAAGAGAACAAAAAGCAGAAATCTCCGACTCACCTCTTTTCCTTAGGAGATAAAGAACTCTTTCATTTTTAATGTAACTTTCTGCTGGTACCATTCCCTGAGCTGACTCACTCCAAGGTCAGACAACTGCTGGCAGCACACAGAAAGCAGCAGGGGTTTATAGCCAGGGAGGCAGGTGCAGAAAGGAGCACCACCGTCTCCCAGGCAAGTTATACGTATCGTTTGTGCACCTCAAATAGAATAGAATCCCAGAATCATAGAACCATTAAGGGTAGAAAAGACTTCTGGACGACCAAGTCCAACCATCAACCCATCACCACTATGCCCTCTAAATCATGACCCCACGTGCCACGTCTCCACAGTTCTTGAACACCACCAGGGATAGAGACTCCCACCACTTCCCTGGGCAGCCTGTTCAAGGCCTCACCACTCTTTTGGAGAAGAAATCATTCCTACTACCCAACCTGGACTTCCACTAGCACGACTTGAGGCCATTACCTGTCGTACAATCGATCGATCTGTCAATGGCATCCCCTCTGTACTGTCCCGGTGTGTTAGATGGCATGGATGAAATACACGAAACTGACTTGAGAGACTCCAGGTTGGACAGAAGATGACCCACAGTAGCTTCTCTAAGCACAGGGTCCACTGGATAACAACAGGTTCAGTGTAGGGCACAGCTGCTCCAGGTGATGACCACTGGCTGCAGCTGGTACTTAAAGTCAAGGACTGAAAGTGAGTGATACACAAATGGGGCAAGAAGGGAGCATTCAGCCAAGGCAGTCAAATAAGTCTGCTTGGCTTTCCACTTTTAACCTTCAAGGAATTTCTTAAGTAGTTTGATTATCACACCTATTTATACAGAACCAAAGCACCAAAGTGTAGAAAACAAATAGATTGTGAATAAAAATACAAGCAAGAAATGAGAGTGGAGGAGGAAAAATAGCTTTTTCAGAGTAGCTAAGAAAGAAACAAGAAGAAAAAAAGACTTCGGAAATGAAATATATGTAAAAGTACCTTGAATTATCACTACCTGTCAAGGTCCCACACAGAAAAACTAGGATCCTATCTGTGTTACATGGGGGCTGTACTTGAGTTACTCAGGTTGCCACTAAGCTTACTAAAGAGAAATAAGCACTTGTAGGGTAAGCTTTATCTTGTCTCAAAGTCATCCAGAACATCTCAGAATTTCTCATATCTCTTCACTGTCTCCAGTAGGAGCCTAAAAAAACAGCTTTGTGGACTCCTACAGTTTAGATACCTGAAGTGACTTATTTTTATACTACATTAATGTCCTGCACACTCCTGCATGACTCCTTCTACTTGATGTTCTCTTGGACTCTTAAGCACTGTGTTCTGCACTTCTCAGAGAGAGGTGCCCATCACATACAAAAGCTGCCATACAACCAAGATAGAGACCAAAATGCTTGGAAAACCAGGACTCGATACACCACAACACACATTAGTAGTAGGTAGCATTAGTAGGGGGTAGATTCAGATGCCTCAGTGCATCACTGACATGTACTGCCAGTTTCTTGCCATAATGCCAATACCTGACCAAATAGAAACCACTATATTCTTCCCACTGTGAAGAATCTCGTAGAAATAGCAACTATGGCAACTATAGTAACCACTTCAGATTTGTCAAATAAAGTTGTCTGTGGTAATATGTCCTTCATAGGCTAGGTTCAGCTCTTGTATAAACCTGCTTAAGTCAGTGAGAAATTGTAACAGGAACAGAACAACAGTCCTAGTAGAATGACAACTGCAGGCATATTCAGTAGCATACTAATTCAGTTCACTAAATTGGGTGCTTTCCCGCTTTAGTAAAATAATTATAGTGAAAGAGATGCTTATAGAATGAAAAGTTTGGAACAAAGTTTGATTTAAACAGAAGTGAACGAAATAAAAAGGTACATTTTCAGCTCTCAGAAATAGGCTATATTTAGATTTTGGTCAGAAATTCAAGGACTGTTTTTATCGCCTCTAAATAAGGCAGCAGAATTCTGAGGTTCTGGGTACTGGAAATGATTCTGGAGGCACATCCTCTTTGGAAGAAGATTAGGGTAATTTTCTACACATTTACATTTATTAATAGAGGGGAGAAGAAAAATTTAACAGTCTCCAAATTGATGGAACCTTGCAAAGCATTCCATGCTAGGAAAAGCTTCAGTCCAGAGCTTCTATTTTATGCTCTGTCACCCTTTATTAAAGTATTGCTGACTTCTCTTCAGCCCAAGAGAAGCTGAGATGCCATCAGGAGTTCTTGATTGATTTGAGAATGTACTCTTTGACCTGCTAAATTCTTCTGCTCAGCATTGGTGAGGCTGCACATGCAGTAATGTGTCCTGTTCTGGACCCCTCCGTACAAAAGAGACCTGGACACAGTGAAGAGGATCCAGCCTCAGGGCTACCAAGACAGTGAAGGGCCTGGAGCACCTCTCCTATGTGGAAAGGCTGTGAGAGCTGGGACTGTTCAGCGTGGAGAAGAGGAGGCTCAGGGAGATTTTATCAATGTGTATACTTGAAGGAAGGATTTAAAGAGGATGGAGCCAAGCTCATGTCCAGTGAGATGACAAGAGGCAGTGGGCACAAACTGCAACGCAGGAGGTACTCTCTGCACACCAGGAAGCAGTTCTGTGCTGTGTGGGTGATGGAGCACTGGCACAGGCTGCCCAGAAGCTGTGGAGTCTCCTCCTTGGAGATCTTCAAAAGCCATGTGGACATGGGCCTGGGCCTGGGCCCCCTGCTCTGGAGACCCTGCTGGAGTGGGAGGTTGGGCCAAATGAACCCAGAAGGCCCATCCCTCTTCAACCATTCTGTGACTCTATGATTCTATAGAATGACTCTCAGCTCAACTCGCACACTGATAAGCTTGGCCGCGAATTGTTGACTCTCCCAGTTTATGTCCATGGTGGTCTTCCAAAGAGTGCTAAGCAGAATCTTCACATCCTTACGGAACAATGCCATTGCTCAACTCTTTTCTTGGATTTGTTTTTTTGGGGGGTTCTTTTGTTTTGTTTTGTTTATGAGCTGCTGGCCTGACCAGTCACTGGCTTTCTGAGTTTTTGATGGATTTGGGCCAACAGTCAAGAGACCTTGACCTCATATTCTGCCAGCTGCTCTTTGATGCTATTCTGCCTACTTCTCAGCTTTCTTCCCTTTCTCACCTGCAGAGCTCAAGGGTGTCATCTCATTCTAATGGGACAACTTTCCTTGCTCCCCTCTTCCCTGCTGTCTTCAGAAAGACCAGGAGACATTTCTCAATCTCATTGACCTCAGTGCAATAATTCCAGATATTACCAGTAAAACAGACAGAAGAGTCAAAGCTACAGTTGCACATACACCTGCAAAAGATGCAAAGCACCTTCCTGCTATTAAATGAGTGGCGCAGCCACCCTACAACCCACAGAGCAACACAGGTGGTGATGGGCAGTGAAGTCTTACTAATGGAGAGCTCTGGGGTGACATTGCTGTTTTACCGCTTTGGGGGAATCTTGTGCCCTCCACAACACCTCTTAGCTTGACAGTTTCATTATGAGGCACTTGCAAGGCCCTGAGAAGCAGTGAAAAAGGGAATGACCCAGAGGAATGATTGCAGCTTCTGTAGGCACACTTGAGTCACCTTCAACTGTCCAGTGCTGGTGCTGACAGCAAGTATTTCTCTGCAGACTGTGCAAATCGCTCCAGCACTCTGGGTGAGTACTTGGCTGCTGATGTCCACAACGTCACTGCTCCCTTGTTATCTGTACCCAAGCCAAGAAATTTCAGGTGAGCTCAGGCAAGCCTAGTCTACACCTTGAATTGCATGACAGCGTAGGTGTAAACTGAAAAGCTGAGTACATGGGACCTCTTAAGTACTTTGGAAATACAAGTTGAGTTCTTGACACATGGGATGGAAGGGAGGTAAACAAGCAACATATCTGTTCTGAAAACCTCTTATGCATCTACACATGCCCAATCTCCCTGTGAAAAAGCATCACGTTAACTATGAACATTCAAAGGCTTTTAGATCTTATGACTTCACTGGAAGAGGAAAGCTGAAAATAGTGCACTTTTTTATAATGAAGGCATTTACAGAAGCAAGACTCTTTTACCTGTTTACTGTGTGGTACTCAGAAGAGAAGGTTCTGTGAGCATGTGCATCAAAGAATTGTGAAAAATGTATCTCCATTATCCGTGTTAAATATCTCACTAATGTGGAAGAAAGATTAAAGGTCATCAGTCAAATGTACTTGTGACACTGGAAAAAATCTCTCATTTGGTTTCAAGTGATCTTTAGGCTTATGATATTTTTGTTGAACAGAGAAAATGTTGATCAATGAATCATTAGGGGTCCTGTGTCTGATAATGGAGGTCAAGAGTGCCTTCTGAGATGAGTTTAAGATGTTTTTATGAACCTGTCTCAAGATAGCTGATTGCTTTCTAATGTGATGAGACCTTCTCCAGTACTTGAATTTTAAAATATTTAGAGATCTTCACTGAGAAATGCCTCTCAACAATGCTTCACAAAAGATGAATTACTGTGTAAATGAAACTCAAGGCAAATTTTAATAAAATCAAAGAGGTTCCAGTATTCTGTAAAAAAAATACCTTTGTTTTATAAAGCACTTGCCGTAATAAGGCTAACTCAAAGGAAGATACCCTTAAAGAAATTACTTTGGAACTAGGTGGACCTCATTTTCTTTTTACTAACCTTCTGTGTATGTAAATACATTAATTTCCAATTCTAACTGCTTTCAGTTGAATTATGGTTCATTATAAGAGCAGAAACGTGAGAAGAAATGAATACATCTATGCTCAGGTCCCAAGCAGCAAAGCTGTTCTCAGCCTTGATGCTTTCTGATACAAAATCTATTTTGCATCTTGATGGCCAAATAGACTGTATTCACATTCACCTCACAACTTTTTTGCACAGTTAGAGAAGTGCAAAGTGATGTCTGACTAAACAAGAATCAAGCCTTCACAAAAGAATTTTCTTTCCTGTTTTATGGTCCCAATTCCCATTTTGTTTACCCTAAAGTAAACCCAGTTAAATCCACCAGAGTGTATGAATGGAAAACACAATAAGGAAGACCTTAATGAGAGGAATTGAACAGTAGTGTTCATATTTAAACGGCTGCATGCTTTGTAAAGTTAGCATATATGGGATTTTGTTCATGAACTCTTTTTAAATATGACAGCTTAGGACTTCTTGAAAGACAGCTCCAATATCAGCTCTGAATTTATGAAAAAGGAGCAGAGCAGTTTTCCAGTAGGTTCTGCCAGACAGAACTATTCATGGTAGATCAGTTTCCTGTGCAGTGCTTTCACCTGGCTGCATGTTAGAAGGCAAATTATTAAATCGCTAATGAAGTTGGTGGCTGTTCAAATTCATGTATCTTGGCTTTGTTATGCAGCTATGTGACAGAATGCTCAATTGTCTCATCTGCCATCTGGTTCGGTGTCAAGATGTGCTTTTTTCCGAGTGACATTCTGTTGTCAATTGCAACATTCTTGACATTTCTAAATGTCTTTGTCAAGAAGTTTGTGGTCTACTTTATGTTTCCACAAGAAAGTGTTGTTGATCACCCTCGGTACTCTAGGACTTGCTGTCGGTGGCAGCGGGAAGGATCGCACACCCTGTCATTTCTACACAGCACCTTAGAAAACCCTGAAGCTTTGCAATCATTCCTCCCAATTCCCTGCCAGTTTCACTTATGAGTGAAGAATTCAGATGGCTTCACTTGTTCTATTTCTATTTTGTTCCTCACTTGTTCTACACTTTCAGTATTCTTCTGACACTATGTACATGTGTGGCATCAAAAGGATGATTGTTGGTCATGAAGGCTTAGCTACCTCGTGTAGGTCAGGACTGCAAAGAATCAGTATACTGATAAGGTGTTCAGCTTACAGTTCTTTGTTTAATAAACTGGTTGCATATTGGGGTATACTGTGCAGTGTATTGTATTGCATCGTATGAGTGTGATTTTGACTTTTGACCCTTCCAGCCCACACACGCCAACATGTTCTTTTGGGGAAATTTTTACAGATCCCAGGGAATTGGAGGGAATAATCAGGAAGAGCTACCTTGCTCAGGGCTAACCCACTGCATCTGAGCAGGCATGCAATATAAGTTACAAAGATTATAAGACCTGTCTGAGTGTCTTATAAACTTTTCCCCTTTACATATCCTTTCCAACAGGGTAACCTAATTGTATCCCTGCTAAGCATACCTTGCAGGTACAGACAGTTGTTAACATTCTTGTACCCGATTGATTGTCCTCAATCTGTGCCCTATAAAAAAGAATAAAAAGCAATACAGAGCAGCTCTTGATGCTCTGATGGCTGTAAAGCTGTGCCCCTCTAAATAGTCCTACTAATAGTCTCTGCATCAAACTAGATGCAGAAAGCTGGCAAAGCTGACATAACCAAAGGCAATGCCAAGCCAAGGGTCAGGCTATAGACCCGCACTGCAACAAGGGGAGACTTGTTAGTAAAATCTTTCAGGATCAAGCACTGCATGGCTTTCATAATGCCTTTAAATAACTTCTCTGAGACTTCACCAAAAAAAAAAAAGAAAAAAAAAAGTTAATACTGTGCAGAAAAAGGTCACAATGGCACATTTCAACAAGAGGTAATTAACATATTATTTGGCCTTTCATTTGTCAGTTCTTATAAAGTGATCTACACAGCCAGCAGTTACATAAGGAATCTGTTATACTCTTATTAGCAGAGAAAAATTTCATTAAGAAACTCTATTAGCTTCATGGAGGGGCTATTAAGTACCCACATAAACTATTTTCACACTTCCAGGTTTTTTCTTTAAGATTCACACAGACAATGGATACACAAAGTTGCCTTGTGGGACAACTGTCAGAAGATGCATGTATTTAAACAAAACATATATTCAGTAGTCAAGTATCCAGTTGAAGCTACTCTCCTTCATTTTTATATAACAGATGAGAGTGCAGGGCCTTCAGATTTCCTGCTCACTGAGATACACTGCTGGAGAATTTTGTGTTCAAAAGCTGCAGTTTAAATACTTCACTTGTGTCAATCTCTTTTCCACATAGACAAGTTAAAGATGAAGCTATGGTAGGAGCCAGTGTATTTTTAGCTTATCCAAACAAGCTCTCACCTAGCATTAGCCCTCCTTACCTTCACAAGTCTCACTTGCTGCCCTCAACTCAAATATGGCAAAATAAGCAAAATTTTGCTCTTCTGTACCCTGGTAAAAACCTCTGTGTTATGATGGGATTTTAGTGCAGCCACCACAGAAGTTTGCTAGGAATTTTAAGTCAAAAGTTGTTTTTTAGACTCTGAAATCTACACCATCCTACTCATTTTCAGACAGAAGAAAGAAACTTTTCCTTTTAAACTTGTTATAATACCACCCTGAAGGAATGTTGAACAAAGAAGCATCTCAAATGGTTTTGAAGACTTGTACTTGTTAAAAGCAAGTTTACAACAATCTATTGATTTTTCCAAAATTATAATGAAATCAAGGCAGGAACATACCCGTGTCCTGTTTGATCACGTGCCAGCAAATCTGTATATGAAAAGAAATCAGTGGATTTCTCAGAGGAAGGGCTCAGAGCTTCAGTTCATGCTTAGTTTTATCTGCCTTGGTTTCAGCTTCAAAATTCAAACAAAAGAAAATGCAGGTGGCTAGTCTGCAGAACAAGAGTACCCAGCTGAATAGGAATAGGAGTGCAGTTTACAAGCATATTTTGTTTCTCTTTATATGTAATTTTTAAACAGTGTAGTAGTGTATTCTGCATGGAAAATGCAAACTCAAACATGAAGGTATAAAGGCAATATTATATTTTTTCAGAGGACAGTAATGAATATCACAAAGTGTATTTTTCCAGTACATCAAATAAATATTTGCCACCTTGAAGACCGCTGCTGAATACATTGAAATAATAAACACAAATTTCCAATCCATGACCAGACCTTTTAGCAAACAAGAAGTTTGATGTTATCCATCTACCTCTCTTTTTGTTCAAATTCTTTGACTCTAGAATTATTTAGAAGACCCAGGTTTAGCGTCAGATGTTTTCACCATGAAAACCCACAACCTGAACAAGAGCATATTCCAAGACTCGCCAATATCCTCAGTCCAGTCCTAAATCATCGACTGCTGTTTTTTTCCTTCCTCTCTTCCTCTAATCAGTGGAAACATAATGAGAATATGCTTTATCTAGAGCTGTTTTGCACAGCTTGAGTAAATTGGAGTGAAGAAAAAGCTGCAATCATTCGAACCACTCATTTAAAGAGATGTTGATCTCTTTCTTCCCTACTGGTCCTCTAAAACTCATGAAGTATTTTTCCATTTAGCTTCTCCTTTCCTCTGCTCTCTACAATTGTAGGTGTCTGTGTTTTCATTGATGTAGAATACAAAGCCCAGGGAAGGCCTTATTAACTAAGTGAAAGGCAATTGCTTTTCCACTACATAAGGCTGCCCACACTACATGTGCAGCTGGGATTTTCCATGATCCTCTAATTGACTAGTAACATCAACAGGGGTTGAGTCATAAGCTTTATTCACAACCCAACTATTTCTCAAACCTACCTCCAACTATTTCTCATCCTTGCCACACCATCCAAACTTATCACACCATTTATACCAGTGCATTAGAGGAAAGTTAATCCCAGCTTACTTACACAATTCAGTAGGTACTTTTTTCAGGTACCCAGACGCAGACATGCACTTGAAATGCAAAGTCTGGCACACCTTTGCATAGAAAAGAGCCATTCTGTCCACAGAAAAAAACAGTCCAGAGACAGAGTGCAGACTGCAGCAAGGCTGCCCCCCAAATCAGGTGAATTTTAGCCTTACAGAAATAATTAGAAATATTACAAAACATGATCAGGGTAAAAAAGAGACAACAGCTTCAAAAAACAGGAACAAATAAGAAAACACAGCAGAAATAAGAGGGATGTAGCTGAGGAACCTGCATTAATGAAGAAGGAGGAACTAGTGACAGAAATGAAATGGATGGCAGGAAATCAAGGCTCCAAATGATGGATTACGTGGAGCATCTCCAAGGCACTCTGAATGGGTCTTTAGGGAATGAGGCAAGTTTCCAGAAGCCCAGAGAGCAGGCAAGTACAGGATCATCTTCAAGAGAAAAGAAAAGTGTCCTTTGTCAGAATCTGAGACATTTGGATAGGAAGAAAACATGAATGTGATTGTGAATGTGAATACAAGAAAGTGACAAGGAGTAGCAACACAGCTCAACAAACACTCTGTTTCCACAAAAAAACCCGATCACAATAAAGTTTGGAACTAACACTTTTCCTGCACTGAAAGCACAAGGTAGTCTCAGTAGCAAAGACAGAAAACAAACTGTATGAAATATCTGCACATTTGAAATCAAGAGTTAACAGTACTGTAGATTAAGCCATTCATGCAACCTTTGACACAGAAACAAATATTTTCTGTTGTGAAAATGTGCAAATAATTAATGATTTTTATTGTGTTGCTGAGATTCTGTTCCATTTTACAGGTTTGCTGCTATACTTGTAGCACAGCAGCTGATGAACAGAAGTATGCTGCATAAAACTAAAAGAACAAGGATACGCTGCATAGAATTCCTGATTTGGTTATGTAGTGGCACAAGGGGGGCACCATGCAGCTCAGAAGCTTTCTCATCCCCTCCAAGGACCTGGGGGCTCTGACTGCAGATTAGGACAGGGAATTTCCTTGCCCAGATCTGAGGGTTATGATCCAGCAGCTGTAGAGAAGTTACCTTGGGATGGCCAATGTCATTGCTGCTCTCAGTTAACCCCTCACTTCCCTGAGATCCTGACCGTGGTCTAAAAAACCAATAAATTGACTCTGTTAATCTCTAGGGTTTCTTTTTCATAACAAGAACTATTTCAGACAAATCATTTATCACTGGATAAGACATACAGTCCCACTCTTAGGTTGCAGGGCCTTTCAAATGAAAAATGTTTGTTCAACAGAAATTGTTCTAATTTACTCTGAACTACAACATACATTCTAGGTACAAGCTTACATAATTTTACAGATGATTCTTGTCTTACATGAGTCACCTGTGGTTACATGTGTTTGAAAACCTCCCTAATACCTTGGATTATACTTATCAAAGTACCATTTTCCTGTGTGTAAAAACATCTAAAGCAAGATTTTTTCCCCTTTCATTGATAACTGTCAACTGAATATGTGTTAGCAAGACCTTGAAGTGAGTGAAACCAATGTAATTGAAACATCAGATTTGAAACACAGCACTTAGTATCGTTTACTTGGACACCTACAGGGTACATTATCAAAGTACCTTGTAGGAGGCATAGTCACACACACAAACGTTTCTGCTGTTTCGTGGCAGGACCTGCATGCATATTCCCCACACCTGATCACACCATCTTCAATGTGTATTTCATCACGCTGGTGTCAAAGGTAGCTTTAGAAACAAAACAGTCTGAAAACAAGTGGAAAACAAAACATCATCCTGACTGATCAGCCTCACAGATGAATGGAAATGTGGAGGATATAGTTATAAACTTTGTATGGGGAGCCCTTTCCTTGCTGAGAGCCATGGCTTTGCAGATAACTTTGAGAAGCAGCGTCTCAGCATACATCTGCATGTCATCCTGCAACTGGGATTCAAGTGGTTGTCCTGTATGAAATAGTTGTGGCACGCATATGAAATGGTGCTTGAATTTACAACTAGCCCCATGCTGGAGGTTCCCAATAGGTCACTGAAGAGTCATGATCCTAAATGCATTGCACTGTTTTGCCTTGAGATCAGATCTCACCCTTCTTCCTTTGGAAAAAATCAATATTCAATCTATCTTGCTCACGTGAATGCTATTATCCACATAAATTCAATGACATGTATGTGGTATTTCTACATGCACATAAAAGGCCGAGGTTCACTATCAAAAATGTTGCCCAAGAACCGTCTTTCCATGCAACTGCTGGAAAATGGGTGGCTTCTGACTCAGAAAGCATTAAAACATAGGAGCTGCCACAGTCACTCTCAGCAAGCATAGATAGGTTTATGCTAATCTATGCTACGTGGTATTGAACCTTCATGTCCATTTGATTTGCCTTCCCTCTGCCACAAAAGTCAGTAGTGACTATGGCACACCTTTTGTATCATGGATATAATTTACATACATCTTATCACTCCAGCTACTGGACACATTTCCTGCCACGAGCCCCACACAAGAACAGAGGAACTGTTTTTGTTCTTCTGGTTGCAAGTGTAAACTCAATCCAGGACAAATTTCAGTGCATGACAGGTTTCTTGTAGAAGAAGGAAATCTGTTCAGTGTTTTTAAAAGAACTTGCAGAAACAATCTTATGCCAAAGAGTAGGCATACTTTAGAAAGGTGATAAGAAAGACTGACCCTGGAAAAAGAATATGTTACTACACTGCCATTCTTCTCATCACTGTCTGATAAAGCTCCCACTCAGTTCTTTCAGTTCTCCTAAAACACATCTAACAAAAGGAAGTCACACCATCGCTGTGATTTCTCGTACTAAAACCACACTACAAGAAAACTTTCTCAAAAAATCAGGTCACTGTAAAGCTCATAAAAAAGAAAAACATGTCACAATCAAATTTCAGCTTGATTCCCTAATGCATAGCAAGATAGGCATCATGCACTTGGGAAGGCCTTAAATTAGCTCAGCTTATGTTTTGTTTACCCAAAATCAGTTCAATGAAACCACACAATCACAGCCAGTCAGCAGATCAAAACAGATTATGAGCTACCAATCACTTTCCACAAGGCCTATAGGCATCCAGATTTGAGTGCTATCTCATCAGCCATCTACATCTGTCTTCAGAACCAAAAATCTGACTCTTCAGGGTATCCACTTGTACCTGTATTTCCCATTACCCAGTTTTAGGTTTTAGAACTGTATTTACAGCCTCCCGAATCTCCTTTTTCACAAATACATCATTCTGCTAATACATCAAATTATCTGATAGGAGAAATTACAAATGGAGCAGAAAAGCTTTTAATCACATCTGTACAGGTAATTCTTTCAATGGAACAATCCACAGGCTTAGAATAAAGCAGGTCCTTTAATCCGTTCCTAGCTCAAGGCCTTATGTTGGTGACACCATGGGAAGGAACTATCCATTATCTGTAACAGGTAACGTAACTCTTTCTTTAATAGCATAAATTGTAACCACCAAGCTTTTCTTTTCTTTTTTTTTTTTACTGCTGAAGTAAGGCATCTCGTCTGATAAAAGATAGTGGCTTAGTTCTCTGCATTGTGCTTAATTGTGACATTTATTTTTCACATTATATGGACTAGTGAACAGGAAAAAGTCTTTAACCAGGTTGTTTTTCCTCCTAGATGGACTTGGACTGCAAAAGCACTTACATATCCCAAGAAATAACACGCATTTTGAAATCAGGATAAAAAAACGTATTGGGTAGCAAATTAGATCTACAAACTGTTGTTCTCAGTTTAGCTTCAGTGAACTAACTTCTCCCTTACAGGAAGAAATTCTACCATGTAAATTTCACTTTAAAGCATACTGAACAAAATCAAGAGATCACTGCCTCACTTGGAACAGTGTGCGCATTTCAAGGGTACTTTCTACCATCTGCCAAAATTACCAGCACTTTGAGTTTCCCTGATAAAAGCGTTCTTCATAATGATTCTTTCAGCAGTTTTAAGAATTCTTCGAATCGTCTTGCAACTACATCTAGTGCCATCCAGAGGTAATCGGCAAAAGTTTGAAGAGTAGATCTACATTAATTCTATCACAAACAGTAAGATGTGAATACTGTGTATTAGAGCAGTTCCTAAGGAACACAAGGCTTAAGTTGCATCCCAGCTGAACAGAAGTAATAAAAATAACAGCTAAGTAGGGTTAAGACACATTATAGCTTATTGATGTTGTGGTTCATTTGGTGTGTTGCATCCTGTGTTATGCTTTCTATTACTCTTATGGCAAAGTGCTCCTGCAGATTACACTCTGCCATCTTATGCTGTTCATGCAGGCCACAACTATAGTAAGAAAAAACAAACACAGAAACAAAACAAAGCTTTTCTCACAGCAAAGAAACCTTGCACTCTGCCATAGCAGCCAACTTCTGTCTGATCATCTATTGTACAGAAAGTAAGCAAGCACTAAGGAATTAAGCACACATGCACACAAACACTGAGTTATGTATTACTGTCATTCACACTGGAGACAGTAAGTTGGGTAAGAAGGGTATGGCTGAAACTGGTCAAGTATCAATGGACTGTGAAGGTCTAGGAGGCCTAGGAGGAACTGATTTCAAGTTCTTTAAGTGAGTGCTGAGAACTCCCAAATCCAGCCATGGTTGGAGAAGTGTGGTATTTCAGATTCTAAAACCAGATGCCCAGAAGAGGGGATGGCCAAAATAAATAAACATTTCTAAAAATTCATCCTTTAGAAAAATTACCGCAAAAATCTGTTAGGAAAGCTGGAGCAAACACAAGGTATTTATTTCCTAAATGCAATTTCTGCAATTGGTCTTTTCAGTACTGCACACATCTATACACTTCAGTGAAGCTGTGTGCCTGCTTGTAATTCTCTGCTATGAACTAATGGTTATAAGCTCCAAGTGTGACTCTGATTACTACAGTGAGAATCTCAGAAACCAATTCTGCAGTCTCCCAAAATACCCATGATCCCGTTTTAAAATCCTGCTTTGTACACAAATCCATTCAGACATTCTTCAGACTACTTTACCAACCACACTGTGAAATCACAAGCTCAGAGATGTCCTGTCCATCACTCTGCACAGCAGCGCACAGTGCTCTGCCATCTCTTTGTGCAGCTGTAGTGACTGTGTAGTCACACTTCAGTAGGAGACAACACGGTGCTTAGGAAACATGAAGCACAGTAGAGTGAAGCTCATAATTCAGTTCTTCAGTTATGTCTGTCTTTCAGTGCTTACACGACAAAAAGTTTGGTGTTGTCAGTAAACTAAATTATTTCCTTCTGCTACACAACAGAAGATCTATACATCCATAGACTATGAAAATTCTGCGTAAGATAAGCAAAATCTGGCTTTGTCAAGAACTGCAGCAAAACCATCAAAAACTTCAGCTTGATCAGGGTTTCACTCATGCCCATTAGAAGTATGAGTCTTTGAAAAGATGCAAGAAGCTCTTTCAGTCTTATTCTCTAGTAATGCATTTAAATGATTTGTTGTTTTTTTTTCCTTATGCTTTGACAATGTTTATAACGTTTACTTGTGACAAATTTCAAAGACTTACCTAGATTGATGAAAGTGTGATATTGATAAATAGGAAAAAAAAAAAAAAAAACCCCACCAAAAAAATCACAATTTTTCTCAGTTTATTATTAATTGTGACTCTCCAACAACATGCATAGAGACCAAGTGCACAGGAGCAATTCCTTGCCTTCAGCAATGAAACATACAGCAAAGGGAGAAAAAAAAAAAAAAAGACATTAAAAAACTCACCTTTGAACTCAGTTTCAGACCAAGTGTACTGAGTGTAGAGTTTCCTGGCAATGATCCCCATGCAGCAAACAAACAGACCTGTTTACTGATTTGCAAGCACTCATATAGCAAATTACAATTCCTGGAATACATAAGAAAGCTGGAATTCAGCTCTAAACAACAGTTCCCAGAAAGTGAATTGCTACATTACAGGCTTTTTTTTCTTTCTTTCTTTCTTTCTTTTTTTTTTTTTTTCTTTTCTTAGCAAGTTCAGGCTATCAGATGAAATGGAACAAATCCTGGTATGTACTCCTTCTGCTGTTCTTTCTGACACATAGTAATCATAAACTCTGAAGGTAACTTTGGAAGTGTAAGAAATATTAGCAATTGTGTCCTTCCACTCCTAGTCATTTATATGAAAGCTTTAGGATTTTGTACAAATAATAACCAAAAGAACTCAAAGAGTTCACTGCATAAGAACAAAACTCAGGAGAGCACAAGGATCAGCAGGTAGCTATTGACCAGACTGCCATTCAAAAGTACAGATGTATGACTGAATCTCATCTAATAGTGCACGTACATCTCTTCAAAGACACATCTTTAAAGTTCATTTTATCTGTAATTCTAGGTGAAAAAATAACAAGGTCCAAGAAAAAACATATCCTCCAGTGCAATGCCATCTTGTGGTAAATGGAGAAATGGTCTGCACCATTGGCTCCTATTTGTTCCACAGTGCACAAACCACACCCATAATTGTTGACTTGGGGGTGAAAAAAAGGGAGACTTCATCACATTTAGAATTATAAGTGTATTCATCTTTATTTACAATCCTAGCATTTTCTCCAAAACATTGCCCTGCTATTATACTCAGAGTTATTTCCATCACTCCAGACATAATGTATCTATAGAGATGTGATTAACTTAGTAGAAATGTGTATCTTGTGTAAAAACTCCCATCATTTTCTTGGATACAGATAGATCCTCCCCCTTAGCTTGTTTTTAGGGCACAAGTCAGCTCAAAATGTCATGGCTATGCAATCTACATTAGTGTAAAAGGATCCTTCCATACCTCATTTATTTAAAAATAGCATGGTAATATCTCTGACTCAGCCGACCTTTGGATGCATGCAGTATCACCTCACTTTTCACTATGCTTCACTAGACACCTGCCAGGTGATCCCACCTTCCAAATGCTGCTCCCCTTCTTCCTTTGCCAAAAGCCCTGCCCACAGGGCCAGTGTCGGTCCTAATGGGGCCTAAATATGGGACTTGAATTTTGGTTCTGCTGTTAGCACACACAGAACATGGCTTTGCTGCAGAGATGCAGATGCTTGAATGTTATGTTATGTTATGTTATGTTATGCTATGCTATGCTATGCTATGCTATGTTATGTTATGTTATGTTATGTTATGTTGTGTTGTGTTATGGAAATCTATGCTATAGAAAAAGATATATATATTACTAACATATCTGTGCATCTTAAATCTGCCTGGTGTTTGCATGCACACACCAGCCACAGCGGCAGGGAGATTTGCAAGACTGTTTGCTCACCCTGGATGCTGCGTACTCAGTCACAGCCGTGGCCTTCTATGATGGGCAACAACAGGGCAGCAACATCTGACTTTCATAGAATCACTCAATCATAGAATTGCTCAGGTTGGAAAAAACCTTAAAGATCGTCAAGATCAACTGCAACCTAACCATACTACCCTAACTCTAACAATCCTCCACTAAATCACGTCCCTGAGCACCACATCCAAATGGTTTTTAAACACATCCAGGGATGGTGACTCAACTGGGAAGCCTATTCCAGTGCATAGCCATCCTTTCTGCAAAGAAGGGTTGATATCCTGATATCCAACCTAAACCTCCCCTGGTGCAACTAGAGGCCATTTCCCCTCATCCTGTCACCTGTCACCGGTAAGAAGAAACCAACCCCACTATCACTGTAAGCACCTTTCAGATATTGGAAGAGAGCAGTAAGGTCTCCCCTCAGCCTCCTTTTCCCCAGAGTCAACAGCCTCAGTTCCTTCAGTCTCTCCCCGTAGGCCACATTCTCCACGCCCTTCACCACCTTGTTGCCGTTTTTGGACCTGCTCCAGCACCTGTGTCCTTTCTGTACTGAGGCGCCCAAAACTGAACACAGTACTTGAGGTGAGGCCTCACCAGTGCTGAGTACAGGGGCAGGACGACTTCCCCAGTCCTGCTCACCACACCATTCCTGATACAAGCCAGGATGCCGTTGGCCTTCTTGGCCACCTGGGCACACTGTTGGCTCTTACTCAGCTGACTGTCCATCAGTAAGTACATCAAGGTCCCTTTCCCTCAGGCACTCTTCCTGCCTGGGGTTTCAGCACCCCTCACACTAACCCTGTCTCATGCTGGGGCTAAATGCAATGCCTGTTTTACAACCATTACACAACCGGGCAAGGGGCTGCGGAAGCCCTCTGGGAACAGAAGGAGCAGCAGGGGGGCGAACATCTCCCGGCAGTCACTGCAGGCCCGTAGGCGGGCAGGCCTACAGCTCCCGGCAGGCCGGGCGCCGCACGGAGTTCCGTCGCGCTGACTCGAAAGGGCCGCGCCGCGCTTCCTGCGCTCGGGCGGCCACACGCGGCCCGCCACCATGGCGGCCGTGCGCGTGGAGGAGGTGCTGGCGGCGGCGGCCCAAGAACAGCAGCAGCCGCGGAGCCTGCAGGTGGAGAAGGAGCTGGAGCTGGAGTTCGACCTGGGCAACCTGCTGGCGCTGGACCCCAACCCACCGCCGGCCGCGGCGCTGCGCGGGGCCGGGCCGCGGCGGGAGTCGCAGCTGCGGGCGCTGGCCCGGGACAACGCGCAGCTGCTGGCGGCGCGGCTGTGGGAGCTGCCGGCCGAGCGGGCGGACGGGGCGGCGGGGCCGCTGGTGGCGCGGCTGCCCGAGCCCGCCTTCCGCCTGCCGCGGGAGAAGCCGCCGCCGCGCCCGCGGCCCCCCACGCGCTGGGAGCAGTTCGCCCGGCTGAAGGGCATCCGGCGCCGCAAGCGGACCTCGCTGGTGTGGGACGAGCAGGCCAAGGAGTGGCGGAGGCGCTGGGGGTACCGGCGGGCGGGCGGCGACCCCGGCCGCGCCTGGCTGGCGGAGGTGCCGGCGGGCGCCGACCCGGAGGAGGACCAGCTCGCCAAGCTGCGGCGCGCCAAGCGCGAGCGGGTGGCCCGTAACGAGCTCAACCGGCTGCGGAACCTGGCCCGGGCGCACCGCTCCGCCGCCGCCGCTCCGCTGCACCCCACGGGCCACCAGAGCCGCCAGGAGCTGGGCCTGGCCGCGCGTGTGGCCCGCGTCTCCACCGCCTCGCTCGGCCGCTTCCAGCCGCGGCTGCCCAAGGAGCCGGCCGAGCCGCCCTCCCGCGACGGCGGCAAGAAACGGCGCTTCGGGCCGCTGCTGGGTGACTTGGCGGCCGAGCGCGGGCGGCAGCTGGAGCTGCTGCGGGGCATGAGCGCCAAGAAGCCGGCTCTGGACATCACCCGCGCCGTCAATAAGCAGCTCCGCGAGGAGGACGCCGAGGCGGCCGCCGCCAAGGGCAAGAAGCGGGCGCAGCGCGGCAAGCGGGGCCGCCGGCAGCAGCAGCGACCCGGGAAGAGGAGCGGCGGCGGCAAGAAGGGCGGCGCGGCCCGGCGGCAGCAGCGACCTGCCGGAGGCGGCGGCAGGAGGAAGAAGGCTTGAGGGACTGCCAGCCTGCGGGCCACGAAGGGATCGGTGCTGCGGGCACTGAGCGACTGCGTGCGAGGGGTGCGAAGGGACTGCTCTGCCGCTGTGCGGCCCACACCTCTGTCAATAAACACCCTTTGGTCTTTGTAAAATGTCTTGTGCGTGGCTCCTATGGGATGGCCGGGTGGCAGCTCCCATGCCCGGCAATGGGAAGAACAGGGCTAGGCAGCAGGGTGCAGCCTGAGCTGTCCGTGTTGTCAGACTGATAGCAGATGTAGTTGAAGTGGGCCAAGCGTTGGGTTCTGCATTTTAGTTGCAACAACCCCAGGCAGCCCTACAGGCTTAGGGAGGAGTGGCTGGAAAGCGGCCAAGAAGGCCAACGGCATCCTGGCTTGTATCAGGAATGGTGTGGTGAGCAGGACTGGGGAAGTTGTCCTGCCCCTGTACTCAGCACTGGTGAGGCCTCACCTCGAGTACTGTGTTCAGTTTTGGGCGCCTCAGTACAGAAAGGACACAGGTGCTGGAGCAGGTCCAAAAAACGGCAACAAGGTGGTGAAGGGTGTGGAGAATGTGGCCTACGGGGAGAGACTGAAGGAACTGAGGCTGTTGACTCTGGGGAAAAGGAGGCTGAGGGGAGACCTTACTGCTCTCTTCCAATATCTGAAAGGTGCTTACAGTGAGAGCGGGGTTGGTCTCTTCTCACTGGTGACAGGTGACAGGATGAGGGGAAATGGCCTCGAGTCACACCCGAGTCGAGGGGAGGTTTAGGTTGGGTATCCGGAAACATTTACAGAAAGGTTGGCTATGCACTGGAATAGGCTTCCCAGTTGAATCACCATCCCTGGATGTGTTTAAAAACCATTTGGATGTGGTGCTCAGGGACGCGATTTAGAGCGTTGTTAGGGTAGCACGGTTAGGTTGCGGCTGTACTTGATGATCTTTAAGGTTTTTTCCAACCTGAGCCATTCAAAACAAAAGCTCTCAGTACATTACTACTGCTGAGCGGTGAGCGCTGCAGCCAAGCGCCCCGGCGTCCCGCCCAGCGGCGCCACACGGTTGGTCCCGGCGCGGCCGTCCCAGCAGTCCCCGCAGCGCGATGGCGGCAGGGCGGGACAGGGCTGTGCGCCTCCTGCGGCAGCTGCAGCGGGCGGCGTGAGTGCGGCCGGGCCGGGGGCCGAGGGGACGGGCGGGGAGCAGCAGGGGGCGGCATGCACCGTGCGTTCGGACGGGGTGGCCGAATACCTGCAAGAGGCTCTGAGGAATTTGCGGGTTTTCTGCTTTAGTTATACCTTTTAAATGTCACTTTTGTTTTTGTGTTTTTTGTTTGCTTGTTGTTGTTGTTTTTTCTTTCCTGCTATCTAGATGTCGGTGTCCGACTCACAGCCACACTTATTCCCAAGGTATGGTTTAAATTGTGTGTCTGAAATAATTCTGCATGAGACCGTGGCCATTAGTTACACATACTGCCTGGGTAGAGGGTGCGTGTAACAGGTAGAAAAGAGAGCGGTGAAAGCATAAGGTGAGCAGTCTCTTATTTTGCAGCTGTGCAATAAAAAAGATTTTTGTTGGAGAGATCCCGTGTCTCCATGTAAGCTGCAGCCAGGGTCTCCTGTCCTCTTTCCCCCTGCTAAAAGGCTGCACAGAAGCTGGCTGCTGCTGGGCATAGAGTCATACAGTCACAGCGTGTCCTAAGTTGGAGAGGACCTACACAGATCACTGAGTCCAACTCCTGACTACACAGAACCACATAAAAATCAAGCCCTCAGTCTGAGAGTGCTGTCCAAATGCTCTTTGAACTCTGGCTGCTTGGGGCCATGCCCAGTGCCCTGGGCAGCTCATTCCATGCCCACCGCCCTGTGGTGCAGATCCTTTCCCTAACAGCAGCTGCCCCTCCCCTCACACAGCTCCATGCCGTTCCCTCGAGCCCTGTCGCTGTCACAGAGCAGAACTCAGCGCTGCCCTCTGTTCCCTGAGGAGCTGCAGCTGCCATCAGGCCTCCCCTCAGCTCCTCTGCTCTGTGCTGGGCAAACCAAGGCACTTCAGGTGATCCTCGTATATCTTGCCTTCCAGACGCTTCCACATCTTTGTAGCTCTCCTGTGGACTCTCTCTAATAGTTGTCTGCCATGTGTACTAGACTCAGAACAGTTTATTACATTTTTGTTTATTACTTCTTTTCCATTTGTCATGGCATAAGTTGGGCTTTCCATTCCCAACCCTCCCTTCTCTTGCCTGAACAACTCCTGCATATCTTCTTTGATCACACAACATGCTGTTTGGAGCTCTTCTCTCCCTTACTGCATTTCTCTGAAGCTTCTCATGCTGCACCACCTCCTTTGGCAAGTACAGTATCTACAGCTGGACAGTAGTTCTGCTGTCACCTGAGCCATCTCATCTTCACAACTGCATCTGAGCGGGAAAATGTGTATCTGTTATGCTTTAAAAAGAATCAAATGAAGTGAGTAAAAAGGAGCTATTCACAAAAGTGTGCTTTAATGTGGGGATTGCCATCTCAGGCTTTTTACGCAGTCGGTCCAGAGGAGGTGAGTCACTTAGATCAGGCTTAAGGAACATGAGCAGGAGAAGCCACACTGGTGATGGAAGTGCCTTTGCAGGAGCTTCTGTTCTGGGAGTCCAGGTCAATAACCATGTGCTGTTTAATTTCCATATGTTCTCATTCCCCACATTTCACTCTTAATACTCTAAGGGTACAATACAAGATACAATAGATACAATTTTTGTAAGAATTGATATTTGGGGCTGTAATTTCAGTAATGAGTGGTTCTGAGTGGCTTTGTTTCTTGTGCTTTATTGAAGACACTTTTTAAAGAATTATCATTGCCATTTTACATGTGGAAAAGCTAATATACGTTCAAGTAGTTATTTTGCCCAAGCAAGCAAGACAAAAGCACAGCTGAGAAATACAATCTCATTTTTTTCTGCTTGATTACTTCCTCAGTCAGTTCAAACTAAACCTTTGTAACTAGAAATCTTAATTAAGAATGCTCTCCAAGTTTTAGGCAGAAATTGATTGTTCGAAGTAGCAACATGATATCAGTTCCATAAGTCTGTAAGTAACAGGAATTGGCTTAACAGTGACTAGCAAAAATATACATATATATTGTTCATTGTGATTGTTGGCAGTGTTGCAGTGAGGGAAATGCTGCAGTTTTTGAACTCACCAAAATTCTTCCTGTAAGTTAGGTTTTGCACAAGAGAATAACAGCAGGTCACCTATTATAACATCAGGAAGCAAGTGAGTAAATCTCTTGGACAAGTTAAGTTAATGACTGGGAGTGCAGCACATCCATGCTTCAGGAGAGGTCAAACATGTACAGCCTGGCAAGAGATGGCAATGAAAGAGCGGACAGCAGCTGGCCTGGGCTTGAATAGAATGCACATAAAGGACTTTAATACATCTATCTGTTACTGTTGTGGGTCAGTGCTTCAGAGCACCCTGGAGTGTCTGTAAGACTCATTATGGCTTCACTCATTGGATCTGAATCCAAATCACATTTTTTTCAATTAATTAAGGCATGACTTCAGCTGGAAGAGTAGAATGCCTCATCTGATCCTTTCTTGAAGAAGAATGGACTGTTTCAGTTGATGTGGTTTGTTTGACTTTGTGACAGCGTCAGGATATGCAAAAGAGAATTTTGTGAAAATTCATGTGGGAATGATACAGCAAAGAGAAGATATTATTGAAATACTGTCCTTACAAATACATTTTTTGTACTAAATGGTGTTGGTAGTAACATTGATTCATATAAAAGCTCTATCTATTGTTAGCTATGCATGCAGTTTCTTAACTTTCAAACGAGCAGTTAAGTGTCACCTATAAGTTCAGAACCAGTTGGAAGTAAAAAGAAGTATAAACACCTATCATAACAGTTTCCACACGTGCAAAAGGCACTTTCAATTCAGAGGTGTATGGAGGATGTCTCTTGTTTTTGTCATGCAAGTTGTTTTGAAAGATAGCACATAGGCCCTGCACATTTGTAACAACTCTGAAACAGTATGGAGCATTCTGTATGCCCTGCAGATACTCAGCTGCTTGTATTTATCAAATATGCATAAATATTCATATGTATTACAAGTTCTTGTGCAAATTTCCTGCTAACTTACTCAGGTTGTATAGGAAAGAAATCTTAAGGAATGAAAAACTATTTTGAATCATATGAATCAAAAGAACCCAAATGATTCTGTGATTCTAAGTACTAAGATCATTTAATCACTCCAACAGCTGAGCACAAAATGGGTGTTACCCAGAGAAGCAAAGATGACCTGTGCCAATGTTTTGGTGATTTTAAAATCAAATCTGTCTTTTTAGTATTGCTGTAGAAGCTGAGGCCACTATTTGTTCCTTAATTTTAATGTTTAATTTTCATTTCAGTTCCTGAACGGGCTACCCTGAGAAATACAGACTATGCATTTGAGGTAGATTTAATAATAAACTGAATTTGATTTTAAAATAGTATGCTTTTTACTATCAAATATGGCATTTAACAAATGCTTACATTAGTAAATATTCAAATTTCATTATGATTGCTTGGGGCTTGATGACATATCTTCACTTTTTCTCAGAAAAATTATGTTCTTTATTTTGCAGATGGCCATTTCAAACATCCGATATGGAGAAGGAGTCACTAAAGAGATTGGCATGGTAAGCATTGTTAATGCAAATCCATCACTGGGGAAGAGTTATTTTCCGAAAGGCTGCTGGTGCTGACAGTCCATTTAATATGTGAAAGCTCATATATTGTGTATCTGAACCTCCACTGTATGCCCATATATGTAAGTATCTGCAACTCCTCTTTTCTTTAGCTGTTATTGTTTCAAAAGTCTTACAAGAAGCAACTGCTTCTCAAGGTTTCACTAAATGATTCAGCTGTTTCGGTGTAGAATTTAAATAGGTCAGTGTGTGATTCCACACCAACTGTTTGTTTTAATTTCATTGTTATTGTAGGACCTGCAGAATCTGGGGGCTAAAAGAGTTTGTTTGATGACAGATAGAAACCTCTCCCAACTCCCTCCTGTAGATGCAGTGTTGAATTCCTTGACAACATCTGGTATAAACTTTCAGATGTATGATAATGTCCGGGTGGAGCCAACAGACCAGAGGTATTGCTTCTGACAGCATGTTTTTTAAAGGGGTGCTGAGGCTTTTCAGTGTGCCTTGCAGCTATTTCAACACCTCTTTGTGACCTGTAAACCACCCTTAATTGTTTCCCCTGTGCTGTTATTCCCATGACTAATTGGAAAGCTTTCCTTGTTTCCCAAGTTTCCTGGATGCCATCGAATTTGCTAAAAAGGGGGAATTTGATGCCTATGTTGCCGTTGGAGGTGGGTCTGTGATAGATACCTGTAAGGCTGCCAACCTGTATGCCTCCAGCCCTACATCAGACTTCTTGGATTATGTCAACGCTCCTATAGGGAAGGGAAAGGCTGTCACTGTGCCCCTTAAGCCACTCATTGCAGGTACAGCAGTGGAGGCGCGTGTGGGGGGTGAGGGAGAAGAGAAAAGGATCAGTTCTGTGGTCTGCACATATTTCTACTGAAATCAGTTTGCTGTGGCCTTTTCCCCTCCCTTTGGGCTTACTTTTCCTTTAGCTGTATTCAGCAGTAAATCTGCTGTTTGCTTCACACATTTTGTCATGAATTGGTCTTGTTGAGCTGAGTGTGACAACCCTTTACCAAGAAAAGCAATCAAAGAGGCTATTTTTTGACCCATTGGCTTCCAATCAAGAATCTTGCACTGTGGTGGCACTATTATTGTATTTTTATGTACTTGTTGTGAATATTTGTTATCTATTAATTATTTGTTTTTATTTATTGGTTGTGAATGCCTCCTCCCTGGAAGCATTCAAGGCCAGGCTGGATGGGGCTTTGAGCAACCTTGTCTAGAGGGAGGTGTCCCTGCCTAAAATGGGGGTTGGAACTACATGATCTTAAAGGTCCCTTCCAACAGAAACCGTTCTATGATTCCATGATTTATTTTGTATTTTGTGTTAATGAGCATTATTTATTATATGTTACTGTCCTTGTTCTTTTTGTGAAGTGCCGACAACAGCTGGAACTGGAAGTGAAACCACTGGTGTTGCCATTTTTGACTTCAAAGAGCTTAAAGTAAAAACTGGTGAGACTTTTTGTTTGCTATTCAAAACAATTTTTGTGTCCCAATGTCTTCATCATTTCCTCGTCTTGAACAAGAGGGATACTGCCTGTCATTTCAGATGTCATTTCATTTGATTCAACTGCCACAGACAAATTTGAAGCTTAAAGGTTTCCTCCTCAAATTAAATTTATGGCATATTAACATAATGAAATGCCTGTGCAATACAGTGGATTACAATTTGAAGGCAAACCAGGATACTAAAATCCTTCAAGTCTTTAAGTGGCAGAAAATGTTAATAGCAAAGGAAATTTATACTTACATTCAAGGTCAACCAACTGTTCCTTATTTCCTCTGTATTTTTCTGTCTGTTTTTAAGACTTATGCTTCTTTGTTTTGTAATTGCAACCAAATGTTCCTTTTCCTGACTTCTGAAACCTTGGGCCTGAGACGCTGTGCAAATAAAGTGCACTGTCTTCCTTTGACCTTTTCATCCCTGGAAAACAAGGATTACAGCTAAAATGTCATCTTAAGCTTCACGGCTATTTTGAGGTTTTATTTCAAAACATGTGGATTTTATATGCTATGTCTGCAGTGGCTGGGACCCAAACGTGTGTGCTAAGAAGTTGTGACTGTAGCTCAGAGTTTTATAATCTATATGTAGTCAGTCAGTCTGTCTGTCTGCATGGCTCTCTCTGTCTCTCAAAGCTACATCTGTGTCACCTTAACCATGGTATGAAGGCAGAGATTACAGATCTGAGATATGATAAATATCAATTTATGGTGGAAACAAACCAGTGCTCCTCTGATTCCTAGAGCTGTTCACAAGAGATACAAATTTAAGAGTGATGTTGCAGATGTCATTCAGCACAGATGTTTTAAAAGTACAGTCCGCTCAAGGAGAGTGACAGCGAACACTGGTGTAATTTACTTCAGGCAACAGTCTCTTATGGGGACTTCATTAAGATTTAGATTCATAGATCTTGCTCTCACTTCTCTCCCTTTGCTTTTCTCTGTGTATTTTCAAATCATTTCCCTTCTTTAAGTATTGAACATTAAACTTGTGTGGTCCTGTTTTGTTGTAAAAACTCATTTGCCTCAACTATATTGCAGGTATTGCTTCAAGAGCCATCAAGCCAACACTGGGCATCATTGATCCTTTGCACACACTGTCTATGCCTGAGCGAATAGTGGCCAACAGTGGCTTTGATGTGCTTTGGTGAGTTTTCTGTGTAGGCTACTCCTTGATTTTATTGCAATTTTCCATTTTTGCTACAATGGTTGTAGAAGAAGTGTACTTGAGGAGTAGAAAATGATCTTTTTTTCTTCCTCTCTTGTTCTTATTAAGGTGATCTCTGTTACACTTTTCTCTTAATGTGCTTTTCACTTGTTGGAAAACTAACCTCAGCTTTAACCTACAGCTTCTAACTGCTCAAAGTGCACAGTTTATATTCTGGGAGTCAGAACTTGCCTTGCTTCTGGGTGCTGCGTGCATTAGAGTAATAGATGCATAAGGAAACTGTGTGACCTCTCAAGCTTGGTGAGTTGTTCTGAGCTACAATGACCAACGGCATTTCTTTGTAAATAAAGATGTGCTGTCTGTAGTTGGTACCTCTAAGTGTAGCAATGTAGGCAGTACACTTCATGTAACCAGATTTATGAGTATCTGGGAAATAAGACCTTTGGCAGTAGCAATGTTCTCCCACTTAAATAATTCATGGTTTGATCTTTCTTTTAGCCATGCTCTTGAATCATACACCGCTCTTCCGTACAAGATGCGCAGTCCCTGCCCTACAAATCCAATCAACAGACCAGCTTACCAAGGCAGCAACCCCATCAGTGATGTCTGGGCTCTTCATGCTCTACGCATTGTAGCTAAATATTTGAAGAGGTAATACCTTTAGCAGCCATCCCTCCTCACAGAATATTTAGTCTTCAGCGCTCAAAAAGAAGAATTTGAGTTTGAAGTAATGTATTAAACCTACATTTTCTACATTTAATTCCTCCTGAGTTAGGATTACTCCTGTAGAGTTAGCTTTTTAATGCTTCTCTGGATCTATTTTAGAAGTCCTCAATAAAAAGTATTCATAGTCATTCAGTTACCATGAGAGAAAAAATCATGTTGTTTTGAAGAGACATCATAAGGGGAATACGTAACAAACTGAAGAAGACATAATGCTGGTGTCATTTTCATGGCTTTCAGTGTAAATTAGTATACACATGCATCCATTGAGAAGATAACCATGCAGAAGATAATTCACATAAATATGTGCAAAGTTATGTTTTTACTGAAAACAGTTAGTGCCTTCAGTTTAAATGAAGTTTTGACTTCACTGGGAGTTGGATTTGATCCTTACCGATGAAGTTTTGGTCTGTATAAAATTTTTATATACAATGTAAGTTTATGTTAAAGATCACTATGTTACTTTGTTAAAGACTTTTTACAATACGTGGCCATTCTAAATGTTTTCTGTTGTTCTATGGAATCTATTCCTGAGACTTTTTATCCATGTTGTTCACCTCTACAAGCAGCCTGATGTGAGGGAAGGCAGGGAAGCTTGATGGATGGTAGGATTCAGAGCAGCACCTACTGAGATAGTCCTGGATCTGCACATGGGGTTGTCTAAATTCTTTGACAGAATTGTTGAAACCACCACTAAATTGGATACAGCTAATTTCACTCTATTTACTCAGTTTTAGCAAAGTGAAAGGAAATGGCCTTCACTGAAGCAGTTTGATCTTCTGATCAGGATTGCTCTTTGGCTGAAGTGACAAACTGATCCCATTTCCAGCATTTTTCTCTCAGCTTATCTGGAAGATTTTTTCTAAATCTGTAAAGAAACTGTTTTTTCCCTTCTCTGTCCTGATTTTCCACCATTTCCATATGGGAATTCACTGGTACCATTGTCTCCATGTTGTGCAGAGCCATCAGAAACCCTGAAGATCGTGAAGCAAGAGCCAACATGCACCTTGCAAGTGCTTTTGCTGGTATTGGCTTTGGCAACGCTGGTGTTCATCTCTGGTAAGTACAGGAAATGTTAATCCCTTCACAGACACTGCTGCCCTTTTTTCTAGGGTATATGATAAGACACTGTTGCATATTGCTGCTTATCTCAGGAAGAGTCATATGTTGTGAGACACTGATAGTTCTTGGCGTGTACATGTATGAAGGTTGTGTATTCTGGCTTGTGATACTCCAGTCCAGTCTTGTGAGATTTCCAAAACGTGGCCCTCTTTACCTTTCCTGAGTAAAGAGTATAGAATACTCTTACTCCATAAGAGTAAAAACTATGATTGGAGGAGAAGAATCGAGGACAGCTAAAATGTTGAATTCTTTATCAGCTGCTTTGCAGTCAGGCAGCACTGGGTAGTCTTGTGCCATTCCTCAACTGCTGCAATTGGCAGAATTTGCCCATGGGGCAGGTTCAGCAGGTTGAAAGGAGCTGTAGTAATATTGTAATGTAAACGAGTTTCCTGTGGATGAAAATCTCAGACAAGCAAAGTTGAAGCCTGAACTATTATTATCTTTCATTTCTTTTGGTTGAGCAAGTCCACTCTTTAGCTATATTTTAACAACATAGTTTATTTTTCTTATGCAGGGTGATCAGGTGGGGGTGTAAAATTTGTTATTTTTGGCATGTTTGCATTACTTTAATATCTGAGCATCTTTTCATCAAGTCAGCGGAGTGATACAAGAACTTCACACTCACAGTGCAAGGAGCTGCTGCTCTTGCTGTGTTCACAGCTGGGTTGCTAGGGTGCAGAAAGTGAGGGTTATCTGTAGCCAACATCCATACAGTATCTGTGCCTAACATCCTTTGTGTGTCTGTGCCTAAGAGACTTGCATACAGAAGGCTGACTGCACACGGGGCTGAACATACATTTTCCAAATACCAGGCAAGTTGCCCTAATTTCTTTCTCTCTGTTCTCTGTTCCAGCCATGGAATGTCTTACCCTATTTCTGGTTTGGTGAAAACTTATAAACCAAAGGATTATAATGTGGATCACTCTTTAGTGGTAAAACTTGATTCATTTTTGCTTTCTTTTCATACATTTCAATTCCTCATCATCTCACATTAATGAGTGCCAGAGCACATTGAAAATGCAAATAGATGTACTACTGATGTGTTTATATATACATATATATACATATATTTTTTATTTTTATTTTTTCCAGCCACATGGCCTTTCTGTGGTGCTGACATCCCCAGCAGTGTTTGCTTTCACAGCACAGGTAAATCCTGAGCGGCACTTGGAAGCTGCAGAAATATTAGGTAAGGATCTCTATCAATTCATCTTGCTCATATTTACAAAAATTGTTCCAAAATGTCTTTTGGGGAGGGAAAATAAAAGAGTGTGGAAGCAATTGTAGTGGCTGTTGTGGAGTTTTTCTGTTTAAAAAACAAATGTTGGTTTCTGGAGTCTCATTTTTTTGTATTGAATAATATGATTAGAGAAGAAAACTGGAGAACTCTGCTTCTTGGCTAGAAAACTGGAAAGCTGACATGAACTATAGATAATTGTGTAAATCAACAGAGCGTAACTGTGATTGTGCTTTATGGAGAGAAGTTACTGTAGTGTTGATGCCATAAAATAAACTGGTGCTCAGGTGCATCTGTTACCTAAAAGAAAGTATTTTGCCTAACAAATTCCCTCCTGTTGCAGTGAATTAGGACAGTGATGTTCTGGATCACTCCCGTTCTTTCTGAGATCAAACTGTAACTGTGGCTGTCAGTCCTTCTAACGTAGGCCTAAGCTTATTTGTACGTGATAGAATTTCTGAGTGGACAACTTCAAGGGAAAGCACTGTGTAGCTGTTCTGCTGTCACATCTGTGGTGGCTCAGAAGAGGGCTTTTCTGCTTCTTACCGTAATAAAAGTAAATGCTGCAAGCTGACAGCGCATGTAAAAATTACATTTTCACACAGCTCTTTGTCAATGTGTGCAACCCATTGCTCGAAGGTGTCCTGGAGATAAGATACTCTTCATTGCACCCTCAGTGTTACTGTGTATAATAAACTAGCCTTCAGCTGTGTATTGCTGGAGCTGTTACCAGTCTAGCTGTGGCAGCATGGCTCTCCCGAGGGCTGTTTTATTTGTATCTGAGGTCGGCTTTTCTGCCTGTGCTACATTCTGTATTGTAGCTGAACTGCTGCTAATACCCGTGCTTGCTATCTTAAGCAGTGAGCAATCACAGTCACATGCACAGCAGTGTAGACAGCAGAGAGAAAGTGGGTAGGGCAACTCTCCTGGTATCTGGAAAATTTGTATTCAATCCCTTGTATGGTCAGCCTTCTGCATGCAAGCCACAGCGATCCAGTCACGTGTACAACTTCCCTGTACAAGTAATCTGAAGGCATCGTGGGTTTCATCACAGAGTGGGACTTCTGTATAGAGAATGAAAATATCACAGTCACATTAAAGAGGACATGAGATGTGAAAGATGGTCAGAAAAAATAGATTGGTGGGGAGGGATTAATTCAGATTATTTTTTAATTGTGCATTAAGTTTGTTCAGCCTTCCTCTGCAGTACACAGTCCTGTCTGTGGTCAGACACAGAATGCAGACGTAGTTGGAATCATATGCAAAGCTACAAAATGCCTGTGCTCCTATAGCAATGACATTCAGCTCACATAAAGCAGACTAAGAAAATGTTGTTGGAAAACTGGTCTGCACAGTGCACATCAGAGGATTTGATCTCTGGCTCACTGATTTTAAAAGTAGGAGTGAAAAAGCAGTTCCTTTAGGTTTTGTGGTATAAACGGCTGCCAGAAATTCTGCCTCTAAAAGCTCCATTAATTTCCTCAATAGAAATTTGAGCTATGTTAGTGCCTGCTGTGCTATAAAGTGACTGCCTTTGCTGAGATGACACATGGAAATGAACTTGTTAATTCCCACCTGGGCTATTTACTTTTTATTCAAGTCTGGAATCCAACTGACTCCAGTAGCTAATTCAGATCTGTCACAGTGCCAAATACAGTGACTAAGAAAGTATTTTATAAGGTGGAGAAGATTACTAAATAGTTACGTTGTATGAATGTGCAGCTGTGAGTTTGGGTACAACCAGAGAAAGCTTAATGCCCCCTGGGAGGATTCTTAAACAGTTGAAGTAGACGTGTGTGTGGCCAGGTATTTGCAGAGTGCCATCAAAGGCTGATGGGTCCTTCAGGATGATCAAAAAAGAAACAGAACTACAGCAGTGTTTTGAAACTTTCCTTTACAGTTACTTTTTGCCTCTGTTCCTTTCCCTTTTCACTTTACTATCTGAAGAATACTGGATTGCTTTTGTGTTCTAATTACTCCTCTACAGCAAAACCCGGGGTAAACTCAGGTAGCATAGCATAATTCCAGTAGCTAAGTCTTCGTACCAGACTGTGCTGTATGTTATTTATCAAGTTCTTCCAGGCAGTCTATACTGCAGTACTGCCACTATTGCTACCCAAACATTTGAGCTACTCAGATGAGCTTGTTGCTGTCCTGTTCCCTTAGTCACTCTTGAACTGCCTGAGGATCACAGAAAATATTTTTGCTGTAGCTATGTTGTGTTCTTACTCATTCTCTCAGTGTGGTGCTTGGACCCAGCATAGTTCTTGTGTAACATCATTGAGGTTATGCAGAGAATAAATTTGGCTCATCTTGCTTGGGAAAGAAGACATATGGAGGAAGCTGTCTTCTATCTGGACGTATAATTTTTTAATTTAATACAGTCCTGACCATTCACTGCAGAAAGGGGGGCAAGCTATTCCATAAGAAATACCAATAATCTTTCATTTTATATTGAAGCTTCCATTGCTGTTCAGCAGATGTTTCGAATATGCCAGTTCCTCCTCTTCAGTTCTGCACTGCTCTGCACATCAGCGCACATTCAAACTTTAGGATTGATTTAAGCCATTAAACACTGCCCTGCCATCTCCTGGTTTTTTTCAGCCCACACATTCTTATCCTCTCTTTGAAAGCGTAATAGAACAGAATAGGGAGTAGAAAATTGCTTGTCAGCAGTTTCCCCATCCTCTAGATGTCAGCAAACTCAAGGGCTGAAATAAAACTAGCATTTGGCGCACTGTCCATAAAAATAAATACCACTGACGTTCATGTGCTAGCTGCTTTCCTCCCAGCAGTTAGTCAGCCTGGAAAGTGCTTCTCCCTGTGAACACAGAGGGAGAGGAAGTTAACTTCATGTGGCAGTTACTCCTTTTGGCAGCAGTTACCTGCTTCTCCTGCTCTTGTTCTATTTTACTTTTTACTGATTATTCCAGCTTTCAAATGAAGACTGATTCGTCTTCTTACTACGTGTTACTTTTAGAGCAGCAACTGTAATGTATGGATATGTATTCAGCTGATATTATGATTAAATTAAGTCCAGAACAGGCTTCCTCCTCTCTCTCCACCCTACAGTCAAGGCATTATGTCTTATTTTAGGAGCTGACATCCGCACTGCCAGAATCAAAGATGCGGGGTTGATTTTGGCAGACACGCTCCGGAAATTCCTGTTTGATCTGAATGTTGATGATGGCTTAGCTGCAATCGGTTATTCTAAAGCAGACATCCCTGCATTAGTCAAAGGCACTCTGCCTCAGGTAAGACAGAAAGTAAAAGTTTTACTTGTCAAATAAAATAGATTTTTTTAAAAACAGGAGTGTTTCTTTCCAAGCAAATGTGATTTCTAATCCTACATGAAAACAGCTGCAGTGGAGAAAATGAGGCGTAGTCTTTCCTCTGCACAGTTGAAGTTTTTAATTTTTGGTGAGATGGAGTGCATGCTGCATTCTGTTCTTTGCAGGGATTTGGTCTCAAATGGGCTTGTATTTCATTTACTGTCCTCTCACTGCTCTGATTAATTGTGCTTTGTAAAACAAGATGACCTGGTAGTTTCTCAAACCTTATTTTTGGATATGGGATGTACCACAATGCAGATGTATTTGTGTTCATTAATACCCACACAGGTAGTCCATACAGGTCAGTCTTTGATAAATTTTCCTTTCATCTTGGGCAGTAGGCTTTCTTCAGAAGCAGCACCCACCCTTTCACATTGACCAGGCAGCACAACTGGTGCTGCTAATAAATCTGCAGGATCCATTCCATGCTGTGAATTGCAGGCTGCAGGCTGGGAACTGTGTTGGGACAAACATCTGTACTCCAAGTTAGAACAGAAATTTGTTTTCCTTTCTAAGTGAATTTGCTGAAACTGATCCTATTCACAACACAGTAGTGAGTCTAACTAGCAAAGAACATCATGTCCCAGGGTGGAAAATGTGGCTGGTTCTGTGTGGGATTTGAGAGGGAGGTGAGGAAAGCTGAAAGCAGGAGGTAGCAGCATAGCCCACCTAGCCCTGCAAACCTGGCAGTGGCAGCTGAAGGGTTGCTGACCCACGGACTGGGGCACTGTTGGCACGGAGTTGCTCATGGCTGGCACTGTACCAGACTTCTCTGAGTCAGAAGGGAGGAGCTGAGGCCTTGCTGTCTGGGCATCGGCTCATAGCAGGCTTGTGTGGAGCCAGTGCTGGTGATCTGTGCTGACCAGGGGTGAGGAAAGAGATATCGGCTGTACCTGCAAAGTTACTGTTGTAGTGTGCACAAAGTGTGCACAAAGCTACACTTTTCAGACTCATCACAGCTCGTGCTAGTCATGGTGGTTACCAACTGTACCTCAGAGGTGACTTCTTCTCCATGGTGGCCCAGCATTGCAGATAGTAACCTCACAGTGTGCTGGCTGGTCTCACCTGAGCAAAATCAGTGTGCTTGCAGGGATGGATCCACTAGGCAGATATCAAAACAGGTTGTAGCAGAAGAAATTCCTTTTTGCCAAAGTGACAGCATTCACCTAGAGACTGCTTTGCTGAGAAACAGTGCCTTCCTGCTGTGTCTATGCAGGTGGCTGTAGATCTCCCCAGTGCTTCTGTAAACGTTAAATTCATTGACTATTGAAAGCATAAAGTTACTAATCATAACCATACAGCTCCCTGGTCTTTAAGACATGTTGTAATTTGAAAATATCAGTCCCTAAAGATTGATCTCCTCATTCCAATCTGCAAATGAATTTTAAAATGGACTCTATTCACAGAATACCACCCAGCAGTGTATATGGGCCTGTGACTGGCAAGACCCATGTTTGAAGAACTTGACTTTGCAGCTGAATTGCTTTTTAATCTTGCTTCTATGTGTTTAATTGCAAGCAATTTTTATTTAATAGATTCTTGAAAGTACAATACAATTGATGATGCTTCAACCTTAATTACTTGATTACTTACTTGCAAGATTTTGTTGTTCTCTGTGAAGGACACGAGCACAAAGACACATCATTCAGCCACACACTTAGCTGCTCTTTGATTCAATTTGTTGACAACCTTCCCTAATCCCATTTTTCTTTCATCTTGCAGGAGAGAGTGACTAAACTGTCACCACGTCCCCAAACGGAAGAAGACTTATCTGCCCTCTTTGAGGCCTCCATGAAGCTTTATTAGCTTAAATACTACGCTCAGATGTGTGCTCTTTTCTAACACGAAGGTAATTTCTTACAGATAGGGAGATTTAATTTTTTTTTAGAGAATGGAAGAACTTGGGTGTCTTCCACTTCTGTTCCTTTGTGCACTGCCAAAAAATCAAGGAATTCATCTTTAACTAAACCACACTTAGAAGTGAAGGCTTGGTTGTGTTTTTCCTTGCTCAGTAGGCTGTGGTATTACTTGCATAAAGGTTGAATCAGACATCTAGCTTTACTGAAAGCTTTCTTGTGCTTCAGAGGTGGTTAAAGGTGAAAATTGTTCTTAAAGGGTATTCCAAAACATTTAATAAAATACTGTTTTTATTTCAATTGTCTGTAATTTTACTAGGAAGCCATGCTACTTAAGAAATAGGTGGGACCACTTTAATTAAGGAGGATCAGTTCCCTTGCAGAAAATGCCAACTTGCTGTATTCTGGACCACTTTATCATCTTTTTAGCATCTTGCTTCACCAGGAAGACTTTTGAAGGGGCTACTTTGCTGTTGATAAGGAAAAACATACGTACTTATTACACATTTGGAAGAGGCTTCCAGAGATTTTGCTTTGGGTTAAAGTTTTGAAAATTATTTTCAGTTATTTGTCTTTTCTTTAAAGATCTATCTAAAGTATGCAGAGAAGGAGCAAATACAGAATAAAGCAAGGTTGCACACTCAGCGGGAACCACGTAACAGCAAGACATCATCCATCACAGTCATTTTGTCTGTGTTCCCCTTTCCTGCTGCGTTCTGTGGAAAGAAACTACCAACCGTATCTTGCTTCTGTGGGAAAGAATTGCTTCTGCTGAACTTCTGCAGATGCTGCCATTCGGAGCACAGCCACCAGCTTGAGGAAGTGGCACTGTGCTGTGGTTCACTATTAACAAGTGGTGGTGTAGCATGTGGCTGTGAGTGCCCCGCTGGGAGTGCTGGTTAGATGTGGGAATGAGTGTGCGTGTTCAGAGCAGTTAACCAGCTGGTTGGTTGTCAACTGAGAAAGGGAAGTGGGAAAGGAAGAAACAAAACTAAAATTTTAATATTATATATATATATATATATTATTATTTTTTTTAAGTGTACATGGTTGTGTGTGCAGTTCATTTAAATCAGGTTCTGCTTTATGTTCGACCGTTTTAGCATCAGATACATGCAGTGAGCGCAGCACAAGACAAATGCAAGAACCCCATAGCCTCTGGTGTTCTCATTTCTGTCTGCTAGGAAGGCAGCAGTTCTTCAGTCTGTCTGTTGAAGCTGAAGGCTCTGTACATACACCTTTTGTGCTTTTGTGTTGATCTGCTGATCTTAACACTAACCTGGGATCTGAAGACAAGTAGGTCCTGGATGTTGGCATCAGGTCTGTTTCACTGTTCAGTTAAAGCAGGTGGGTGGCTGCTGATCCAAGACCACAGATATTCACAACAGTAAAAGGGATTTAGTGGGCATAGAGACTGCACTGCCAAAATGCCTCAGCCTGTTCTGGAAAGCATATGTACTTTCCATGTCCTCCTGAATCTTGTCCTCTGAAATTGTCCAGAGGAAACTCTGTCACAAAGGCTGCCTTCATAATAAGTGGCAAGGGATTCATTTTATTGTATTCTGTAAAGCTGCTGTATTTGTACTATTCTGTACTGAGAAAATCTGGTCTTTGTCTTTGAACATGTCTGTATTGTGCACATGAACATGTCATTTCTGTAGGGGTGGATGGTGAAATTGTAACTTTAAGTGCCCAGTGATGGCTGGGCATTTGTGTGACACCTGAGAGACCAATTCTACGAGGGACTTCTGTTATGTTGTCGAAGGCCTACAGGATACATCTATTTTTGCCTTGAGATGATACTGGAATGCAAGTAATGAACACTGTTGTGCTTGCTATAAACATGAGATTATTTGGAAACATTTGAGAATGAGTTTGACTCTGTCATGTTAACTTCAGTCTTACAAAGTAACAACTATGAACAAGAGCCATTCAGAAAAAAATAAGCTTTAGTTAGCTTCAAGGTGCATAGGGACTCCTCCTACTGCGTTGTCTGCTTGGTGAACTCAGCAGTCCAAAGCCACAGATGACTACTGAGGTGAATATTGGAGAAGTTCCAGAAATAATGGCAATATACCCCAGTCATTGCACTGTAATTTTCTGGACATTTAGGAAGCTTTCTGTGTGCTCTACTCTTTGTAGTCAGTATATAGTTTCAGGAAATACTACGATTTGGAGTATTATAATGAAATATAAATAGTATGTTATACCTGTTAGCAGTAGAGTATGATTGATTTCTTCCCCTTCCCTGTGGAATCACAGTTTCACTTTCTGACTTATATAGCTAAAAATACACGATGGGATTTGTCAGCATTTACAAGGGCTGCTCTGAAAGTAATGCCTCCTATTTCCTTATATTGACCCATGACATCAGAGACAGATGTTGGTGGTATGGCAGCAGAGGATGAAGGTTCCCACCAATACTCCATTACATGTTGTTGTGTGAGAGATGGCAGCAGAGGGGTGGTCTGACAAAATGAAGTCTAACGTGGAAGCGCATATGAAGCAAAAGTGTGCCGTGGAATTCCTCCGTGCAGAAAAAAATGCTCCCACTGACATTAATTGACACTTGCTGAACATTTATGGAGACCAAACAGTGGATGTGAGCACAGTGAAGTGGTCGGTGGTGTATTTCAGCAGTGGTGACAGTGACAGAGGATCGCCTCCACTGGTGCAGGTTTTTACAGGTATGGAATGCAGGCACACTCGCCTCACAGAGTACTCAGTTTGCAGAGTTGCTGCTTGGTGTCAGTAGAAATGGGGGCAGTTGGTACAAACCCCCAGTTTGTCCAGCCCCTGGTCCTTTCTCTCTTCCCATTTCAGTGCTGATTGTCCCAGCAGTTAGAGCAAAAGAAGAAAAAGCAAAAAACAGGTAACTAGTATGGCTAAATCTCTGAAAACTCTTTTAGTTTTCCTGTATGAATAAAAGTGGAAAAAACTGCAGGTAAGTCTGTGTGAATGCTCATACCTCATTGCACTGTGCTCACTTCGAGGCAATGTGCCAAAGCTGTCATCTTCTGTCTTGTGGTTGGTTTTCCATCCCCCTGAGACCTGAAAAATGGATGAGGTAGAATGTTACTTAAAAGTCACACAGCAAAGCTATCTCTAGGCACTTTCCATAACCCACAAGTAAATCTGCTTAAGCATCACAAAGCTACAGGACGTGTGCAGTACATTTTGGCCTTTAGCATCTCCAGCCTCATAAATCTGTCACTGTGCTCAGTACTTCCGTGGAGAAGAGAAAGGGCAACAGGATACAATACAGCAAAAGCCTAAAAGTAGCCTAAAAGTGTAGTATGCATTTTGCCACAGACCACCACTGTGTACTTTCTAAATAAAAAGGCACTTGATTTAAATTCAAAATAGTTGTTAAAAAACACCAGCTAGTGAATAGGGAATACTGATCATTTTCCTCATCTCTCCAAGAGCTGTTGTGACAGGACAAGAAATGGTTTTAAATGAAAAGAAGGGAGATTTAGGTTAGTTGTTAGGTGGAAATTCTTTACTCAAAGGTTGTGAGGCGCTGGCACAGCTGCCCAGTGAAGCTGTGCTGCCTCATCCCTGGAGGCACTCAGGGCCAGGCTGGATGGGGCCCTGTGCACTGAGCTGGTGGGTGGCAGCCCTGCCCATGGCAGGGGGCTGGGACTGGGTGGGCTTTGAGGCCCCTTTCAACACCAAGCATTCAGTAATTAATTCTGTGACTCTATGATATGTCACAGTGATTGTGGCTATGAAGTTGTACATGAGACCAAGCAGAAGCTTACTCCTTTGCTCTGAGTATCTCAGTGAAACTGACACAGAAAAAAAAAAAAAAGAAAGAAAAATAAAGACACATCACCATGAAAGCTTCGGTTCCTTTAAGTTCTCTTAAATGCAGCATTTCAGACTGCAGTTTTATATTTTGCCAATTTGGGGCTTCCATTAGGCAAAAAAAAAGCCATTTTCTCTTTTCACCATTGTGCTGAGAAGGCTATCACAAGGGAGATAGTAGAAACATCATACAGCCAAATAATAACAGTAAGATAAAGGATTATCTTGACACAGCTCAGTGGAATGTTTATTCACGCCCTTAAGTTAACTGGTTTCTTATTAATAGCAGAGGGAAATTCTTCATGAAGAGGCACAGCCAGGTAAAAGCAGAGGAATTGTGGCATATCCTTTCAAGAGCGCTGGCCATTGACATCACATTGCAGAGCCTGGTTCTGCTATCGATGTGGGCAGCACGGGTCAACCTATATAATCATAGATTCATTAAGGTTGGAAACAGCACTAAGATCATCTAATTACAGCCATTGACCTACCAGCACCGTGCTCACTTACCCACATTGCTCAGTGCAACATCTACCCTTTCCTTGAACACCTTCAGGAATGGCAGGTAACTCCACCACCTCGCTGAGCAGCCTGTTCCAATGCCTCAATCCAGCAGCAACAGGAACCATACTGTGGGCTCAGCTCCCTCACATGTTTAATTTGATCTGAGACTGCTGTATCATGAAATATATATCACAGCATAAACACGAATTTATCGGTGTGGAACAACTTCTCTGTGTTCACTGACTTGTAGTGACTTTGACCCACTTTAACAATATGCTGGAGTTTTTCATGGGATGTGCTATCTGAGTGTTTGACCATACAGCCTTAAATTAGCAACTTGACATTGAAATGCTGATTTACACCTGCAGTCAAATGGATAACACATGTTAAAGACCGATTGTCAGCAGCTCCAATACATTATTGCTTCATTCTGTGTCATTGTCACTTGCCTTAATGCAATTTAAGGACAGCATTGTGTGGCATTGTTGGTATCCTATGGACACAGCTGTAGGGGGCTGACACTTTCTATGGAATTTGTCATCTATCTAAAGCTGACATCACCTTCAAAAAATCCCTGTAAGCGTTGGGATGTTTAAGTGTTGCTCTGTGTTCTAAGGCCACATTGGAAATAAAGAAGAAGCTTTTTTACAGGCATAAAAAACAGTTAACATTGAATAACTTGCCGTTCTGACCTTTTCACCCCAAGGAAGATTAATGGTCATTTAGATCAGAACTTGCCCCTGATTGCGGATCTGAGTGCTGCAGGGATTCAGACAGACAAAGAAAGCCTTTTCCCCTCTGGTCACCAGCCCAGACCTGCAGTGTGTCTCCAGTGACCATGAAGTGGCCGTTCAGCCATTTGTGTGCAGGAGTTGGTGGCTGTAATCCATTTTCCAAGAGACCGGTGGCTGTCACTGTGTGCTTATCAGAGCAGTGAGAAATGGGAATTCCCACAGGCGGCACCTGAATCACGTTTCCTTCACACTACTGAAGTCTCACAGGCTGCCTAACTCATTTCAGTGTCTCAGTCCTTCTCCACAGTCACCTTTCCAAGCAGGGAAGGGTTGAAGCAGCATCCACGCTGTGTGTGTGAGCAGCGGCACTCTTTCCCCTCCCGGAGGGCTTCAGCCTCTGCTCCCACTCCCAGAGCAGAGTGTCCTGTCAGGACACGCTCACAGCTGCGTTCCTGGCTTGTCTCTCTGCTTTTCTCTCTCCCATTTCTCTCTGTGCACTGTCCAGAGGTGTGGTTTGTGCTCCAGGCGTGAGCTGTGGAGGGAAGGCTTTGCTCTGGAGCTGCCAGGTCAGCATGCGAAGCAGCGATGACATCCTGGCAGAGCAGAGCAAACAGCACATCCCTCGGCCTTCATGCAGCCATCTCCACTGTTCAGTTCCCAGCACGGTCATGCTGATGTAATTCGTACCTGCTATATTTGTATTTTAAATGGAAGTTCTAAAACTAGAAGTACTCCATTATAAAAAGTGAGCACAGAGCTCAGGGACAGATTTTGGTAGTACAGTAACCATTTCTGACTTCTGGTGTCAGAAGGAATAACATCACTGACTAACAGCAGTAATGGCAGCTCAGGGAGCTGCCCAGCAGGGCTGAGCCAACTGCACCAACCGCTGCTTAGCAATGGTGTGGGGCAGCTGGTGGATGGGGAGGGCCCAGCGTGTTGTGCTTCGCTGGAGGCATCTGCATAGCAAACAAGGCACTGGTAAATTCACCTTTGTACTGACTTAGGTATACGGTACAGCTGAGACATTGAGCTTAACTATAAAGCTGTGGTTACCAGCCAGAGGACAAAAAGTTGAAAGAAAGGGCTGAAATTGAGGAGTCTGTATCTTGCTTTTTGGTCAGAATGAGAGGATATAGAAGTGCTGGACTGCAGGGGAATGGCTAAGCTGAGCTTAAGCACTATGCAGTTACGAGGTTTGCCATGTGTAGCCTCACCTCGAGCTCTGGGTGCGGTTTGGCCACAGTATAAGGAATACATACAACTATTAGAGAGCATCCAAAAGAGAGCGACAGAGATGGTGAAGGCTGAAGAGGGCAAGGTGTGTGAGGAGCAACTGAGGGTTTGCACAGCCCAAAGCAGAGGAGCTGAGGGGAGGCCTGATGGCAGCTGCAGCTCCTCACAGGGAGCAGAGGGCAGCGCTGAGCTCTGCTCTGTGTGACAGCAACAGGGCTGGAGGGAATGGCATGGAGCTGTGTGAGGGGAGGGCAGCTGGGGGTTAGGGAAATGGTCTGCGCCACAGGGCGGTGGGCATGGCACCAAGGTGATGGAGTTCAGTGAGCTGACAGTGCTTTCAGACATAGGGTTTGGTTTTGGGTGGTGCTGTGTGGAGCCAGAAGCTGGACTCAGTGATCCTTGTGGATCCCACTCAGGATATTCCATGATTCCATGAGAAGTCTCAATAACTCTTCCTGTTCCCATTTAGTTTTCCCTCTCCTAGGCTCACCTCTGTACCAGCACGTGCTGTGTAGTGGGCAAAGCAGCTGAATGGATTACAACCCAAACTGAATTAACTGAGTATTTAAGTGTAAAGACTAATAGGGAAGATGAAAAGGACAAATAGAGATCATCAGTTCTGTGAAAATCAGAATTCTTGGAGGCTGCACGACTTGAAAATGACTGACCTCTATGTAGCTTATGAGCTTGAAAATCCTCTCCTCTGTATTTGCAGCTTTAATTCCTCTTGTTATCTGAGGTGATCTACTTTAATCAGATTCCTAGAAACAAGTCAGGTATTAAAGCAGAAGATCTTTGACACCTATGCTGGCAGTGCCAGAAGAGAGGCCGAAGACCAAACCAGCAGGGAGAGCAGATAACCCACCTCATCCTCCCAAAAAGCCTTTTAGGATAATTGCTACCGGGGGATGTCCCCAGTTTCCCCTTCCACATTCAAAGCCGTAGGACCATTTAGTACCATTCTCACACAACAGTTTCTCTGAAGTCCCATGTTTGGAAGAGCCAACCATTCTATAATGCTCTTACCCCATTCTAAATCCTCCTCCGCCGCAGTACCATCTCCTATGTTTTCTCGCTGGCACCACAGCTTAAATCTACACAGAAGAGTGCTCCCTATGCTCAGTCCTGCTTTCCACCCTCAGTGCAGCTCCTTGCATTCCCTATTCCTGTTTTCTAGTCTCGGAGTTCCCACAGTGATGTTCCTCATTTTAAATCGAATCTCATTTTCACACAGAACTTCTACAGATGGGATTGCAATCCAATATACACCAAAGACCTTCATCCCACAGAGCATGTGTGACACACAGCAGAAAAAGCCTGATGGCTCATGAGGGCACAGTAGATACAAATAAGGAGGCAGTTCATGCTGCCTCACTCTTTTGGACTTATCCATGGGGGGAATCCCAAGCAGTTTTTGCATAATTATCCAAGCAGTGTGGGATGTGAGATACTTTCTGCAGTTGTAGCAAGAGAGCTCCCACTGCTCAAATCCAGAAACTGTGTGACAAGCTTTAATTAAGGTGTGTGTTTGTCCAGATATGGCTATATTCTTATCAGGGGCCAGTAGTCAAAATAATCTTAAAACGTTTGAAAGAGAAAACATGAGAGTGAACAAGCCCCATCCAAGAATAGTGCCTTATAGTGCCTTATCAGGGAATAAAGAATGTTGATAAAATAGCTTGAAAAATCAAGGACGAATAGAAATGAAGTTCAGCATCTTAATAAACTGTTATCACAGGCTGATTTGAACATATCCCTCATTTGGTGGCATTTTTAATTCTTTCTGTGGATTATACCAGACCAGCATATGAACGCTTGTAAGCTTCCACATGTCAGCTGGGATACACAGCATTGGCCCTGGCATTAATGCTAGCTCAATGCAATCCTGCTGCTGGCACAAGCTACACAGGACTTGAACTTTGCAGGGCTGGGCATTGTGCTCCTTACAAATCATTGTATGGGCTTACTCAAGTGTGTTTTACAAGCTTAGGGCAAATTTGTGAATGTCCAATTATCTGGATGTAACTTTTTCAGGAGGCACCAAGCAGGCTGTTTTGTTGTTGTTTCCTCAGGATCCTGCAGTATCTTTCTGTAACTAGTGGGGATGCTTTCAGCCTGCTTCCAGGTCTGGTTGCTCTTTCCTTTCCTGATTACCAGAGGAGGTATCCATGCATCAGCCCTTTCAAACTGCAGACATCGGCATCTTTCCTCATCCCCTGTAGTGAATGTAAAGCTCACAATGTTTTGTTAGTGCCCCAGTCTTCTTATTCCCATCTGGATAAAGTCAGCCATTAGCAGCTGCCAGCAAAAGGAAATGTTACTTCTGAAAATTCTTTGGTTATCTGCAGACCATTCAGATGTACAGCAACACCCTGATTTTGAACTAGTTTTGCACAGCGCAGTAAGATTTAGCTGAAACTGTGGGTAGCAAAGCCGTCTCTCTTTTCCATTCACTCACAGGGAAATAGCAGGCTATGCATGACAAAATAACTTCACATTGTGCTCTTGCTGTTTGTTTTACTTTTCTGTCATTGTCAGTTGCGATTCTGTGGCTTTAAAATCAAACAAAGCTATTTTCTTGCCACAGAATCTACTGCATGCACCGCATCATGCAGAAGTGTTTTAGGGTAAGCGTCAGCAGCAGGCATGTGTAGTATTATCCCATCTTATTTTTAAATGGTTAACTGTGCATACCTTTGCCTTCACAATCCTATTCCAAAAATACCTGCGGTTTATCCTTATCATATTGCCCAGCTAACGGTAAGAAATAGGCTCAAGTGGCTCAGTACGGATTAGATTCGCCTCTTACGCAAGAGGGTCTAAGATCCAGCAGGAGCCCTGGGACCTGACCTGGGGAGAGCTCTGTCCTCCGCCAGCCAGGGAATCCCTTGGCAGTGCCGTGTATGCTGAAAATACAGGCATGCTTCCCATTGGCTCCCCTGGAAAGATACTGTATTAGAAAGGCATTCATTTGTTTTTAGAGGCCTGTGTAAGTAAGGCCTAGAGGTTTCAATACTTGTCTTAAATCACTCCAAGTTTTAATTAATTTTTTGGTGACCTTAATTAAAAATTAGTTTTGTTCTATTAGTTTGAAGTTTTCCAGCTACAGCAAACTTGGCGAACAGGAGAAGCATCTACACTTGTTTCTTCTAGATGTGCCTGAATAGATCCAGTCCTTGGGAGAAGCACCCTTCTGCTTCCCCAGCATGACATTTCAACACCTTCTGGGTCACCATGGGATTTTCTGCTTATGTTGTTATTACTAATTGTTTCTGCCTCAGCACATGGCTCTTCGACCGACATCGCCTTCCTTTTTGCCCACATCCCAATATCAAATGCCTTCCCTGTTTCAGGACTGCAGATTAGGTAAGGTGGATGTTTAGGCAGATGCCATATGTCTGTTGATATGTCCTGAGGTGTCCTCCTCCTCTTCAGTTGTCCTCACTCACCTTTGGTCACCAGGTTCTTCCACCAGCACATGTTTTTATCATGAGCTGACAACGCTGGGAGTTGAGGTATTTGGTAAACAGAGATGTACCACAGCCCACAGCCAGGAATCTGAACCACTTGGATTCCAAATGCCAGCATGGGAGTCTTCAGTCAGAGAGACACTCAAATGTGAAACTAAATTTTAGCCTAGTTTCTGGATATTTTATATAAGTCAGTGAGATAAAGAAAAAGGATCTACAGAATCAGTAGGCACATTTGGTTTTCTGCTCCCACTACAGACCGAGCTCTTTCTAAGTCCACCAGCAGTTAAAGGGAGGTAGTGTGAAATTGTCTGATGTAAGTCTACATGCACTTCTTAGGTTGGACACTGGGGTCATGGGTGTCCTCTCCAAGTCTAAATTACTGCCATGATTTTGTCTGTTGTAGCTGTATGAACCAAGATAATTTGTCCAGAATAATCCCCAAAGAGCTAGAAGAATGTCACTCAGGATGCGTTGTGGTCCTTCTTTTGAAGACACATTAAGATATCCTGCAAAACCCAAGGCATTCACAGTGCTTGACTACCTGTTGGGCAGAATGAAATGCCCAACTCCATTTCATAAATAAGGAAAATCCATTCCCAGGTGATGATCTCAGGTGAAACATGCAGTATGTTGGCCCTCCGCAGTCCTGTTTTCTGTATGGAAGGGCTGTAAGCACCTTTTCTCAGCCCTCTGTACAGACTTATTCCCAGAGCAACAGCACCCTTGCAGAGGCAGTTGTTCAAAGCTACCTATTCAAACCCTAGCCTGTAAAGCAGTGACCAGATTTTTACTCTTAAATCTCACTTCAATTTCCACATCCATGCCACCCCTCAACATAATGAAATGCTGAACATTGGTTCTAACGCTAACCCCTAGCTGAGGTTTAAAAATATCCCTAGATCATACCTACAACCAGAAAAGGAATAACCCAGATCCAGAGTACTTCTTATAAGAAGTCTGAATAGCCAAAGGTGTGATAAGGGGAGGGTTAGATGTGTTATACGTTTTTTTTATTCCCCTCCTACTATTCAGTGTTGCTCTTCATTATTTTTTTTTTTATCCTTTTTAAAGCATTAAATCCTCCCTGCATAACCGCCTCTGCTCTATTCACCACTGAATGGACGGTGCGCTGATCTTTTTATTGGTGGGTAATGGATTTGGTTTGATTGCTTGACACAAGAACAATAGTGGCATAAGCAATTCCATTCAAGCCCATGAAACTCCCCATCTGTTGAGCACGTGCACGTTTGGGGAGCTGGGCAGAGACAGATGAACACGGCAGCCAAGCCTGATGTTAATGACATCAGTCATACAAGCAGAACATGTGGCACAATAAATCAAAAACTAATTGAACTTTTGCTTGATTATATTGCTGTCCCACTGCCCATTCTACGCACTGCACGGCTTCCTGGAACAATGCCCTGGCCCCGCAATAGATTTCCTGCCCTTGGACAGCAGGAGGCTGCCCTGGGATGTAACAAGTGATAGCAGCCTCTCTTCAGTCAGTTATTTCTTGAAACAGTGACGCTTTCCACAGAACCAAAAGAAAGAAAAATACTTCTAGGCTCAGCATGCGTATTTGACCAATATTTATTTTTTCAAAGAAACATGACACAAACATGTCAGTGACAGCACATGTCTGCTGGCACGGTCCATCTGGGACTTGGTGGCAGTCTTCTATGGGAGAAGACAGCACTGGTTTTTGTGCTAATTACACACACATGCTCGTAATGATGGCTATTCATTGGGCTGATATAATTTAATATCATTGTTAGCACTTGAAAAGTGTTTCTGCTACATCTGTTGCCGAAGCCTGCAAGCCAACATGTTGGAGTTCAGATGCCCACGGCAGCAGTAAGCCAGCAGAGCTTGAAGGGACTCATTTCCACAGATGTGGAAAAGGACAATTTCTGATGACATGAGGGAATGCACTTGAAACCTTTGGACAGGAGCCCCTCTAGAAGTGCATAAATGTAGAACGAGGCCCAAATCCTTCAAGTTATATAGGAACCAGTCCATGACTGGGCCACCTGCCATCTCTCCAGAACTATTAAAGCACAGGGGATGTTCATGCAGCCCTATGGATGCCTGCCTGATGTGCCCTCCTTTAGACATCTGTGTTTGAAATTTAACACTGACATGCCCAGTATTTAGGTACGAGTTTATGAACTTATAGGTGGAGCACAAAACACCTTCCTTAATACACACAGAATCAAGTCCTCATTACATAGGAACAGCCACATTTCATGCTAAATGTGTTGAACTATACCAAATGTATCCCAACTTGTTTTAAAATTCCTTGCAGTACTGCTATAAAGTCTCCTTGCCGTACACTGGCTGCACAGAGCAGACTTTATTATTAGCCGTTTATTGCAGAGGATTCTCCAAACCGGTAAAAGGACAAAATGTTCCTATCTGGGCAGAGACTTAAGTAACAGCTAAATTAAATCTTTGCATTCACAGTATTCATACAAAGGCAGATGGGAGCAGAAAATGTTGCGATGAAGAATATGGAATGAGATGAGATCACAGCATCAGTCTGTCCTTTGTAGATCTGGACAATGATCACAGAGCCAGATTGGATTAGTGAAACCTATTTACCAGAAGTTCAGAGCAGTTGCGTGAAGCTGAAAGGCAGTCAGGAGAGAGAGGTGGAAAATGCACCAGATTTACAGCTGCAGCGACGAAAATTTAGAAGTTTTCACCACCGTGATTTCATCCAAATGTGAGTACATCAGAACTGTAATAACGGGGATGGTGTTGTCTTTTGGATGGACGGAGCGCGTTATCCTTAGTGAAACCTTTAAAGGAGCAGCTCATCTGTCTGCTCTCTGTGCTGCGTTGTGCTGCCAGCACGGCGCTCCCTGCTTCTCGCTGGAGCTGAGCCGTGCAGGTGCCTCCACATTGTGGCTGTGCAAAATCTTTGCACAGGCAAAACTGGGAGATTTGGAATCAGCGTTCGCACACCTATGAGGTAATTGCTAAAGTGACAGCTTGCAACTGCGTGGCTATTCTATGTGATAGAAAAGAAAATGAAGTTCTGGGAGCAGTTAGCAGCTCGGATGAACTGGGTGAACCGCATGAATGTGGAATTTAAGTCTGCTGCCTCAGTAAGTGGAACATTTCCAAAGCCGTGCCCTCAAAATGAATGCATGATTAACATTAATTGCTTGTAATGAAGAGTAAGAACCGGACAAAGTCCGGTCTGCATTTGATTGAGCAAATTAGTTTAAACTCAATAGCTGCGTATTTCAGCAACAAGAAGAAAGCAGGTAAAAGCAGGGAAAACAAATTGTGGGGGCAGATCAGATCTCTTCTTGCAAGCTGCAAGCCTGCACTCTCAGCTGCTTAATTTCAGAATATAAGTGGAAATGACAAAGTGAACCATCACCGTAGTCGTTTTTGTTGCCTGAAATCTGGACTGCACACACAAACAGCCTCTTGCAGGCAAATCCAGAAACAGCATCTGCAAGAATTCAGCCTTGCCTTCCCACTCTGCAGAAAAATCATGTTTGCAGGGAGAGCCCTGCAACCCCACTGATTTCATTGTTGCCATTGTATTCCTGTGCAAGTGGGTCACTTACATCTACCTCCGCGATTCACTCTTCTTTCAATGGCTATTCAAGTAATTGCGTGTTTGCTGGTGCTGTGACTTCCCTTTGATGCCTTCCCTTTCTTCAGCCCATGTAAACCATTCACCACGTACGCTGGCGGATGACAAGCTGTGAGTCAGTCTGTGGATTGTATGTACTCTGAAAAGATGAACACTTACTGCCATTAGGCACATTAATATACGGTTTGTCGTGCACCAGCCTGGGTGCCAATAGCAGCACAACAGTATTTGGTTTTGGTAACAATACACAGAAACTGAACTCCATGCATTAACCAGTAAAATACATAAATCATTAAGATGATTCTTTGTGTCACTGAACTTTTCTACACTTGGATTTAATTAAAGTGCTCGTGAACAATTAGCGATATTAGCCTGCACACAGTGCAATACCACCAGTAAAGTCATTGTGGCAGCTTCAAAAGCAAGATAGAACACATTTGCAGAAAACAACTTTCATCGTGTTTGTGTGGTTTTCACCCCACACTTGCAGTGCTCTAAAATATAAAAACTGCTCATGCAGGAGAAGGCACTGGGGATCCTTGAGGATCCTTGAGTCACCTCCCAGAGCAGACTATCAAGCTGACAGCTTAGCACATTCTCTAGCTTTGTGCAGGCAAATAACTCACTTGTGATACGTGTGGAAACACTGTACTTCAGCAGGAGACTTGGACAAGACGTGGCACCTCCTGTTACTTCCTGCTTCACCGAGGGCAGAGCTTGGCCAAGACTGTTTCTGTCTGATGGGGTCCTACTGCTCAGTACTTGCATCCTCACTGTGGCATCTGAAGTTGTTCTTCACGCCATTAGAGAGGCTGTGACATGGGCAGCAGTACTCAGCATGGGGGAGGCCACCACTGCCACCACTCATCCATGCCCCAGAGGTAGCAGGAATAGCAGGATCAGCAGACCTAGGTCCTTCAGAACTTCAGATCTCAAGGCAGGAATTCTCTGCAGCTTCACTGCAGCTGCAGTAATGAGAAGCTTCAGTTTATCCAGCTGTTTCCACATTTCCAAAAGTCTTCACAGATATTAACGCATGGCAGTACTAAGCATGGCAGCTCCTGGATCCCAAAAATGTAAAGGAAAACTCACTTAGAGAGCAACAGTCATTTTCCTGACTCTTCAGTGCCTGTGGGCTATAAATACAGCCTGAAAGGGAAGCCTCCCTTCACATGCCTTGCCCTCGGGGTCAGCATTTAGAATTGGAATTAAACACAACTAAATTTTGTAGGTTTTTTTGCAGGTTGTTTTCTGTAACCAGCTGCTAAATCCCATAGTCATAACACCTGTATTCTGCATACAGGAAGGGTAATTAATTTTAAAGTGCAAAGAGTAAGATATAATGAGAGCTGGGAGAATAATTTTCAAGTCAAACTGGAAGAATGTTTAATCAGCCCTTGCTGTGTCCAAAAATGACCATCCAAAACCAATCACTTCAGTGTGAATGCAATGTCCAGTCAAAAACCTGGCTTATGATCCAGGTATCTCATGTGTCTTGTAGCTAGCCTTTCTGTTTTGCCTGGGATTCTGGTGTCTTCATGGATTTAAGAAATAAAGTTGAGAAAAAGCTTCAAGGAAAATAAAGCCTCATAAAGTTAAAGAACTGAATGGCATATTCTGACAAGTGAAAAAAAGGAGTGGATGAAGTGTGTTGTGCCTTGGACACAGTCAGTAAATCTGGAATAACACAATGAAGCAGTCTGATATTACTGGAAGTCTGTATCTAGATACAGTGGTTGGTCTCTCCAAAGTTAATGCAGGTACAAATCATGGTCTAAGCTGACTGGATGGAAGAGAAGCTTTGCACCAAAGACTCCCATCCATCAGGCAGGAGGCACGGTCACAGCCTCAGGTAGGAAATGGCAGATTCCTCCTGGACACCCATAGGAGAAGCACAGGAACTTCAGGAAGGCTCTTTCCCCATGCCCACAAATGTCTATTGTATAGCCAGAAGATCATTTCTGAAGTAACATTAAGAAAAAGACTTTCTTTTGGGTTGTTTCAGCTCGAATTTTCCTTAAATCCTTCCTTTCTTCCCACCACTCCCTCAATAAATCCCCGTGGAAGCATTTCGGAGACATACTTGACATAATCTCACCACTATAGCACAGCTACAGCATCTCAAAGTAATGAGAAACAGCTTAAAGATAGTGAAATGTTTCTTGCTTTTTTTTAATAGCAATTATTTATCCCAAACTAGCTGTCTCCAGCCCTCACCTTTTCTCTGCCGCCCAGCACAGGCTTCATGGGAGCTAACAGAAGAGCCAGCAGGCTCATGTGCAGGGCCTCCAGCAAGTGCCTAACACCAGGATCCTCTCTGAAGGCTCTTCCCCATTGTATTCCCTTCTGCAGCAGGACAGGAAAGCCTGCTACTGGTCTTCCAGCACCACAAACCAGCAAGATCTTCACCATTACCTTCAATGGGCACTGCTCTGGTGTGCTGTTTGAGTTTGTCCACTTCTGCCCAACCCTGACCACGTTTCTGTTGTTCTTTTCACAGCATGTAGTCCTGCCCGAAGGAGAGCCAAAAGCGCGCATCACATCCTGACAAAGAGCGTAAGAAAAATTTCTCTCCCACTCTTTTGTTTTCTTTCTAGTTGGTTAAGCTTATCCTTCAAAATGCTATGGAGAAATGGGAAGCAGATCTTTCAGGGCAAAGAAATGCTGCAGCATCTGGTGTAGGGAGTGGGGTGAGAAACAGAAAGGGCAGTTCCTGTACAGCTACAGATGATTCAGTCTGTACTTACAGATTATCACACGAGCGCTTTGAAACTCTTAAAAAAAATAAGGTCTTTGTGCAGAGCTAGTAAAAATGAACATAGCTTATCAACACGGGTCATCTGAGGGACTCACAGACTTAATTCTTATCCACAAAGCACTAATAACACTGCCGGAGGGACAGCAAGCAAATTGTAGCAATGCACATGCAATCAAGGAGCCAGTACCACATTTCCCAGGGAATATGGGAGGAAAACAGCAAGCAATGAGCTGTAATCTCCTCCCAGAGAAACGGCTTTGAGAGAGCAACAGGAGGATGCTTGCCCCTTGATCCTGGTGGCACAGCGATAACCTGGCACCTATGTAGCTCAGCAACATGCAGCTGCATATGGTCCTCTCCTGTCTCTCCAACCCACCACTCAGCACAGTGCTCGCTCCTGCCTAAGAAAGGAAACCAGCTGAACGTTTCCTGCAGCCCTCTGCCATGCAATCCCAGCTTTTTTCTTCTCCACTTTCCCTCCACTGAATGTTTCTTTTCAATAGGTTTGTAAATATTTTTTGCCCCTGATTACATCTTCTGGGCATAATTATTATGTGACAATAACAGCAATACAAAAAGAGCTGAACAGAGTGAGAAAACATTCTCCAAGTTTAGACATTCATACATGTTAGTTTGGTTCAAGTTTTCTTGTCTTCAGAGCCATTTTTTCCTCCTTAAATGCATTTAGCCTACACACAACTCATTCCACGATCCTTTTATCACAGTTCTATCTTACAGGTATGATAGCCACACTTCTTGCACGTTCATAACCTCAAAGCACTCTTATACCTCTTAGACCTCCATGCACCTCTCCAAGAATTCTTAAACCTTTCAGAAAGACCCTTCTGTCAAAGTATTCTCCCTACAGACACAGGCAGTTCTCCAGCACTTCGTTGAAATGTTTTGTTCCATGGTCTTTCCTCTTCCCATACTCTGATTCCCTGCTTGATCCCCATTTGTAGACACACTCCTCTTCACAATCCAGATTCCCTAATCTCCCTCTGGCACAGTAGGTCCCTCTGCTTATCACACTTACCTGTGCACTGGGAAAAACCTTACCACATTCAATCCCATCTCCTGGGTAACAAAGCAAATCACAGGATAATTCACAGAATGCCTCAAGTGCACCTCGGAAGAATCAGTAACAGACCTCTGGTGTTTGAGTGAAAAACATACATGTATGTATTTTCTCGGTTTGTGAAAATCTTATTTTCATCACTCAAGCAGAGGTTTCAACATGACTCTTCATCCCAAAAGAGGACAAAATTTAATGTCTTTGTGATGCTCAAAATAAGCCATTTTGAGATACTCCTTTTTTTATTTGCTATGTCCTCAATATGTTTTGTCACATAACGTAAAAATAGCATAAGAATGCAAAAGAAAAAAATAACAATTATGACTAAATAAAACAGAATGCTTAGATAAGGACTTCTTTTTTTCCCCCCCTCCCCTTTTTTTAAATTTTTTTTTTAAAGAAAAAAAGTACTTTTATAACCAAATGACCAGATTTCTAATCAGAACTTTCTCATAATCCTGTTCAGGTGGAAATTCTTCAGCTAGCTCAGCTAGCTCTCATCAAAAGCTAGGACAACCATAGGTCTGTTATGTTTAGAAAGTTCTCTCCGTCATGTGGGAGTGTGTAATATTTATTGGGTTGAATCAGTGTAGCAGCACTATGCTCACAAAGATCTAAGAAAATAAGAAAGTCCCCATTTTGTTGCTGCATTTTGATGTGATTTTTTTTTACCTTTGGGGCCTTCCTGACCTCAATTACAGATATCCTTTGATTGGCCCTTAGTCATGATGCACACAGCATCCTATTAGCAGCAGAAACACCAAGCCTAAGGAATGGTTTGCAGAGTCAGCTAGACAAGGCTTGCAAACCAACATAATTTGCACAGTCAACTCTTTGCCGAGTGCATTCTACTTTTTCAGTGCTTACAGCTGCTTGCAGCTAACGTGCAACCATTCAGATAAATTGCATATACTGGAATATATACATGCCTGTAAGGAAATTGGGATTGCCAATTTCTAACCCGCACTGGAGTAGCAGAATGATTTATTTTTCACTTTTACTTTTGCACCTGCAGTCAGTGTTGCAGAAATGCCTCAGTTTCTGCTTTGAGAGCTTCTGCTTTGGCGACTGCAGTGGACATGACTTTAATCCTGGAGAAGGGCAAAAATAGTTAGCAGCATGGACATCTGCCAGGCTTTTTTCACAACAGAAATACTCAAGTGGTGTAGCATTAAGTGATTTAACATTCAAATGACTGACACTGGGAGGTAACTTCCATGACATTTGAAAATCCATTCCAAGAGCACAATCACGCCTGTGGAAGGGGGAAACCTTCTTTTTAAAAACTGTTTCACCAATATTGATATTTGCAGCCCCTATTGTCCTATAAAAAGTTATTCCCAGCGCCAGTAGATCCTTCCTTTTTATTTCCTTGCACTCTTATCCTCCAAATCAATGGCTGGAACTTTAAAACCACTTTTGTCATGAATACAGGGAAGCTTTGTGGAAAACTGGCAAATACCTCTACATGTCCCAGTGCAGCCACATTAAAAATGAGATTAGCATTAGCCCATCAGAAGGAGCCTAACTCCAAAAATCTGACATTTCCTCCATTAATAAGAAAATAACCTCACTGTCCAGCCACTAAGCTTCACAGTTTTACCCAAATTGAGATGTTTAATTGTCACCTTCCTGGGTGACAATTTGATTTGATTCCAGGAGTGGTGATGGAGTTGCTGGAGCAGCCTCTGTGCTGTCCTGCACTGGAAAATAAAAATATATTTCATTGAGCTCTGAATTCAGAATAAGCATCCTGCAAACAGAATGAACAACTTACAGATTTAAACAGATAATTATTTTAAGAGTAGTTCTCTAATTCTGCAGAGTTTGGATGACTCTGCCATTCACACAAGATTTGAATTTCCTGGTACATTTAGAAAAGAAAAGTGACTTCCTGCTGATCCTTCTGCCTCACCCCAGGTACCCTAGAGAAATGTCAGCTCTACTTTAGATCAAAACTGTGCTGCAGCAGGTTTAGATTCCTGACCTAGATAAGTCTTTATGTATTATAGTAATGTGTGAGGTGGTCAAAGTCACGGTGAAGTCTTGACTTAGGAGATAAATAACTTCCAAAGTGTACTACTGCCAAATGCTGCAAACAAAAATGTTAACTGAAGATGTGCTGTGGAGATGGGGCTGCTGTCCATGACTGTAATGGCAAATGGCATTGAAATTTGCTGGAAGTTGAATGGTATGTAACAAGACACCTGGAGAAACACAGATAATGTGCCGAAATAATTCTGCAAGTAACAGAGTTCAAACTAAATGTTATCCTTTGCAATGCACAGGCAGATTGGTAGGTTTCAAATCAGTGGTTTATGCTAATCAAATAAGCACTTTTAGGAATAGAGAATATGGCTGCCAGCATCCTACTTACCAAAAATTCTCTTTCCATGCAAGCAAAAGCTTGTGTTTTGGTAGGAGAAGGCTGCAGACTTTTCCACCATGCACCAAAGGAAATTGAGTGTGAGCAAAAGTACTGCATGTGTTTCCAGAGTTGGTGGGAAAGCTGAGCTTTGCAGCATTCCTTGAAAGCCAGAAGAGCTTGGTTCCACAGGCAGCCTCTCTAGCAGTGGGTCTGTCATGAAAAATGCCCCTCTGGTCATGGCCGCGCCATACCTGTAATGAGGACAGGTGTCTCCACTGCTGACACTGTGGTGTCAGAGAGATGTCCCTGCTAAGCAGCTCACGAGGTTTGGCAATGCAGACGGCTGCTGACCAGACAGCACAGGAGCTGTATGGGGAGCTCGTGCAGGTGCCACCTCCCTGGCCTCCTGCAGGCCTCCCACCACCAGCATCCCCTCCTTCCTGAAAGACCAGTGAAGGGCTGAAGCCTGGCCCTATCTAGCGTCGCCAGATTCACAGTCAGTAGAGCTGGGCCCACCTCTCGCACATGTTTATCTTCAAGGACGTCAGTGGTGCCTTTGGCTTTAACTTAACATTGGGCACATCCTTAAGTAGCTTACAGAGAAAGCGCTGCGTTAGGCTGTGTGCCAAGATTCGCCGAACTGGAAGAAAACTCCTCTTAGGGCTCAGATTAGGCTTTGGTTACCTCACCACACCTTTTCAGCAGCATTTTTGCCTTCTGTTGAGCCCTGCCTGCTCCTTGTCCTGACAGTTGGTGGGATCTAGATAGGTAGTTTCCAAGCTCTTGAGCACACGTGGAATCAAAAAAGTAAAATATCATCGGATTTGGGCTTTTTTTCCTACTTTGGGAAACATCTGTTTGCATGAGTTTTTAAATCTGCCTGGAAAATCATGCACAGAATATGGCACATTGACAGTAAACTGAATTCAAACTTATTTGAAGAAAATGAACAATTTTATGAACGCAAGGGTGACATAGCGGAATGCAGTTTTGTTTTTATCTCAAGTGAATATTAGAAGGCAGACCAGTAGATGGAATAAGGCCTTCTGCTCCTTGTCAGCAGCAAGCTGGTAAATTTGCTGGTCTAAGTCGTCATAAAAACAAAATAACTGTATTTATACATAAAGCAGGTATAGGGCAACTATCAGTCAGCAGGTGCACATCTGATACCAGTCTGAAGGTTTGCCATGCATCTTGTTTCCTCACTGCTTTGGATCTTTGCTTCCTTTAACTTCTCTGAGTGACAGCAGCAGGTCTTCAGGGAAGAATGTAAGAAACAAAGTTTAAACCTCTCTTTCACTGATTTAAGGACTTTAATCTTCTTGAGACAGTTGTTTGTGGACCATCTTGGATAACAGTCACCAGTGGGTCCATCTGCTTGGTGACTACCCTGTTTTCCTTAAGATCACGTTAGCTCCAGCCTCCCCCATTCATTACCTGGGGCACTGCACTCAACAACGTAGAAAAGTATCTGATTTTGTTCGGACTCATTTTCAGGAATGCTGTTCAAGTTACACAGAGCCTAATGTTGACATACATGCCCCCAATGAATTCCAAGCAACAAACTCCCCTCAAGTGACTGGAAAGCAATCAGAAGAACAAGTGTTGCACTGCTCTCACCCGGGTTGACTCCAGGTGACTTTAACAATGACAGCTTGCGGCCCGCTCCCTGGCCAGCTGTAATAAGATGGTTTTGCATCTTCACCACAGGTGGTAGCAGTGTCTGACTGTCGCCCCCACCGGCCAGACAAGCTGCAGCCCCACCACGGCGACCTCTTCCAGGTGCTCTACAGAGAAGAAGAGGTGCACAGCTTGGGCCAGGGTGGGCAGCAGGGACCCTGCAGCCCCAAGCACGGTAAGTCCTCAGTGATGGCTTTGCGGTCTGCACTGCTTCAGAACAATTTTAGATATTGCAGTCTTCTGGTCTGCATCAAAGCAGACTTGTTACGTACAGAAAAATATTTCCATGCTTAAAACGCTCACTGGAATTTAAGACCATGGCATTGCAGAGCCCTGCTGCCTGCAAAAGCAAGCTAATAAAGCAGTGCTTGCTTTATTCAAATGCATAAACTCTCCCTTTCTAAGAGCTGACAGTATTGTAGAGATGATAGACTGCTTATAACTGGGCTTGCCTGACTCATCTTTTTATTTATTTATTTATTTATTTATTTATTTATTTATTTTGTTCAGATACTTAAAATTTGCCAGAACATAATTATTTGAGATGAATTTTTAGATTCTGGATGTCAGCCACAGACATGATTTTGTTTTTTCAACCAAAACTTTTTCATTGTATTTGTGAGAACCTGTGAAAGAAAAAATAGGATTTACCAATGCAAAAACAAGGAAATGAACAAACACAGGCTGCTTGTTCAGTATGTTCAAAGCTGATGTGTTATGCTTGGAAGGAGAAACTCAAGCAAGGACATGGAGTTTGGCATGGGATGGCCTTTTAATCAAAACCACACCTTTTTTTCTCCCATGAAAAACCACCCAGCTGCAATTAAACCATAAATCTTTGAAAAATCCCATATAGCACGTGTTCGGTAGAGATATAGGAAGTTTGGTTTGTCTGTTAAAAGTTGCTAAATGTGTAGAACAGATTCTACCATGAATGAGCACGGTCTTCACACCACGAATAAGCAGCCACCATGCCTGTAAGGCACTTGCTCTGAACAGAGTAGACATGAGCAGGGCCTGCATGACTGCGAAGGAACAAACTGAGTTTGGAACCATGGAGAAAGATCTGAAACCAGGAACAGAGCCTAAAGGTGACTGAACAACAACCTGGGGTGAGGGGAGAGGGGGTGGGGGTGGGGGTGGAGAAGGAGTGCCTGAGGAGCAGCAGGTGGCACAGAGGTACCGAGGGGGGAAGAAGTTGTCTGTTGTGAGGGGAAGCAATGGGGAATAGGTGACAAATAGGCACCAATGGGAGAAAGGATGGAGGGATCAAAAAATAAAAGTGAAAAATTAAGGAAACAGTTCTCATAACAGGAGAAAGTTGTGACTGGGCAAAGAAACTGGGATACCAAACGTGAAATGGGAAGAATCTGAAAATAAGTTAGACTGTGTTCAGCAAAAGAGATCTGAGAACAAAAGGGAGGCAAAGAGGTTTGTTGGAGGAGTGGAAGAAGGAAGCAAGGAGCATGGGATAAGACAATTTCATCAGGAGCTCAAGGCACGAGAGCTCCTCCAGGTCTCCCTAGGTGTGTGTAGCATAACGTAGTCGTTTGTAGGATCCTGGCCCAGAAGATACTCAGGGAACTCAGCAGTGAATCTCCAGGTTCCTGTACTAGCTCCTTAAGCTCTGTCTGTCACCATCCTCGGTGATGCGCATACAGCTGGTACAGCTGACATATCCTTTTTTCTGGGTGCCCATTTCACAATTCAGATTGTGACACCCAGAAGCACTCATTTCTAGCTGCCACAAAAACTGTATGGAAGAAGGGCTGCATCCCACAGTAGTCTTCTGAAAGCTTCATCCTGGGAATTTCTAACCTTAAACTCAGTACTCCATTTCCCCACTACAACCTTTTATCCTCCAGGAGGCTACAATACAGTTCTCTGTGTTTGTTTGTTTGTTTGTTTTAATACTGGTGAAGATGATGGCCACAATGGCCTGCAATACAGAAAAGCCCATGAAAATATTACTTGTCCTGCCCTTGGAGAAACAAGGTATAGGACTGTGTATTGAACAATGAAAAAGGCCAAGGATAAATAGCTACTTTCTGAGTGAACACTGTATGGTGCACTGGATGAGGCAGAATGTCTGTGGAAAGATGGCTTCTGGTCCCAAAACAGAGAGTGTTGAATATAAGGAGACTTCAGACTTAGTAAAGTACAAATTGAAATCTGGGTAATAGAGTGAATAGTTTTTCACGGTGAGAAATGTGCAAATAGTACAGATGAGAACACCAGCATGCTTGTTGCTAGCATTAGTAACAACATACAAAAATAAAAGCAGAAGAACACTCCATTCTAGCATGCAGGAAGCCAAGAGTAGAAGGCCAGAACAATGAACTCCTTACAGGACCCAAAGCTGTGCTTTGCTTCACATGGTTATTGATTAAATAATTACATATGTGTTAATATGCATTTGTTTTACAGGGAAAAAACACTCCATTTTGTACAGGTGCTCATCTTGGAAATATAGAGCAAAGTCAGAGTAGAAGTGGTGGAAATCTCTCGTCCCGTGCTTTGGCTTTCCATAGCACCTTCTGGAAGTGGCATTCACAATGCACCCTGCCACCACTGTCCTGATGAGCACTTACCAAACAGAAGCCACAAGGCTTTACTTTTGCTTAAATATTTTGCAGAACTTGGCCAGGACATTTTTCTGGGTCTAATAAAAATGAAATGCTGAGGGGAAGAATCAGATAATATAAAACAAATAAACAAAAAGCTGGAGCACTGATGCCTGGAGCCACTTTCTGAATACTGTTAGTACCCAATACACAAGATGAGAGGAAGCTATTGAATTAAAATTTGATGTGAGGGATACGGTACCTAATGGAATTAGGTACCTAATGGAATTACTGGTGGGGGAAAGTGGGAGGAGAAAGGTTAGCTAAGATGTTTATCACAGTCAACTATTGCCCCCGGAAGGACAAGACAATTCTGACTGTTAAGTCATGCTGGGGACAGTGCTATAAGCATCATCTTTATTATTTCTCATGCTTCCAGTCATTGTTTATACTGCATTGGTAGCAGCAAACGTGAGTCTCATTGTATTGTCTGTCTCGGTGAATCCTGGTGTTTCTGTAAATCCCCACTCTTTTCTTACTTGAATACTATTTTTAAAAAAGAGCAGACAACTCAAAATGGCCAGGAACAGAAAAAAAGAGGAGAAAAAAAAAGCAATCCACAGTCCCACAGCCACGTGGGAGAATTTGGCTCCATGGGAATAAGTCTGGAATCCCTCCTTGATTTATTTCCTTGGCACAACCAGCAGGAATAGCAGTGAACATTTCCACGTGGATAAGTTCTTGGCTGGGTGCTCGCTCTGACAGCAAGCTAACCTCCAGGCTTGAGGACAGCAGAGATTTCCCGCTCAGCAACAGGCAGACAGAGAGGTTAAAATCCCTCCCCGTGATGTGCTGGATGTAACACAGCCTGCTGTCTGTGACTGCTTGGATCAATTCAGAAAGGAGAATGACCCCTTGCTCCTACACAGGACAACCTGGTGAGGAGCTTCACAGTGCACACTTTATATATACATATGTAAAAAAGTGCATACATAGAATTATAGAATCATAGAATCACTCAGGTTGGAAAAGACCTTAAAGAACATTGAGTCCAATACATACATATGTGTACACATACACATGCAACATACATTAAGTGTTAGCAGCAGGGGAGAGCTTCCAATTGGTCTAAGCACAGTTCCTTGTCTCATTTGAAAAGTCTAGGGGCAGCTAAATGATTTTCTGTAATTACTAAGCAGTTTCAATATCACTCATTTTGACATCACAGTATGTGATCAGAAAAAAAGAAAATTTTTGCACCTTTGGCTATAATCAAATCTGGTTGGACTATAATCTGAATCTTGGCTGTTTTCATGCTTGACCTAAGCATGTGGAAGGATGCTTTTACTACCAGCTGTGCCAATGGGATACTTACACTGATAATACCCTGCTTCTTATGTTTGACAGTGGGAATAACTGAACGAGAAACATCCAAACCTTGTAATCACCAGTCAAATGGGAAACCTTTGGTAAGTAAATATAGCAATATGAAATACCACTGTCTGATGGATCTTAAAGCCTAACACCTGTTAACACGTCCGACAGTAACGGTGTGTTGGTCTACATCAGCACTTGCAGGTTTCCAAGTCTTCTTTACAGCTTTTAAAGGTGACTGATGCCAGGGGCTGCACAGCTGGGAGCAGGACAGCTGCCCTGTGGGGGGGGAACAGGCAGGCTGCCTTGCTGCATGCCTAGCCACCTGCAAGACCTGGGAGGAATCAGCTTCTTGCTTCTCAGGGAATCACATGAATTGGGACAACATGGATTTCTAGGATGGAGAAGTATCAAACAATTCATACTCTGCAGAATGTAATGCTGAAAAGATGAACAGACCAATTGAAAACATCAATGGGAAAATCATTGTACAAAATCTGAAAATTTGTTTTTTAGTAGTGAGAAAATGTTTTGGCTCAGAATGACTCAGCTTCAGTAAAATATTTTCCTCCCCTCCTCTTTTCCTTACAGAAACAATTTTCAAAAGCCCTCATTTAAAAACAAAACAAAACACAGATTTTCAAGCAGAAAATAGTCTTCCGAAAAGTTTCTGACCAACTACAGAAAGTTAATGCCTTAAAATGCCCTTTCAGATGGTTACAATGTATGAGCTAGCCTGTAGCTGGGCTATGCACAAGGAAAATGGCTGTTCAATATTGTAGGATGGTCAAAATTAACAGCATTCTGTGCAATTAAACTAATTGCACCTCACAACAATCATCCTGGTCAAATTTCCAAGGATGTTTGCAATAGTAATTTCAAATATCTTGAAGTCCTGAAATACTTACAGAGCACACCGAAAAGTATCCAGTTCAGGGGAAATGTCCATTAAGGCTCAAGAAATGGTGATGGCTGGGAAAGCTGCTTCCTGCCCAGCCCTAGAGAACCGTATGAAAGCCTCAGTTCCTCAGGAACCCGGGCATAAAAAATAAGGAATATAAATCTCTGCAAGGCTCCCACTTTATTCTGGTAGGAGAAATTCATGCTCATACAAACACTGTGTCGAAGCTGCGGTGACCATTCACATGAGCAAACGGTGTTTGTGTGGACAAGGGTACAGCAGTCAGGATCTAATCTTTGTTCTCCTGCTAAGAGATGTACAGTATTAATTCACTGTTGTAAAAAACAGCCTCTTTCCTCAGACTAACGTTGGGTTTCCACTCATCCGTGCTGTTGCTTTTCCCTCCAGCAGCCTCCGACATCACTAGCCCTCCCCATCACAGCGAAGCCGGCTCTCATAGGATCAAGCACGGATGACCACCCACTTGCAGAAGAGTGAGTCCATGCCATTTTCTCTCTAAAACGTAATTAAGGAACAGTTTGACCATAGTGTAAATGCATCTCATCAGTAGACGGTTAACTCAGGAGTGGATCTGGGTGACATTTGAACTCATTGCGACAGTGTCACAGGGACAGTGATAACCATTGGGTTTCAGTGGTTGATCATTGTAAAGATGGGCACAAGCCACAGAGATAAATGCTTTATGCCAACCTCCTGTGCTCTATTTGCCAGCCGTAGGCAGCGCTTGAGGAAGATGGCAGAGTATGACTTGAACATGACACCAGGAGCAGAAGCTTCTCTGCCACTGACGGGAGGCAGCCTGTACGGGACGCCCAGCTTGCTGAGGAAGATGTGGATGAAGCACAAGAAGAAGTCGGAGTACCTGGGGGCAACAAACAGTGCCTTTGAGGCAGACTGATAAGTCTCAACATCACTCAAAAAGACAAAAGTTCCTTTAGCTAGGACGAGGTGCTCTAGGATTGATGAAGGAACAGACTCAGCACAGCTCCCCATCCATTTCATTACTTGATGCCATTGCCTCAGAATGGTAGGAGAAAGGCTAATTATGTCAAAACGGTGAGTATGATGCAACGTGTCAGCCTTTCTTTGTTGCGATACACTAGAATCCCAAATATCTCACCACATTCACATCTTGACTCAGCGATGCTGAAACTATTGCTGACCTATTGTATGCATCCTGTCTGAATCGTCTCAGACACACAAGAGAAGCCAACCAAGATGTTTGTGTTCTTCTGTAAGGTTACAGTTCTCTTTTTGTTATTGAGTGCCACTAAGTGCCAGGGCTTTGCTCACTGTGTACCACTTTAGTCCTCCTTCCCCTTCACATATCCACTCTTTAGAGATATGAGATAAAAATCACATGATATGCTTAGATCAACAACATACGCTAAACATATTTTTCCTTCAGTTTTGATGTTTCAAGGAGTAAAAGATGGAAAAATTTTAAAAGAATGGGTGAGTCAGAACTGAGTAAGTTTGCACTTACCAAACTTATCTACATGGCCAGAGATTGGTGTTTTAGTGCCCTACCAGATCAAACTATGAGAACTGAATAACCTCAACAAATACACTCTTCCATAGAACACATATATTAAATCAGCAACTTACTGTCTGTGTGGTACAGAGTATTTCTAAAAGTGCACAAATGATAGTAGAAAATACATAAATGATGCAACTAAAGAACTACATATGAAATATGAAATATTTGCTCATAGGAGATCTTTGTTTATGAACTGGTGGATTTAATAGAATTTCAATCTCATCCTTTTTTTTTCTTTTTTTTTTTTTAATTTAGAAATTACTGATCACAGTTCCGTGGTTTTTTTTTTCTTTCAAAAGAAGATCATATAAAAAGATTTCACCAGTACTACAGACAATATTATATTAGTCAGGAACAATACTTGTCCCACGAGTGCTCCCCTGCACTTACTGCACAGGATTTTGGTTTGCCTAAGCCTACAGACTTTAGCAGGGATCCACAGCCAGGGGCCACCAAACCAGAGGTTGCAGCCCAGGCAGGAGGGAAAGGCTGCAAAAGCAACCAGGTCCATTGGCTTTATTCTGTGTGGTGGGGAGAGGTGCACAGGAAAGGTTCGCAGCTTGATAACCTAAGAAAGCAAAGTCTGTGTGATGTGAATGCAACTGCAGCAGTCTGGTACCCAGGTTGCCTTAGAGAGCACACATACCCAGCAGGCATATGCTGGAAAAGGTATTGGGACAGGCAAGAAGGCCTTGTTTAACAACATACCATGCCAGCTCCAGTCTCTCAGTCTAGAGGTTGCCAAGAGGAGTGAGGAATTAGGCTTTCATAAACTACATCAGCTGCCCATCAGACAGCACCATGGCTAGAAGGCACACCACCTCTCCCCTTCTTCTTACCAAAGGCAGAAGTCCTGCTCTGGCCCAGCAGCCTGACAGAGACAGCCCAGAGGGATGAGCTCCTCTCCTGCTTCCTTGCATTCTCCTGGGAGCAGAGCAGCACGCAGCTCCTCTTTAACTACAATTATCCCATCACAGGGGTTCACCACACCTTTACCTTGGAGCCTGACCCGCTGCCCCTGTGCAATAGTCTGGAATGTGTAACCCTGCCAACATCAAGCCCTCCACAGCTGAACAGCGCTGCAGCCACCCCAAGATTTTCCTGAAATGTCTTTTACAAATATCACCAACCATGCTGCCCCCTCCCCTACTCCCAGAAATCCTGTCAGCAGCCTGTAGGCACCTACTATTTTTAATGTGAACAGGTAAACTGAGTAAAGTCAGTGGGACTATTCACTTGCACAGCACTATAGACACTATAGACAAGGAGTAAGGAAGATGGTAATAACTGGTCTCATTCCCCAAGCAAAGCAAAACTAAAAAGCAGACAGAGGGAAGTGCCCATTCACTGTATTTGGGATAGTTAAGATTGAGCATTCGTGATACCTGCCCATGTAGCTAACGTGACCTGAAGAGCATAGTCCAGGGCAGCAAGAGTTTTGTCTGCTGAGAATTGTATCTTAGTAGTTCATTCTGTTAATTAATAGCGTTAAGTAGTACAATGATGGAGAAGAAATAATTGATATTTCTACGTCACAGTTGCTGTATCTTGACATGTGTATTTATGGTTTCCTTATTTATTTAATTTATAACTTGGGTCTGCAAGTGGAAGAAAGATTTTACAGGACAAAATTTCTCTGTATTGCAGGAACTGCTGTGAAGGTTTCTTGCATTGTAGTAGCTACTATTTTATTGATTTAAATAAAATGTGTCCTGTTCATACAAAACAAACAAACAATAAAACCAAAAAGGTAACATATGTGTCTCAATGATTATTGGGAAGGGTTTAGTTGGAAATAAAGGCAGGTTTTGTGATACTGAGGAACACACACAGCTCATGGCAAAGAATGCAAAATTCGTTCCTCCCAAGGAAGAGCCCAAAAGTGTGCATTTGTGAACTGATCCAGTATTGTACTAGTGGAGAAGTCATTCTTTACTAGATACTCAGAGAACAGCCCTGGCACTGCCAAGAGTTAGATGTTACATGCAGAATTTCTTTATGGTAATGGTGATGGAGCACTGGAACAGATTGCCCAAGGAGGTTGTGGAGTCTTCTTTTATGGAGATATTCAAGACCTGGCTGGATGCCTACATGTGCAACCTATTGTAGGGTACCTATGTTAGCAGGGGGGTTGGACTCAATGGTCTCTTGAGGTCCCTTTCAACTTCTGTAACTCTGATTACACAGACATTTGCTCATATGATCCAAGTGCACCATGGACATGGTATCTAGTTTCCTCTAGTTTCCTAGTTTCCATGGCTATGGGAGGTGAGCAGCATCACCTGCCTCCCATTAGATGAGAGCATCAGAAGAGACTCTCTTCAAGGGTATTTAAGGCTCTAGTAGAAACTAAAACCAAGCACTCTCTATTTTCAGCAAATTCACTCAGCTTACCTCGGAGCACAGCATTTGGAAATCATACACTGCACCTTGGAAAGCACAAGGCCCAAGATGAGGTGAGTGACACAGGGGCACCAGAGCTCAGGCTGGAGGAGCTGACTCAAGCCTGTGAAGGGAAAGACTTCACGAAACAGTAGGAAAAGAAAATGTATGGGATTGGCATCGTTCACCAACCTGGACTTTGGACACTCTGTCAGCCTATAAAACCAGTAGCATGAGCAGGGCAAGAAGGATATGCAATGGGTACGGGATGTGGGCAGGGCAGTGTCATTTCCAGATGAACCCATACAGAAAATAATGTTGGATGAGCTCCAGCACATCATAAGAAAAATGTGAAATAGTGATCATGAAGTAAGCAAACCGTGCCATTTTGCCCAAAGACAGAAAAGCAGCTCAGGGCATGGCTGCTGGCACTGCCTGGCATATGCATGCTGTCACACTTCACAACATCTATGGGAGGATGCATTTTTCAGACACGTTTCTTGTCATTTCACAATTTTTTTGGTTCCCCAGCACTGCAGAGATTCAAACTGGGGCATGCATATGACTAAAATAGCATGAGGATAGCCCACTACATTTAGCATCATGCTTGCAGTAATTTGTATTTCATTTCCAAAAATAGCTTCTAATTTCTGCTCACCGCTTCAAAAACATCTTTGCGACAGAGCTACTCCTTAAAATATCCATCAATTATTTGCATACCACTTTATTTAAATAAACTGTAATGAATTTGAAGCGAGGCTACTATATACAATAATTCTTACTGATGCATAAAAAAATCTCAGATATACTTTGCCTGCCTTCCTTCCCCTTTTGCATTCACTCTACAGACTGTGTAGCAAAGGGATTTACCAGAAGTGCCACTCACAGACGTCTCTGATTTAGGGGATACACTTTTTACAGAAAACATTTTTAAATGGAACACTGGTATTTGCATGACAAACTTCACATCTCTAAGTTAGCCAGCCAAAAGAGTTACGACGTCTCGACTCTCACACACAAACAAAAATGGAACAAGTCAGATCTCTCAGACGAAATCCCAACTCACAAAGCTCTGTGCAAACTCCATAAATGATACAGATGCCAAATAACCATACATATTTTATGAGAGATTTTTAAAAACTCAACGTGAACTCTGTAGATATTCGCAAGTGAGAAGCACAACTCTATAATTCATTTTTCTTTTTTTTCTTTTTAAGTGGCAGAACTATCATTTAAATGAATGGGTACATAGATTGCTAAAATTAAAAACAGAGCTTAGAGTTTAGAAGGGAAAGAGAGCTGAATGTTTAATAAAGTTAGTTGAAGGCCCAGAAGAATAAAGCTAGCAGCTGAGCTCAAACAAGAACAAATCAGCATGAACTGGATGTCCCTCCTTTCAGAGGTCAGGCTGGCTCCCCCTCCAGCAACATTTTTAGCAGCCTTACAAATAAGACTGATGCAAAGGCAGAGAAGAGGCCCTGACACCCCACTGACGCCAATGTAGGCCAGGCACTCTGCACATGGGGCCCAGCCCCACACCCCAAAACCCACCTGCCTCACAGCTTACTCTGTTTTATTTTAGACCAACGTTTTCCTACTTGCACAGTCACGTTTTGCATAGCGGTGAAATAGCAAAAGACACCACGTAGTCAGTTTGCTTGATGCTCCCCTTTTCGTGAGGGGCATGCACTGGACCATAAAGCAGAAAAGACATGCAAAAGGCCCTGCAACGTGCCCGGTGCCTCCCTGTGCAACTGAGCGGGCACTTTTGGGTAAAGCCAGCTCTCAGCACAGTCATACTCGCTCAGGCGCAGTCCTGCTGAGAGCTGACGCTACAAAACCCTGAGCTGCAGAGCCTGCTGCTGCTGCTGCTCTGTGCCATGGAGGGCGAGGCAGAGGTCAGGAAGCAACGATGCCGTCATCAAAGCAGTCGTCCCAGCAACAAAGTCTGTCAAACAAAACAAAATCACAAAGCAAAAACTGCCTCAATCTCAAGGTACTTCAGCCTGAAGTTCAGCACTAATCATAGCAAGGCTATCCACAACTGTCAGACGGCAGAAAGCCCTGCAAGGGACTTTTTGGAGTAAAGACAGTCTTTCCTGTGAAAACTGCAGCTCTGCTTCTCTGTAACTCCCGCCCAGAGTTCTGTTCACACTGTATAGCTCGCACTTATCTCTGTAAGCTAGGATGCAAGTAGATTTACCAACCAGATTTGAAGCAAGTTGGTGGAAGATTTGTTTATAACAAACCCTTAAAAATGGTGCTGACCAGTGCTCTGGCTCTTTCAGTGCCTGTTTTAATTGAGATGGTGACAGCTAATATCAAAGCTTTACTTTTATTAATTTATGTCATAAATAGAAATGTCAAGCTATTTAGCTGACTACAGCATGTTTGAGGTGGGTTATCTCAATAGAGGAGGAGATAGAAATATAACAGAAAAGAAAAAATAAGAAATAAGCCTCTAATATTCTCCTCAATGGGCAGGCCCTTTGGCAGAAAAGACAAAGTGTCCCCAGGATTTTACTAATAGACAGACAAGAAATTTGGGAAAATTTCCACTCCTTGTGCTAGCAGCACACTAAGGTGGCTGTGTCTCTGATGGGGTGCTCACCAGGTCTTCAAGTGGGAAGCAAAGATGCACAGAGGCCACACAGCACCTCAGGAGATGCCTTTTCTCTTCTAAGGATGTAAAATGAACTCCTCCAGTGTGACTGAGGACTCACCAAGCCACATCTTACAAAGCAGTTTCAGTCTGATTGCTGCTGCACCAGCACCTAAACTGTCCCAACTCCATCCTACCTGCTGGCCAGAACACAGGCCATTCACTCAGGACCCAGTGATGACTATTAATAACAGACAGAGAAAAGGCAAATTCAAAATCCTGGGTATAAATGCTAACACAAAGTTCCTTGGGCACAGCAGGCATGTAACTACAGTCAGTGTTGGAAAAAAAAGACATCTGCAACTTTCCATGAAATGCAGTGGTTTTGGAGGAACCTCAAGATGACTTGGACACATCCTTCCTCCAGCATCTGACATGCAAAGGAGCCACACCCTCTGCTTTCCAATCTTCCATGCGTTTGAATGAAGCATGTAAGAGAAGTGTATGGTAAAGCTAAACATAACTTAGGCCATGGTGCCAGGTCAGATGGCTACAGTGGTCACTTTTGTCTCTAGAAACCTCAGGCATCAGGTTGGCAGCCAGAATCCCTTCACAGGTTCTCCCAGAGGCCCCATAACGGAGGGAAAACTCGCAGCTCAGCTCCCGCACATCTAGTTATGCAGCGTTGGTTTAAGCAGAGCGTTTTGGAAAGTAACACATGCACAAACCCTGTCACAGCTGGTGCACCCTGATCGATCCTATCACCCAGTCACCACCATACACTGCAAATGTCGTTACTGTATTTCCCTTTATTTACCACAGGAAAGCATGTTGATGTCCATCCAGACAGAGCAGACTCACACAGCTGTCAAGATGTACCACACTCTGGTAACGGACACAGCTATAGGGGTCCTGAAACAAAATGGCTCTCCACAGAAATAGTCATGCAAAGCATCCAAAGGGCATTACACTACAACTGTTCCATACATGTCCCAGCAGGACACCTGGACAAATACTACTCCACACCACCCAAAGTGAAGCAGGAAAGTGCTCTCCTTGTCAGCGGTGCTACCCAGCTCAGCCACACACAGCTCACGCAAGGCCATGGGGGCCTTGACATCACCAGTGCCACAGGAGAGGGAAAAACGCAGACAAGTCCCAGCGCTGGTGGCCAGGGGAAGACTGAGCTCCCAAGCCCTTGGTGTGTTACAGAATCACAGAATGGCCAAGGTTGGAAGATACCTCAAGGATCATGAAGCTACAAACCCCCTGCCACATGCAGGGCCACCAACCTCCACATTCAATACCAGACCAGGCTGTCCAGGGCCCCATCCAACCTGGCCTTGAACACCTCCAGGGACGGGGCATCCACAACCTCTCTGGGCAGCCTGTTCCAGCACCTCACCACTCTCTCTGTGAAAAACTTCCCCCTGACATCCAACCTAAATCTCCCCTCCCTCAACTTAAAACCATTTCCCCTTGTCCTGCTGTTATCAACCCTTTCAAAGAGTTGATTCCCCTCCTGTTTGCAGGCTCCCTTTAGGTACTGAAAGGCTGCAATGAGCCTTCTTTTCTCCAGGCTAAACAAACCCAGCTCCCTCAGCCAGTCCTCATAGGGGAGGTGCTCCAGTCCCCTGATCATCTTCGTGGCTCTCCTCTGGACCTTCTCCAACAGTGTTACATTAGGTGGCTTTAAACAGCAAATTGGAATGTCCCACACAGGTGGACAAACCAGCCTTGGGCCTGTGCCTTTCACTGTTCTGCTCATGCCTGCCCCTATGGATCCCTCACTTTTTCCACTTACCTCAGGCCTAAATAGAGGTTTTCAGCATCACTGTCTGAGTATTACTTGGTAAAAAGGGTTGGGCTTTGGAGGAAAGATGAGACATTGCCACAGCCAGGCAGTCCTGAGCAGCAACGTGACTGGCAGCCATCCCACCTAATGCAGGCTGGTGCTATATAGCCAAGCTTGCCAGGTGGCCACAGATAGCAGATTTTGGGGTCTGCTTTGCAGCCCTCATACTGCTTAAGTAAATCAACAGCTTTATTCACATTCAGCAAAGAGTATATTCTGAGGCTATTCACAGGAGAAACACCAAGGCCCAAAATCCATACTGCAACACAATCACTTCCATCCTTCTGTCTATCTCGCTTTGCAAACCTAAATCTCACAACAAGCACTGTCTGCAAATGCTCTGTTCTGAGCTGCAACATGTATCTCCCAAGTACCCTCACTGAGTTCTCAACATAAGAAGCTAGTCAAAGGTGGAAAAGATACCAGGGGACAACAGAAAGTACTCACGACCAGCCACCACCTGAGTCTGGTGGGCCGGTGTACATAGATTTGGCTTCAAACCTAAGAACTCTCCCCAACAGGCAGATCCATGCCCTTGCAGCTAGCAGCATTTTGGAGCTATACAGTGACACCAGCATCTAAGTATGCCACTGACTCTGCTCATTTAACTCTGCAGACTTAAATTAATATTATTCTTTTTCCCATCCTATTACCTTACATGCTCATTGTATTTTTTCTTCAGCTTCTTATATTAATTCCTGACTACTTAAGCTGGCTCCAAGCAACTCTGCAGCATATGCCTTTGCTGTGAATGCTGTCTCTTTCCAGGAGTCTGAACGGGGCAGATGCAGGAGGCCAGGACTGCTGCAGGCAATGGACCCACTGGTAAACCAAGCTGCTGTCAGGACTGGGTGCATGAGAGCAGGGATGTACTCACTGCAGAGCCCAACACCAAAGTAGGATCAGACGCTGCTGAGGTTGTGGGTGGTGGCCCCTTGGTTGCCCTTCCAATCCTGCTCCACTCCTCTTCCAGTGGCAAACACCCGGAGGAAAATCACTGAGAAAACCACAGTGCTGTGTCTGCCAGGAGCTGGACTGAGCCTCTGGACCCAGTCACCCAGCTGAGCACCATTTCCAGCTCTGGCAGCTCAGCCCTGCACTGCAGTAACTCTGTCCCAGCATAGGCAGCACCCCAGCCTCCCCAAAAGCATGACACCAGCGGACCCCAGGCCCCTCTCAAATTTTTCTCCAGCCCACCAGGCAACAGCAGGGGAGCAAGGAGTGCATTTTACACGTTCGCCCAATGCAATTATCCACACACTGTAGTGGAGGGGCTGCACTGTTAGCCTCAGCTGGATGCAGTTAAGCTGATTTGCACAGGCTGGCGAAACTCCTCTTCACAGACTGGTGTCCACTGTGGCCCTTATTGCTCCAGGGCTGCTCCCAAAACTCACTGCCCAGCCCTCCAGTTTCCCTGCAGGGCGGTTTGGGGAGGGCTAGGCTGCTCTCTCATGTTGGCTCCCCCACTGGAGGAGAAGGGTGCTGGAGGGAAGAGGGATGGCTTCTCCACGGGCCTGTGCCGCGGGCCTCCTTCCCATGTGTTTTGCCAGGCCAGTGAGGCCTTCGTGCCAGCACTGCAGGCCGGTATTTGCCAAGTGTGCGCCACAGAACAGCACTGCTTGCTGCTGGCCAAGTGAAAATGCTTGTGCTCTGCTCAGTGCCAGCAAGGGCACAAAGGGAGCACAAACTCGGCACACACAGGACGCTCTGCGCCCAACCCCTGCATGCTCCCCGAGGAGCCTGCTCTAAAGAGAGGTTGTGTGAGCAACAAAAAGGGAAAGAGAAAGCTCTCCCCTTCCCGCCAAAAATTATGCAGCAGCAGGTCCGCGCAGTGTCTGCCAGATGACCCGCTTGTCGCACTCATAATTGCTTCCCATCTGGTGTCTGGCGTACACAAAGCCTGGCCGTTTGCCAGCGCAGGGGCTCGGCACAGACTGGCCTACTTCTGGTGCTGTGGGCCGTGCAGACACCGGCTCCCTCCGTATGGCCCCGGAGAAGATGGCATTCACTTGTAAATTGCGAGCGGTGGGTTCAGGGGCTGCTCTGCCCCGCGCCCATGCAGCCAGCACACTGGTCGGGCACCAAGCGGCTTGGCACCAAGCAGCACCCACGGCAGGGCAGGACAGGCACAGGTACGGCTCTGTGCTCACACTACCTTGGGATGACACATGCACAGCTCACTTCGTTCATGGAGTTCCTGCAGAGATCTTTGAGGCACGTTGTTTATGAATATGTTCTTTCAGTGGCCAGCTTGCTTTGTTTTGCTCCTTTTGGACTAGCTGGTTTGTTTTAATATCTATTCTTTCCATGTGCACTGTTGTCAGAAAACACAGAAAAGCAGGAATAAGGCAAACAATCCCGGGGACTGTATAGAAGAAACTTGAAATTCCATAAAAGGCAGCAGCAGGTTCCTAATTCCTTTTGCCACTGCAATTGTATCCAGGAGTCGAGCAGTCTAATAGCAAGGAAGTCTACCCAGCTCCACACCTCTCTGAAAACACAAACAGTGATGAAACAGAAGAAAAAATGGAATTAAAGCAACCGACCAACCCAAGTTGATCATGAGAAATGCCATATTGTACGTCTCTAACTCTAAACACAAAAGCTGTAGCACTGAGGTCTCTTCATAATCACTAAGGTGGACTACAGTGGGTATGAGTATTCAAGTTTTAACTTCATATAAAATGAACATAACGTTTAAATTCCAAAGCTGTTTCTAGCACATGATGCTAGCAGAACTACAAGGATCCTATTCTGCCCCAGCTGCAGGGCAAGAGTCCAACCCACCGGAGGGATAGGCTGGCATTCTCTAGGGGAAGCCACACAGACCAGTAAGCTGCAGCTCCAAGAGGGACCTCTCTTTTGGCTCATCTGGCACAGGAATAATAATCCTCAGCTCCCTAATGAAAGTGAGCATTTAGGCCTGTGATGCTTAAGCTTATCCAAGGTCAAGGAAACTTTTAAAAAAATATTTAAAGTGAGGTCTAGCATTAGAAGACATTAGTATGCTTATTGCCTGTATACCAAACTCTTATCTGAATGTTTGCTACAAAACTAAACGCTGGAATAAATTTCACTCTAAGTGTTTGTTGCTCACGTTGTGTTGGACCTTGGTCACATATATGGTGCAGCTATGGTCATGTCAATGCCCAGTGTTAGAAGTCTCATTTCGTGAAGCTTTATCATTCATAACATTGGATCAGTTCTGATTTGACACAGCTCAAGTGGAATTATTCTTGTGTACAACCAGACTAATAGTAGTAGGAATTGGGCTCATTCAAACTAATCAATTCCCTAAAGACCACTTCTTCTAAATAAAACAAAGCCTTTGAGTAAAGCTCCCAGAGTCTTTGTATAGGTTACAGTTTATTCCACATTTGGCTTTCTGGAAATCGGGCTCTCATTTTTTCCACTGATCAAAGCTGTCACAGGAAAAACAGATTAGCCAGCCACATCCATGGAGAGTCTTCACTCTCACCTACCTGTGCTTCACCCTGATTTCTGCCAGCCACAAGAGCACAATCTGCCCACCTCAATGTCCCAAGCAATGGAACACTTCAAGCATGCAAACGTGGACTGGTCTGTGAGATATTCACACAGCAATCTGGCTAGCACAGCCACAGCCAAGAAGAAATAAAGTCTAATTCAGTTTAACATGTATTAACGTGTATTAAAAAAAAAAAAAAATCACACAATACAACTTACACTTGCTTTTAACTTTCAAGACCCAAACATGTACACTTAAATACCATTTCTACCATACAAAATGGTAGGAATGCAAAAAAGCTATAACAATATTCTTTATCCCTTTGACTGCCTCCCCTGTGTAAATATCTGTGTTGAAATCTTGAAAGACAAAAAGTATTAACCAAATACAAGGAGACTTACATGTAGCCTGGATTGAAGCATGTACTGCCACAGGACTCCATCTTGCAGTGTAACTCAGTGGAACTTGTGATCCATGTTTCTCTGCACCCAACCCAGAAAATATTATGCGACTTGCAGCATTACGTGCATGCATAAGTGTTGCTTTAAACAGCACCAAGTGTTTAAGTTCTCAAACAAAAGGGACATACAGTAACCTGGTACATAGATGCTTTATTTCTGACATTAATATGGTCTGCCTTGTATGTGAGATTCTCTTACATAAAAGTTTGTAGTACAACAAAAACTAAGATAAACAAGGTGTTTGTTGTACATTATGTCAAACCTTAAAACAAACAAAAAAAGATTGAGTAATATGTATTTAGTTTTCATGCAAGTTTGGCTGCTGCATGTGGTCTACTTACAAACTGAAAGAAATGCAAATGCACACAACATTCAAAAAATAATAAAAGATGCCCGACATCAAAGATTAAAACCTTCTTGCTAAAGAAACAAAATAGGAGTTAACTAGATGATCCAACCAATACCAAACCAAATTAATACTACTTATAATAAATCTATGCTTAAACTCAGAATAGGGAGCTTTTATGATACCATTTCTGCTGAAATATATCATCCATATTCTGCATATTCGTTCTCTTTAAATAAGTTCTTTAGTCCTTGGAGAATTAAATGCAGCCTCCAGCATAAAATGTTTTTGTTAAATCCACTGTGACAATGTACAGCTACATCTAGTACTGCCAAGAATTCCAGTTCCCTCCTCTTGGATCTCACTGGTGAGTAATCTTGGCATGATGGATCTTTTCTGATCCCATTAGGTATAGGATTCCCCTCTGTCCTCCTCCTTAAAATTTTGGTCTGAATTGAAAACTGCTAAAAATGTTTATGCCTACTACTCATAGCCAGGTGAATATTTAATATTTAAGATAAAATAAAAAACTCTTAAAAATAAGGATTGTATAAGCTCTGAGATGTTTAAAAAAGTTAAATAACCAATTACTTTCTTTGTGTCGACTCATCATGTGTTAAAATTCCCCACCAATACATTACTCTCTACCATCTTTGATATTAAAATGATAGGAATACTTTCCACACCCTGCATAGTACTGGTTGATCTCATTAAGTTAACTAGAGAACCTGACATCATTTTTGTAACTTTACGTACAGTGCATATGATGCTCGCTCTTTCCATCTCTCATAGCAGCAAGCCGATTCTGCCACCACCTGTAGCAGCACACCCGGGAGTGGAGAGGAAGAGTGTCTGAATCATAAATAGCTAAAACTACAGTGTACAATTCTGTTTACCTGTCAGTATTTGTTGATAACACACCATTGCCATTTGCTAGAAATTAACTACACAAAAATTTCTACAACAAAACCAAATGCAAACATTCCTTCAAAAAGAAAAAGTCAAAATAAGTGCAAATACCTAAAATAGGCAACTAAAGCAACTGTTGTGACCTGTATACTTTTAAATAAGGACCAAGATTTTCATAAATAAAAGAGCGTTCTTTGCTCTTCAGACATTTAGTAAGTATATAATGGTCAAACTTAAGTGCAGATACAACTGTTTTGAGATTCAAGGTGCCAAGTTTCTTTAAAATAATAATAATAATAATAATAATAATAATAAGGTATAAAATGCATTAGTTTTTAGTACCTATGCAGGACAAAGTACTTCTAGGTCACGTAAAGGACCATAGCCTTCTTTTCTAAATATATTAAAACAAGGTATGGGATGAGTTGATGTATATTGCAGGTATACCTTGCAACTATTTCGTAGACCAACATGATTTAAGGGGTATAGTGCAATCTTTATGTAGATGTAACATACAGTATGGATTTGTACACTTCAGCTCTGTCATTCTTCTGCTATACCATACTTTAAGATTAAAGGTTTAAACTTGTCCTTTTTTCGTTTCAGCTGTTTTAACAGGAAACAACGTTGGCTTCTAGACAACCTGCATACATATAAATATCTACATTTAAGCTTTAAAATGAAAATAAATTATAAAAAGGCTCCTTTCCAATTTACAGATTTTTCCTTGTTACTACACACTGTACAATACATTCAACAATCATCTCATTTTGAGATTTATGAAGAAAATACTGATGCTTTACACTAAAACCTAATTCACCCCTCTCTGCCTACCTCTAGTACCATTTGCAAATAAATATATTTAACACTGTAGTTAATTTCACTGTTTTGCAGCATACCAAAAAATTAGTAGTGCAACTTTCTATCCTTCCTTTATACACCTCTCCGTTGTGTTTCTTTACATACTAGGAAAATGCTACATAAGCAAAAGCACATTCAGTCATGTATGTTGTTCATTCAGAAACCAGTAACAACCTATGAACCTACTCTATACACTAGCAGAAAAAAAAGCAATGCAAGTAAAAAAAATAAATATGAAAAATAGACCTAAAAACTGTATGTTCAGTATGTACTGCAGTGCTCTTTGATGTTCTTTATAGTATTTAAAGGTGTTACTTTTTTAATATTTAAGAAACGCATTGCAGAACTGTTAGTACTATCCCTTTGTAGAGAATACAGGAGTTTTGTATCCATTCTTTGTCAGTCAAGAGAAGAAAGGAAGCTTTAAGAAAGTCTGAAGGTTTCCCTTAGCATACTGTCTCAAAGTAAAGACTTAATTCACGAGCATTGTGCTGGCATCCCCTTCAACACTGAGTCCATTTCAATAGAAAGAGATGGTTGTCAGTTGCAGTGACCATCACAGTATCAGAGCTCTTGAAGTGTTACTGGTAGCTGTGTATGTGTTCAGATATCTTCTTGCTTGTTCAGTCATGATAAGCTGGTCTTCTGTTTTTCCATAAACAACAGCTTCCCATTCATAATTTGGCTGCATAAAACGAAATTCAATTTAAAAGATTATTCTTTTAACAAAAATATTTCTTCTTTAGAATTAAGCAAATCTCATGTAGCTTTCTAGAGTAGAAATAAATTATGAAATTCTAGCAATACTGTATTTCACTGGGAAGGATTTGTCTTCTGCAAGAAAGAACAATACCAAAACTTGTGACAAAGCTCCTTCATCCTCCCATAAATCCATCTCATTGGCAGTGAGCTACAACATACGATAAATGCTCTTAAAAACAGATTCGTTCACAAGATTTGAAACACAAAAGGGTAGTTAATTAAGTTGTCTTTTTTGATATATTCTCCTTTAAATATGCTAAGCTGAACAAGAAGCAAAAAGCATTATTGACAGCTGTCTGGGTGATATCAAGGAAGGCAAAAGAGTTTGGCAGCTGAAAGAAATACTGTAAAGGACTTAAATGAACCAAGCTGACAGCTGTGCAAGGACAGCCAGACATGGTAAAGGCATAAGAAGCAAAAATAATGAATGGAAGAGCCACTTTCCTGCTTATTCCAGGAAGCAAATCCTGCACGTTTACATGAGTCACTGAATCTCAAAGTGATTTCTAGTAGCTCAAAATCAGAACTGACACTAGCAGTCTGTCGCATAAGGAAGTATTCAAGATTCTCATTTGTGCAGGAGGGAGAAAAACTCATCTAAAATCACAGAGAAAATCAGCCATTTGAATTTCACTATTAATTTAGCATAACTTTGATTCATGGAAGGCCCTCATGATTAGAAGAACTAGTAAACTGAATTCCACTGGGGAAGGAAGGAAGGAAAAGAGGAAGTTGGTTCAATGAGAATACTGGTGAGTACAGTATGGCTGAGTCCCCTTTCAAGCATTCTGAAGTGCACAGTTCTCAGCCAGGCAGACACACCGACCTTTAGTACAATTCACAGCATTTAATAATTCTTTTTTGGAATCACAAAGTTATGTGGCGTTTATTCTTTCTTATCATTAAAAAGGATCAGCAAACAATATCGTTGTCTTTGTACTTAAAAACACAGCACTGTTATAACAGTTAAGTGAAAAATGGAAGATAAGGCTCTAAGTGCCCTGTCTTCCTATTTTTTAACTTTTAGAATTTATTCAGATAAGTGAATGTTATGAGAAGGCAGAAATACATTAACTTCTATGGGACAAAACTATAGGTGCCAAATCAGGTCAAAGAGAATCTCTCCTGAAACCTGGTGGTCAAAACACACACCCAAAAACTAGGTTCCATATAAAGCTCAATAGAACATTTCCAGACAGACATTACAACAAGACAGAAATGAAAAAGGAAAAGGAAAAGGAAAAGGAAAAGGAAAAGGAAAAGGAAAAGGAAAAGGAAAAGGAAAAGGAAAAGGAAAAGGAAAAGGAAAAGGAAAAGGAAAAGGAAAAGGAAAAGGAAAAGGAAAAAGGAAAGGAAAAGGAAAAAGGAAAAGGAATAACCTGCTAACCAAACTAAAAGAACAGTTTGAAACCAGACCTGAAGGGATTTCTCCAGTTTGACATTTTTTGAAGAACATGCATTCAGTTTCTTCTTAATTACTGCATTTGCTTTGTTTGATGAATTTGTGTCTTGGTTTTCTGATGCCAAGTTTCGTCTGTTGTCATGTATTTCCAACAGTGGTATCATTAATAAAGATGTAGTATATGCATTTTCTGACTATAAATAAAAAAAGGATAGGGAACATGAATAGTAATTAGTATTTCATAAAAATAATATTCAACTGCTGTGATCAAAGAAGTAAAAATGTAAACAAAACAAATACTATCAGATAGACCCTTAGAAAAAAGCTGAAATGAAAAGTGATGAACATTATGTAAGTGAACTGGCTTGGTGACTACAATTCAGTCAATTCTGATGATCAGCGTCCAGCGTGATTTCAGCACTACTGAGTAGACAGTTTCTCTATCCCATATGGAGCCATGCTACAGCTGACGATATTTTGTTAAGAGCAAGACTTTATTAAGTGTTAACTACAGAACAATGCTAAGGAAAAAAGCTTGTAGTTCAGTTCTAGTTGAAGCCTTATAAAATTAAGGACAAGAAGATTAGAGTAAAAACCAACACCCACCCTATCTCCCCCCTCTGCCCCCCTCCCCCTCCCAAAAAAAACAAAAAAAAAACAGCCCATGGAATCATAGAATGGCCTAGGTTGAAAAGGACCTCAAAGACCACTTAGTTTCAACCACCCTGCCATGGGCAGGGTCACCAACCACCAGACCAGGCTGCCCAGAGCCAAATCCAGCCTGGCCTTGAATGCCTTCAGGGATGGGGCATCCACAACCTCCTTGGGCAACCTGTTCAAGGACATCACCACCTGCTGAGTGAAAAACTTTCTCCTAATATCTAACCTAAACCTCCCCTGTCTCAGTTTAAAACCATTGCCCCTTGTCCTATCACTATCAGGAGGATTTGCTCCATGATCTTCCCAGGCACAGAGGCGAGGCTCACCAGCCTATAGTGCCCCGGGTCTTCCTTTCTCCCTTTCTTAAAAATGGCAGTAATGTTTCCCTTTTTCCAGTCACCCGGACTTCACCAGAACAGCCGTGATTTTTCAGATTTGATGGAGAGCAGCTCAGCAACCACACCAGCCATCTCTTTCAGAACCCTAGGATGGATATCATCTGGCCCCATGGGACTTACATACATTCAGTTTCATAAGGAGGACTCGGACTTGTTCCATTGCTTCAGTGGAATGCAATCCACTCCTCTCACCCACACCTAGAGGTTCAGGGTCCCGGCAGACATGGGAGCCTGACCACCAGTGAAAACCAAGGCAAAGCACTTATTGAGCACCTCAGGTTTTTCCATATTTGAGGAAGCCACTGCTCTGTTCTCATCTATCAGAGGGGGAACACTCTCCTTAGCCTGTCTCCTCCTGCATATGTACCTGCAGAACCCCTTCTTGTTATTTTTCACATCTCTTGCCAAGTTCAGCTCTATCTGTGCCTTGGCTTTCCTAATCCTATCTCTACACATGCAGACAATGCCCCTATATTCTTTCCAGGCTACACAGCCCTGCTCCCACTTCCTGTATATTTCTCCCTTTTCCCCCAGTTTAAGCTGCAGGTCCCTGCTCAGCCATGCCGGACGCCCACCTTCTCTGCTCAATTTCTTCTGCTGCCTTAATAGTATCAAGGAAAGAACTGTTTTAAGAACTGAAATAAGCACTGGATTGACCATTCCACAGATGAATTCTATACGCTAATAGAATTTCTGGAAATAAAGAAAAACATACAGCTTTACTACAGCAAAGCAGAAGAAAGGTATATGGCAGTGTTAGAGAATAACATTAGATGATGTCATGAACAACTGCAACAAAAGTATTTGTTTGCTTGCAAAAACACTCCATTAAAATGTGTTAAACTACCTTTCTGTATTTATTCTACCTTGGACCTTACTCCTAGCTGACCTCCCCATAGAGGCACAATTTGCACGTAAGACATTTTAAAATCAGATATCACTAGCATCTCTCCTCCTAGCTGAGCACTCTACTGCACCAGCACCTGTCTGTCACTGGAAAGGAAGAAAAGTGATTCCTCCCAATCCACTGTAGCAGTACATAATGGTGCACCTCATTTTTAGCTTAATAACTTGAGCATAAGTGAAGGACAATACAGCATTCCATAACAAGACATTACTAAAAGAACACTCAGTATTTTATTCCTGTTTTGAACAACTGCAGCTATGAGCAATACTCACGAGAGTGATGTTTTTGGGGAAGCAGGGAATTTCCACTAGGTGGCAGAACACCTAACACCTAATAGACACAAACACTTATGGTGGAGTCTGAGGCATTTAAGAAGGGAATTTAGAAAACCAGCTACAATAATCAGAAAGGGGTATGTCTTAAGCACATGTTGTTTTAGGTACTTAAACAGGGCTTAACAACTGGTCAAGATTCAAAAACATTTACTCTCATAATTAAACACCTGCGTGCATTATTGTAATATTTATATTAGTTTTCCCACAGACTGCAAGACTAAAGATTAAGCTATTTAATTATTCTATTGAAATAATATGAGGCTACTTTTTAAAGGAATGCGGGACCAAGGCAGCCTCATATCTGAACTTCTGATGTCTTGATCACTGAGGAAGAGGTACTCAGATTGTTTCAGGAAGAGAAATGTCACCGATTTTATCTCCTACATGACTGATATTTCTTATTATATTTCCTATTACATTAAATGGGAAAAGGAAAAGTGTGCTGCCTAGTATGCAAGTAGTTATTCTCATATCACGTCCAACAGAATGTCTAGCATGCAAAACACAGCTGTAAACATCATCTACTTGGTTTAGAGAGCTTCATGTGCCATAAATTTCCTGCTTCTGTGCCCTGAAGGTCTGAAAGGAGGAATTAACCAATGGAAGCCCAATGTTCAAGTGCTGCTTAAGTACTCGAAGTAATATTTCAAAATAAAAGTGATTCTCACTTCATAGATTTATGAATCTAACCTCAAACCAAACTCTTGTAGCTGCTACAGTGAAAGACATTCAATTCTACATTCATACTGCATTAATATTAATACGTACCTGTACATCCAAGCCACTGTCTTCTGTGAAGAGCTGGGCACCAAGCTCTTCTTTTTCCCATGCATCCAGGACCAGTGATTTTCTGACTTTTTTAGAAGAACTGTGCTGCAATAAATGTTTTGCAGAGAAGGATTGTAAAATATTACTTAAAAGCTGTTACTGCCTAGCTGAAATTATTATTATGAAGTTACCTCCTGCTTGCAGCTTTTATACACAGAGTCATCTTCCTCCTTGAGAAATATATCTGTTCCAGTTTCCTCTTTCAAAACTTCCCTAATGTCTTCCTCCAAGAAGGCAAGTGGTTGTGACTAAGTTTATTAAAAATTAGAGGAGAAAATACAGGAAGTCCATTAGCTGCTAGTTTTTACTTTTTACTTTTTTTCACTTTTTACTTTTGCCAAATAAGAGATATTGCAAAACATAACAGTAGCTTAAATCCTTTCTCTGCTACTAAGGATCAACATTTCAAGGCTATGCATATTACTCCATGTTATTTCTATCCTGATAAAACACATACACGCACACAGTGCCTCAAGAACAAAATCCCAAAACCCACCCAGTTAGCGTTGAAGAAGACATGCAAACTATTTGTTCACATTTTTACAATAGCTAATCATTGACAAAAGGAATACAAACTCCTTATATACACAAAGTACACACAAACACACACATGTACACACATGTATGGACACAAACATACTAAAAACTGTAATACTGAAGTACGACTCTCGCTAGGAAAGGAATTTATATTAGTCTTAACACAAATCTTTGAATAAGACATCGATAGTCCTCAGTACGGTACAGAATTTCACAGAAGCCATACAGATGGCTCCTTTGTGTACCAACAGGAGAAGAATTCCCTTAAGCCTTCAAAATTTGATTTCGAACAGGAGGTTAACAGTGGACAGAAACAGTCATGCCAAACCGCTCCATTTGCATAGTGAGAGACTGTGAATCTATAGGGTAACACAGATGGTGCCAAGCCCTGTGGCAAAGTCTGAGCTACCTTCTGTGTCTGCAAAAAAAGCAGTCAATATACATTGGCTGGAATTTTTTCAGAACTTGAAAAGCATGTGTCTGCTGGATTCCAAAAGTTATTATGCATTAGCATACCTAAGCTAGGTTAAGAAGGAAGCAAAAATTGGGTTGTTTGAAAAAAATGTAGCATTATTCATAGTCAACCAAAAAAAAGCCTTCTGTCACTGCCAGAAGAATCAAAGGAGTCACAAATCACTAAATTAAGGTTTTGTTTTTAGGATGAAGAAAATTCTAGGCTTCACTCAAGTAAACTTCAAGTAAGAAGGGTAGAACACTTCTAAGCATCTTCCCATCCAAAAGAGCTCAGAACACTAGCATGCTGTGGTAAACATCAAGTTTCCGTTCTAACAGTTTTGAAAGAACCAAAACCAGAAAACAACTTAGCTCTTACATGGTCCAGAAGATCCAAAGATAGCACATTTTTTCAAGTTAAATGTGAATATTGCTCAAAATAAAGAAGTCGTTCATATTCACCTGCACCAGATAGCTGTCAGTAGGTATCTGACTGAAGAATCCATTCACTCCCTCACTTATGATTCTTCTTTTTGAAAAATCAGAATGCTGAAGTATTAAAACTAAATTCTCAGACACTGATGCTACCACCTAATATGAGGTACATTGTTAACATGGCTACATCAATCTAAATTAACTGACAAACGTAGAAGCAATGTTTTAGTCTTTGTCAGTATTCCTAGATTTACAGGTACTGAATGCCATTCAAAAGGCAATGCCTCCGTACTACACTGAAAGTCTACAGTCTGTCCGGCGTAAAAGAACTGAAATGTTTTATCTACAGCCTAGCAATTCTGCAGGATAGTGCTGAAATTCACTGAAACATTAGCATTGTTAGAAAAAGCTTCCAAAGATGACGCTACGGCTTAGAACATCTAAAAAATAAGGGAGTATTTATAATTTAAATAACAAGATAATAAATTATGTCATCACATACCGTAAGTTTGAGAGGGCCATACTTTTTTTCCTGAGCAGCCAAAGCATTTTTAAAAGGAGTTGGTGTCCTTGGTGTTGAACCCAGCAGGGATCTTCTAATTGTGGGAGTCCGAAAGCTATTAAACATAGAAAAGTGTTCACATGTGTTTAAATATTTTACTTTATCAACAGTAATTTCATAAAATGAATCTACAAGCCAAACACTTTAAAATATCTTAATTCACACAATAGGTATCACCATCATTAATCAATAAGTATTACAATCACAATAATACTACCCTAGCTATATAAAAAATTGAAATTAATTTCTGCTTTTTAGAAAAGGAAAAAAATTAACTGAGTACAAGTCACTATTAAATTAAATAGAAGGCCAGTTTATGTTAACATACAAACATTTAAGTATTGCAGTTTCTAAAACTCATTCATAGCATGACTATAGGTAGAATGATTTCTCAATGTTTAGAAAAAACTTGCTTTTATTTAAGCAACACCAAGAGATGCTTAATGCAATAATCCTACCCTGCATTTTCCTTCTGATCTGTTGGTGTTGTTTCCTTGTGTAGAGGAGTTGTAATAAGAACTTTCTGCCCACAGATTGGCGTTGATGTAAATGCAGGATTTTCAAGGTTAAATTGTTCATTTCCAGAGCAAGTGTTGAAAAACTAAGCAAACAAAGGACAACGAGATCACTGTATCAAGCATTAAAATCTGTATGTGTATCAGAAGGGTTTTCACTGAGAAACCCAAATAAACTGGTTTTGATTTATACATCAAGATATTTGCCATATTTATCACTCAAACTTCTTAAAATCCCTACTGCTTGTTTATGTCAGAGGCAACAGGCCTTTACCTACAATTGCTTGCATGATTAAGGGTGATCTGAGCTGCAAGTCCCCCACTGAAATAGTCAGTCTTGAAAACAAAGGAAATCTGTTATTTTAACATTTCTTAACAGATCTACCCGAAACACATGTTTTAAGAAGTCTTTGGACGTATTTGCTTAGGTTGGGATGCACTACTAGAGAAGAAAGTACTTGTAATTTATAACCAGCCACTGTGGTCTTCGTAGCTTAGCCACATTTAAAAATAAACTCACCTGTGATGGAGAAAATGGTAGTGTTTTCACTGGTGTGTGCTTTAGTGCAACACTGATGGCATCGTTACACGAGCCATCATTCAGTTCATTAACTGGCGATTGCCCAACACGCAATCTCTTCTTCTTTCTTAGGATAGCAGGCGGAGTGCTAAATTTAGTCACATTTGGAGTGGTTGGAAAAACTGTCTCTTCCTCACCACTGATGTTGCTGTGTTTTTTGCCATCAAGCATGACACTGACATTAAACTGGCACTCTGCAGCCCGTTCGTTGTGTTGAATCCGCATTAGTTTTAATGGAGCTGGCTTGACAGGAGATGCAACAGCCTCTGAAAGGTCAAAACTGGTGACATCACTCCAAGCTAAAGGATCCTATGAGGCAAGATACAAAACACTCAAACACGAGCAGGTTTATCCAAGATTATGTCACAACAACTAAGGCAATCTTACAACTTTCTTCCCGCGCAGCTTACGTAATGAAAAATTACACTCCCTGTACCTTACAAACAAGACTAAAACACAAAACATTTTAAAGCAAGGAATAAGAATAAAACAAATCACTTGGTATAAGTGTAACTACAGCCAAGTGCAGTATAAGGTAATTTTGAAAATATTTTATACTAAGTAAGCTCTGATGTCCCTAAATAACTTTTTCGTTTTCTTTTCTTAAAAATAGCATGAATACAGACTTACTGATTCAATAAGCTCTAGTGTCTCTGCAAATTCAGGAATGGTTTGTAGAGATGATAACACTGCATTTGCTTCCACTGCCAAATACTTAGTCGGTGAATTCTGCTGAATGGATGTGCCCTGGGTCTCATCAATGCTGTAGAACTCACTTGTTTGTTCCCCAAGGCTATTTAGTGTGTTAGGCACACAGTCTTCCATAACAAAACTTCCAGACCAGCTAGGTAAGCCTCCAGCTTGCTAAAAGATTTGAAAAAATGTTTTGAGCTTATTTAGCTTAGAAGTTGAGCAAAGTCAATTGTTAAGCAAGGGAGAAAAAGAGTTGAATGTGGAAAGACTAAACATAACTATTAATTTCACTTTTTCAAACACTAATTATCTGTTCAAATTAAATGCAGTTAGTATTCTCCTTATATTAACACACTAAACATTCTCAAATCTTGTCAGATTTTTATCTCAACTCTCATTCACGCCTTATATGCTGATAATTAAGGAATGTATTGGAAGCCATCTGCAATGCAAGTTTCCTGTTTTTTCAGTATCACCTTAATATAAATTCATTTTCATTAAAGAACAAGATTCTTTTTAAGATCAGAAACTCTAGAAGATTAAATGCTCCCAGTATGACAGGAGATTTTTAATGAAGATTCTACACTAATAATTTGCTTACCCTCTAAATGTTACCCTATTTTAGTACATTCCTTAGTGCTCAAGAAACAGATTTTTGTTTGGACTAAAATCTAGAAGAAAAGTTTATTCTACTGTACAAGCAGAACATTACACCATTTCAAGAGAATGCCAGGAATAGCTCTACCACAAAAAAACAGAGGTGCACCTGTAAACTAAATTAGTGATCAGTAAGGTTGAGATCTTTAGGTATCTGATGTTGCTCCCAGTCCTTTGTTCTTGAGAAAATGTCTATCACATGCAAGCTTCTCACTCTCAATTGTAGTTCATGAAAGTTTCGTACAGTGCAAATTTATATATTGCTTGACATGTCTAAATATGGATATTAAGTACTGCAAACACACACAAAAGTTTGACAGAAATATAATAATAATGCATCTTTCACTTTTCTGTCAAACAGCTGATTGACATTGCTGATTTACAGAACTGAATTGCAGGGACATGAACAAGCATGTGCTGACTTTTGAAAGGGATTAAAATCTTGGCTCTTAAATTAGGAACAACTGTCAAACTGCAGGTCATATTTCCGCTGCTTTTACAGTTTAGAAAACTGTGTTTTGCCTCAATTCAATGTACAGACTTTGTTTTACAACTGATCGATAGCTTCCATTTTAAAAGGTCAAAAAAAAGGCAAATCCAACATCCATGTCTACATTTCTGAAGATTAGTCTCAGTAAAGTCTACTGAAATATTTATAGAAATTCACAGTCCTTACAGATGTTAATCGCTTCCTTCTGATTTCATTCTCTGCTGACATGAGCAACAACTCAAGTTCCTTTATTTTCTTTTCTTTGTCAGGATCATCATCAATAAATGACTGCTGAAAAATTTAAGAAAGAAGCCGTTACTATTTTCCACTTTTACCACCCCTCCACAGCAAGGATTCCACATGATATTTAAGCTACATTTTTACCAACAATCTGCTGGAACAAAGCTGTACCAACTGAATCATATTTTGTAACACGGTACTCATGTGCAAGCAAAACAAGTCTAGAAATTTACAGAAGGATCTGATGTTATATTATACAAGTTACTATTCTAATATGGTTTCTAAGATAATCTATAAATAAGAAAATCTATGAATAATCTATAAATAAATCTAAAAATCTATAAATCTATAAATCTAGATAATCTATAAGTACAGCACTTTTAAACTAAAAGTCACTCTGTTTTGTCTTTCACAGAGCTAACAATATTGGTACGTTTGTAAAAGTGTTTGCATTTTCATGCATTTCCTACAATTTTGAATAGTTTGTTTTTTTCCTCACTGTGTAAGAAAGCATTTCAAATCAACATTTCCAGACAGAGCATGTAGGCAATCAGAAACTATCAGAAATGTAAACTTGTTGGAGGACTTAAAGGAGCAGAAAATATCTTATTTCTTCATAAAACAATTTCATAGCATCAGATGCTACAAAAAGCTTTGTTGTGATTTGTATTCTTATACAGAGATCAGCAAAGAAAATTCAGTATAAAGCATGTTAACTGCTCAAGGAAACTTAAGATTAGGCATAGAGTCCTGCAGAGTGACTTTAACACACCTAGCACAAGCAAAATATTTTTTTCCCATTGTCAAAGTTATTGTTTTACTAATTTCAAATTCACAAGAACTCTTCCAGGAAGTTATGCTATAAGCCCAGATCACAGAATGGAAGGGGTTGAAAGGGACCTCTGGAGATTATCTAGTCCAATCCATCTAGTCTGCAATACACAAGCGATTTCAAATACATTGGCAGTAAACCAGTAATAACAACAAGCAAAAAGATACATTGGTTGTTTTCCCTCCTGCTTTTGTTTTGTTTTTGTTTTTTTTTATACTTGACAGTCGCTCAATATATATACTTTGGTATTTAGAATGCTGCAAAACAGCACCTTCAACTCACAGATCATGTCTTTAAATCTCACAGGAGCCAGATAATTCTAACACATTATAATTTTAACCTAAATATTTAGGTAGTAACTAGGATTTAAGCCATACTTTTGTCAGAAATGAGCACAACTGTTGTATTAACATACTACATACAGAACTAACTTCTTATGCCCTTCACTGTCACCTTATAAAGCTCTCCCAAGGAGAGAAAAGAGACTAAAGCAAACAAGCTCACTTTCAACACTGGTATTTATAAAGGCAGCTCTTTTTTTTTCTACCTAGAACTACCAATCAAGTCAGAAGATCTACTTGCAGAGGAACATACATAAATTTAGAGGAATGATAAAGACTTAGAAATAGTTTGAAATTACATATTTACTCCTTGTTTTACAGTACAGTACATAGTACTCTCTCTTCATTTACAATTCCCAAAAACAGTTTACCTGAACTAAGTTGGCAGATGCAGAAGCATGTTCTATATGGCTGTGTTCTGGTGAGGCATACTGGTACACTGGGATCTAAAAGAAGCACATCATTTTAAATACCCTTAACAAAGTAGTCTACAAAATTAGTTCTATTTTATCATGCATAAAATATCTACTATAGTTTAGAAATCCTAACTTACCACAATGTTTAATAGATCTTCACTCTCACAGATGAGTTTCTAGTTCCAAATCAAATATACAATTTGCAACTGGGAAACACTAATTATTCTGAATATAGAACTTACATGTGTCTGAACAGGGATGTAAAATTGATTCTGAGTGTGCAAGTGTTCCATAGTCACACATGGTTTTTGCGGAAGTGAGGAGGAACCTGTTCTTTCAGAACTAGGCTTTGTACCATCTTGTAGATATCCTTCCTGTTCCACCTTTCTTCGCATTGTTGAATTCCAGTGATTTTTAATTGAATTATCAGTCCTAAAATGAAAGCGTACAACAAAAACTGGTTTCCATATCTCAGAACGTTTAAAATACAGCATTGATCGCAGGGTCTGCACACATAAATTAATGCAAGGCCTCAAATCCAGAAACTCTAGTAACTTTGATTGGAAGTTCTGTTACAAGCATGTTAGGTATTTTCCAAAGAACTACTAGAAAGCTGCTTTTTCCAAAACTTCCTTCCACTTAATTTTGAGGCTGCAGGATATTACAAGTAGCAAAAGAGAAGGCTTTGCTTCTGGTAACTATTACAGGTGAGAACCTCGAGTCTTTGGATCAACTTCTATCACTAGACCATCGATACCCTGCGCTACTGAATTTGCAGAACTTCAAGCTAAGACACTTGGCTTACTGTCCTGCACTGTGATAAATACCACCCACGGTGCTCTTATCATTCAAACTCATACTTTCTTAAGTGACAGCATGCATTCACAACACTAAATCTGTGTGCAGCTTTCTGGAAGAAAGCACCAATGCCTCATAGTGTCACCTTGTACAGGGAAAGCAGGCATGGCCAAAGATGAATACTTACTGCCACTCCTGTGGCAAGGAAAAGCCCACAGCTTGACAAGCATGATGAAATCACATAAGGCAAAAGTTGAGGATGAATGCAGTGGTCTAAAATACTAGCACCATTACTACTAGCATTAAAGAAGCATGCATAAATAAAACTGGCTTTAAGTTGCATCCTTCACATGAGCTCAGCTCCAAGATGCATCCCTCCTTTTCATTGCATTACTGTCAGAATCTTCACCAGTCTCCCAGGTCTATTTGTCTACAGCGATGAGTCCCATCTTGACTTTGCTTTCAGTGGATGTGACTAAATTAGGAGTACCTCTGTCCTTATAAACTCACCCTCCCTCCCTGAAATTCTATTCAGATTCAATGCACTCCCATTCCTCCAAATGATTTCCTGAAATTTGTGATTTCAGTGCTTAATCAAGTGTAAAAACTTTTAGACAAGTATTACAAAGGACTCTTTCTCCTACCAGAACAGGTACTGCCATTCCCTATGCACAGCTAGAAAGTTACTTCCTGAACACACACGCTACATTCAGAGAGAAGCATAACATTGAATTATTAACAGAACAAGGCTAAAATTTTATTTCATTAAAGTTTTTAATACACTGAAATCTTGTTCTCTACAAGCATTTAACTTGGCAATCACACTTGAAAGCTAAGAACAATCCGTACAATTAATTCTTAACTTGGAGACTATAGAGTGATCATCAAGCTTAGCATCGCGCAAATGTTGCACAAAATCTTCAGGAAAAAGACTTTGATATTGTGCCATAGGCTGTTAACACATTCTTCCACTGTTACCTGCAGGTACTCTCTTCAGCTCTGCAAAAGCTTTTTTGGTTTTTTGAAATTAGAAGAATTATAAGTGGTCAGAAGGATTTTGAAAGAACCCCGCAGGGTGCTAGAAGTCCTTCTTTGATTTTTCTTTGATTCTTTTTAAGAATACATAATCATATGCAAAAATCTTCAATGATACAGATTTCACTATTTATCAAGATAGAGATGTAACAGCAGATTAACTCTGACAAGCAAATCACATTGAAAAGAAGTCTGCAATGACTGTTTTTCACATCGCAATAGCTAACATAAATAGAGTTGAAAAGCACCTTCCGGGAAGCAGCTTTGCTATTTCAGCCCATCGGTTTCCCAAACGCTTGTGAGCTTCATAGATTACTCTGTCTTCTTCTTCTGTCCACGAAGACTTTTTTACCTCAGGGTTGAGATGGTTATGCCATCTCTCTCTGCACTGCTTGCCTATTCTTCCTTTCAGGTGTTTTGCAATTAGAGACCAGCGCTTTGGACCATACTTTTGAACTAATTCAATAACCTGGAACACAGATGGATGGATGTTATAATTTCAAATCCTAACATTTCCTATCAAAAAAAAAAAAACAAAACAAAAAAAACAGGTGAAGTCCGATTTTAGACAAGGATTATAACAGTCAATTTGATAAAAAATAAGACCTAAGGAAGTAGACAGTAAAATGGGTTTAATTTCTTTAAATTATTTATTAACTCCAAATTCACTGGGTTTAGAATATAAGTGCATACTGATGAAAACAAATGTTTGGAAGCTGCAGAATTCCTATCATCCATTGCATAAACTGATATTGAGAAATTTGAAATAGGAAGCTGTGAAGATGTCTGGTTCAATCCTTTTTCAAAAGCATCAGCATGAAAAAAAAAAAAAAACCAAACTTTCACTCCCAACCCATTTCTACAGTCTTTTGATTGTGCTGTTTGGTTTTAAAATATATTCAAAGTTTCTCCTTAAAAAAAACTAATGAAAACTGTTAAATAATGGATTGGGCAGGTCATATTCAGAATTTGACAAATATTAAACAGTGGGAATAAGCAGTCAATTTAAAATACAGTATGTGAAAGCTGAAAGTGCATCTCTCTAAGGGGAGGCTGGGTTTTGCAGGCAAGAAGCTGCAGTGTAGATTAACGGAAGTGTGGAAAAGGAATCCAACACACCATTATTAGCTTCTTTAACAGCAGAGCATGAAAAAAATTTCCCTCCGCCCCAATCCCTTTAAGTATGGTGGGTTTGAGAAACAGAAGATGTAAATGAGATCTTTGATGCCATAAAGAGATCTCTTCTGCACAGTGAGCTAGAGTTCAGCTAGCAGCCTGAGCAAAGGGAAATGAAACACTTGAGTAGACCAGACACTCCATCTGCTTAAGAGCAGCTGCATTTTTTTCCTTCACAAACAGCATAGTGCAATGTAATTCACTATGTCACATGATGTATGAGACGTCATGTGTGGGGTTGAAGCCTAAGAAAGAGGTAAACACTTTTAGCAGTTCATATGTTAATTTTATTACAGTAAAAAAGTACAGTATCAATCAGTGCTCATTACCCTCTGATCTTCTTCTTTAGTCCAAGGACCTTTAATCAGTTCTGGGTTTAGTACTTTCTGCCATCGATGCTGGCACTGAAAATCTGAACGGTTCTGAAATAGAAGACCAGTGCAGTTGGTAAACTTTTAAACAACACATAAGACAATAAACATTAGTTAGCCAGAACTCTGAAGTTATTTTGAATTAAATAAAAATCTGGATAAGCTTTATTTTTAAAGTTCTCCCTTATTATTTCTTCCTTGCAAGAACATTTCTGGAAAAAAGGATTAAAAAAGCAACTTTACATGAAGTTCTAATCTGATCGCAATGGTCTTATTTGGTAATGGAGTTAATAACTTAATTTCCTTTAAAGAAAAACTTAGTTATTTCATCCTATTCCACACCTTTTCTGAACTTTAAGAAACTGTCAAAATTCTTTTGACATCAATGTTTTTCCCCATATAAACTACTGATCAAAGAAATACTACTTCTTTCATGAAAATATTTTTCTAAGCCTCAAATGTATGCATTCTCAATTTTTCACTACAGCATCGAGGAAAAGAGATTTATATCAAGTTTAGCTAACACACTAATTAAACAACGTGGCTTTTTCTGATCAGGACAGATGGTGCTTTTCTGTAGCTTCACCAAAGATCTTTTGAAATATTGCTCCCAGTTATGAAAGAGAAGATTTCACTTCACCTCCTAAAAAGCACCTGCAAGAAAATTTGGGATTACCAAGACATTGGCTAGATCCCTAGAAATATACAGATAAGAGCCTGATCCAGTACAATACAGGAGCATGCCTTTTATGATGCTACCACACAGTAATTTGCTGCCTTCAGTGCAAGCTGCTGGATAGCAAGTACTGATTTCAAAGCATTACCATGTGAACAAAAAGTTACACAAGAGGCAGTTTGCAGACCACAAAAGGCACCGTTACATCTAAAATTACCATAATAATTTCAAGTTAATCACAAATAGACATCGTAGGTTTAAAAGCACCCTGGAATTAATTATTATAAACACATCATTTGCTAGCAAAGATGAGCTGTAAAAGATAGACTTTCAATATATGCTAGTTGTTCCCATCTTTGGTGGGAGAAAAATTTTGAAGTTGGAGCCTTGTAGTATTCTTACCTTCAGTTTCTGAAATCATGACATTTGGAGTAGAGGAGCAAGACATATGGTGAGATAAAACAAAGTCATTTCAACTGTTATGTTGAAACAAAATTTCATTGTGGCTTTAGCCACAGTAAATTGAGGGAGAACAAACACAGGTTGTATTTTCTCCCCCTTGAGAGTCACCTTTCAGCATTCTTCACTTTTATCTGGGCAGAATAGAAGGGAAGGTTTATTAATGCCCAGAACAAAAATGAAATAGTTCTAAAAACATGCTGGTAACTCAATTGGTCTTCCTAGAGAAAGAGAGTCAGTAACAAAGTGCTACTCACGCTGATCCCTGTTATTTGGCATTGTAATTTGAACATAGCAACAGGTTGCCTGGAGAGGCTGTGGAGTCTCCATCCATGGAGATATTTAAGACCTGATTGAATACAGTCAGTCAGGGCTGCCTGCCCAGGACTTGCCCCAGCTGACTGCTTGAGCAGGGGGCCCACACCAGATGACCCAACCTCAGCAGTTCTGTTATGGGCAGTCAGATCCTCCGTGTATGTTTCCCATGATAGGTTGGGGAACTTTTTTTCAGCTTCACTTGGGCACACCTGAACAACAGCTTTCTGTCTCAAGAAGCATTTTTTTTCAGCTGCAAAACTTTACATGAAATCAAAGTGTTAGATAATGCAACTCCATTCTGCACTTATAGATTGGTATAAAAAAATTGGTGTCAGTGTTTGATATTATCCCCGTCCTCTGCCCTTCACTCATTTTGCTGTGTGTTTTTTTTTTTCTTGGTAGGGGACAACGTACACGTAAGAAATAGTGAATTACTTACAAGCTTCTTAAATTTATAAAGCTTTAGGTTTATAAACACAAGCTCAAGATCTGTGCCATCTAAGAAAAATAGTCTGTAGAAGCACACTGCATAAATACTGTGAGAGCAAAGAAACCTTACAGTATTTTGAGTTCAAGTTTACTTTTACCTATTCACACTGGAATTTCATGCAACCATATAATCCCACTCAATATTATAGGAATCAAAAACAGGGTCTTGATTTTCAGGTTTCTAACATTCGAATACTCTGTACCACTTCTAGGTAGTGATTTCAGCTTTAATAAATTCTAACCATGTTTTTATATTATGTATTTCTACAACATTTAATCAGAATAGAAAGAACCATCGTCCATTTTGTTGCAAGCTTTTTCTACCAGTGCAGCTCATACAGCTGATGAGTCATTTAGCAATTGAATTGACAGCTCCTTTACTCATTCCAGTTGTCTGCCAAAACAGAACATTTAAAAAATTATAATAGTAAACTTTCAAGAAATGTGCTAAGGTTCCATTAGTAACAACTGAAGATATCAGTGAGTGGAGAGGTTTACATTTAATAGGGAAGCTGACATCCCTGTAACAAGAGCGACGAAAAATAAAAACAGAAACATACAAATACCATTTCCTAAAGTGCTAGGGAATCAATCCTGCTCCTCTGAAGCATCTTCCAGGTGCAATCCACTTTCCTACCTGCTTCACAAGCAAATAGTGAACTGTAGATGCAATCACCACTAGGGAAACAACGCATGGAAAACTAAAATATATTCTATAATGAAAACAAATACTAGGTGTGAATTCAAATGAAAAAAACATGTACTTTTTTTTTTTTTTTTTTTTTTAAAGTCGATGACTTAAGTCATTTTAGTTCACCATACGAGCCCCAAGTTTGCTGATGTCTGAGCTAGACTTCAAGTCCAAATTACAGGCATCCGTTAAAACATATGCACCAGGCTTTTCTGGTTTGCTCCTTCCCAACTCCAAACTAAACATATAATCAAAGTAAACAAAGATCAGAAGGAAACTTAATTGAAACAAAAATTCAACTTACTTGTAGATGACTAGCAATGAAAGCCCAATCATCTGTACCATTTTGTTCCACCAGCTTCTTCAGCTTTTCATCCTGTTAAGACAATCTCAGCCAGTAAGTATTAAAGCTATCCCAATACTAAAGAATAACACCTTCCAATATCCAACCAATATCAAATAGGAATGAAATGCATGCAAAGAAAAAAAATCACCTCGTCACGTGTCCATTTCACCCTGTTACATATCTTCTTCAAGCTTCTTTGCTGTGAGACTTCATAGTCATGATCTGCGTACTGAAAGTCATCATCTTCTTCACTGCTGAGTACAAGAGAAATACACAACCCTAATTTATTCTAACTACTTTTAGTTTTCTCCATAATCATTATGTACCCTAGCATAACAAATGAAGTTCTCGTGAACATAAGACCTGCCTTTAGTAGCAACTTCATAATCACTATGTCAAAGGAACAGAATTAGTTTGAATTTCCAGGTCATATGCCAGGATACAGACATAATTCCTTCCAAGTGAAGATGCAAGTTTAAAGCAAAAGCTGTTAAGATCATCTTTTTGTAACACGTTTGTGAATTTTTATTTAAAAATAAAAAGCATAAAATGGAAAGGATCACTAGTCTGAAAAAAAGATCCATTCATGGCCCACTACTGTAATTCCTGCATCAAACACAACAAGGATACCAAAGAATTCAGTGTCAGCTTGAGTTTTTAAGTGGTCTCCTGCCTTGAGTACCACCCCAGTGTTCACAGAATGGCCAAGGTTGGAAGGGACCTCAAGGATCATGAATGTCCAACCCCCTGCCACATGCAGGGCCTCCAGCCTCCCCATTCAATACCAGACCAGGCTGCCCAGGGCCCCATCCAACCTGGCCTTGAACACCTCCAGGGACGGGGCATCCACAACCTCTCTGTTCCAGTACCTCACCACTCTCTTTGTAAAGAATTCCCCCTGACATCCAACCTAAATCTCCCCTCCCTCAACTTAAAACCATTTCCCCTTGTCCTGCTGTTATCTACCCTTTCAAAGAGTTGATTCCCCTCCTGTTTATAGGCTCCCTTTAGGTACTGAAAGGCTGCAATGAGGTCACCCCGCAGCCTTCTCTTCTCCAGACTGAACAAGCCCAGCTCCCTCAGCCTGTCTTCGTAGGAGAGGTGCTCCAGTCCCCTGATCATCTTCGTGGCTCTCCTCTGGACCCTCTCCAACAGCTCCCTGTCTTTCTTGTGCTGGGGGCTCCAGACCAGGACACAGTACTCCAGATGGGGCCTCACAAGAGCAGAGTAGAGGGAGACAATCACCTCCCTGTCCCTGCTGGCCACCCCTCTTCTGATGGAGTTACAGATACAAATCACAGCTTTGAAGACAGAAACACCGCAGCAAGAAATCAGTACAGTATACGCGTTGACCCCCTGGGGAAAGAGTCAAAGGAGCGGGAAACCTGGTAATGTTTGCAGCTCCATGTAGGTCATACTCCATCTACTGGAGAAATGAATACTTCACAGCCTTGATAAACAAAGCCTTTCAAATAGGAAGCACAGGGAAACGCTTCATGGAAACACTTAAACTTACACGTCAGTGAATCATGCTAGACAGCACTAATTTAAACAAGCGAGGAAACCTAGGCCTAGCAGCAGGAAGGGCAGCTCCTCTGCATTAGTTTCAGCAGAGACACAGAGGAGACACATCTAGTTATGCAGCCTTCATTATAGTGAGTTTCACACAGCATTTTAAGTTCCACCCATTTTGTTATCAATATAAAGCACAATATTGCAAGTTCATATTCAGAACTAAATTTACCTTCTCACTTGAGAAATGTATTATTGCCCCCCCTCAATCGAAGATAAATAAATCCTTTCTGAGAAATGAAGCAAACCTGTGCTGGTGTCCTAAGAACTATTAGATGGCAAAGCTCTGAATTAATTTCTAGAACCCACAGTTCACCCACACAGCCCGTAGACCAGCCAAGTGTGTCTATCAGTTACTTCACATGAAGTGAACACCTCTGCAGCTAATACGAGCACACAGCCATTTAAGAAGAGCACTGCTTACCTGAAAGCATTACTACAGGATAGGACGTGCCCAACTCCTGCAAAGCCAGAGCATTCAGCATGCCTACTACAGCCTATGCTGTATTCCTCAGGAAGGTTTTCCCAACTTAACACCATGAGGCAAGTAATAAATAATTTAATAAACTTTGTGCAGACAATAAAACACAAGACAGTCAGCTTGTCTAAAGATCAATATCCTTATTCACACTTCTTGAATAAAAGCTGGAAGTCCATTTAAAAAGAAAAAGAAAAAAAAACGATTATAAGAGTTTTCCATTAATTATCTTAGGACTTAAGAAAACGAGGTTTAGGAGCACAAGCAACAAGATTCCTTCCCCCCCCCCCCCCCCCCCCTCTTCCCCACAGGCCCTTGACCAACTTCAGGAGCGTATCTTGGTATTATAATCCTATTTCATACCATATAATCTACTTATAACCAAGGATTTGGCCTTGCAGTTCAGCCCACTGTCAACAGCACCTCCCTGCTCAACCAGGATGCAACAACCAGATTCAAGAACTGAGTCTCAGGTTACGTGAAAAGCCACGGATATTTAAAAATAATTAAAATATAATATATATATATTTTTTTTTTTAAATGGAGCTAGAGGTAGCTGAAAGCCTTGCACCCGCTGTTCTGGAGCCAGTGCACTCCATTGCAGGCAGTGAGCTCACCTGCACCTGGCTCAGCACAGGGAACTGCTGCATCATTGGTCTTGTGCTGAGACACAGGATTATACAACCAACACAGAGGGACAATTGGGGATTGCTGTGATTCCAACTGGGGACAAAAGATTTTTCAAAGATGTTAGATCATTCACCTGGCAACTCACAGCAGCTGTGAAAGTGGACTTAAATACGGCATGGATAGAGCACAGCCACCAAGTTCCATCAAATGAGTAAACTGGAACAATGAAGCATTCCATGAGCTACGTGCAGGCCACCTTTAAACACCTCTTACCTTAAGACTTCTTTTATTTGGTAATTCTTAGTTGAAAAAACAATAAAACTACTTCCCAGCACAGTAAAAGAAAAAAACAACCAAATAAACAATTGTAGCTTAAGAAAATTAAACTTCATTCCATTTGGTGCAAAAAAACATATAGTTTCTTTTCACACCACACTTCAGTCAATGACCTTGAAATCACCTTATGGGAACTTGGAACTACACTGGTTTACTCTGAGCTTTATCATCACCATTCACTGCCACAGCGCTCTTCTGGAGCTACAGGTCTCTAACCAGAGTCTTCTCTGCTACCACAGCTACTTTCATTTTCTGTTGTGACATCAAAGTCCTTCACACTCCTGACAGAGAGTACAAGCTGAAGCTTCGTAAAGATGAAACTACAGTTTGCAGGAGCGCTGCTGAAAGTATGTTGCTACAGAACGCATGCTACAAGCAACAAAAACACCCCCTGACCTGGCTCCTGCAGACACAAGACTCTGCTATCAAAGCCTTTAGCACACCATTGCTCCTTACACAACAAGTACTCAACATATCGCCTTCTTGGCTCAGCTGCCCTTTTTCAGAAGAAAAGTATCTGCCAGAGAAACTGTCTGCGACTTTGAGAACGGCACCAGCTCCATGGGAGCACTACAGCAGCCCGGGTAGCACACACACATAACTGCTGCTGCTCACTGAGCATCCTTTCCTTTCCCGGTCCTCGTTCTCCTTTTACGTCGTTTTATCATTTTTTCAAAAAGCGATTTTCTATTTAGGACAGGAGCAATAAAGTACTTTTGCCAGACCCACGTTTGAATTCAAAGCGAAGACACACCCATCTCCATATCAGTAAACAACAAACGTATCAGAGCCATCTGCGGCCGCTGCCGAAGCCCCCGAGGAAAGCTCTCCCCCAGGAAGGCTTCGGGCCGCGAAAAAGCACCCGAGGACGCTTTTTTGCCCCAGCACAAGGGGACTCCCGCCGGGGGAGCGCCCGGGCCGGCTGTAGGGGGGGTGGGCTGAGGGGGGAGACAAGCGGGGGGCACCTGCGCGGGGAGGGGGCGGCACCCGGCGTGGGGAGGGAGGGGAAAGGCGGGGACGGCTCCCGGCAGCGCTCCGGGCCGGGCGGTGCCGTGCACTCACCTGCGCGGTCTCTTGGCCATCCTCGGGTCGCAGCATAAGGGGGGCCGCCAGGGCAGCGGAGCGCCCCAGCCCCCGCCCGAGCTCCTCGCCCCGCAACCGCCGAGCTCGGGCCGGGCGGGGGGAGGAGAGGGCCGGCGGCGGCCGAAGGAGACTTCGAGTTCCCGGGACGGTTCTCTCCCGCCCGCGGAACTCCGCGGCATCCGCAGCGCGCTGCCGGCCGCCCTCAGCCCCGGCCCGGCCCGGGCGCGTCAGGCATGGCTCGGCCGGGCCCTGCCCGCAAGTACGGGGCGCGCAGCGGCTCCTCTCCCGCCCGCCGCCCCCCTCCTGTCAGAGCCGCCACGGGCTGCGGCGATGCCTTCCCGCCCCGAGCCGCCGCCCGGTCTCTCTTCGCTTCGTCTTGCCTCACCCAGGCCCGCCCGCCGCCGCCAGCCACCCCCCCCCGCGGCCCCGGCTGCGCCGCCACCGCCACACTCGCGGCGGGCTCGGTCGCTGCTGCCGAATCTCGCGCCCAGCCTCCTTCCCGAGCCACCGTTTGAATCTGCGCAGGCGGACTGCCGCCCCATTGGCTGCTGTCGCCGCACGCGACACAGGAGCGGGCGGGGCCAGGGGGAGGTGGGGCCGCGCGAATCCTCGCGCCAGCCCGAGGCGGGGGTGGGGGGAAAGGAGGAGTGGCCGTGCGGGCGCGTAACGGGGCCGCGAGGCCCCTCCTAACGCTCGCCGCTGCCGTCTGGTAGCGCCCACCCCGCGCGGACAAGGCCAGTGCAGCCCCTGCAGGACGGCAGAGACGGTTAACCGCTCTCGAGAGGGAAAAAAAACCGTTGCGGCCTTGCGGGGCAAAATCAAGCCTCCTTCGAGCCGGAATCGAACCAGCGACCTAAGGATTCCCGCGGGCGGCGCCTCTACAGTCCTCCGCTCTACCAGCTGAGCTATCGAAGGGAACTGGCAGTCGTTGCCGTTCCGCCCCTCACAGCTTGGCGGGCTCGGCGGAATGCGGCCTGCAATCCTTATTCTTTGCAAGGAGAGAGACTGTGGGGTCGGTTATAATCACACTGCTTTTGGAGAGCACTTTATTATTATTAATATTAATAATAATAAATAGTGCTTTTCATGCATCACATGAGAAGCAGTTGCCACCCGAAAAAGTGAAAAGCCGTGCAATACCTCACATACTTACACACCAAGCTTGTGCACTTTGCCAACCTGCGCTCTCTCCTGGCACACACGCCCCAAACCTGTGAAAATTCTAAAGGGAGAGATCCTGACCCCACAGCATTCCCCAGGTGTGAGGTGTTGCTACAGGCAGGGACACACTTGCACAGCAGGCACTGCTTGCTTGGAGAGAATTACTCAGCACAACAAACTCCTGCATCCCTGAGCACGGTGTTACAACACCCCAGGGCTGACTGTTCCTAGAGGCATCTGCACCTCACAGGCCTGGCAAGAGGAGGTCGTTGAGACCTACAAAACCTCTGGTTCTTGAATATCCATCTGCTGCACAGGGCCCTGGGCGCCTCCTGCAGGAGTGGGTATGCATGAGATGGGCCAGAAACACCCTTCGTCCTCTTTCTAAAGTTGTGTAGGGCAAACCAAGTGTATAATAGTGGTTTTTTTTTTCTTTTTTTTTCTTTTTTTTTTCCCCCCCCCAAGAGCAAGTAAAAATGCAAGCAGCAGTGTCTGTTCCTAGAGAGGAAGCAGTGAGGTTCCCATTTCCAAGGCATCGCCTCTGCTGCTGACCAGTGATGGATCAAGGTAGGGATACAGGAGCAGCCCTTGGCAGCCCCGTGAGGAGTACAGTCTCCATACCAAGTACAAGGACACTAAAATTAATAAAGTGCCCTCCTGTTTTTTTTTCCTCCTCTGAAACACTGATGCCCTGCGGTTCCAGGTGCAGAGAACTGAGAAATGCGGGTTCAATCATGCCCAGCCATCCCACTTGTTGGGTGGCTGCTCTAACCACTACCCACTTACATATTAAAAAAGGAAGCACCCCAAACATCTCACCGCATCCTCTTGTGGCTGCATTTACAGAAACATGAACTCTGCACAGCCTTTAGGAGAAATGAGCGTCATCATCAGCATTAAGGCTATGGGTTGGGAGTGACTGGGCCAACAAACCATGGAGCAATCCTGCAACAATGAATGAGGCATTCCAGGAATTGGCATTTGAAGATACTTGTCAATGGTGTTTGCTCGGTTCCTGAATATCCTGAATATCCTGAATAAACATTCCTGAATGTTTATTGTGGGGCCAAATCATCAATATTTTTCCTTTATTAATTTTAGTGTGCTTTTTGCTTAGTGGTCAAAACAAATCATCAGAACAGCACATGGTTTCTTATTTCATACAACTTCGTCTCAACTTCAGAAGCAGGTTCATCTATTGAAAATTATTACACAGCTCAAGAGAGGAAAATCTTCCCAAGATGCGTTGTAGTCCATTTTTCAGATATTCCCCTACACAAAAGTCCATAAGATTCCATTTATTTCCATAATAAAGCCTTACAGGTGTGGAATTTAGATGTACATCTATCCCCACATACGTATGTTTGCAGACGTACATCGTCACGTTCCTCCTTTCGGCGGGGAGGCGGCTCTGGAATAGGGCTCGTGAGAAACCTTGGCTTCCAGCGCCCCCTGCACACGCACACCAGAACCTCAGCCCTTGGCACATCCCATAATACACCTCTGGAGGAATGACAAAAAGCAAACGAGAAACTAACATACATTACAAACGTACTCTCACCAGGATGAACTCATATCAGTGCATTCGCAGTTTGTTTGTTTGTTTTTTTCTGATCTTTTATTTTGCAGATGGTCTTTGCTTGCTGCTTTCTCTCGGTGTTTTTTGTACAACCCACATTCACTGGGGTTTGCTTTTAGTATCCAGGGATGACAACAGCAGGCTTACTCACATCAAAGCTGTGACAAAAGCTGTAATTAAAAAAAAAAAAAAAAAGGAACAAAGTTCAACTTGCCTGGAACAGGATTTGTGTCATCAGCATCATGCAGTATGAAATGTCAAATGTTTAGAATTCATGTATGTTAAAGTCAAAGGAGTCTGAAATAAAAAATATTGTTATTTAAGTACCTTCTTGTATGTTCCCATACTAACACATATGTTCTTAATTTGTAGGAAATGGATCCTAATGAAAGCATGAGCTGAGTCAAACTGCTGAATTAGTAAGTGCTGACAGTCCTGTTAAATGTGTATATGTATACATAAACACCATATGTTTTGACATACAGCAGACACTCTTCTTGGAGTACATCAGTAAGCAAATATGCATCTCACATAATATACATTTTTAAATCTTGTTTGTATTACTGTCTGACAGGGTCCAATATTTTGCAGTTTCTTGTACTCATTCACGAGCAAAAAAAAAAAAAAAAGGATGGAGAAGCATGTATAAGAAAGGAGATACAGAGATACAGACTGGTACTCTGTCTCTGTAATATGATAAAGAGCATCTCTCCCACATGCCACCATTTTAATGCACTCTCTGGGCTGTCACTGTGCATAAGCCATCAGACACAACCTCAGTAGACTCCTGGCAGGACACTTCCCAGTCTGCAATATCTGAGTCCCATTCTGCAAGAACTGCTTTACATCTTTGCTTGCCTTCATTGTCTCAAAGGAAGAGTCCATTCCAACCTAGACCTGACAAACAAGACCAAATGCTAAGACACTGTTGCAAGTTCAGGTTTGCAGTATGAACCAAAGTACAGCCATCACTGCATGCTCATGGCTCGTGAGTATATCTACTTCCAGTGCTACTTTGCCACTTTCCCACCGCCTTGGTGGGATCTCCTGACAAACCAACCCCAAACATCACTAGAACCACCTGTTGGTATTCGGGTTCTGCTTTTTTTTCTTGTTTGTTTGTTGGCTGGTTTTGCAGTGTTCCTGAAGTGCTAGCAGCAGTGGGCATCCCAATTCCAAAGATAGGACACACATACATACTCTTACCCAGATGATTTGCCAAAGTACTCAGAAAGATTCAGCAACAATCCTGTAATTTGCCCTGTTATTCATGCCTTTTTGCTAAACTTTCCGCTGAAGTGCAGAAAAATATCATGTATACTTCCTACATATATATTATGCATTAATTATGCCTCTGATCAATAGCATTCCTGCAGGGTAACAGGTTGCTTTCTGTGCAATGCTGATGCTTCAAAAGAATTTCACCAACCTGCAGTGGTAAAAAGTTACCAGATTATTAGGCAATATATTAAGCTCATGTATATTTCTGAGCTCCAGTTCTGTGGCAGTGTCATCTATTTCCTGGGAAAGCCTTTAATGAATAAAAAAGAATACCAGTCACTATTCTGTTTCAAAGGTTCACAGAGCTGAAATGATGGAAAGACTCCGAAGTAATGTGCAGAAGTTTGCGATTATTTGCTGCTACCCTCCACAAAATCTCATTGTGAATTCAGGCAGGCAGTTAAACATTTATCTGGATAGATAAGCAATACAAGGACACTATACCTCAGAAGACACAGAGCTTAATATCACTATCAGGAAGTTAAAAATAATCAGTGCATGATCTGTCTGTAGGCTGTTTGGAAGCTGTACCACAGAGGAGCCTGAAGTTTTTAGGAAGATGAATCTCTGCACAGACAGTCAGCAAGACACACAGCTGATTTTTTGCTGTGAGAGCTTCAACCTTGGAATCCAGCATAACTTTTACAGGCTAAATCCAGGAATCAGTTTTTTGAGTTGTGAAAACAAGGAGCGTTATTTCCTCTGTAAAGTTTCCTATCTCACAAACAGCTGCTCCCAATCCCAGAGAATTTAGGCCTATAAAGTGAAAGAAACACGATTGCTAACATCAAGATGAAGGGCACTATAAATGAGCTTACAGCTTTTTGCCGAACTGTTTTCCTTTAGTAGACTTCAATGCCTTATAGTCTCAACAGTCTATAATCTTTAGAGATCTTCAGTGGCAAAAACACAAAATCAAAAGCACAGGCATCCATCAGGATTTGAGCTCAGCTACATTTTGTCCGGGTTTGGTCTCACAGCACTACTCATTCAGAAACAAAGATAATCTTGACTGCACTGGCCTTGCGGGGGCTGAGCTTGTTGCCCATGGGTAGAGAAATTCCTGGTGAAGAACAGAAGATATTTACCAAATATCAGTATCAGAGATTCTGAAGGGCAATATTCTCTTTGTGGCTGCTGAAAGCAATCTGTTTTTGTCGAAATTTTCTCTTGACTGTTCCTTACATTTTCTTGAAGTGACAAGTCTTAAGGAACAACCACTACTCGCAAGAATGAAGTTTTGAGTGCTTTTGACTCAATCTATTTATATTCTGTTTCAGAGAGGAGAAAAAGTGCTAATGCTTCTGCCTGCCAATTAGCCTGTGTTCTGTTAATCACAACATAGAAGAATCATATGTACTTTGTGATTTTGTGAATTTTGCTTTACTATATTGACAGGTTTATATCACTTACTCCAGTGAAAGGAGAGTGGAAATGTAAGAATCAAAGGCTACTGTATCACAAAAATATCAAGATAATTGGGTATATCTGGATGTGCTTAGAATTTATACTGTGACAGTTATGGATCATTTCAGAGCACAAAAAAAAAGTCTCTTGCACATTTCCCAAACAACATACATCAGTTTCTCAAGGAAGCTGTATGAGTGCTCTAACAATTGTGAAGTGTGCTTTGGGTCAAGCTTGGGATTAAATAAAACAACCAAACAAAACCAATCACCCTCTCACAAAACAACAGTTTTCAAGTTCAGATTAGTAGCAAGTCCAGTGGTATAGCCCTGCCAGAGACCTACACAAGAATCTGCTCAGAAAAGAAGTTATTTAACATAGAATAACTGTAGTTCTCAGAGAGGATGTTACATTTCATATCTCATGAGCTGCTCTGTAGCCTTGCTTCTGGCAATCCTTTTATCAAGCTATCACTAGCTTGATAAAAAAAAACTGAGGTCATGCTGACCTCATGCTTGTCTCTTGCACAGAGCATAGAATCATATAGAATCATAGAATGGCCTGGGTTGAAAAAGACCTAAAAGATCATCTAGTTTCAATCTCCCTGCCATGGGCAGGGTCACCAACCACTAGACCAGGCTGTCCAGAGCCACATCCAGACTTACACTATACAGGCAAACATTAGTTTGTAGTGGTTAAAAGTGGAACAACCTTGTATCAGTCAAATAGGGAAAAAAGCACTCCCAATTTTACACTCATACGTTACCTGTGATCTTGCCATCAAACATTCCCTGTAAAAAAAAATCACAGTGCTTCAAGATCAGATTACAACATCAGTCTTAATTGACAGACCTTACTAATCTCTCAATTGCCACTTGTTTATTTTGGTAGTCAGGGAGGGACAATTTTACTAGTTGTGGTCAGTTTGTTTAGGGAAAAAAAAATTATTCTTTGACATGCATGCAACTTTGAAGATTGAAGAGTCCCTTGGAAGTCACTTGTTAATCAGGTATTAGCAGTACAGATTTTCCCATGCTGTTTTGGTATTATGCCTTAGAAAGTCATCTCTATGAATTCAGAAGTTAATTCATCCTTAGATCAAGGACCAAGACCAGAGGTAGCAAAGAGCTAAGTATTAGTGTTTAGCTTTCTCCATTGTACCATGCCTTGAATTTTTTTCTTTTGAAAGAAGAAGGTACTCTTTACTATTATTTTCCTCATCTCTCCTGCAACAGTAACTACTATTCTCAGCATTTCTCTAGGGAAGTCTTATTTTAAGAAAGACATAGAGGCTGGGGGAACAGTAGTTAGTATTCCTGTAAGCACAGTGTTCAGGCGTAGGACTCGGAGATGTACTGAGCACTGCTTTAGCAGATTTGAGCATGTGAGTAGTTATGAAATAACTCCTTTTCATACACCATAGTTTTAAGTTATGCCTTTGTCCTCTTCTGTCTTTGGCTTCTCTCTTACTGCCACAAACCATTATGGTGTGGCAACAGCTGGCTAGGCCTCAACCCTTCCCTTCCACTAGGTAGAAAATGGTTTATTTGGCAGCTTCAGCTCCTAGGAGAACAGAAAGGTGGACATCAAGGAAATCACCGGATTTGGATTCAAAGCTAATCACTCTGCAGATGAAACAACAGGGAACACCGCTGCCCACAGAACTACTAGTGATTTTTAGAACCACTGACAGATCTTTAGATAGTATCTTCCTTCTCCAAAAATGCACTCACAAGCCCTCTGCTCTCTCAGGAACCTCCCTTCATTCCTTCCTGTCCCATATGTACAGATCATCAAGCCGAACAAGATTTTAATTTCTGACAGTTTGTGTGAAATTGGATGATTATCACTGTGTCTCTAAAAGCAGTGGTACTAACTGAAGACAGTAAGAACTGGAAAATCTCTGATAAAAATGGTTCAGTATTTAGGGTGTTCAAATGAATGTTGAAAAACAAACAAGCATGACACTAGAACTCAGAAAAATTCTCAGTCTGCACAAATGCATAGGAGAAAAAAAGGAAGTTCAGGATTAGGAGGTAACATGGTAAAAGGACAAATTATCTCTCTATATAAGAATGTAAGTATCCAGAAGAAGCTTCATTTGAAATAAGATCTTGTATACTGGGTTGACAGAAGAGCATATAAAATCAGATCTTATTCTGAAAGCTGCTTGAACCTCAGCTCAAAGGGTTATAGGAGGTGGCTTCATGCCTTTCACACAGCCAAGCCATGCATACAATTGGTTGTTAAAAGCCACAACATTACCTCCCAAACCCTCTTCTAATTTCTGTCTGTTTCCTTGTACCTACCGTCTTTCTTTCCTTTCTTTCTTTCTTTCCCTTTTTTCTTTTTTTCTTTTTTTTTTTTTTATGCATGCAAGTTTCCAGCCTGCACAGACCTACAACAGAATCTGCAGGACTGCTTTAGAAGTGAAATTAGATTAGCTACCAGCAAGACAATCCACTAAAAATATTTCCAGAAGAAAACAAAATTAGGTAGTCTTAAACAAAAACAGAGGTGGATAAAGACCGAATACAATTTGTGCAGCTATGCCATAATCATCAAATTAATGCCTTAAAGTAACAGAACAGAGAATAATGGTCTCTTCTGAAGCCTCTGTCAGTTACTGCAACAGAAGTGATGCTTACATTGAAGCCTAATGTCTTTGAAAATTTAAATAAACACTCAGAATCACCCAGCATCCTCAGTTTAAGGGCTGCCATGAAAATAACATTTCCTATTTTATTATGTTTGCCCACGACATCAGAGGTGGCTGTTGGCGGTATGGCAGCAGAGGCTGAGCCTTCCCACCAACATTCCATTCCATTCCATTTTGCTGCTGTGTGACAGATGGCAGCAGAGGGGCAGTCTGACAAAATGGCGTCTGACGTGGAAGTGAGTATGGAGCACAGGTGTGTGGTGGAATTCCCCCATGCAGAAACAGTGGCACCCACTGACATTCACTGGTGCTCACTGAATGTTCATGGAGACTGGAAAGAGAACACGAGCACAGTAAGAAGGTGGGTGATGCATTTCAGCAGTAGCAACAGCAGATCACCTCCTCTGGTGCAGAATTTTACTAGCACAGTATGCAGGCTCTCATACATCAAAACCATGCAAAAATGCATAGCTGACTGCATTGAAAAATAGCATTTTGTAGCTGAACAGTTGTTCTATCAAATAGCGTTACTGTACTCTTTGTAGCTGTTGTAGTCTCCATGGAAATTAATAAATAGCAATTGGCTGACAGGTCAGACCCAAAGGATTTTAGTAAATGGGATTACATCAGGCTGGCAGCCAGTCACTAGTGGGGTTCCTCAGGGCTCCACTTTAGGGCCAGTTCTCTTTAATGTTTTCTTAAATGGCATCGATGTAGGACTAGAAGATGTTTTGAGCAAGTTTGTTGATGATACTAAATTAGGAGGAGCTGCTGACTCCACCAAGGGTGGAGAGGCCATACAGAGACCTAGACAAGTTAGAGAGCTGGGCCATCAGCAACCACATGAAGTTTAACAAGACCAAGAAGGAGCAACCCTGCCTATGCATACAGACTGGGGGATGCAATGCCGGAGAGCAGTCCCATTGAAAGGGATTGGTAGACAGCAAGTTGAACATGAGTTTACCCGGGCAGCCAAGAAGGCCAATCATATCTGGAGTGCATCAAATACGGCACTGATAACCAGTTGAGGGAAGGGATTGTCCCCCTCTGCATTGTATTGGTGTGGCCTCACCTCAAGTACTGTCTGCAGGTTTGGGCACCACAGCACAAACAGAATACAAAACTACTAGAGAGCGTCCAAAGGAGAGTTACAAAAATGGTGAAGGGTCTAGAGGGGAAGATGTACAAGGTGCAGCTGAAATCCCTTGGTTTGTTCAGCCCAGATTAAAGGAGACTGAATGGAGGCCTCATGGTGGCTGCAGCTCCTCATGGAGAGCAGAGGGGCAGTGCTGAGTTCTGCTCTCTGTGACAGTGTCAAGACCTGAGGGAAGAACCTGAAACTTCAGTAAGGAAGGTTCAGGTTGAGTAGCAGGAAAAGGTTCTTCACCAGAAGGTGGTCATGCACTGCAACAGGCTCTTCAGGGCAGTGGTCACAGCCCCAAGCTGCCAGAGTTCAAGAAGCAGTCGGCCAATGCTCTCAGATACATGGTGTGATTTTTGAGTCGTCCTGTGCGGAGCCAGGAGTTGGACTCTATGATCCTTATAGGTCCCTCCCAGTTCTGGACATTCTATGATTCTAGGAGGCATTACTTTCTGAGCTACCTATTTAATTCAAATACCAGCTCTGACTGCCAGGTTTCCATAATGTCACCACGTCTGTTATGGATTCAAGTGTTATTACTTTTCTTCACCTATCATTAAAAATTAAATATTCAAAACATCACAAGTCAGTAGAAGCCAAAACATATTCCAGCCTTAAAAAAAAAGACTCTACATCACAAGGCAACAGTTTGTATCAACTTTTTCAGTCAAAATATGTTTGAAATGACTCTTCATTGTACCCAGAACACCTTCCATGACACTCTACACCTGCTGATGAACGTCCAAGATTAATTCTCATCCTGATCCTATGGAAAAAAATCAGTTGTGAGGGTCTTGTTCTGGCGAGAAGATGAAGTTTGGCAGCTAGATTTTTATATTAGATTTGCTGTATAAATATAGGAGGCTGAAGGAGGAGGAGAAAAAAATGAATAGCTGTAATCTAACAAAGACATATACTGATAAACAAAATTAATAAAAGAAAAATGAAAACATTTAAAACATTCTTGATTGCTTCATACAATACGGTTTGAGTTTAGAGTATGAATTCTGCATTAAAAAAAAGATGAATAACTGTCTAGTTTTGCAGTAGGCATTTAAGCCTTTAAAATACAAATCTTTTAAAGGATAATTACCAATTTTTCATGATACAACACACAATCATAATTAGCTTAGTACATTTAAATCCATCACTTTAAAGAACATCTCAATGCTATCTCATTTTGAATTTAGGTCTTTCAGTAAATAAAGGAAGGAGCAGCACAAGTTTCACAGATGGATTATAAGACTTCTTCGTAGGCTCGAAAGATAAAATTACAGCCAATTTTTGAAATTAAATAGCATAAGAGATGAAAAAGAGATGAAATGAAAAAGCACAGAGATAATTTAAGTAGCTGTCAATGTGTTATTCTTAAGCACTGCCAAGTTTTGAAAGGTCTGCTTCTTCCAAATTTTACTATTCACACTGATATACTAAATGCATGTCTTTAAATTTTGGTTTGAGATGTATTTTAAACAAACCATTTTCAAACCATAGGAGTATGGCAGCATTTGTACAGCATTTTTCTACACCTTCTTATTGGTGACAGCTGTGAAAAGGTTCAGATTTTACTCTCAAATATATAAAAATCCACTTCTAAGACTCTTGAATTCAAAGGTCCTACGTGTTTAATGAAATATTTAGAGCAAGTGTGAAATCCAAAAAGCTTTTCTCTAGTCATTCTTTCAGAAAAACTCTTTTAATCAGAAACGTAACTAAAGCTTACCTTACCAGTCTGTGCCAGTTTTTCAGCCTCTGTACCAGTACTCATGAATGCAAGTAGAAAACAATTTATACATAGAATGAGGAAGATAAAGTAATTACAACTCACTCATTTTGTAGCCAAATCAGTGTTAATTAAACAGGCTATTGTGAGGAAGGCTAGATAGAAGTTGCATCTTATAAAGCCAAAGCAAATGTTTTAACTTACAGTTTTAATATAGCAATCAAAGAAAATTCCAAATACTGTACAGTGAAGTGTAATATAATACACTATATACTGTTATAATACACTATTGTTACATTACAAATAAAAAAATCAAATATAATTAGTACAGCAATCACAAATAAAACAAAACCAAAGTAAGCTGGATAACAGCCAGTGCTGTGAAGATGGTATCGTTTCTATGCTAGTTTCTTTTTAAGTCAACACGTAAAGCACCTACGGTTTAAAAAGATTTGTTTGCTAAATATATACACTATTAATTCTTATTTATACATTTTAAATAGCATTCCCTCCTGAAAGTGCACTCTTTCGTTTCTTAACAGTAATCCCCGTTAAACAAAATAATTCTGAAAATACCACTCACTCCAACCTTTTATTGCTCAACCGCAGGCATAAGGGCTCAGAGGGAATCCTGCATTCTAAAGATCATAAGCAGCTTCTTCAATTTTAAGAAGTTAAAACGATATTCACAAGCAAAACAAAGAAATCACTATTTTGTTACTGTTGGCTGTTTCTTTTTTCTTTTATTTTTTAAAGGGAGGGATAAAATTCATGTTATTTTTAGAAAAGCAGGTGAATTTGCTCTCTTAAAAATGGGAGCCAACCAAATGTAGAGAAAAGAGGGGGATCTTCTTAAAATGATCAATTTTGATTCCTTACATTTCAGCATAACTCTCCCAACTGCAAGCATACCCCAAATTTCATTAACTGACATTTCCACAAGAAACTGAGAAAGCAGCAATGAGCTCTGCTAGCCTCGCGACAGCGATAATGGGTTCTACTTCTTCAAAGATTTTAAATGAAATATTTTGCTGTGGAAAGTTTGCCCGCTGTATACGTACAGGGCTGTTAGCAGACAGCTTTGCAGCACTGTGCCTTTGTGAAGCTGCTGGCGTGTTCTTTTGGAGACCACGTCTACTTCACATTGTGCGTACTGTAACCACAAACATACGCTGCTTCTTCATGTCCGCAACACTGAGGACAACCCAAAGGTATTCACGTTATTTCATTTAACAAGTTGCTGTTTCCTTTCTCTTCGCTGAAATGCAAGTAATTCTCAGAGAAACAGGACTACAAAAAAAAATAAAAAAATAAACCAACCTTACTAACTAAGGCGTTTTAAGTAGTAAAACTCTTGCGTTTGCCCCCACAACTGATCTGTTCTCCTGGGGTTTCCCATTTGGGTTTTTATTTGTTTTTTGGGCTGTTGCTGGGTGGTAGGGTTGCTGTTCTGGGCCTGTATTTTCAGTAGTCATCTCTCGTTTAGGTTTTACTCTCATTTAGGTAAATTTTATAATGTTCAAGTAATTGATATCATCTTTGTCACGAGATGCTGTATTAGAAAGTGGTTGGCCCCTAGACAAGAAAGTAAGCAAGGTGCACGCTCAAAGAAAACGTAGAGCCACAGCCTAAATTCAGAGGTAACACAGCAGCAAGAAGTTGGGCGGGATGTTTTTTTGTTGCTGCTGTTTAAGAGAAAGGTGTAGGTTTCAAATCATTTCAGAAGCTCCGTTCACAGGGGACTTCACACGCACAGTGAGTCAACACCTTCCCTGCCCTTTTGCCCCACCAGTTTTCCTGACTCTAACAGGGAAGTTAACACCACGTGGGTGCTTATGCAGGCACTCTGATTCACTTCAAATTACAACTGCATCCACTGGAAGCAATTAAAGGAAACATCTGTTCAAATTTACACTTCAGTGTTCTTTATTTCACTTCTCCTGTACAGTTACACATCTTGCCAGCATGTAGATGAAGCTTAGCCTTACTTGAGAGTATCAAAAGCCATCTTTCTCAAAAACACTAATATTTAAATGCGTGAGAAAGCTAGGTGAAATAAGAACACTGCACCAAAAAATGCACAATCCTACGTGACACCAAAAGAGTTCATTTCAGCAGATGTTGTAATTTTGACACCATTTTACCATTCCTTTGTGAGACGATTTTGTTTTAGGAACTGGAGAATTCTGATCTATGTGAGATTAGTGGATCCCAGAGATGACAGTAAGTGTGAGTCAAGCAGAGCTATTATCTGTGTCTATTTCTATTTAGTGAAGATTGAAAATATCGAGTTGTTGCTGAAATGGGAAGCGTGTCAAAAGCAAACCAAGCCTTCCTCTTTACACAGTAAAAGGCACACAAACTTCTGCACCCTTACCACAAAGGCATTAAAGTAAGCACCTTTCCTTGGAATAAGGATGATGTGCAATAAATATTTCAATTTATTTCAAAATTAAAATTCTCTCATATACAGTGCTCATTTATTTTTAACTAAGGAAGATTTTTGCAAAGGAAAGGTTGAAAGTGTCAAAGTGATAGCAGTCTTCTCTAAAACGCAAAAGATTCAGGTGACTCCTTCCCCTCAGCCCCTCCTCACTTAAGTTCCTTCCCAGGAACGCTCCACTGCCAGACTTTTCTAAACCTCAAGCTGTGACAAAGCACAATCCTCTGCTCAACATTTTATATACAGAAATAGCCTTCAGACAGCTAGACTGATTCATGGGAGACTAAATGTTTTCAGAAGTCGTGGCAAGCTTCCAGCTGCTGCATGTGCATCCTGTTTCTCATTGAATAAGCACTGCCAGTTAATCAATGCATCAGCAAGGTTGGTTCTGGTGTGCCAGACTACTTTATACATTTCAAGTTGCCAAGTCACTAACTTACAGATTGGAGGCCTTCAGTTTTTGCATTTATTTGTGAAAATGTGATTCTTCTATTTTACCTAAACCTATACATTGTAACATATTCACTCCCTCTGCATAAGAAGGTAGTCAAGAGAGAAATTCAAATTGACTTCCACAAAATGGGGGGCCTATCCTTTAAGTGGATCACATCAGCTAATTTTTGTTTTTCTTTAAAACATACAAAAATAAATCTTCATGGGGCATTTTGCATACTAATGCTCAGAACAGTTTAAGTGATTAGAAATGTAAAAAGCGAGGACTTTTCTGAATACAAACATATACAATACAAACATTTCTGAACTGGTAAAAACCCACATGTGCACAAACACTGACTTCAATATCTTAAATGCTCTTAATTCCTCTGAAGCTGTATTAACATCTTTCATTCATTCAATGTTATTTTACCATTAGAAGAAGCAACAACAGCGCACTTAAATGTGACTATGAAGATAGGAAGCAAAGTGCAATATCAGATAAACATTCCATCCTTAGGGAGCAAGCATAATGGCTCCTTCTTAAAAATTAGCACTGCAGGTCTGATGAACACACTACTTATGTGGATACCAGCTATAATATTACAGACACAGGGAAACCTGCACCCCAAACTGAAGCCAATCAAGGTGGGTAGTCTTTATAGCCAATGAAACACATGTATTCCTTGTTACATTCCTTGCTGCCACTGAGTAAACAGCTAGCTTCCAAAAGCTCAACTACTAACAAATGCTTGAGGAAAATGTGTTTTAGAGAGTCGTTTCCTTCCAATAAATCACTAATTTGCTCTGAAGAGGGCAGCCATTATTTGTTTGGGTTCTTTGTTATTTCCTTGTTTTATTTTGGTTTGGGTTTTTTTTTGCCAGTTACTGACCAATGCTAGTAATTGAAGCCTTTTAAGAGAAACAGAATTGCTAATGAACTTTTGTTTTTTCTTGCAATTGCCAATTTCTCTCCCGCTGTTGTATTTAAAGTCATAAAACGTTTGAACCAGCTCAATAGTTGGGAGGAAATATACCAGAGCATCAACATGGCTGTGTTGGCTCAGACAGCCACGCATAACCACCCCACGTTCACTTTATCTTCACCATACACTTTCTTAACTTGCTTAAACTGACATATGCAGAAAATAGAATTGACTACAGTTACACTTATTCCAAGATTTCTGACAAGTGTATACAGCTGTATGAATGAAAACGTTTTTACATCTGAGGAAGTGCCAGTACAATGTAATTAAAGAAATGTATATGTCAAACTGTAAAATTTAAGACAAGTTTAGTTTCAATTGCTTTTCATGTGTAGCTCATGTTTATAGTGTATTCTTGAGTGGAATTAAGTACCTGGGACAGGATTAACCTTGTCAAGTTTCTAGTTTTGCCTGGTTTAGCCTTTCCAGTAGCCTCAACTAGCACAGTAAGAATCTCGCATGGGCTTAAATTTTAAGACTTACATGGAATTAAAAATTACAAAGAACTTTCAATAACCCACATTACAGCAGATATTCATCTCAGTGCATTTCCTAATAACTAATTTACAGGTAACAGAGCCAGCCTGGGTAGCAGTATGGTAATATTAAAAGCTATTGCCAATCACACACTTGCTTATCATGCACTGAATAAGATGATATAATTTTTTTGACATACGTACAAGATTTAATAACTAATCACTTTGTGTGGCCCAGCCAATAAACATTACATTTGAACAGTAATTTCTTCTATCCTTATTAGATTTTAACCTATCAAGAGTGATCCATTGGCTCAGTTACATTACTAATTCCTGCATCTTGACTATCCATTTCCTCAAGCTCCTCAACAGAATTTCCCTTTTGTGCTTTAGACCTTGCAGGGAAAGTTGTTCCCACAGAATTCACCATGTTATCAACAGCTGACTCAATATTCAAGTGTTCAGTACCACCCGGTGCAGAAAACGGTTCAGGCAAGCCAGCCTGAAAGCTCCCAGTTTTAGCAGTTGAACTCACTGCCTCTACTTTTCTTTGAGATACATCACCTGCTGCTGACTGCTCTGTATTCTGATCCCGCAAGTGTCTATCCATTGAAGCCTGAATAGAGGAGACCATTTCCTGCAACTTTTTTCTCTGTGCCTCAATCAAAGTAGGGTCGAGCTGCCTGCTGTCTCTCATTGTCACAACTCCAGGAGCTATTCGGATCAGCTCGCTCTTACCAGAAGCAGCTGGGAATACAGAAGGCTCAATTTTAGCAGGACTGAAGTCTGTTTCTGTACTATGCTTTCTTAAAAGTGGTGTTTCCCTGGCTCTTTGATCATGTTGTTGACTACCAGATGCAGTTCCTAGCGAATGGCCCTTTCCTTGAAATGCAGTTATGTTATGTAGCTGTTCAGATTTCTTTTTCACTACTCCACCACTACCCAGCTTCAGCATTCCATGAGATGGACTTGCTTCCCTGCTTCGTGAAGCAGCTTCTGCTCGCACTTGACTTAAGGCCTCTTTAACCAAGTCTTCGACATCAGGACCGATAGGAAAGTGCCCAGCAGCATCCACACACAGCTCTAATCGATCTTCCGCCGCGTTGTACACAAAGTTTTTACCAGGCAGATGTGGAAAAGTACAGTGCTTGCCATCGACCAAACCTACAAGGATTAAAAAAAAAGTTACTCAAAACGTTGCCGTGTTTTAAAGGCATGCTCACAATGCACAGCAATTACTGTACTTAAAATTATCGCATCCAAACCAGAGAAAACAAACTTTTTGCTGTTGGGGAAAAACAACTACGGCCATATGATGTCACCATCCACAGTGGTGCTGCTTTCTGTGCTCATTCTAATGAACTGACAGGATTGCAGTACTACTGAATAAAATAACCAACTTGACAGGACCAGCAGGTCTAATGCAACTGAAGTTGAAGAAACAGTATCAGCTTGCAGTAACACCAGGAAAGCCAAAAACCATCACCACCCAGAGCTCGCTGCCCCAAAACCCACCAATGGGAAACATCCAAAGAGAGTACATTTCAAATCACTATACATTTCAAATCTGGAGAAGTATTGTTTAAGATCCCTTCTGTAGCAGTTAAAATAGCAGGGTTTGGGTGTGTACAACTATAATTAAACCTGAACAAGTTGGTATTCCTTATTTCTTGCCTTCTCAGAGAGAAAGTGCTGCTAGCTTAAAAAAAAAAAACATTTCAAACTTACTATGCTCAGTAGTCCTAGAGATTGTAAGTATTAACCTTTACAAAACAAACATGAGGCATTATTTTGTTTCAGTATTCTACTTCGACAGATGTGCTTAAATCGAGAGTTCACTAGGAAAATTTCAGTTCTGAAACTGCTGTCTCAAAGAAAAAAAAAAAAATAAAAAATCAGTTTTCCAGCTTTTTAATCACTAAAAAAACAAAACAAAACAAAAAACACCAGGAATTACACAGAGTAGATGTCAACAAAACCCTTTCTCTGTTATCCAAAATGGAGTCCAAACAAATATTCTAAGCATCAATAAAAAGGTCACTGAAATAATATGAAATGTAATTAAACAGTTTTTATGCTGATTACCCAAATGATCAGTCCAGTTCTGCCTCCAAGGCTTCCAATTCACACATTCCTACAACTGCAGGAAATCTACAGATATTTTCTTTATTTCAAGAACTTCAGACAGAGCTCCTGTGTTTACATATCATGAGAACTGATAGCCAACCAGCCAAAACACAGTACAGAGCAAGTTTTAACTCCAACCACCTAAGTTAGCCTGAAGAACAAAATTGAACAACATTAATTTATCAATTCAACCTTCACTTGCAAAAGAAGCCCGTAGGAGCTTCTGTGACCAGCCCTGAAAACCAAACGAGTTCTCAAACTGTATCTGCTAAATCAAACTTGAATCAATTACTATACCTATGCTGGATGGACAGCTTTGCTCCAAATATTCAGTATAACAGTTGCATCACTGCATTAAACAAAACATTACAAACATGTAAGGAGCTTCTTGATGTGAAAAAAAAGTTGCACAGTTCGTTGTTTGATGTGGAAATTAAGTAGTTTATAAAATGCTAAAATCATGCCAGTATCTTAATGCTGAAATCATGGTTCTCCCTACCAAAGTGTCAGCAGCACAAGATATCTGAACAAACAGAAATGCAATAACATTCAAACACAGCACGTCACCTCCCACGGCCTTAGTTCTTACAAGTCAGGTGGCAAAAATAACTTTTAAGCCAGGTATTTTCTGTGAGTTAATGACTAGCTGGGTTAACATCTCCTGCATTTGTTTCAGGCTCTCAGATCCAGCTAGTTATTAATCAGTCCAGAATTGGGCATCGTTTAAGCTAAATCACTTGCCACAAAAATAAAACCTTTACTGCACAAGCTTAGTAATAGGAAGAGAACTAAAACAAAGCAGATTTGCTGTAAGACACCTGCAGGTCCATTTTATTTCTCAGACTAGTAATTCAGTGAGATGCAGCATGCAGTGAGTACATGACACATTTAATTATTGCAAACGTAACAGAAATGATGTGATAAAACACCTGTTTCCAGAAATAACCAAGGTTCAGTTGATAAAACTGCTTAGTGGCAGTAAGAAAGCAGCAAAAGCAGCTTTATAACAGATGAAATCAAAAGAGCTAAGCTACAATTGCAAAGACTTCAACAAGAAAATAAACTTCAAATGAAGAACTCAATACTAAATGCTTTGTAAAGAATCAGATGTTACTCTTTGTAGGTAGCACTTTTACAGCCATCTCAAATCTAACATATTAAATACTGTAATTGTTTGCTACATTATTCCACATACAGCTCTAAATGAGATATTTATCTACACAAGTGCAGGGGTAGCTTTCCTTTTGAACAACAATCTCAAGAATACAAAAAACAAACTTAACCAACCACTTCAAACACACACACTAACCCTGTATAAAATACCTAATAAGAAGCAGACTAAAAAGATGAACTCCCTGTTCAGCAAGTGTTTAAATGCATAATAGGAACAGACCATGGCTTTCTTGTTTTTTTTGGTTTTTTTTGTTTTTTTTTTTGTTTTTTTTTTATCTTTCCAGTTGACTTGCTGATGTTGTTCATCCGAGTCAGTAACTTTAAATGGAGATGCATGGTTATTTGCAAGATAAGGTGAATGAACCAGTCATAATCTGATTCCTCAGTCGTACAAGACAGTGTACAAGGAGTCTTATTATTACAAAAGTCTTAATATTACAAAAAGCAAAGATGTACCATGACAATAAACAACAATTTACGGTGTTAAAGGTTTGAAAACAGACAAACAAAAGGAGAAAAACAAAAACAAAAAAATACCTGTGGTTTTCTTCATTATGCTGTAGAATACTCCGCCCTGCTGAAACAATTGAGGAAGGCCCTTTGCATAAGACCAGACGTCTTCTCCTGTAAAAGTCAAATGCAATCATTAGAATTAAATGCTCTTATTTTAAGTTTATAGGCAATGGCTGGAAAACATAACTGCTTGAGTAAAAGCTGAATCCTCACTCGTCAATGCTATTAAGAATTTGAATTGTTATTGCAACTTATACAACGGGAACCCAGGACACCTGAGCAGCTTTCAAGAAAAGCACAGTCTGCAGACAAACCTCTTAGGTTCTAGTACAAAGGTTCCAAATTTGATTTGATCCAAGCTGCAGCACCTGGTTCTTTGCCAAGCTGTAAACTCAAGTCTCCATTCCCCTCCTATCCTATTCCTCATGCTAGAAAATCACTAAGACTCTCCCAAAATACAAGTACATATCCTTGTATGTCAGTTGTGCACGCCTACACCTTTCCCAAAACCATGTCTCCATTACATAGCTGATGTACAGGCTTCACCCTGCAGCTGCAGCACTGGTCTCCATGCAGGCAGCCAGGTAGGAGCTGTGGCCATGCTGTGCTCTTCTGGGCACATACAAATGAAACAGCAATTCTGGGGACCCACCAGCCCCACAGAACTTGCAGTTTTCAAAGATGCCAGAAATGGCATTTAAACATGGTAACTTTAAACGTTGCTGGAAGTTTATTAAAAAAAAAAAAATGAACAAGAATAAAATAAAATTAAAAAAAAAAAAAAAATCACTAGAATATTGTAAGGGATGTAAAGAACTGAGCAATTTGACTATGATGACAACAGCAGTGACCTGACAGAGCACCCAATAAATGAGGTAAGAGCTGCACTTTAACCTATGCTCATTTTGCTAACCATTCACCTGCCTTGCAGAGGCAACACATGGTGTAGTGACAAAGTAGTGCAAATGCTAGCAAGTTCCATTCTCCTGAGGCAGAAAAATTAAAGGATATTCATTCATTCAAAAAGGCTTTTCCTTACTTCATATCAAACCTCCTGGGAAAGTATTGAGATACTTGAAATACAAATTACATCCTTTTGTAGGCATTAAGTTCTCAATAACCATTTGTCTCAGTTTTCTATTAAAATAGGGAAATGTAAATAACCAACTAAAATCAGTGAATGTAGTTACTACATCGAATATAGATAGTTGGAAGGCATGGGGATGCAAAATATCATCCATCCAAATTTCTTTGCTTGTTGTTAAGATAGAAGCTATAGCTTACACGTGCTGAATATACTGAATGAATGCTTTCTTCCCTTTTGTTCACTGCACATCCCACAAGGTATCCGCAGCTACTGTGTTAGCTACCACTTCAGGTAAGAGGCCAGGTGACCACCACAGCAGCAGCACTATGTGCTGCCCTGTGCTACAGAGACCTTTAAATCATTGCTCAACTTCCCAAGCTCCCTTCCCTGCCAGGCAGGGCCTCCTGTACGCTCCCTGCTTGCTGTGTTCCCCAGCAGAACACTTCTGCTACTCTCCTCTCCAGTCCAGGCGTTATTCAAGATATAACTCTCCAGGCGTTATTCAACACCCCGCTCTCTACGAAAAAGGACAGCACACCTTCCTGCTTTCCCTTTAGATATCATATACAAAGGAGCCCTACGCAATCTGCTTCATGATAAACGTTTTCCATTAAAGCATTACATGCCATTTCATTCCATTCTTTCACACATCAAGCTCAGAGATTCACCAGCTGACTGATCCGGTCAGACGTCCACTTCCCAGTGAGAGCACCTGCTACTTCCTTACTTCCCTGACCTACTAAGAAGAGTGTCTTATCTTTTGACCTTATCCTGACAACCCCCATCTCTGGATTCACTCACAAATTCAAAGCTCCTCCTAAGCTCTCACTGACCTCACTAAAGACAGCTCAAGGAAGCAGTCTCTTGCCCTCCTCACAACTGCCACAGTTTCCCTCTTTTTCACACACAGAGGGAGGGAACTCACCAATGAGAATACATTTTCCTATTTTCTGCCATTTCAAAAGAGGCTCACTGCTATCCTGCATCCCTGTTCTCAATTACATTTGGAAACAGACATCTCTCTATGCAGTGGCTCCACACTATCACAGCTGTGGCCCTTTGCTTTCCCCTCAAGCAGCAGCAACCTGAAGTCCTCCTTCTGTCAGTTTAAATACTGTACGCAGGAACCAAAACAACCACTACACTGATAAGCAGTAAAACAGTTTTCAGTCTGCTTTAGCTTGGAGAAGCCACAGCCGGCAGCCACAATAGCTGACTCCATTTGCAGACTCCTGTTCTGCTGCGTTTAGCAATTCATTTTTATTGCAGGGATCCTACAAGACCCCCACTAGGCTTTTAGTAAAGGCCCACTTTTATAAATTAGAGGCATTTTCCAAGAAGAAACGATATCCGTGTGCTGCAGGCCGGCTTTTTCAAGCCTTGCACCAGAGAAGCACCATTGTTTAGACAGCCTTTGATGCAACACTAACAAGGACTACATGCTGGAAAGTACAGGGAGAAGGGCTCAAGAAACAAAAGCATCAGCCACCGAAAGAAACACAAAAAACCTACACTGTTTTGCTAGAGATTGGAACACCAAAAATAACCAAAGCAATTGCAACTGGACTTTCCCAGACTCGAGTAACTACTGGGTAAGATTGAACTGGACTGTGTTTGAGGTCTACACATTTTTGCTCCCATTTGGGTTTCACTGTTTGTTTTGGTTTTGTCTACAGTGCAAGATGCTTACAGGCCACAAGTTCAGTTGGGAGATCATTTAAGATTACAAACTCCCTGCAGATGCTGCATTTATCAGAGACGATGTTCTCCACGCTATTATCACCACAGCACACACTCCCTCAGACCAGAGTTCAACCCCACAACATGAGGAGTGGCAACAAAGAATATTCTACCCGCAAGCGTGCTCCATGCACTGCTTTGAGGAGCAGGTGCCCACTAACCTCTGCCAGTCCATGGCCGAGACCATCGCTTTGCACAGCAGAGGAGACATGCAGGAGTGCAGAACAAACCAAAAATTCAGCTGGTAATCACAGGTTACAAGGAACTACATCTGGCTCTAAAACAGGCTGTTTCAATCCAAGCAAATCCTGGCATCAATCAATACTCTTAATTTAAACCAGGTTCTTTGAATTTCATGTGCACTGATGGATTTATCAATGCAAAAACAACTGACTAAAATAGATTCATATTTGGCTTGCACACATCCAGGTAATTTTGCATGGGTGTAATTACATCAGTTTGAAAATACTATGTTTTTACTATGTTAATGCAGAATTAAACTTCCTGTACTGATTTCCTTGACGACTGTATATTTTGAGCTAAACAAAAACTGGGGAGAAAGCTTAAAAAAAAAAAAGTCAGCATTAATATGGTAAGTAGCTCAGAAATTACAGTATCTGATTTCCCAAAGCTCATTTTCAACAGATATGCATAAAAACAAAATACCGAGGCTTAAAATTTTAATGAGTTAGCTAGCTGAGACCAGAAAAGAAAAATCATAGTAACTAAAATAGGAAAGAAACATCTACTCAGACAAGAGAAGGCTCTGTATGTAATCATATCTTTTAAACATCCAGAATGAGTAGCCATAGAACTCCAAATACAAACTTTCACTATGGGCATTGGGCGGGGGAGGAACAAAACAGAAAAAGTTAGTCTGGTCCAAAGCTCGTTCAATAGCAGAGGAGAAATGCATGTTCTCATCTGACCACGTTAGATGAACACTTAAGGAATACAAGTTACAGCAAGAGCACGCAGGATACTCTGACTCTCAAAACTCTGCAGCACTGTTCAACTGTGCAAAAGCACAACTGAGGAACACTGTGGTTTCTTGTCCCAGAAAGGCTGAATATAGCAGCTAAGGAACTGGCACCTGAATCCTATCATGAAAGTGTAATGACTTGGAGTTTTTAAAGCTTGTCTCTCATCTGAAAATTCACAATAGGAAGTAGTTGGCTGCCTGGATCTTTTCCACAAGTATTGCTGGAGGAAAATGACGCCCTGATGTGAAAAGCGACTACATAAAAATAGCACCTTACTCAATAGCTGCACACATTGTTACAACTAGTCGGTCGATGGTTTGCTGCCACTTTTAGTTGTGCTAATAACACAAAATGGATAAGGGCGCGTGAGGTAAACTCTATTCTAACCTGTGTTTCCCAAGCAAAATCCCACAGCAATGACAGCCAGAAACAAAAACTGACGCTGGAATACAAGACCAGCTCACGCTTTATAGATAAGCATACGTTAAAAAATAACAATAACGATAAAAAAAATCAGACACCTTCATGCTGAAGTCAGTAAGATATTTTAAAGCACTTCAGAGTATTTTGTAAGCCAATAAATAGCTACATTTTCAAGAGTATTTCTTGAGAACGGGAAAACACTCTAAGTTTCATTTTCAAACCAAGAAACCCAACCTAGCCTTCTCCTGCACTTTGGAACTGTGGCACAAACGTCATTGGATGAGGTGCCAAGTGGCTCAGCATGCTCTTTCTTGCCAGAGGTATGGGAGGGAACAAGCAGGCTTGGAAAAAAAATCAAAGTTCTGCATTATGAGTTTCTGACATGTCACTCTATGATTATGCCATGGTTTTGTTTCTAAAACATCACATGCTTTGGCCACACCAAATCCCTCCAGCAGAAGAGAAGTCTCACTCTTAAACAAAAACAACTGCAACAAACATTACCGTTCAACTTGTTTAGACAGCTAAACGGTAATTATTGTTCTGCTTCCTGTTACTAAACAGCAAGAACTGCTCAACTTAATAAAGAAAAGTCATTTCAAAATAGCACACTCATACATGCTGGGAAGGAAGGAAAAAAAAAAAAAAAAAGCAAAGCCAAGAAAAGCTGTCTTTTGTCAGTCACCAAATTAAAATATTTAGTTATCCAGAGAGCCTGGCACACAAATGAAGGCCCAAGTCTCCTGAGCCCAAACAGGAAAATAAAACCATAGGCAACCAGGAGAAGTTCATCTGCTTTGAATGATTAATGGCCATTTACGAGAATGACAATTTATGAGCATAGCTTTGCTACCCTATGTCTACATTTGGGATTCAAATATGCATTTAGCTACTTTCAGTTTCTCCTCTGCTTGCATTCTAAACGATACATTTCACAGCTTCTTAAAAAGACCAGATCTTGATGCAAAATTAGCACATCAGCTACAGAGAAAATGTTGTATTGATTAGCTGAAATCAACACAACTCCCAAGGGAAGAAATGCTACGACTTTTTATCCTAGAAAGGTGAGAATTGAGTCCTCAAACTTCCCACAAGCAGACAGGCAACATGCCCCTCTCACACCTGCTCTGATTTCCTGTAACCTGAGGGAGATATAAGGAGAGCCAGTATGCAGCTCACACAGGTACACCTCAGATGTGTGCTTTATTGACCCTGGAAAAACAAACAGATATCACAAGTAGAGAGACAGTCAGAAGAGGAAATACACCATCTCCTAAACAGTAACTGTTTCAAGAGGATTTTATAGCAAAGAATAACTATCTGACGTACACATTTTAAGAAGTAACAACACTTAAAAAAAAAAAAAAAAAAAAAAAAAAAAAAAAAAAATCACTGATGGCACATTAACTGTTGTTCTAGTAAGAAGAATAAAGCCACTACTCTGTTCATAGTTACAGATTAGATGGATGTAACACTATTTTGTAAAATTGTAATTTCTATTTAAAAAAGCAATTTAAAGTACAACTTGAAGCCAGCCTTACCCATCAGTGTTGCTAGAAGACACAGAGAGTACATCTCCTTATCAACTTGCTCCTGCAGCTCCTTTGATGAGATTTTACTGGTCACTGCCACATCGTCATGTTTCACGGCGTGGGCTGAGTGTGCTGCAGCAGGCTGGCTGCTCTCCTCCTTACCTTTCAGGATTTCTATGGCAATTCTGTCACCGTGCTGCAAAGGCACAGGTTCATTTTCCATGCCTTCTTTAGGAGGCAAAAGCTCTTTAGGAGGAAAGCCATAGCGAATACATTGCAAATATGGAGGAATATTAAACTCTCTAGCTATGCTTTCCTGCAGTTCCAAGAAAGTGGTAGTGCACTTCAGGGTAAGCATGGACTGCCTCCCATCATTTGTTGTTATTCGGATTTTCTTTTCCTTTGTAGATGTTGGCGAATACGGGGTTTTTGTTGGCGTAGCAGGTGCAGATGATGGCCCCTCACGAACAGCCCCTGGAGACACAGTTCTCGGTTGCCCTTTGTGCTCTTGTTTTACTTTTTCACTTTTCCGTTTCTGCATCACAGAGGCCTGGTCTGCAATGTTCTGCTGAATAGTTCTTTCAGTTTTGCTCATATTTAACTCCTCCTTGTGCAAAGTTTTTGTCTTCTGTCCAGTCAAAATAATTTTGGTTGGAAGTTGCGATTCCAACTCTTGTCCTTGCTGTACCTCCCCAGCTCTTTGGGCATGAGCACCGTCAATATTTACAGGGGTATAATCATCAGGGTTCTTTTTGGCAGTTTGATGCAATATCGTGTTGACAACTTTCTGAACAAGAATCTCACTACCAAACTCACCAGGGAAGTGTTTGGTGACAAGCTTCATGGCAACATCATACACGTTGCTGTTCAAAGAGGTGTCACTTTCGTACTGAAACCAGTAGACCGTCTCTCTCACCACTCTTCCACTCCACTCGAGAGTAATGGGAAACGCTTCGGGGAGGTTATCATACTCTTTACCTTCCCAGTAGTGCTTGAATCCACAGCCACACTTGCCACCCGTAGACCTAGTGTTAGTTCTGTCTCCATCCAAATACGAAACAGAGCCGTCTTCTCGGACACGACGCACTAAGTTACTGTGACACCAGTTACACGTAGTCAAACTACTCAGGCTGTAGTCTGGTACCAGCACATCCTTTGCAGGGCTGTAAGAACACACCAAATTGTTCAGGGGAAAGCTGTAATTTTTGTCAGGCCGCAGCTGACCGTGGGTATTTTTTGCCAGATTATACAATTTTCCCCCTGGAGCCAACCACTCTGGAGGCACATGATGTTCTGAAAGGGCTCCACACATCAGGCACCTGTGAAGGCGGTTGTCCATCACTGCTTTTTTGGCAGCTGCCGTGACTTCTTCAGGCTGGACTCCTATTACCCCAGTCCTTCTGTAGAAGTACTGATGCACATCAGCTACAAGACTGGGGTGAATACCGTGTTTACTCATGAAAACCTCCTCCATTGCAGCAACCAGCCTCATCAAATACTTATCTTGTAAGCTTCTGTCTCCTCCGATAACACAACCACCGTCCTCCTCTAACTTGATGTATTTTTTTATGAGGTCTTGTGGAACTCCCCAGGCTTTAGGCAGGAGCTTTCTAGGCAGTTTAGGTAAAGCAGCACCTTTTATTCCAACCAGAGGAATATAATGGTTACGTCCTGAACTACTCCAGGCGATGCAAATCGGCTTGTTCAACATGCCATCTTTTCCCATACATTTTTCTAGGGGTACCAGACCAGGGAGGAATGTTGCTGAATAGTCTCCGGAGCTTCGCATTCCGCTCAGTGAGTCTAACAGGATGATAGGCCGATGAAGCACGTTGGCCAGGCCAAAGATGTGAATATTCCTAAGGCCCATGGGCACACCTTCCGGAGGAACAAACAACGGGTCGCACTCATTGATGATGTCCTCCCACTCAGCCACGTCGATAAAATCGTGGAAGAGCGCCTTGTAGTGACTCAGGTTCTCCTCAAAATGCTTCTTCAGGTTCTCTCGCAGAGCATGCCAGAACAGTTCCCTGCCCACGAGTGCCCGTGAGACCGCGTGGACCAGACAGTGGCCGTCTCCATCCACGTGGACGGGAATGAGGCACTCCTGGCTGTTGTTGGCCTTCTTGATGTCTTCCAGAGTGTCATGCAGGTAGATGAGGCTGCCGGAGCGGTCCTTGCCGTAGCCGACAGTCTCGACGTGCTCCGGCTCGATGAGGAAGGCGCGGTCCCCCAGCAGGGAGCAGTCGAAGATGTCTCCCTGGTTCATCTCCGTGAGGAGCTTGGCCTTGCCCGTCTGCTTGTCCATGCCGTAGCGGGCCAGGATGGGGGCCAGCAGCTTGCAGTGGTAGTTGGAGAGGCCCAGCACCTTGACGAGCTCGGTGTTCCTGCGGGGCGGCCCGGCGCCGCTGACGCCCAGCAGCGCGTTCCGCAGCAGGTTGTGCAGCACCAGGTCGGGGTCCGTCACCTCCTCCACCGCCAGCAGCTGCCGCTGCTCGTGCCGCTGCCCGCAGTCCGTGCACTCGATGCTGCCGGCGCCCTGCGGCCCGTGGGCCGGGAAGAACAGCCGCGCCTGGCATTTGGGGTCGGGGCAGGTGCCCGAGAAGATGCGCCGCTCCCGCTTCTTGGCGGCGGCCGGAGGCGGCGGCTGCGGCTGCTGCTGAGGAGACGGCGGCGGCGGCGGCTGCTGCCGGGGCTGGGACATTGCTCCGCTCCGGCCGGGCTCGCCCCACCCGCGCTCCTCCGCCTCACGGGCTCATCCCCTCCTCCCCGACCGCCGGCCGGCGTCTGACGGATGCCGGAACCGCCGCCGGCCGCAGCGCCCCATCCACTGAGCGCCCTCCCGCCGCCGCCGCCGCCGCCGCCGCCGCCCCGCCCGCCGACGCGGAAGCCGCGGAAGCCGCCGGCACCGCCGCTCGCCGCCGCTCCGCCGCCTCGGCCGTTGCCCGTAACGCAACGGCCTCTCTCACTTCCAGGCCGGCGGCGCAGGCGCGGCGCCGCGCGGCCGTTGGGAGCTGTAGTCTTTCCCGGCACCGCGACCCGCAGCGCGGACGGAGCGCGGACTATAAGGACCGTCGTGCAGCGCGGAGGGACGGGGAGAGCGCGGGGCGGAGCGAGCCGAGCCCGCTGCACCGCCCCGCGGGGCTTCTGGGAAGGGTAGTCCGTGCCGGGTGGGCCGCGGAGGTCGGCGTCGAAAAGAGCGCGAGTCGGCGGTTTTGCAGGCGGTCGTTGCGCTTCCGGGCTACGTGCCGGGATCGGGGTGACGGCCACGCGTCACCTCCCCTCTGCACCGGCCTCCCCGGCTCCAGCAGGTGCGGGCTGACGGCGAGGGGCGGGCGGGGCGGCTGGACACGGCCCTCGCTCACCGCCGCGGGCAGCGCTGTGGTCGTGTCACGTCCTGAGCAGCTCAGCTCCGCTGCGCTGCGGTCACTGCCCTCATAGGAACGGGGGGAGAGCGTACTGTGAGAAAGGGCTCGTGGGTTGAGATCGCTCACTGCTTATTGTCATGGGCTGAACACACGGCATAGGAGAGCAATGCAATTTATTACCTATGACTAACAGAGTACAGTAGTGAGAACCAAAAGCAAACTAAGACCACCTTCCTTCTCTTTCACCCTGTTGTACCTCTGAGCAGCACAGGAAAATAGGACAGCCTCACAGAGGCTACCCATGCAGCCCCACCATGACCAAAATCTTGCCACGTAAACCCAATGTAGGGGGTGAGTCCCAGGGGCTTTCCAGCTGAGGAGGTTTCCAAAAAGCATCTCTGGAGCTGCCTGTCCCCTCAGCCAAATCCTGTGAAACAATGGCAGGGAGACACTGCCTTGCACCTGGGTTGCATGAGGCAGCAGAGCCAGGCCTGATGGGGTGGCACTCATCACACTTTTTGCTCTGGAGCTGTTGGGGCTCCCTCACCCCAGTGGGGCTTGCTGTCCCCACAACTAGGCCATGCGCTGCCCCAGGGGTGAGCAGAGGACACAGCAGAGGTGTGGCTCAGCTGCTGGCTGCTGATAGCACACAGGCAATACATGGGAGGCCTCAGGGTGAGGCATTAGCACCAGTGATCCCTACTGCTGATGTCACCTCGCTGATAATGAGGGAGCATGACTGGTGCAGCCCTTATCTGTAGTAGCCATCTGAAATGGCAGTGCACAGGCTGGGAGACAACTGGCAAGAAAGCAGAAAGGGACCTGGGGTGTTGGTGACAGCTGCTCAGTGTGAACCAGCAGCATGATCTGGCAGCTGTGAGGGAAAACCACATTTTGGGGTCCATTAAGCATAGGATAGCCAGCCGGCCGAAAGAGGTGACTGTCCTGCTTTATTTAGCATCGGTGTGGCCTGACCTGGAATACTGCATGCAGTTCTGGTTTCTCCAGTACAACGAAGATGTCCTTGAAAGCATCCAGAGGAGGGCAACAAAGCAGCTAACAGTGCTGAAAGCATGTCCTGTGAGGGGAGACTGATGGCACTGTGTTGCGCAAGCTGGAGCAGAGAAGGCCTCACTGCTCTCTGCTTCTCCCTGAGGGGAGAAGCAGAGGGAGATGCTGGGCTCTGCTTCTGGGAACTGATGGCAGTGTGGGAATGCACAGAGCTGTGCCAGAAGAGTGTCAAACTGGGTGTTAGGAATCATTTCTTTACTGAGGGTGGTCAAACAGTGGAACAGGATTCCTAGAGAGGTGTTGACACCCCATGCTTGTCAGTGTTGAAGAGACATTTGAACAATGCCCTTAATAATATGCTTTAACTTCTGGTTAGCTCTGAAACGGTCAGGCCATTTCACTCTTTGTAGATCTCTTCCAACTGAGCTATTTTATTCTATTTAAAGTTTCTGACAAAAGTCAGAGGAAAAAGTGCTCAGAATTTCCAGCCTAATTACTGCAGCTGGCAGCACATCCATGTAGTGATCTCAAGAGGGGTTACTTCGGGCTTTTAAGTTCTCTCATAACCATGCCTGAAAGGGATTTATCTTTTAATAAAGGAAAACAAAAGTGGACATTCTGGAAGACAAGACAGCACCTTGCTAAGTTTGCCATACTTGACAGCATTGCCAAGTACCAAAGCTGCCCAACTGCACAAATAAAAGGACAAGAATGATTAGGGTTTCTTTCCTCCTGCTTTCCTCCTCTGTTAGCTCAGTGCTACAAATCGAACAACTGATGAACATCCCAGGGACTTGGTTATTCTGTTTTAAAATTAGACAGCATAGAAATAATAAAAATGTATTTTGCTTGCACTTCCCAGTGCAAACAGTGGGTTTCGCTTTTATTAGTCCATTAAAAGTAATTTATGCAACAGACATTTAAATTATAAGTAAGTAGATGATTAATGCATACAGAAATATTCTGTTTGTGTGCTTTGTCACAGGCTTTAAGATAAAAGATGTCTCCAGGCCTGGCCCTGTGACAGACTGAGCACTTCCACCTTCCAGCCAAGTCGGTGGAGCTGAGCATGTTCATTCCTTCTCAGTTACAATAATTTGTCAAGCACAGAAAATATATATTTGGGTGTAAAGATATATATTCCACAGTATAATCTGTTTTCTGATCTTTCAAAATCTGTGGCAGGCTTGAAGAGATGGTAAAATTTATGAGACAGATTTTCATTCTTTCTTGCTACTAACTCTTATTTATGTGCATGACAGTATGGTAGCAGCATCGCAAGCTGCATAATCCTGCCATGTGCCTTGTGCCTGGGAATGCATCAGCAGTCTGTGCTCACTCACTCCATAGCCTTCCCTTCGTGAGATACAGGAATGCAGATGCAAATAGGGAAGCTTCTGTCCACTGTGAAGCTGTATGGGAGCCATGGAGAATGAAGATCATCCAGCAGGTGTCAGAAAGTGACAGTCCTGTTGTGATCCAGCCCACGTTTTGAGGGAATGTCTAAGAGCTTTTCCATAACATCAGCAGCCTCTGGAGCAATCCATTTCTTCACAAATGGCAAGTAGACACTTCGTCATTGCTTACTAGTATTTGCTATTAAATAATAGGTAGCAATCAGTGGAATAATTAGCTTTTATTGTCAAAACTGACAGAAGTTTTGATGTTTACTTCTCTAATCAGATGTTTTTATGAAAGTGCTTGAAAAATTATAACTGTAAAGTCAAAAGTGTTTCTCTTTCTTCCTCCCTGCATGAACTTTGCAGACAAATATTATTCAATAGAAGAATCCAGGTTTTATGGTGACTGATCCTATCTAATGTGTTTTAGATTAATGCTGTCTGTAATTATTCTAGCAATGCACTGACTTCATCAAGATTGATTGCCCAGCTGATTTCTGCAGCTATAAATTTTCATCACAGAATCTTTGATAATAATCACAATGGTTTGGCAAGCTAACGATTTATGCAGATTAAATACAAATTTGTTTATGAGCTGTGCATGCTGTATTTGGCAAACAGGATAGGGAAGTTTTGTTTTATACGACTGAATACATATAATGCAAGTATCTAAACCTTTGAGCAGTTTTAGAGGGGAACTCATGAAATACAGTATCTGTCACATTAGATATCCTTTGGAAGTGTAGCATTGAGTCCTGTCAGAGATCACAGCAACAACCACAGTGTTTTCACAGGCAAAGTGAACAGCAGCATCACAGTCAGGTGGAGGAGGATTACTTTCATGTGTTTGGTGATCACCACTGTCACAAAGTTGTATCTGTTTACAATGGCTCAGAAGAGTGATTACTTCAACAACAGGATTTATCTGAACCCATGGTACTTTGCAGATGATGCACTGCCAGCAACAATATCCAGGCAACCACTTCAGGTTGAGAATGTAATTTCTAAATGTTGAGTATGATCTTCATCCAAGCTGTTCTCTCTCTTCCTCATCCTACTCCCTCAGGAAGGTCTTATCCCTAGAGGGAAGCAGTTACTTCCCAGAGGGACTTTTCTCTTGTTTCTGTTTCATTGCTTTTTCTTTAGAAGAGCAATGGCCGAAGTGTCCTGTGAAGGGGTTTCTAGCTAAATATAAATAAAAGTTTTGGGTGATGTGTTGAGGATGATGATGAAATAGAAGATGCTCTGTTTTGTCAAGAAGTGAAAATTGTCATCAGCCATCAGCCACAACTGTGTACAAAACTGAGTGCTCTCCATACCCTGTGTTATGGATAGAGAACAGCTAACAGTCTGGTGGTGCCTCACCACATGGAGCAACCCAAAACCCCTAATTTTTATCTTTAAAAACTCTCTTTAAGCAAATTCTACATCCCAAGCCTGGACTACTTGTACTTTGCTGCAATTGCTTGTGGCAGGTTAACACCAACAGCCAGAGCATAAGCAGCCAAGTTCACTGCAGCCTGCCAGAAGTGTGCCACAGTGCAGGCCCACATCTTTGTCTGCAAGGTGCAGCCAAGCACAGCACTGCAGAAGGATAGGAATCACCAATGAGCAGCTTCAGGTCAGTCTTCATCAAGGTTTGGGGTAATCAGTGGCAAGCTGATGATGTTTAGAAACAGCATCTGACTTTTTGTGTGGGACTGGGTTGGTAACGCCTGACCTGGATTCATCCAACACGACATCCTCCATATCCCTCTTCTACAGCCTCCTGATGGCTTCCAAACTGACAAACTCTTCTTCTGTGCTTCTACTTGGACACAACTTGAGCTGCTGCCGCTGCAACACATTCTGGCCTTCCTGCACTGGTAGGTGCACCTTGTGAACACCATGGCATTCCTGTATACAAAGCCAAGTCTAGGCTGCTCAAAATGAGGTAGGTATGTGTTAGCAAAATACAAGCATGAAAACAACATGCCAAAAGGAAGTATGAGACAGACATTCTAATTCTACTGCTAATTACAGCTACCCAAATTACCCATTAAAGACTTTGCTGATGCAAAGACAAAATTGCTGGTGTTTGTGCAGGTACAGCTTGGCCCAGTTGGAGCAAGGCTCCAGCTGCCTCCTTCCTTTCCTTTCCGTTCAGAGCAGGAACAACCTCTGCATGCAAGACAGGCTGCTCAATGGCTGCTCTGTTTTGCTCATTTGCTTTTCTTTTTTTTTTTAACTTAGGTTTTTATTTTGCTTCTTGGATCAAAATCTGGTTCCTAGGCCCCATCTTGCAAGCCAATTTAATTGATTTCACACGCAAACTCCTTCTCAAAATTAGGGCTCTGCATTTTTTATCCTGAATTATCTCTTTGAGACTCATTGCTAGCATTAAAGGAGACTATTAACAAAATTGATTCATCAGAACTGGCAGTGTCCTGCAACCATCAATAGGAATCGATCTTTACGGCAGCCAGCCATTAAAAAAGAGGAGAATGTAAGTGTTATTAGCTTAGATGTGTAACCTGATTACACAGAAATCTCAATGGCACTTACAGTGAATATTTATCTGCTTTCCATAGCGCTCTGTCAAATACAAATTGGCAGTATTAGAGTATTAGTTATAATGGTGCAATCCCATTATACTAAGAGATAAATGCCTCAAAATAAAATAGGTTGAGCAACTAACACACTCCCTGCCGTATTGATTTGTATGTTCACAGAGCATGCAGTCACTGACTCAGTTAAAGGTTGACTTCAATCTCTGTGTCCTGATCACGTGCCTGCTCCTTAGTGAAATTCTCTGCAACTGCTCAGTTTAGAAGAGATGAACAAGCAGCCATATCCAGTACAGATGAATTCTCAAGCCGAGGATGTAAATTAATGGCACCTACAAGAAATGCTTCTTACAGAGCACACAGGGCACTGATGCTGACTTGTGACTGTGCTTAAATTTTGAAGTATTTGAGAGACAGAGAGCTTGTATTTTTCAGATTTGAAGACACACAAGAGAACCTTGTACTCAATAATAGAATGATGGGAGGGAATGAGCTGGGTGGAAACATAGAATCGAAACCACTGTGTCCCCAGATTTCTCCTGAGGATTTTAACCTACATGTTATTACAGCTGAAATATAAACTAGAGGTACCCTTTGGACTGGTTTATTGTGCTTACCTTTAGCAATTCACGAATATAGACACCCTTACCACTAGCAGCAATAGCTGGCAATAAAAGGTGTATGATAGATAGAAATAGGCATCTAAAAAGATTCTTAATCCATTTTACATGCCTAAAGTTCTTGAAAAAGGAAGTTTGCAAAAACAAAGAAATATAATCGTACTACTGAGTAGGAATTGCTTTGAGGTTAAACTTTGCTTGAATCTGATGTAAGGCCATTCTCAGTAAGAATGAAGATGCATTGCCTATTAAAAAATAACAGCCCTTTGGCCTTTGGGAAGTATTCACAGAATCATAGTGTCTTTTGAGTTAGAAGGGATTTTTAAAGACCATCTAGTCCAACTCCCCTGCAGTGAACAGGGACACCTACAGCTACACCAGGTTGTTCAGAGCCCCACCCAGCCTGACCTTGAATGTCACCAAGGACAGAGCGTCCACCACCTTTGGATGTTAGAGGGAATTTCTTCACACAGAGAGTGGTGAGGTGCTGGAAAAGGCTGCCCAGAGATGCTGTGGGTGCTCTGTCCCTGGAGGTGTTCAAGACCAGATTGGATGGGGCCCTGGGCAACTTGATCTAATGCCTTCATCTAATGGAGGTTGGTGGCCCTTTCCATGGCAGGGGCTTGGAACTTGATCCTTGGGGTCCCTTTCAACCCAAGCCATTGTATGATTCCATGATGCTTTCTGGGCAACCTGTTCCAGTGCCTCACCACCCTCATTGTAAAAAACTTCTTCCTTATATACAGTCTAAATCTCCCTTCTTTTTCTGCTGGAAACCTTTCCCCCTTGTCCTGTCACCACAGACTCTGCTAAAGATTCTGCCTCCTTCCTTCTTATAGCACCCTTTAAATACTGAAAGGCTGCTATCAAATCTCCAGAGCCTTCTCTTCTCTAGGCCAAGCAGCCCCAGCTCTCTCAGCCTGTCCACACAGGAGAGGTGTTCCATCCCCTGGATCATTTTTGTGACCCTCCTCTGGATGTGCTCCAACAGGTCCACATCTCTCCTGTACTGAGGACTCCACATCTGGATGCAGTACTCCAGGTGAAGCCTCACCAGCACAGAGTAGAGAGGCATAGTTACCTTCCTCAATCTGCTGGCCACACTTCTTTGGATGCAGCCCAGGATGTAATGGGTTTTCTGGGCTGTGAAGGCACATTGTTGGCTCATGTCCAGTTTGCCACCCACCAGTACACCCAAGCCCTATTCAGCAGGGCTGTGCTCCATCCTTATATCCCGTACCTTGTACTGATAGTTTGGGTTACCACAACCCAGGTGCATTACCTTGCACTTGGATTTATTGAACCTCAAGAGGTCCATGAGTTCTACACCGCCTTTTCTGCAGTCACCAGGAACTTTCACCTGACCGCTGTGACTTCTCAAATATCATTGAGGGCAGCTGGATGACTGTGTCAGCCAATTACTTCGGGACTCTGGGATACATCTCATGAGGACCCATAGACTTATGGATGTTCTGTTTCCTCAGGCAGTCATGAACCTGATCTTCCCTTACATCAGGAGGGGCAATGCTCCCCCAGCTCCCACCTCCCAAACTGTCTGCTTGATGTGTAGAGCAGTCACTAGTGAAGACTGGGGCAAAAAAAATTGTCGAATACCTCAGCCTTCTCTGTCCACTGTCACCAGCTTGTCTGTATTGCTCACTAGGAGGGGTGCACCTTTCTGGACTTTACTCTTCTGATTGATGTACATGTAGAAGCCTTCTTTGCACCCCATGACATGTCCAATTCCAGTTGAGCCTTGGTCTTCCTGACTCCATCCCTACACAGCTCAGCAGCATCCCTGTATTCCTATGTTTCTACTGCGTTTTCTTCTTGCTCTCCAGTTTGACCAGTAGGCCCTGTCCAGCCATGCCAGTCTCTTGCTTTTCTTTCCTGACTTCCAAAACCGAGGATGAAGATTTCTTGTGCACTACGGAAAGGTCTGCCAGCTCTGCTCCACTCCCTTGTCCTTGAGGACAGATTCCCAGGCGTTTTTGTTGACTAACTCCTTGAAGAGCTGGAAGCTGGCTATCACCTAGTCTTTCCAGCTTGGCTGTGTTATCCCACACCTTGTCATGAGCAGGCTTGATAGCACTCATTTCCCACTTGAAATCTAGCTTAAAGCCCTGTCAGTAAGCCCAGACAACTCCTGGGTTACAATTCTTTTCCCACAATGACTTAGATGGACCCCATCATCAGCCATCAGGATGGAGAATTGATCTACTCCCAGCAATAAAATCATTTGCTTGCATCATGGAGGAACAAATGCGTAGTGATTTTCAATTAATTCTTTTCCTTCTCTAATTCTACCAGAAAAATAGAAACAAAATACAATTTAGCCCCAAAGATTTTGTAATTTGTAATCTGTATTATTATTATTTCCATAAAATTATGGATGGTATTTATGCCTTTAAGCACAACGCTGACAGCCTGAAGCCAAAACCACAGGCTATTAACCAAGTGGGACAGGGCCGAAACTCTCTTGTGTTGCTTTGCTGGTCTGGTTCTGGCAGTAGGTGTCAGCAGCAGCTCACTAAGGAGCCCTCTGATGCCAGAAGTGCCGCCGAGCAGATGATGCATTAGGGTACAACTGCAGTGTCACCCTGTTGCCTTTTATCAGACTACTCCAATAAAGAAAAACAGAGAATCTGAGTGCTGAACATCCCAGATGATTGCAGACAACTGAGCCAATGAGCAAGACACCCCGCAAGTGAAGATTTGGTTTCACACTTGGGCTCATTCACACAGCAGATGGGGTAGAGTAGTGCGCAAGGCACACACTGATACTGTTACTTCTTGAAGAATATTGCACTCTGAGAACATGAGTGCCTGCTCTGAGGTCCAGAACCCAGCAGGAATCTGCTCAAACAAAAGCAACAAAGCAGGAGTGAAGAGAAAGCAAAGCAAAGGTCTCACTGTGATCGGACTGCCATAGATAGCTGAATAAGGAAGACTTGGTAGCTGTAATTTTAAGGGGAGGATTTCAAATAAAATCGTACTAAGGTCCTTCATTACCACCAAATTCGTTACACACATTAAAAGATGCCTTCTGGTAAATGAGTGCAGTGAGAGAAAGCTGGCTAAAAGGTAGAAAGTTTGGGAGATACACCGTTGATACAGAAGTAAGACATCCTATAAGGAATTACTTCTGTCTAAATTTGGCTCATACATTTTCATGTACGGTTCACATACGTGAAAAGAAGTGATAGCTATTTTATCTGGACATTCACGAGTTCTGGCACCCTCTCACATAATCAAGCTAGCGAACAACACACAGATCGGACGCTGCTGTCCTGGCTCGGAAAGCTGCGGTTATAGCACGCTTATGTAACCATGCGGAGCAGCTGGTCAGCACCAAACTGCAAAAGCCTACAAAATGAGGTTATGCAGGCATCTGTCCTCAGTCAGCTCATCAGCTACGTGCAAGGTTATATTTATTAAACTTGGGGACATACTAAGCTGCTGCAGGCACTTTGAGGGAGAAATTTGTAGTTCATAATGAACTTGACAAGCTGTGAAATAAGCAAGTCTAGAAATCAGCAGATACAATGCTTTAGTCCTACAATCACAAGGTAAGAGAATACATTTAACAGAACCATTTTACAGAAAGAATCAGGGTATGCAGTGAATCATGCACTGATCGTGAGTCAGTCCTGTCATATCGTTACAGAAAAACAAAGTCTTTTGAAGAATTAATACAAAAGTGTTGCAGGTGAGATAACATAACACAGAGGCATTTGCAGCAAGAGCAGTGTGCGTTGGTGCCTCATTTCAAGAAGCATGTGAACTAGCAGGAACTGGTTGAAAAAATTGAGAATCTGAGAAAAAGCAGCTGAGAGCATATCTTGTATGCGGGTCAGCAGAGCTGAGAGTTTCAGCTGGTTTTGTAACAACTTGCAGATCAAAGAATATTTGGATTGAAGCCAGCTACCCATCCCAAGAGTGTTATTCCACATTCAGCCCTTAAAGCTCTTCCCTGGCTCTCTGGTGCGTTAATATCCATGAAGGAAAAGCATGATGGAAAGTATCAAGTCCCAGTCTCACACACAGAGAAGCAATGGCGTAGGAGTGAATGAAGGAGATGCAAGTGGGCACTCTGGTACAGGAACACAGCCAAAGCAGCTTGTTGTGAACCCCTGCCATCCCCTCTCCTTTTTGCAGGCGTTTTTACTGCAGCTGTCCAAGTAAGATGGAGAAGCAAATAGAGGATATGTAAGTGTGCCCCAAACCCTGCCTTTCAAGTCTTGACATAAGAGAGCCCATGGACAGTTTCCCCAAATAACCCTTTAGAAACAGATACTCTCTGATAATAATCTGAAGTACAGAATGGTATTTTTAACATTGGCTTAACATTACTTTTAAGTTGACTTAATCCCTACCCTTAATATTGTGCCTCGGTCACTTTGTAAGATTCCAAGCACATCCAATAGCAGCTGTCTCCCAGCATGTGTGCAGAAAGATTTCTCCTAAACTCCCAGTGGTTCCCACCAGCAAAGCCACTACCTCAGATCTGGGCAGCTGCTGGTGTTCGAAATACGCTTTGTCCAGGACACATCCATGCACAACACAGTCAGAACTCTGGGTACCCACTCTGTTCTTCCTGCTGGGGCTGAACAAGACTGTCTGTGTTGATGAAGAGTGAGTATTAAGCAACAGCTCTTCTGCTTTATGCTCACACCAAGAAGATTTTTTGCATATAAAATCTATTAATTACCTCCACTTTGATTCCGTATAGTCTTCTACACTTGCCAACTCAAAACTCTTATTCTCTACTTTTAAAGACTTTTATACACTAATTCCAATCTTAAGAACATCACCTCCAATAACTTGTGATGTGTTTTGAGATGTATTTCTGGAAAGACTATTGCCTCATCCTTGGTACTTCCTGGTAAGTCATGGGAAACATCTGACACAGGGACTTTCTTGTTCCCCAAAACGACAACCACAGAAAATGAACAGGGAGAAGAACAACAGCAAAAGCTCTGCTTTATTAAATAAATTTGTTTCCTAAGTGAGATGATTTCTTAAGTTGTAACTTTGGTAAATTAAATCAATTTTAACTTACATATCTTCATTTTAATCACTACAGCATGCAATAATTAAGGAGATGGTAAGTTAGATGCCCTAAGTAAAGCCTTAAGTCTACTTTTGCTTCTTATGATATTTTATAAATGTGAATGGAGATTAAATCTTAATGGAAAAAATATAAAATATTTTATCATTTTAAAGTATTTTTACTACAAGTTTAAAGAATAGAAAGATTTCCATTACTGTAGTTAATTCTGCTTGTGGGGGTTGAAAGTTACATGCTATAGCCAATGTGTTTCATGTCCCAAATAGCTCAAAGCACGGGGAATTCTGAATGCAAACAAAGGGTTCTACTTCGTATGCAAAAATTAAACAGGCTTGTGGTGTGAATGCGTGAACTTTACAGTTTGTCCAGTAATAAAAAGTGCAGAGCAGTGGAAACTCTGATCTAACTAACCCAGAACTTAACAAAGAACACACTCATATGTCTAACAGCAGCACAATATGCCTCAGCAGCTGCATAGGGGAATATGATAAAAGAATAACAAGTTTGACTCCAACTTTTTGGAAGGAGGAAGAGAAAATGACTGCTGTCTAGGCTGTAGATCCCATGCTTAATGGCTTACAACTTGCCATTTCAGGAAAAGAACTGTACCTACTGCACTGAGAGCTGCTTCTGGCTAGGTACTATGCTAGGTGCTTGCACAACTGAAATGCCTCAAGCCAGGCAGTACCTTCATCCTCTTAACTCATTGGTATTCACCATGTCTCAGGGTTAGGCTGCTAATGACCGCTATTTAACAACAACCAAGACTTGGAAATATGTCTGTTTCTACACTTGGGAGACTGAGAAGCCCACCTCAATATCCCTCTGTGGGAGATTCAAATTCTGCAAAATTTAACCAGATTAGAGCAGTGGCTATGAGAAAGGCAACATCTGTTCTTCTCTACATGTGCTGCTTTGGGTGTTGGCATGAGAGTCTGATGGTGGTCTTTGGAAAGGATTTTCTCTTGAAAACACAGTGGAGTTAGACAAGGATCCCAAGGTGAGATCCGTCAATAAGGTTCTGGGAGTTCAATAAAGTGTCTAAATGCTCCATTTTATGCAATATGCACATTAAAATGCCCATGTTTACCTTTCCTAAGGAAAGCGAGTTCAGTATCTTTACTTTGTAAAATGCCAACGTCATAAGAAATATTAATAATTAGCTAGCTGCCTGAAGACAAATTTTACCATTCCTTCAGGTGCACAGCTCTGAAAAAAAAAAAAAAGGGGAATTTGTGAGCCTGAGACAGGAACCTCATTGTGAACCGAGCCGAGCTTTAGTGCAAGCAAATGCCATGTCACAGTGAGCTTTTCTTATGAAATGTAATTGCTGATTTAATTCCTTGATGTACTCAGCATAATCTCGCTTGTGTGTGGTTAAGGGGGATCGAACCAGCCCCAATATGTATCATCTGGTCTACTGAACAGACAGTCTTTGGTGGAGGAAGTTCACCTCTTGTAACTTGCTTTCTGCTCCCTAATGTAAAACCTTATTTTCTTTTATTCCATTTGTCCCTGGTTTCTGTCTGTTTTTCTCCCAGCTTTTGCTAGAAAGTTCACTGCAAGTCTACACCAGCTAACAACTCCTTTGTCTTTGCAGTGTTTTCTTCTAAAGTTCAGCCTGCACTGCTGCACAGCTTCTTGGTGTAGGAGTGAAGTAGGATGTATGGAGGCAGAGTTGCTATGGGGAAAGAGGAGCAGAGGGAAGAAAGGTGGTGGTATGCAAATAGATGAGGTGACAAAGAATGAAATCAGGGACAGAAAGCAGGCAGAAGCGATGGTGACCTCACAAGGGATATTTTCCCCATCTTGGTGGTTTGGTACCTCATAGATAGGTGGAGAACACATCACCTCTACAAATACAAAGGGTCTGTCCTCAGTCTATGTACCAGACTGCTGATGTTGTTCTGCATTAAAGCAGCATGTCATCATCACCTGACTTTTCCTTGTTTTCTCTTTCAGTCTGGCTGTGCTTCTAGGTGAGCTGTTCAGACATTGACCTGTGTGTAGTTAAACAAAGCAACCCGTCTGCAAGGATTTGTGCGAGAAAACAAATGACAGAGCAAACAGAGGACAGAACAGCTGCGGCAGCAGCAAGGACTGAGCCTCACCCTTTAAAGGTTTTTGAGTCTCAGTGCTTCCTATTACAGATGGAGTGGAATTAGGAACCTTGAGTGTGTACTTATGTCCTCACAGGGGAATACCAGAGCAAAAGGAAAACACACAGTTCTTACAGCTCAATTACAATGAGAAAAACACTGACTCTAAAGGCAAATAATTGTTGTATTTGTTCTTTTATTTTTAAGAGGATTTTGCTATACATGAAAATTGCTCATAGTGAGGGGAAGCAGCTAACTTTCTCACTGGCAGCTGGGCCTCATGCTGGGGCTGTGCAGGGGAGCAGTGCAGAGAACTGCAGCTCAGAAATGAGAGTGAATTCATACATGTCCAGAGCAGTGTCACAGCATGGCCAAGGCCACAGCTGCAGGCAGTGGTCTGTGCTGGGAACTTCTTCCTAGGCTGCCCAAGGATTTGCCTCTTTGAAACAATACTGAAAAAAGTTTTGTATACAGCTGCACTATAAACAGTTAGAAGTGGAAGATGGGTCCATACTGCAAACGTGTGGAAGATGGATCAAGGACACCCAAAGGACACTCACGTGGAGGTGCTGCTGCATATATACAAGACTTACCAGAAGCAGAAGGTTACAACCAAGATTATATGTACTTCAGCTTTCTATGAAAAAGGAACTAAATAATCTGGCAACTTTTCATGTTTGTGATACTTTGGATCATCACACAGTTTTAAAGAAGCTATCAGTCAGAAAGAGAAATGTTCAACCCAACAGGAATTGTTGAATCAGCCTGAGGTTATGATTCCAGCAAGTGGTGGTAGGCTAAAGAACAAAGATCAGAAGTAAATTATAGCTGTATCACAGGACTAGGCAGGATGATGGGCTAAAGCAGCATTCCTAAAAAACATGTCCCAAAAATTGTTAAACTAAGAGAACAAAAAGAAGCTTGCATGAAATCATACCAGCTTGGAACCTTGGTTCTGCTGTTTCATCACATGTATGTTGTTTGGCTGCATATTTTTGCCTTATTCCTTTGCATATTTTTGCCTTCCTTCCTTTGAGGGGAAGGAAGAGACTTTCCAGAATATACTGTAAGGTGATGGTTATTGTAAGATATGAGGGTTGCTCTAAAAGCAGTGAGTGCTATTTTATGTTGGCCAACAAAATCAGAGGCAGATGCTGGTGGTATGGCAGTAAGGCTGAACTTTTCCACAGATACTCCATTACATGTTGTTGCCATGTCACAGGTGGCAACAGAAGGGCAGCATGACAAAACAATATCTGACATGGAAGTGCATATGAAGCAAAGGGTTAGACTGAATTCTTCTATGCAGAAAAAATGGCACCCATTGACATGCTTGCTGAACGTTTATGGAGTCCAAAGAGTGGATGTGAGCACAGTGTGGCAGTGGGTGGTATTTCAGCAGTGGTGACAGTGGCATTGTGTCACCTTGCTGGTGTAGATTTTTATGAGCACCACATGCAGGCTCTCCTTCATTATAGCTGAGAATTTGCTCTATCAAATAGTGTTATAGTGCTCTTTGTATCCCCTCTGGACGCTTACCTGTATGACCCATTGTAGGGTACCCAGTTTAGCAGGGGGGTAGGACTCAATGATCTCCTGAGATCCCTTCCAACCCCTGCAACTCTGTGATTCTGTATCTATTTATTTCCATAAAAAATAAATAGAAGGCATTACTTTTGGAGTGACCTACGTAGCTGTAACATCAGATTAACCACAGCAGAGCATCAGAAGGCTCTCTGCCCAGTTTTCACAAACCACAGCCTGTTTTCTTCCTGCCCCCTCGCAGCGAATGCCTGGAGCCCACTGCCACACCTCAGCACAGCTACCTGCAGCTGCCTGGGCAGGGCGGGACATTCTAGGGGGCATCCTGTGGAAATGCGCGGGGCGGAAAGCGCGGCAGGAAGCACACCAACGGCACCCTGAGTAGAAGCAACCGGCGTTGCTTCAGGCAAACAGGTAGCCCTAAGCTTACCACATCCTGCCGTGAGAAATGAGCACGGAGAGCGACTACCGAAGGAAATAAAAAAGCAAAACGTCGCCAGGAGGCTGTGGAGGAGATACTTCAAACGCTTCCTGCTGAGAGAGGCAGGCCCTGCCATTCGGGCTCGGTATAACAGAACCGCACGACGGTTTGCGTCGCAAGGGCTGTCGAAGACCACCGAAGGGCACCGTCCACCTGCCGACGCCTCCTGAGACCGCGGCGCTTCCGGGCGGCGCCTGCGGAGAGGGCCGCCCCGCCGCTCCCTCAGGCCGCGGCCGCCAGGGGCCGCTGAGCCGCGCGTCCCGATCTGACCCCGCGGCGTGGCGGGGCGGCAGCGGCACCGCCCGCCCCAAACGGGGGCGGCCGCGCGTGGCCGTGGGGCCGCTCCGCCGGCGGCGCGTCGAGGCGGGAAAGGGCGAGCCGAGCGGGCGGAGGTAGGTACGGGCTGGGCCGGGAGCACGGCCGGCGGCGCGGGGAGATCCGCCGCTCGTCCTTCCTTCGGCGCGGGCGTTTGGTGCAGCCCGGGGATACGCGAGATCTGCGCTCCTGCCTGCGCGGCGCTTGCGAGGTCAGCGGGGAGGAAGCGAGCCGAGCCCCGAAGCGCGGAACTGATATTGGCGGGCGGGAGGCAGCGCGCTGCCCCAACGGCAGTGCCCTGCACGTTCTGCGCCGTGCTCCGCGTTGCGCCTCCTGCGCTGGCGGGGCTCGGCAGGGAGCCCCGTGTATGCTGGTCGCGGCCACGGTTGACATCGTGGCCTGCAGCTCCACTGCTTTAACTCCGCGGGAGCGATTGCGGGATGGAGGTGAGGGAGGATTTGGGGAGGGGGCAGAGGCGGCCAAACTCAGTTACCTGGCTGCGTGTTCCGCTCCGCTGAGCGCTGCAGCCTCTTCAGTGTGTGCTCTGAGTGCTGAAATAGCGTTTCAGTGTGGATTAGGCACTCAAAGTAGGTGCTGACAGCCCTTCTGTTTAAGTGTCTTTCAGATTTATCTGTTAAAATCAGTACTGCTATCTTAAAAGAGCATTAAACATTCCTTGAGGAGTGAGGCACTGGCACAGCTGCCCAGTGAAGCTGTGCTGCCCCATCCCTGGAGGCACTCAGGGCCAGGCTGGATGGGGCCCGGCACACTGAGCTGGTGGGTGGCCGCCCTGCCCACGGCAGGGGTTGGGATGGGTGTGCTTTGAGGTCCCTTCCAACCCAGATCATTCTGTGACTGAAGAGAATGAGAACTGTCAGGACTGGTACATACAGCATAACCAGATTAGTGCAGAGCTTGTAAAGTGCTGGATTTGTTCTTACTTCAGTGGTCAGCAGCAGATAGGAGTTGGTGCTTTTCGTTATTGCCCACCTGCATTTGGATGCATTTGGATGATCTCGGGCTGGATGCTCATGGAGCAGAGGAGCCACCAGGGACACGAGTTGGGCAGTTTCTGGCCCGTTCTGCTGTGATCTGCATATGAAATAACATGCAGGCAGCTAGTAGTTAAAGCTTTACTTTAGAATTCCCAGTAAAAGTACTCGTCTGTTCATTTTTGGAGTTATTTCAAGTCAATCCGTGAGTAGGTGGATAATTCTGCTGTAATGGTGTATGTTTAAAACTGTGATTGCTGGTTTTTAATATTCAGAATTCTTTCAATCTAAGCAGCTGGATTGGCTGCCAGCCTCCAAAGCTGACTTGACCCAGCAACAAGAAGTTTCCACAGAATATACTGAATTCTAAAAATAAAGTGTATTAGATAGAATGTCACAGGTATTGGCAAATTAAAATAGGTGTATAGCAACTCTTTTCTCTCTGGGATCTGGGATTTATGATGGAAATAGTCTGTCATTTCATAATGTCATGCATGCTAATTGCAGGCTCAGGTTAATCATCACTATATAAGAGTGCGTGTCAAATCTTATTTTTCATCCTATGTACAGAGGATAAGCTTCTAATAAGCTCTGATCCTCCAGCCACATCCATACAACAGCACTTTCTTGGGTTGCCCTGCCTCTATCCCAGATCATTTTCCACAAGGTTTCAGTTTCAGCACTTATATGCAAGCAGTAGGGCATTTTTGTCCCATGGGTACGAGGCGTTTCGTACAGAGATGCCCAGCATTTCTGCATGTAAAGCAAGATCAGTTTACGCATATTGTAGCTGTAAATGAATATTTATTTTTGGCTGTCTAGTTTTAAAAAAGTATTATTTTTAAGCAGAGGGCACCTCCCAAATGCAAAGTCACTGTCGGCTGGCTTTGTGACTTCATTTTTGTACACTCATAAGCCACTAAAGACTTAAACTGCTGTGATTTTTTTTTTATAGACCAAAGATCTAGATAACAGCATAAGTAATCTACGTGCTTCTGCAGACTGAGCTGTAGTAAAGCAATATGTTGTTTTTATTTGAAGTTAGCACTTCACATGTTTATATTGAAGTTTCATTTTGTTCAAGCTTAAGCAGTATCCATCTGCTAACATAACCTGCGAAGCAAACATGCTTTCCAAAGTAGAAGTGAAGGACTTGGAGAACACTGCAAGAATGCTTTAAGACATCTTCACTGAGTTTCACTGAGTCCTTGCATTCCAGTTTCTCAAACACACTATCTCAAACAAAGTCTTCCAAGCTGCATAACAGTGTCTGCCCAGCTCCGAAAGTGTCTGAGGTGTAGTGCATCTTCCTTCTTGAGCAGGAAGTTCTTAATTGCTTTATCTGGAGCTGCTGTGGTTGAGCATCAAAGCTCTGAGGAGAGAAGAAACTGGGACACCTAGGAAGTGTGCTGTAAACACACTGATAGGATCAGTTGTTTAGGTGTTGTTTTGTGTTGTTTTTTTTTTAAACATGGCCTTTCCGTAGGTGGCTGGAGGGATGGTAGTTCTGATGATCAGAACCTGGGATCCTGCTCCCTGTGCCCAAGAGGTTCAAACCCACATCTCCCCCACCTCCACAGTTGTTGCTTGGACTGAAGGAGCCGAGTGGGGGGCAAATTGCTGCTGCAGTGGTTAGCCTGGGCCATCACATGGAAGGTGCTACAAGCTACCACAGCCTGAAGAGGGGAGAACCAGCAGGAACCCAGCTCTTGCAGCACTTGGTATGGTGGCCGTGGTGTAGCTTTGTAGAGTGAGGGCTAGTCTGTCACCTCTTAGGCAGGGATTTAGTTCTGTCATACTGACCTCATCCACAGATTGGTGTGGCTACAACCTGACCTGTAACTGTGTTGAAAGTCATCTTCTGCATTCTTTAGCAAAGGGAGAAACACAAAGATACAAGGTTATATCTTCACATGGTGTTTTCACTTCAGTCTTTAAGGCAAAACCCATAGAATCATTAAGAGACCTCTAAGGTCATCTAGTCCAACTGTCAGCCCATCCCCACCATGCCACTAACCACATCCCTCAGTGCCACATCTACATGTCTCTTGATCACCTCCAGGGACAGTGACTCTGGGCAGCCTGTTCCAATGCCTCTCCACTTTTATAAAGAAGACATTTTTCCTGATATCCAACCTGAACCTTCCCTGGTGCAACTTAAGGCCATTCCCTCTCATCATTTTGCTATTATGTGGGAGAAGATGCTGACCCCCACCTCGCCACAACCTCAGACTTGTGCTCCAGACCCCCAAAAGTTCGTTGCCCTTCTCTGAACGCACTCCAGAGCCTCAACGTCTTTCTTGTAGTGAGGGACTCAAAACTGAACACAGTACTCAAAGTGTGGCCTCACCAATGTTGAGTACAGAGGGATGATCAGTTCCTTGCTCCTGCCGGCTGTGCTATTTCTGGTACAAGCCAGGATGCCATTGGCCTTCTTGACCACCTGGCCGCACTTCTGGCTTATGTTCTACTGGCTGTCAACAAGCACTACCAGATCCTTCTTGTCATCTGACAAGGAGGGGTAAATTCCTCATTCTGTGATACTTCAGATGCTTTGTTTTGCTAGCACTGTATTTCTTTGATTTAGAGAAGGAAAGCACCTGGCTGCTGGGGGAGGTGTGCACAAGAAAGTTTGGTGTCTGCATTTATTTCAAAGCTCCTTTATTCAAAGAGACACCATGTCTTATTGTTGGCAGTCTCATTTGAAACTGTGAGGATGACTGGCAACCTGCTAGTGCTAACTGCCTTGCCAGATCGTATAGCAAAATATTGCCACTGTAAGAGTTGTTTAACTTTATAGACCATTATATTTCTCTTGGAGAAAAGTAAATCAGAAGGATATTGGCTTCTGACACTCCATGATGCGCTGCTTAAAAGGAGAGAGGTCTCAGCTGAGAAACAAGCACTGCCAGCTGCTTTACTGCTGCCTGCTCTTCTGGCTCTTAGGGTCATTTCTCCTTCAGTGGTACTCCTCCACTTCTTGTTTATTGTAGTGAAAAACCGAGGATGCATAACTGCTTCACGATGTTTTTAAATGCAAAATACTTTATAACAGGCTTCAGATTAAGGAATGCTTTGCCTTTGATTCTGGATTCAGTATTGGTAACACTGTAGGTACATCAGAATGGATTTGTGGTGTCCTTGCAAATATGACTGTTACACCTCATATCTCAGCACTGATCTACTGTAGAATTGAAGTAACTTGCAAGTATTTGTCTATATCATGTAGGATGCAAAATCTGTTATCTAAATCTAAGCACACTGGGTGCCAGCATTTTAGGTACTGTACCTTCTCTGTTTTCTGCTAAAACAGGACACCAGTTGGGCACAGTTCTTATTTTCATGAATCTACCTTTCACAGCTTGGCATCGTGAACATTTGCTGAAATGATAATTTGAATGAGAAGCTGTGTTTGGGAGACTTGGGAGCTTTGTTGTGAGCTGTTGTATTAGAGCTCTGAATTCCAACAGGAAGATGTGCTGAAGGGGAAGTGCTGCTTAGGGCTACATGTGTTAGATCATGCAGTTACTTGGGTCAGAAGGAACCCTGGGACGTGTCAAGTGCAACTACCTACTGAAAACAGAGTCAGCACCGAGTTCAGGCAACTTGCTCAGGGCTCTCTGGCTGGATTTTGAAAACCTCCAGAAACAGACCCCACAGCAAAAAGCCTGACTTCTTGGTAACATTCTCCAGCAGAGGCTGCCGTTGGGTCCCATGAAGTCTGAGGTTAAAACCCCTACAGCAAGCGCTGCAGCCATTGACCGTCCTTGATCTTCCATTCCCTGTATAGTTTCTGCTTAAGTGCAGGAATGTTGCACATACGTGTTTAAATGCTGATGTGCAGAGTCTGCAGTAGTGTAGGAGGACGACTGTGTATTTAGACCACGATAGTCATAGTTGAGACTTTTTTAGTGGCATCTTAGTGTTTGGTTCTTATGAACTGGGATCACTGTCATGCCCTTAAATGTTTCATACTGAGTTCGGTAAGGACTGAGCATTCAGAAAATAAGTACTTGACTTAAGTGCTCTGGAATTTCCAGTTTATGTGTTTTGCTTTAAAATTTGAAGGAATATAGAATAGGAATTTGAGGTAATTTAAAAAAAAAGGCTTTTAGATGGGCTTTAACCATACTTTGCAAAAGGAAGATGCATTAAGTCTAGATGTTTGGAAAGGTACTGAAAGCTTCTAAATGGAGAAGTTTCAGAGTAGCTCAGAAATAAGAGCTACCAGGCAAAAACACCCAGGCCGTCAAGTGCCCAAAGAGAAGCACAGCAAGGACCTGTGCTTCCTTGCCACAAAGTAGTAGCAGTGTGCCTTGATTGTATTTCAAATGTTTTCTGTTTGGCTTGGAATCGCTGGGTCTAACAACTCTTCTATCCTTCTGTGTTCAGAGCCCTTATTGGAAACATACGGGGTTTCTCTACAAGGAGACCACAGAGCTGACCCTTAGTAGCATCCCTTGAAAAATCATGTGATACTTGGATCAGTGACAGAGAAAATGAGCAATTACATGGCTCTGTCAGGAGAGCGTGCCTGATGTGCTCATAAATTGTCAAACCTCTTAGTATAAAGTGTTTGTACTGAGAACAAATGGTGCTACTTCTGATGATGTTTTGTATCTTGTGCATGTGTACACACATATTACATGTAACTCCAAAGGCATGCGCTAAATAGATTTGCTTTTACTTCACTTTTCTTCAGAGTTTTTTGGAGGTCGACTGCCTTCTTGGTGCTCTTTTCATGTTAACAAATATGTTACGTGGTGGATGAATAGGATTCTTTATAGAATTATCTAAAACGAAGCACCGATTTATTTGAAAACAAAGGGTTTCTTTAGAGCTAAGTTTAAGCTGGCATTGCCATGAATCCTAGAATTATTCCACATTTAAATGAGAGAACAGTGATGCACTTGTACTTGTGCCTTGAACAGCACAGAGCTGTTGACCAGACTTAGAGGCTGCTAAGCGAATCTTTTTAGGTTCATTTGCTGAAGTTCCCAAGTCTGCTCTTCTCTTCTTAAGCTGATAATGAAAAGCAAAGGTAAAAAGATATTATATCTTGCACTAACCAGTTTATGTGGAAGTATGCAAGTCGCTCTATGGGGTGCTTTAAAAAAACCCTTAGAATCCCAAGTGATCTGTAGCGATTTGAATGTGTACTTTTTCTCTGTTTTGGTTTGGGGTGTGTGGGATGTAGTGTATAGCAGCTAAACAATACCTCACTTGTTTACAGAAAAGCTTGGGAAGGAGCAGTGTGAAAGAAGAAAATATTTACAATAGTTTTCTACCCAATTAAAAACAGAAGACAGACTGAAAAGGAGCGAGCTCATCTACCACCCACACCAATTTAAAAGTAAGTTTTGCTGCCTGGATTTTGATTTACACATCCAAGACAACGTAAATATAAAGTAGAAGCTTGACTTAGTCTCACCAATTCAGAAGACCTTCAGATTTATGATCCACTTGGTTTTGGTTATGGCATCTGAGTGTTTGAACACATTTTATTTCAATTGACAGAGGCTATTGGAAACTCATGAACAGCCTTAAAATGCTGCACTTGTAGAGTAGTTCACCAGAATGTGTAATTGATGCCTGTCTTGCAAGTGTAGCTCTGCAACATGTGCTGGCTGGCATCCTCACTTAAGATATTCTCATGTCTGATGCCCTCAGCCCTTCTTCCTGTTTAATTATCTCGGAATAAAACCAGAATTCTGTAGCTTCTGTCAAGTATTCAAAAGTATCTAGAATTTCTGTGTAAACATTGTAATTGTTGACATTGGAGTTGTTTTTTTTCCCGTATTTCATGTGTGTTTGTTTCTGAAGAACTGAAATAGAGGTGGAAGAAGGAATGGCATAGCGCTTGCAGGGTTTTACTCAGAAATAAGAGAGTGAACTTGTCAACACGTGCAAAAAATCAGTTTGATATTTTATGTAGGGGCATCACTTGAAATGACTTGAAATGACCTGAAAGAAATACTATCATCAACCACTCAGTCAAAGTTCTGATAATTATACAGGCAGTCATGCTGTATGTGAAGGGCAGAGGTTAAGAAACCAACCAGTCTTTGATAAGGAATCTGTACATGCTGAATATTTCCACGGGCGCACTGGCAGCCCCTTTGCTACAGAGGGACTGCTTCGTAAGGCACAGAGGCTGGCCTTATGCCTCTGAATATAGAACTGCTTTTCAGTGGCAGTTGCATGCTCTCAGACATATGCACAATTTTACCCTTAGGGGGAAAGAAAAAAAAAAAGAAGTTGCATCATGTTAACAAGAAATTAGGAACAGGCAATGAGAAACTGGAACATGGTTTGTCATGGGGACTGCTTTATGACTTGGGAGCTGGAAGAGATTGATGGCTTGGCTGCTTTGCCTTTTGCTTTTTTGCTTTATTCGTGCAACTTTATACAAGTCAGAAAGCCCCAAGACATGGGGTTTCATTTATTTTTTGGGGGGGTGGGGTGAGAAAGCAGTTCTGTGATTGTTTGCTGCAGTTTGTACGCACACCCACCGAAGACATGCATATGTCACATTAGGTGTCAGTGGTCAGTATGCAGTCTTGAATCAGTGCCCGGTGCCTGAGCTGTTGATGGTGTCCCTCTGGCATGCATGTTGCTGCAGGGAGCGTACACCTACCTGGTGGCTGAGAGAAGTCGTGCTGTTCTGGAATGCAATAGTTGATCTGTCCTGCTTTGCTCTCTGTGTCGCACAGATGCTGCTGCTGGTCCCAACACTCACAGTTTGGCGTAGGGCAAACCTCCATGGTTCATAGAACATTGCTTCCAGCTGTACTTTTGAAGTCTCAAGAGACCATCTAAAATGTCTGTGCCCCAAAGGAAAAAAAACTGTCTTTTATTAAGTGTTTGTCTCAGCTGTTTTTAAAGGTCTTGTGGAATCTCTTCCAGTGCCTCGCTACCCTTCCTTGCTTGCTTGTTGTGATAGATTTGGTTTTCTGTTTTTGTTTGTAATGTTCTTGCCTCCCTCCTCCAGTGTCTAACCTGAACCTTTACTGTGCTCATTTTAAACTCACCAGGACTGGTCCTATCCATGCTTGACTGAGGAAGAGACTATGACCTTCTTGTAGCAGTACTCTAAAATAGCAGCCATCCTCTGTGTGGTTTTGCCCTGTCCTAACAACCAGCTTGTCCAGGATCCCACCTCAGCCCTAGCTCCTATTTTTAGACTGCTTTGCATTCTCACTGCTGTTCCCTAGACCCTTTCTGGTGGTCCACAGCTCTCCTAGGTATTCAGATAGGAACAGAGATAGGTAGGGAGAAAGGTATTTTTAAATTCAGCTGCTAATGCTCTGGCATTGCACTCCCAACACTTTTTTTGGTATCTTTTAACAATATTTGCCTTTCTTAGAACAACTTGGTGTTTGTCTCCTGTGATCCACTGTAGCCTACAGCTGTATTGCTTCTCATCTTGTCTTATTTGATGTTTCCTGCCTGAGGGAAGTATCTTGTAGGTGACATTTCACTCTGTCCTTTCAAATTACTACTATATCCTGACATTTGTATATTTAACCTTTGTTTCTCACATCCTAAACGATTAATTCTCCCTGCATCTGTAGTTTGATTGTTAAAATACCTCGAGGCAGTTTTGAAACCTTACTCAAAGGAAAGATGTGACATCTGTGCTTTCTCTTCTACCTATCCGGAAGGCCTGTCAAAGGCAGTTAGCTGCGTGATTTAGAAAATCTCTTTTGGCTACTTGTTAAGCTTAAGGTGCTGCTAATTCATTTGTTCTGGATTTTTTTCTTTTTCCTGGGAATTTGACATTAAACTGACTTATTGGTCCTGTAATTTCATTCTAACAAAGATGGGTGATATGTTTGCCCTTTTCCAGTTTTTTGATATATTACATTACTTACCCTTCATGAGTGACCTGTGACCGAGCTACATCCTGCAAGGAAATTCATCAGGCCGGCCAATTTGTGAATCTCTAATTTCCCTAGTATTCTTACCTGTTTGCTGTTGTTTTGTTTACTGTTTGTTTTCTCCATTGTACACATACATGTGCACACACACTCCTTTGAGATAAAAGGCCGCAAGGTTTCTCTTGATCTTAAGGTAAAAATATATGGACAATAAGGATTATTTATTGCTACTTTTTTTCTTTTCTTTTCAGTTTGCATTGTAACTTTGTCATAACTGCTGATTTTTTGTAGTTATGTGCTCATGCAAATTTAACACTTGCTGCTAGCAATTTGACCAGGTTTCCACATCCTGCGTCTGCCCTGAGCTTCTCAGAGATCCCCAAACACCAGACCTAGACAAAGAACCCTCTTACTACAACTTCTTTTGTTTGTTTTTATAGGGCACAAGGTCAGATTGTCCTGTTCTATTGTTCCTTTGAGGAAACTGCTGCTTTTTTCTCTCTTTTAATACTTTCTTTTGCGAGCTGTACTCTAAGTGTGTTAACTTAGACAACTTAGTTAGCAAACTAAGTTTGTCTTCATTATATTTATGAGCTCCCTCGCTTGCCTTCCATTTCATGACTTCTAGTCAGTTTATCTTCTGAACTGGTTGATCTCCATTTGCCTAGAAGCAAGTCTAAAGATCTGCTGCTTTCTGCATTTCCTGCATTTTTTAATTTAAAAAATGGTTAATTTTGAAATAAAGAAGTCTCAGTCTAAAGCACAAGAGAGCTTCACACCAGTTCCAAGGCCTTTGTTCCTGATACCACACAAATATAATCACATGTTATTAGATTCCCACTGTAGCCTTTTCCGTTCTGTTTTCAGCTTGTTAAATGTTTGATTGCTCAATTTGATATCCCAGGTAGCTGGTGCTGCCAGACCCTCTAAAAAAGCCACATCACTGTTCAAACTGAATAGCCCTACTTACATAAGCAGCTGGTTCCTGCAGTGCTTCAGACCCTACAGGCCATAGTCCCATGCTGTCCATCACTATTCTTCAATAGCAGTGGATTTACTGAAGTGAGAAACATCACTTCGAAAATGGAATAAAGAGTGTGTGTGCTTTCAGAAGGACTGTTACTGTGTGTCCACAACTCTAGCCAGCAATCCACACCCATCCTTGGTGGGGTCAGATTGCCTTCTGCACACTGATTGTCCCACCAAGCAGGGATGCTGCATCTAAGCTCCTCAAACCATGGATTTAGGCACAAGATTTAGGTCTACTGCTTCTTCCAAGAATGGTAGGCAGAATTTTTAACGAAACCACATCCTTGGAGTCAACAGTTCTATGACTTGTGTGGCTTAGGAGTTTAAGTGCTTTCCACTGCTGTTTTCAGAAGGGAATGAAGTACTGCATCCAGAAAGAGACAAAACGCTTCAATCGTCCACCTTCAGTGAGAGCAGTGATAGTAGGAGCTTACTGCTGACTTTATGGAAAGCCAGTGAGTGAAAAAGGCCAGCATGAATATTCCCACCCCACTAGGGGGAGTCAATCCAGGCAGCCTTTGAATTGAACCATTAGCATCAGGGAGTGCATCTGACCTGAGTCCTGAGAGCTTGGAATGAAGAGATTTTGAAAATTTAAGGGGTTCTTAGGTAGTCCATTGAGCATGATTAAAAGGGTGTGAACTAAAATACGTAGGTATAAATTTGTTTGGTTGTCTTTGTCATGGGCAGCCACTGCGTGACACCCAGGTTGTGCTGATGTGTTGTAGGAGATAATAAAGTTGACTTCTTTCCTAAAGAAGTGTACTCTGGCATTTCTTCCTCTCTGGTGAGACAAGTTACAGCTGCAGTGTGAGAGGGATCCGCTTCTATTAACATCTCCAGCCAAATAAGACAGAGATTTGGATACTTTTTGCACCCCTTCACATTGTGCACCTAACTGGAGATTTAAAAGCTTTAGCAGACGAATCCCCTAAGCATTCTGATGCACGCCTCTAAACACTCATGAGGAGCTGCAGTATCACTGGCGGTGGTGAGCGAGTGGGCTCTCCAGAATCTGTATGTGAGCTGACCGTTGTGCTGTTGCTCAGCTCCACCCAAATGAGCTATCAGTGCTGGGCTGGGGTGCTTTCAGAAGAAAGTAGGACATGCAGTTCTTTGTTTGAAATGGACCAGTTGGGATTTTCTTTTCCTAGCTCAATAAAAAGGCAGCCTTTAGCAAATAATCTTACTCCGCTGTGGCATAATGACTAAGATCTCATGGGATTAGAAAGACACAAGGTCTTTTCCTCGTTCTACTGGAAAACCTTCTCATGTGCTTTGGCTGAATCTTTTAGTGTGCGTTGCAGGTACATTTTTAATGCTATTCCCTTGGTTTCCATTGTAGTAGCTCTTAATTTTATTGTTCATTGGAATCTGAACAGGCTTGGCCAAGAAAATGCTGCTTAGTCTATTTATCAGGATCCAGAGCTGGATTTATTATTTACTCTCCATAGCCAATATCTGGGATTTTATTCTATATTCTGACTTCCTTGCAAATCTGTGGTATATTCTATGCCAGCATGCTACAGAACTAACCACAAACCAGCATCAGATGTCTTTTCTTTTTAAGGCTCTTCAGTAAACTGACTGCTTAACTTTTCAGCTCTGGGCAGATTATGTAACAGAATTTGAAAACTTTCTTCTAAAATGTAAATACAAATCCTGTGGTTTATTTGTTCAGAAGATACCAACAAGTATTCTCTGAAATAACTTCTTGTTCTCTTAGTAAATCCAGACCTGTGTGTGCATGTATGTGTTTTTTTTTTCCTGCAAAGCAACACTGTGGAAAATACATAGAGATTTATATAGTAAAGGAGTGGGAGCTCTGTGTGTTTCCATGTCTGCTCCCCCTGACACTACAGGAAGCCCCAGGCTGTGCTCTCATCTTTCCTAGACACACAATAAAATGAAAATATAATCCCATGTAAATTCAATAACTAATTTTCACATCTCCATGTTTTCATACTCCAAAAATTCTAGCATCCACACAGGTCTAACTTGTACCTGTCTACCATGATCATCATGTTAATGCTTTCAACTCTGTATTTCTGTGAAATGTCCAAAATTTCTTTCCCCTTGGTATTAGCTTAATGCTCTGTGTGTTCTCTTTTTGTCTCCCTCAGCTACTAGTCCTTCTGTTAGTTGACAGAAATTCTGTTACCAGTCCATGATCCAATAAAAGTGCTAAACTATTCCAGCTTATGTGATTTGAGACATCCTTCACATAAACAAGATTTTAAAATCCGATACCTAGTTTAACAATGCAAGTTCACAATGAATGCAACAAAATGTGCATGAAAAGCTTTATTGAGCAGTTACGTATGTAGAAACACAGGAGCCAGGAATCAGCAGTACAAACAGCCATCTTGCTTGCTCTGACTTTTAAGGAATTAGCTGTTTTTTTTCCCTAAAGCATTTCTCTTCTCAAAATTAGACATTATTCTTCTAACAGTGAAAAACTGACAGTGCTGTGTTTTATGACTTTAAAGACACATCCAAATCAATAGCATCAGTAGTGGATGCAGATGGGTGAAGAGATGGAAATATCCATGATTACCTTGGACTTTATTTCAGTGGAGATCTGTTCTTCTTCCCAAAGGGTAATACAGAGCATGTGGCTAGGAGGAGGTGTGGTAAGGGGCCCATGGCAGACTGGGAACAGGAAAGATTTAGGAAGGAAATTGCATCATGGTTTCACGGGTTATTCAAATGTATTTCAGCTGATTCAAGTGTAGGGATATGTAAGGGTGAACGAGGAGACAGTATTTCTGAAGTAGGTATTTTGAAAGGCTGTTGTTTGGTGCACTTTATATAAATGAAAGGTACATTTGAATCAGAAGCAATTTGGTGTAGTAATCTGCTAGTGACTCATCCCAAACTTGAGTGGAAGTGGAGCTAGTGTGTGACAGATAGATGTTTGAGCACTGACATGGTACTTGCTTCAAACTGAAATTAATTTTCATCAGTTAAATCAAGAGTGACAGTCGTTTGCACCCTTCTCTAACACCACTCCTGTTAGCTTTGCTTGGTATATATTCCAGTTGAGCCGTCCCCACCAGCACTGCCATTTCATCCCAACAGAGATTGACTTTTGGCAGTTGAACATTGTGCAGATGAACAATTCCCGTATTTTACTCTAAATGCAGTAGCAATACATTTACTGAATGCTTCAGTTCCTGAGATGTACAACATCTTTAGTTCTCATGGCTTTTAAAAATTATTTATCTTGCTTCTAGAACAAAATTGTTCCTGTGCTTAATTGGAAGATTTATGAAAACATGTAATGAATCAGGTTGACACAAAGTAAGATTGCCAGGTAATTACAAAAGTTGGGCATTTTGTTCTTTTGTGTTCTTACGCAAGCTTGAAATTGTTCTGTCGTCTACAAAAATTGCTTTAATTTGTGCAGCGCTGTTGGAGAACGTTGTATTTGGAGCAGGACGTGTTCTCATGTCTTACAGAAGGAAAATGGAGTTGTTTAGATTTGTGTGCAGGAACACCTTCCTGCAAAACATCTGACTGTTTTGAATGATGACTGCAGGAAAACACAATGCATTTTAGGTAATTTACTTCTTATTGTCCCTTTAAAATAGCTGTAGGAAAGTGTCAGCAGGTAAAATTCTCCTACTTAGTATTCATGTTCCATGCAGTGACCTTTCCTTGTTGCCTTTGTTCTTTACCACCCACAGAATCACAGATTGGCCAGGGTTGGAAGGGACCTCAAGGATTCTGAAGCTCCAACCCCCCTGCCACATGCAGGGCCACCAACCTCCACATTCAATACCAGACCAGGCTGCCCAGGGCCCCATCCAACCTGGCCTTGAACACCTCCAGGGACGGGGCATCCACAACCTCTCTGGGCAGCCTGTTCCAGCACCTCACCACTCTCTCTGTAAAGAACTTCTCTGATATCCAACCTTAATCTTTTCTCCCTCAACTTAAAACCATTTCCCCTTGTCCTGCAGTTATCAACCCTTTCAAAGAGTTGAAACACCATAACACCATAATAGCTAACGTCCAAAAAACCGCTGACCTGCAAGATTAAATACTGACATTTGCACTTTAAAAACTTGATTATGAAATAGTGGTCTTGAGTTAACATCGAGATTAGGGGGGATTTACATAACTTTTAGTTGTGTTTCATACTCAGGTCTAGTTTTTCTCAGGATGTGCAATATATATTTATATTCTGCTAGATTGCCATGTTATTTCTTGAGAGGAAAGACAGATCATTTAAGTAGGTAGCAAAAGTTGATAATCTGTCTTCTGCCCTAATTTGTTCTTGGACATCATCTTATATTGGATTGGTTTTACCTGGTATAAGAGGACAGGACATATGCATCTCCATATAAATCTATCACTTAAAGTTCAGACTCGTGTAAATACATAAAAATTGATCCGAAACTCTGAGGAAGAAGGGAATGCTTGGAGAACAAACAAACAAACAAACAAACAAAAAACAGACTCTGTAGTTAGTAGGTGGAAATATATATTCTCTATGGATGGGTAATAGGCTGGGCATTGGGCAAACATGAGGAAATGGCTAGATAAACATGTAAACAAAGTAGGGAAAGAAAATAATAAACTTGTGCAAAATTTTCCTTCGATCTCTCTCTTTTTTGGATGGGATTTGGTAGAGGGGCTTTTAAATTGTTGCTGTCAGTTTTCTACTGAGGGAGGGAAGATAGAATTGGCATGGATCAGTGCTATAGCAGAATGCATGCATCTTTTGACCTAAACGATTTGTTGGAGATATTAATAGAATAGTAAATCCAAATCTGATCTATTCTGCAAATCTTAGGTTGCCTTTAAAGTGCTGCTATTTTGGAAAAGGGCTGTGAGCAAATGAAAATAGGAGAACAGCTGTCAAACGAGAAGACCAGTGATTCCTTCCTTCCTCCCATCAGGGTAAAGCTTCTGAACCCTCCTGTCTCTGTGCTTATTTCTTAAGGCTTAATAGAGCAGGAACTGAGAGCAGCTGGAGAACAGAGACTCATAGTGAACCTTCCCCATCTCTTGCCAACTAATGAAGATACTGACTGTGGTGAAGAGGGTGGAAAAGCAAATAGGAAAAAAATACACCACCCACCCACCCACCCTTTTAAAATTTCATTTGAATAGAATACTTGGACAGATGAACAACCAGTAAATAGCTTGAAAAGGCAAATATAGTGGTTGTGTTCTTGCTCATCTCTATGATTTGGGGAAGAATTCTTGACATTCTGGATAGATCCCACCTACATAACATTGTGTGCCAAAGCATTTGTTTACCAAAGCGTGTTTGTTCACCCAAGCCTGTATTTGCAATTCTAGTTGAACGTGCTGTAGCTGGGATTCAGGAGGCTGAATTAAGAAACATCCATACAAAATTACTACTTTGAGAGCTTTTTTTATTATACTTAGCTTAGCTTTAGCATACCTTCCCGCACATACTGCTCAGATCTTGGGCATACTCAGCTAGCTGACCTGTTTTGTGAAACTTTTTATAAGCTGAACACCACAGTCTATGTTAAGAATAAATGCAGGTCTTATCGTACTGTGAGTTGGGAGGAGGTTTTTTTTAGCAACTAGGGCTTATACTTCAAGAGGTGTATTGGATAACTTCAGCTTCAAAGCATTTAACAGCACAGTAATTGATGTGATGATGTGATGTATGCGTATCTATTGAAGCTTGCCCCAGATCTTGCTAGCACACGCTGCAAGCTGCATATTTGACACATTAAGAACTTAATTTGCATGTATTTGTAAAGCAACCTGTTATCTTTGGTATTTTGCTATATGTGGTTGATAGGTTTTTTTGCTTGGTTTTGTTTTTGTAGAACTCCATAGGACTTAAAGTCAGGTCCAGCGCACTTCTTTTCCTCATACACATGGAACCTATGTAAAACCTGTGCAAAAGTTCCACGTAAGTAAATGCATCAAGGCACTATCGACAATGTGCATCTCTAAGATAACAGAAGGCTGAAGTAAATTAGGCTGTCTGTGGTTGGGCATGGTGATGTTAAAGGTCTTTTCCAACCTAAGTGATCCACGTCCCTATCTGGAGTTCGGTATTGGTGCTGTTCTCCTCCTCCTGATAGCTGAACTTGCCAGTAGAGATGTTGTTTGGGTACCTGTTCTGCACTGCTCACTTCAGTGAGTGAGGGTTGCAAAAGAGATCTGATCCCAGAGGGCTATTTTGATACCAGTGAGTATAGTTTGATAGTGGTATATGTCCATGCACTGCAGTTAGCAAGGCTCTGTCTGGGTTGAGTCTGTGGTGGAGAGTGAGCGGGGTGAGTAAGTGAGCAGGGTGTGCACAGGGGGCTTTGAGTCTGAAGCAAGTGTTGTCAGGCAGCTTCCTGCGCCGCTGCTCACTTGAAGTGCTTTGTGTTGCAAGTAAATTTTAGAAACTAATCATCAGAGTTGTTTGCGTTATAACAGAATACGTTGTTTAGCTTGCCTTAACTGAAAAAGTAGTGCAAAGTGACTGATGCTGCAATAATGATACATTCTGGTTACGTTTGAGGAGGTCCATGTAGAGCGCAAGGAGAGGAAAAGGAATGCCCGTATTTTAAGGGCAGATACCGTACTGCACTGCCTGACAACTGTTTTTTATCTTCCAATCCCACCATACATTTATGCAGTTTCTGCCCCAAACTGCTCGCCTATATCAAACTGTCCTGAGGTCTGTTAGTTATAACACTGTGTTGTAGAAAAAGAATGAATTTTCCTAAGTAGATTTATAAAAGTATATTCAGAATTTTGGTCATGTAACAATGTAAAAAACTAGAACTCTTGTATAAAGGGATAAAAAGGATAACTTACGGCCTTATTTGTCCCCATATTTTCATTTTATTTTCCATCCTTTAAAATCCTGTCTAATACTTGTGTCAGTAACTTGATTTGCATGTATCTGTGCTCTCTAATAATAGTTTATTTGGATAAAATGTGAAGCTGATTATGGTATGGTGCGGATTATAGGCTGGTATCAGGCTCATGAGGTATCTGACTTTCCTAGTGGTATGAATCTTGCAGGTTTCCTCCCCCACTACTGAGCCCACTGTGTTGCATTTTCTGCAACCAGTATTTCCCCACAGTGTGGTGATAGCTGCTAAGCTCATAGTTGTTGGCTGAAACAGATTCCCTCTCATTTTGAAGGACTACGTGGAACGTAACTGAACTTGAAATGTACAAGGAGCAGCCACGAACCCTGGCATGTATGCAGCTCTGAATGTCACTACCTTTCAGGGAATTAAAATTCCTTGAAGCTCAGTAAGATCTGAAACTCAAAACTGGCTTTTGGTGGGGGAAGGGAGACAACGTTAGGTCAAGTCTCTTTTGCTTTGTGAGAAATTAGGGCGATGTTTGGACTATGATGAAACCTGTAAAAAGTGCCACATGCCCAATTTTTCTGCAGAGATGTTTCCTCTCCCCTTACTAGAGGTGATACCAGGACTGCAGATGAGCTGTTTGCATTGATTTTGGAGCATACAAGTAAGAGTGGCCATTCAGTCCAGACTACAGATGTTTAAAAGTCCCACAGAGATCCACTGAATGTTCAAAGTGATGCTGTTGCTTCTAGGAAGGACAAGAAGCACTGCATCATTGATAAGTGTGAATGTCGAGGCACTGAGGGTGCCACTGAGCTCTTTGTTACAGGGCCTTTGCACATGACTGAGAGCAGATGCTGTTTTCTGCAGTTAGTCTTGCTCACAGAAACAGTGGGCTGTTGGCAGTGTCATCCTCGGGTGTAAAGGCACTGCTGAAGAGAATGAGAGCTTCACATATTTTTAACAAAAAACGTAATTACTCTGAAGAGCATTGGCAGGCAGTTTCCTTTTCCAAGTTAGGCAACGGCATCCGCGGCATACACGTTCTCCTAACTCACTTTTGTTATCACTCAGCCACACTTGTTTTTCTTTATTAGTGACACTGCTGTTTTTGGCACAATGCTTGCTTGTGTACTTGTGTACCAGCATTCATTTCTATTATGTGCGTCACTTGATTTAATCCTTTTTTTTCTTTTTAAGCTTCTGTGAATAATTTCTTTGATCTAGTGCTGCTGTCATCATTCCTTTGGTCCATGTTATGCCTACCCTGTGATGTTTGTGAAATGACGCAATTTAGTACTGTTTTTCTGCAGTTATCCATTGCCTTGTTTAGCAGTGTTTGTTATGCTAAGTGTGGTTCCCTTCTGGTTTGGATCTCCACCAGCCTGAGTGCCCACAACACTCTTCTTGTAACGCAGGATCATCTTTGTGTCTGGAGCTCTGGAAAACCGTGTCAGCTCACTGTGAATGTCATTCAGGACTGGGAAGTTTCCTCTCCTTGCAAGTTTTTAGCTTTGTTGAGGTAATGCTGACTCTTCCAGTAGTTCTCACTGAGGTGGCTTGTGTTAGTTTTGGTTGGTGAGTTGGTTTGTCTGGAAGCAGAGGCTGAAGCATATAACTACAAATCAGTCTCTTACATATCCATTCGATTCCTCCAAATTGAAAGACTATCTCTGTAATCTGAAGACATTTTGTGGATGACTGAGAATATGGAAAGAAAAAAAAAGTAGGAAAAAAACATTTCTCCTACAGAGCTCAAGTAAAACTGAACTATTATTCAGACTCCTCTAATAAGCACAGGCACGCAACTATGAAAATGAGTTAAATGAAAGCTATTAATATGCATACATCCATTAAGTGTTACAAAACCAACTTCAGTAAAAAACAGTTACCTGGTGACACTCTCACTTGCACTGTAGAGTGTAAGTCAGTCTTCTTTTCCATAGTCTTAACAGTCTTTCAGTGAAATCACTTTCTCACCAAGAGACTTCACTTATTTGATTTTATCCTCGACAGCCTATGTTTTCTGGTGATCTTCTGTACCTAGGGAGACTCTCAGAAGATTGTTTTCTCCAGTAGGTGAGTCTTGGGTGTCATGTTTTGCAGCACTGCGTGCCTGGTCCCAACCGGCCTAGTCCCAAACCTCTTAGAAGTCCAGTCCCTAAGCAAGCAGTGAGGATGGATATGGATTAATCAGGTGATTCCGAATCAGAGGCTGGGGAACAGAGTGAGTGTAACTGAGAAGCGCTGAGCACAGAGTGATGGAAAAGGGCAGGTATCTATCTGTCTTCATGTGTTTTATGGGGTCTTCGTGACAGTCAGAATCCTGGGTAGCTGGAGGTAGCTTGAGGTGGGGTTTTTTGTTGTTTTTTTTTTTTTTTGTGGGGAGGGGGTTGATGTTTTTTGTTTGATTGATTTTTTTTATTTTTTTATTTTTTAATGGCTTGGACTGGAAGGGACCCCAAGGATGAAGTTCCAACCTCCCTGCCACAGGCAGGGCCACCAAACTCCAGATCTGGTACTAGACCAGAACTCTAGACTAGGATTCTTGCATTAAAATCATCTGGCAAATGTGAAGTTAGGTACAACGGCCAACAATTGATTCCTGAGAGATGTCTAAGTTTCAGGCTTTATAGGCTAAAGTCTAACAGAAATTACTTAAAAGATGACTTGATAGCAGTGTTACATTTGTGCCTTTTGATGAGCTTTATGCATACGTGAATTTGGTTTAATTGGAGCTGTTGGTGGTGGTATGCAAGATAGCATCACAGAAAAGTTTGATCTCAGACATAAGCTCAACTTAGTGTCCAAATCTGACTATTAATTGCCCTTTCTAGGGGGCAAGGAGTTTGTGTTATCAGTGAGCGTAAGGTGTAGGACAGCAAACTGGGTGTGAAAAAGTTTGAAGCTGACAGTGAGATGGTTATTTCAAGGTGTTAGTCAGTTGACCCACAATGTTTCAACAGTAATAAAAAATATTGAACTACACTTCTCCCGTAACTGTGCTTGTTGTGTAAATATTTGAATATTTATCTAAGTACCACAGCATATACATATAGAACAGTGCTTATTAACAAAGGTTGTGGCTATGTTTAAACACGTTTTCTGCATTCCTGTTTGTCTTTGTCTTACAGTGTTTTTATTTATATTGTCTGTTTTAGACCTCTGGTAAAATTAGACTTCTAATCTTTGGTAAGCGACACAGATTTTCCTGCCAGCTTAGGCACATTTTAAAAACAGCTTTTACTTTACACTTAATAGTTCATATTATAGTGCTACCTGTTTGTACTGGGCTTGGAGAAGTCCAAGTGGATTGAAACAGTTCCTTCCTTTCCTTTTTTTTTTTTTCTCCTCTCCCACCACCCAGTCACCGAGATTTTTCAACAGAAACTTTACATAGTTTGAAAGAAACACAGCTTATAGGTTTGTAACATTCCTCAGAAGCCAGGTACTGCAAAGCAGTTGGTGGAGGCTAGATTCATTGTGTACACTGCTTGCCAGGGAGACATAAATGGGGAATGCTGGGGAGATCCCATGGATAAAAACATCAGAATGGGTGTGACTTATAAGTTCACTTAAAGGCGAGTTTAGCTCGGTGGTTTTGTGCCACCAGCTATCCCAAAACAAATTGTCATTAGAGTACTAAACTTGAAAAGCTCAACAAAGAAATCTATACATTAGGGTTACTTTAAATTTCAGCAGTGTTTTTAGCAGTGTTTTGTATGATGTGATGCAATATATAGCTACATTTGCTGTGGAATTCATTCTGGCAAACTGCAGTTTAGGGATACATACCACACTGCTGCTCTGTAATTACTTAGGCTGAGGCTAGCTCCGTAGTGAGAGGAACCATAGCATATATACATAAGATTAAACAGATGACAGACCAGTCTTCAAAGAGTTTTCAGCTGCGAGGAAGGACAAATTTATCTCTTCATTCAGAGCTTTAGGGCTCAGACTGTGTGGTCAGGTGGGCAGAGTTAAACTACCCCTGGGCCAGGGTCCTCTGCTCTCCTGCCCTGAGGCCCTTTACTGTAAATCAGTATGGCTCTGTTCAGTGGCCCTGCTGATGAGTGAATGATTAACCAAAACCCATCAACCAGACGGGAGATGGGCACTGCTAAATGACTTGAAAGTAACTCCTGCATACAGATTAGCTGATTAAATTATTTGCCAGTGAGTTACTTGTACTGACTGAAGTTCAAAGACTTCTCTTCTGGATGAGAACAAGACACACCAGCACAGTTTCCTTAAAAATTCTCCATGAGTGCAAGACAGATACCTGTTGCCACCATGCAGTGTCCAGATCTAGCAGTGCCTGCCCCACACTATGAAATTCCCAAACTGGATAAGGGCAGGCTAAAAAGGGAGAATTCCTCACACCTTCCTGGGAGGACTCTGCTAAAATGGCAGTCCACGATCCAGTTGACTTGCAGCCTGTGTGCGCGCAGTCACAACACTCACCGGAACGCTGACGTATTTCAAACTGTGCCAGGCTGCTTTGCTGGTTGGCATGCAGAGAGCTCTTGGACGACTGTCAGCATGTGATGGTGTGATTGTGTAGAAAGTCTCGCAGCAGGACTGCTTGGAAACCGGATCTCCTCGCTTGGGATTCGCCAGGAACATGCCGATACCTGTGACTGCGTCAAGGAACTTCGCCGTGTCTCGTCAGGCCTACATGTGAGTCCTGTGAAGACATGCTTGCAGAACGCAGGGCTTTTCCACCAGGCACCATTAGAGCAGTTTGCCGAGGAGGAAGACTGTTGGGCACTGGGGCACCCAAGTGCAGTGCTGTGCGTTCCTACTTGCTCACTCTTCACACAGCAGTCGAAAAGCAAAGAATGATTTTGAAATCCATGGAATCACTTCAGGTATTTACATGGAAGAGGATAAAACATCATACTTGATACTTCAAACTTGATATTATCATTTGTGCTGCACGCTTGCCTCTTCAGCTTTGTGTGAGCAGTAACTGTATACACATTTAGAAACTACAGCTTGTGTGTGTTAAACAACTGATGACCCTTCATGGTTAGAGGCTGCATGTGTAGCAGCTCCACATGCACAGGTGTCCCTGCGGACTCCTGGCAGCCCTGAACACATTAGGCCTGTTCAACAGAGTGGAAGCAATGCTGCCATTGAAACAGATTTTTTCTGGAACGTGTATTTTTATTAACTTCCTTACGGCCACAGTCCGCTATAGAAAAGCTCACCGAGTCCGACGTTGTAGCTGGAGCGCTGCAACCTACCCTCCAGTTCCGCAGGCCACAGCAGCGCTTCCCCGCAGCCCGCCTCCAGCTAGGGCCAGGCCTGTCCCGAGGGGCTCCGAGGGGCTGGGGGCCGCGCTGGCCGGCGGGCAGCCCCGCCCGGGCCGTGTCCCGGCGCCGCGGGGGCGGAGGGGAGCGGCCGTGGGCGGGCAGGGGGCGGCCCGCCTCTACCGCCTGGCGGCCCCTCCCGCGCTACCCGGGGCCGGGAGCGGGGCGCGCGGTTCTCTCCTGCCCGCGGCCGGCGCACGTGAGGGCTGTGGGGGCCGGGCACGGGGCTCGGCTCGGCGCTGCGGTAGCCGCCCGTCCCAGGTGGAGCCGGCCTTCCTCCGCTTCGTTTATATAGATATAATATATATATAATTTTTTCCGTCGTTGGAATCGAAAGCGCGCTCGTGTGCGACTGTGTTCGCCTGCGGCATTCCTAAAGCGGGCGTGAGGCGGAGGAAAGCGAAACGCTGCTTGGAGAGCCAACCGAGAGCCGCGGTGCCTCCGGGGCTGAGGACGAGTCCGGGAAGGTGAGCAGCTGGCGGCGTTCTGGGGGACGAAGGGCTCCCTGCCCCCGGGCCGTTCTGACTCCGTGGCGCTGCGGGGAGCGGAGTTGGAGCCGGGCGCTGCTGCGCGTCAGGTGGCACCTGGTTGGGGCTCCGCGTACCCGCGAGGGCTGTGATTGCCAGGAGGGTAGTTAGGGTAACGTGCGAAGGCTGCGGCCGTTCTGACAGCTCGCCTGCTCGTCTTCACACTGCTGTGAACGTGTCTTCTGCAGCAGCTCTTAGAAATACTGAGCTGCTCCGCTTCTGTCCCGCTAACGAGTCCTGAGGGATCCTGTGAGTATCGCAGGGCTGCTGCTGTATAACGCCCTTCGTGTGCTCACTGCCTCGCTCAGGGATGAGGCTGACTCTGTAAGACTGCTGGTATTTCATTCCTTCATTCTTTTAATACATTAAAAAGACAAGGTGTCCCTGCAGTTGCTCTTGTGGTTTTTCAGTCTAGAGGTTTAAATATAGTTCTGATAGTTTTTTTTCTTTTTCAAGTGCAAACCTGCACATCGATGTCTCTAATGACTGCAATACCAACTAATTACGAAGAGGGGAGGTGTATGAGGAGGAGTGCTTTCACAAAGACACTTGAGAGTTCAGGAAAAAATGTTTCGAACTTTTGGAAGGCATTTTGGAAAGTTCCCTGTTAATGTTGTCAGGGCAGACTCCGTGCGTGGCATTTCCAATTACTGAAAGGTAGGGAGCAGCCCCCTTTATTCCTCTGAAGACATTTAGAGGTGGTTGTTTGGGTCAGAAATACACATGATGAACTTCACGAGCAGTGTTGTTTTACCATCGTGACACTTCAAGGCTGAAGCATCCGCTATGGTTATGGGGTGATGATGAATTGCCTTAAAATTGTTTTCCAACCTTAATTTCCCCCTTTGATTGTAAATTACAGCCTCACCACATCTGACATTACTGCACCGAGCTCTGTTATACATGCATAAACCAGTGTGCTGTGAGTCTGTGCATTCACACAATTAGAGCACCTTAATGCTCTGTGCGGTTCCAGAACGCATGGGGTCAGTGTGTGTGTTTACTTGTAGGAGTGTGTAAACTGTTCTTGCAAAAAGGGTGCAAATTGCTAGGGGTAGTTGCACTCACAGCATGAGGAATCAATGGTGGTGAACTGGCTGTGTAATTTAGGTAGTGCTAAAAGCTCTTTCTCTGATATCTTTCATTATTCCGCTGCTTAAACTGTTGCCTTTTCCCCATCCTATAGCTGCATGATTCTGGGCAGTTGTGAGCTCTGCTCAGAACCATGGCTCGGGTTTGCTTCCTTCATTATTCTGTAAATCCTGATACACTCTGTTGTGTGGATGTTTGACAGTTTTAGTATGTGAACTCCAGTAATTTTCTCTGTGCTGAATGCACAGTAACAACATAAATCTTAAACAGAGGTGAATCCGGATCTATTCGTGTAGCAAAATGGGAACAGCTGGGGACTTCTGTTCAAGGTCATGGAAAAAAAAAAAAAAAAGAAAAAAAAACCCAACAGAGGGCAGTACATCTGGAACTGAAATTTGGGTTTCTCCAGCTTAATCTGCTGTGAAAGGGGCGACGTAAGGCTGGGATTATTTGCTGTGTGTTTACTGAAGCCTGACTGCCCTCTTACGTAGAACCGAACAAGTTGCAAGCGGCTGGTATCGGTGTGTGCCAGACTTCTGGGAAGCAGCTCGTGGTGCTGCAGCTGCACCTTCTGCTCTGCACTGTCCTTAGGCATCTGCCCTTAGCAGTAATTGGACCCGGTGTGTAGGAAGGCTGAGGAAGCATGCCAAAAATGTGCAGGTAGCATGTGCAGTGCAAGCTTGGGTCTTGCTTGGGCTGCTCCTGCTGTAAGTCAGTCACCATCTGAGATGCTGTGACCTTTCTGCAAACTGTAGACACAGGCTAAAGATTGAATTAGTATATACCCACGTGCAGATTAGAAGCCATCTTTTATTGGTGGCAGTTGTGCTTAGGCCCATTTTATTACTCAGGTATTGCTTACCACAGCAAAGAATCTGCATTCTGTTATGTAATAAACAGGAATGCATACAGATACTATTTTCTATGTAGAATGTGTATTTTATGTATCAATCACTGTATATTTATAAAGGTAAATATAAATATGTATTTGTATGTGTAAGGTATGTCTGTTAACTTACTGGAGCTTATTTTGGGAGGTGGGCTAGAGAGAAGGGTTGTTCTTTACTGCAGCAGGGAGGTGGGAAGTAGTAGAGACTGAAGAAAGAAGTTACTGCTTTCAATCCCTTGGTTCAGTTTTCAGTTCACTGCTTCTTTCTACTTGTAGAAAAGAATAGCAGGTAGAATTGGACTTTGCCCAAGTGGCTGTGGAGTAGTGGTTTGCTCTTCACACTGGTGCTACTGAGGATTTTTAACAAGCAAGGTTGGTGGTGGGTGTGTAAACAGTGATCAGCCTTTCTTTCCTTCATACCAATGGCTGATTTAAAAGAGAGCTTGAAGATAAGACAGGGATTGGACAGAATGTTTTGGTTAGTGTTCTTCTTTTTCATCACTTCTGATTTCTGGAGGTCTGCGCTGGTATCTAATGTTTTCATACCAAAATGGTATGTGTGTGGTATGTGAAAGAGTAGCCTGCGTGCAGCCTGTTTCCTTCAGAACTAGATTCTTCAACAGCTTCTAGGCATCCATCTCTCCTTAGAGAAGAACAGTGGTCTGTGTTTTGCTTTTGAATCTTTTGTGACTCCCACAGTCCCTGTCTTTCCTCCCCGTGATTCTGCATTGGACTGTGGATAGCTTGTATCTCATTTCCTGGTGGTGAATGGTTGGGTCACTCCTTTTCATCAAAAAGAGCAGAGAACAAGTTGGCTTTCTCAAAATATCTGTCATGTCCTGTGATATATCAAGGGATTTGGGGAGAAGGCTGTGAAGTGATGAAAAGTGTGCTGGAGATGGTGCTCTCTAAGAGGAGATCGAGTAATGTTTATAGCAAATAGTAGGACTCTCTCCTGTGTCTTTGTTCTGTTTCCCTTAAGTTTGTTCTGTGGCTGGAGTTGCACTCAGGTGGGATTTTCTGCAGCTGGTTTTACTTGTGACTCAGTCCTAGAGTAACTTTTTGCAGGTGGATTATTAGTGTGTAGGGGAAATGCCTGTTCTGTTTTGGTAGGTGGGGTATGGATCCTGGTGAGTCTTCCAATTATGCTTGCGGAAAGACTGGCTTTTGGTCTTTTTGACTGTTCTCTCTGCTTTCCTTCTATTACTTGGAGTGAATATAATAGTTGTTTTATTCCAGCCTTAGTCAGAAGCATTTAGGGCAATTTGACTACAGCTGTGAAGGCAGCGAGTGCTTCCTAACCTAATTGTGGTAGAGGCTGAGTCATGAGCTTGGAGGGAGAGGGTCTTGCATTGATATAATCTTCAGGTTATTCTCATTTATGAAAAGAAAACAGTCTGATTAAACTTCAGAAATGTTTTATGATATGTTTGGAGCCTATCTTACATAGAATGGAGTTGAGAGGAAGTTGCTGTATGTCACAAACTCCTTGGTGTTTGCTTGTTGCATGTAACTGTAATGAGGTTGCACAAAGCGGTTTTTTGTGAGGCATTCAGAAAATTCATTTGTGTGTCTAGTGCTATATACGTTCATATTGAGTCAGTTTTGCTATTGCCACGCTCCTACTTCAACAGAGACAAGAGTCAGCTTGAAATTTGGCATTGTTGTGGCTTCCTACAGGAAACAGTGAAAATAAAGCTTGCTGCTGGACAGCCACAGTGGAGAGAATGGACGTGGAGCTTGGTTAGGCTTGAAATTTTGCCAGGAGAATGCGTGACTTCTGCTCTTCCCTTGTCTATCTGTCTGTGCCTTCCTGTGTTTCAGACCTCAATACTGCAGTGACTTGATGGTTCTAGCTCATCACAGTTGTTTTTAACAGCATTGATTTCAGTGTTCATGTCCTGCATGATGTGCATGCTCTTTATCTAGTGCCCAAGTATGATTTTAGGGTATTTCTTTTACAGACTGTTCTTTATTTTTTTAAAAAGCTTCTCCTCCTTTCTGCTTGTTGCCAGCAGAGGCAGGGTTTGCTTGTTCCTAGCTGCAGAAAAGCTGTAACCAGAGGCTGAGACTTCTCACCTGACAGTGTCTTACATTTTCCCATATTTGACAACCTTCAAGACACTGCAGTTTGTGCTTTTGGAGTTGTGTGTGAGAATGCTGTCTCTTTGCTCCTTGTGACTTTCATGTAGTTATCACGGCACTACTGGTTTTACCTACTACTAAAAATTCAGCATGGAGAGGGCTAAGGTAAATCTGTCCCAAATTCTGCAGGCAGACCTGCAGTTCTGACGAGTTCTTCAGAGCTAGTGTGCTCACAACAAATAGAATTTAAAGAAAGCTCTGATATTCTGGACTGTAATGGCCTAACCAATAATGCATTTATTCCAGCCTTGGCAATTCCATGTAGCTTTGGTGACCCAGGCACAACTCAGAGGAGATTCCTCAGGGAAGGAAAAGAATCCCAGCTGGGGACCTTCCAGGTAGCTTAAAGAAAGAGACTTGAACACTGCAGTTTCAACTTGTCAGATGATTTATTTTTTTTCTCCCCAGCAAGATGAATAAACTCTTCCTGAATTAATGTGAGTGACACTTCCTCCTTTTGTTTCCCCTAGAACTTTGAGCTTCTAATCTGGAATACAGCTCAATCTGCTAAGTAATGTTCTTTGTGCTACAGCTTTTAATCCTTAGTAATACTTGTGTAGTGGTGGAACTGTGGCACCAGGAATCAAAGGTGAAAGGGATCAGAGAGGTGCAGCCTGTATTGTGAGAGTGAATGCATGCGTGTTAGGAATGAATGTGGGTTTACAAGAGGACAAAGACATTGAATGATATTAGTCAGGGAACTCTTAATTCTTGTTAAAGTTTTGCTGTTTTCTTTACGTGATGAGCAGGAAGGCGGTTCCTTGAGCTGTATCTGAAGTGGCTGAAGATTGACATAAGTATTTAGTGAAGTGTAAGCTTAGCAAAATGCTGACTGAAAGCAGCACCCATTCCCTATTTTAGAGGACCTCTTACTGGTGGAGAAGAGTACAGTTAACCTTTAGATCTTAAAAATAGTGTGGGGAAATGGGTGTAGGATAGTCTTAAGGAAGTTCTAGTGTGAAAAGGGAACTGTACCTTGTTGTAATAAGGGTTTTAACAGTGGATTGCCAAAGGAATGGAGAAACCAAGTTGAAACTTTAGGTCAGTAACCGTGCTGTAGCCCAATAAAAAGGGGAAGGAGAAAAACTCAACTCTATAATTGCCAGATCAGTGAAGAACAGAACACTTGAACTGACTACAGATGTAACAAGAAGTCATTCTCTGGTTATGTTGCAGTATGGATGGTCTGTGACTCAGCTGTGATTACAGTAGTTTCAAACACTCCTTTTTGTTTAAAGTCATCAGACTGAACTTTCAAAATTACTTAATTTTAAATTACTACAAGAGGGATGATAATGTGAAAGTTTGACTCAGGGAGATGTTCTGGCTTCTGAGAACAAGAGAGTAGTCGACTGACTGTGATTAGCAGGGTATCGAGAACGTCTTTTCACTGAATTCCAGGGGCTTCAGCCTTCTTGCCAACATAAATATGGGTGTCTCTCTAATAGCAGAATTACCTCAAATTAGCTTGTGCTTTTGAAAGTTTATGGTATGAAATACAGACCACTTTAATACCTCACTGTTTTAAGAAAACAGGGAGTTAAATGTTGAACTGGGCGCTCCTTTTTCCTCTGGGTGTTTTGAAGAGAACAGTAGCCTCCTCTTACTTAACCAAAAAAACCAACCCCAAACTTCTGTCATGTTTGTAGCTCTGACACGCAGTGTTCTAGAAGCTGAGCCACGCTCGCTGACAACACACTTCAGATGGCTGCGCAGGCCTGAACAGGGGCTGTAGGTATTTCAGTGGTGTTCTCCAGCACTCCTGAAGTTCCTGTCACTTGAAGTGTGGCCTGGTAAGCAATTGGCTTGTGCTCGCTGCCAGGTGGGCAGAGTATTCCTCTCTCTGTAGGGGAACATCCAGTTAGCACCGAATGCTCTGGTCTTTTGCCTTTCTTGAGTTCTGTAAGGAAGTGAACTGCTTTGCTGAGGGGAACGGGCACCTTACTGCTCTGCTAAACGCACGCTGTGCCAGGTGTGCCCTCTGAAATTCACATGAAACAATTTTCTAATGTCATCTTTGATCCCTGATGTGATAATTAAATCCACTCGGTACATTCTGGCAAATCTGAAATGCCTTCTGGTACAGCCTCATGCAGTTGAAAATACGTAGTCTTGAAAGAAACCCTTCTGAACGTAATGTCAGTGGCTTTTCTCAGCTGATACCTAGTTGTTATTTCACTTGGTTCTGTCTTCATTCCTTCAAGTGGACCCCAAATCTAATTCCAGAATGCATAAAGGAGGCTTTTGTGTTGCACTCAAGTCCTCAGAGAACACAAATGATTTCAGTGAAATGACAAAGGACCAAAGGCATGAAAACTTGCAAAATCTTGTGTACATGCGTAGTAAAGTGTATGTCCTGTGAGGAAAAGTTGTTGTCACACAGGTTTTAGCACTTGGAGCCAAGTGTTCCTGGACTTAATTTTCTTTTTTATGTTCACTTTAAGGTTACATGATGGAATTCACTCAAGAAGAGTTGCATATCTTAGATCAATACCGTTGAAGATACCTTCTGATTGCAACACCCCGAGCACAGTACTGTCACGAATTTGCTGGAAGAACGCATACAATGGATCTCAAAGAAAGCTGCCCAAGTGTTAGCATTCCCAGCTCTGATGAACACAGAGAGAAGAAAAAGAGGTTTACTGTAAGTATGTGAGTTTAAGCATTGTAGGCAAATGTGTAGGTTATTACTACTTGCAAGTGTTACTTGTTTTCAATAGTGAGCTTGTTTCTATTTTGAACAGGTTTACAGAAATCTGTTCGCTTGCTCTTGTGAGTACTGGCCATAGTCCAGTGTGAGAAGCTGTGAATGTTTTACAGTGCTTAACTACTTTCTGCAAAAACAATTTGACTTTGCAAATTTCTGATACTCCCCCTCCACCCACCCCAAATAGCAACGTTTTCTCCTATAAAATAGGGAAGTTTTCAAATGTGAGTATAACGTTTTAGTGCCAAATCAAATGAAAATTTGGCATTCTTTGTGATTTATCTTTGACAAAAACATTCCTTTTGTAAAGGAATAAAATATGTTTATGAAACTGCCATTTTTTGTAGGTATCACATTTTGATATTTTGTGTGTAAAAGGAAAAAAAAAACATAAACCATCACATTTTTGAAAGACCAATTCTCAGTCTTCCTTCCTGTTTTCCGATTGTAATGCTTATGAGTTTTTTCCTATCCTGTTCTCATTTCCACCCCTTGTCGTTCCCCTCCCTTTCTTTTTTGGTCTCCCAGTTTAACCTTCTTTCTGGAAATAGTCTTCCCATCCTGTGGGGAGATTCTTGCAGATTGAAAAACAAAGTTTTGTGCACTTGTGTGTGTTTGTATACAAAGACAGCATAATAATCCTTCATTTAAAAAGCTCAAACTGTTTCATTGCTCTTGTGCAACTTCCTCTAAGCTTCCCTCTCTCTGAATTAGTCACTCTTCAGAAGTGGAGTGTAAATACACTTAGACTCAACTGCTGCCTGAATATAACAAAACAAAGATTTACTTAATTATTTGTCTTCCTTGACCCTCTCCTCCCCCTTTTCCTCAGAGAAGAATGATATTCAATCTTCAAGTATGTCAGAGCGTAATTTGAGGCATAAATGTGCTGATAGAAGGAACAAGAGAACATTACTAATACTTTGAATGTGTGTGAAACTCAAATGAGCAAATAAAAATCAAAGCTGAAACTTGAGCAAAACAAGTTTGTTTTATTGCCTCAGCACTGACAGTCCTGCTGTTAAAAAGTCTCAGTGTGGTACAGCTGTGGAACGTGCTGATATTTAGATTTCCATGTCACTTTACCTAAATATCTTTGTGACAGCCTTAGCTCAAAGGTACTTTATCTGGGCATGCCCTTTGGAAAGCGCTACCAGCAATAGTAGGAAACATCAGAAATTGGGTGTAGGGAGGAGGAGGAAAAAAAAATCCAGCCCAGCTTGTGCTGTGTAGGTGCCTTGTCTTGGCATTTTCTGCTTTCTGCATCAAGGAATAATGAGCAGCGTGACAGGGCTGCTTTCAGCAACCAAGCTTTTGACTATTGCCTTGTGTGTTGTAGGATTTGATGACAGAAGTGAGGGTCACGCTAAACTTTGTGGTAGGAACACTGAATTCCAGAGCATGTCTGTCAGTGCTTTCACTTTTGCCTCCTTTTTTGTAGCTGTGTTGTAATGACTGGAGCCTGTCAGGTCTGCTTTTGAACGGGAGTGAGAGGGGTGGGGGGAACACTTAGTTCTGAGCAACTTTGTGCTAGGTCATAGTTGACTGCTTCTCATGGCAATGTCTGTACGGATTCCCTGAGGAAAAAAGCCTGAGGGTGAAAGAAAATGTTAAGTGACAAAGGCTAGGAAAGACTTTGAGTGACTACTTTGTATAAACCTTACCACTTCACTGATTACAGTATGTATCATTGCTGCTTCTATTAAAAGGCTATTCCAGAATCTTGCTGATCTGAATAGAAGTGATAAATTGTAGCTCAAACCTCCCTGTGGTTGGCTTCGTGTTGGCTCAGAAAGGATGCAAGTATGAGCGTTGTCTAGCTCTCATACTTACTAACTGAAGCATTTTTAGAAACAATCATGTCTCTGTAGAATCCTGTAGAATTCAGATAAATAAGGCAAACTTCTCAGTTTTGTCTTTGGAAATGAGCTCTTGGTTCTTACTGAGCATCTGCATAACCTTTTAATTGAACGTTCAGTTTGTTTTTTGATAAATACTACCTGTATTTGATATGTTTATTACCTTTGGGGTGTGAAGTGGGGAAGGGAGCTAATAATTTCACGTTTGCATTTTTTTTTTTGATGTTCAGGTTATGAAGTTTTTCTGTTTTCACTTAATTTCTGCTAACCAGCCTCTTTTATATTCATTCTGGTTCACTGTCATGCCATTTTTCCTGAAGATTCAACATTCACTTTTTTTTTTTTTTTTTTTTTTTTTTTTGGAAGTGGCAAAATACATATTTTGGGCCACACATAGGCCATGTTAACTGCTATTCTGTCCCTTATAGTGGCCTGCTTTCTTTTGCTTTTATCCTTGTGTTATTTAATGGCTAAGGCTTAATTGTATTTCCTGACCTTTTCTGTTGTCTCCTCCAGCCATAACACAGACTCACTAAGAAATCATAATTTTTTCTGATATAATCTGAGGAACTTCTCAGTTCTCAGTAACATGTAATAAGGTACAGCTTCATGGAGGCTGTCGTCTTTTTTTTTTTTAACTACAGTTAGTTTGCATACTTTCCCAATGCTTCCTTTCTTGAAAGTGAAAGATGTATATCCTACCATTGTACATATTTTTAATACAAATTGCATATTCAGTCTAGCAGTGTAAGCTACCAAAACAGAATTGAAACCTTTTGATTTCAATGATTTCTTCCATGAGGAAATCATATTGAGCAATAGCTGGGTGTTGTCCAGTCTGGATCTGAGAAGACAGTTTGCAATGATGGTTGTGATGGTGATGTTTTCAGGAGTTTTGTTTAGTCTTGTGGTTTTTTTTAGAATTATTTTTATTTTTATTATTTTTTTAAAGTATTACTTATTCACAGATTGCAGGGCTTGGATGGATCTTTTCCATTTTCTAGGAGCTGTTTAAAACAAGTTTTGCTTTAGGCTTAATTTAGTTAGTTTGAAAATGTTATTCTCTGAGCACCTCTGGATGGGTGGTGGCTGTTGTTTTTTGTTTTTTTTTTTTTTCTTCTTCCCCTCTTGCCTTTCTAGAAGCAGTCAAGATAAGTGTAGCTGGTAGTAGTAGTAGAGCCCAGAGGTATGAAAACATGGGTTAACTGTTGATGCAGAACAGAAGGGAAGGAGGCCACCAGGGCATCAGCCCATTTTTCTAGGTGAGGAATTAGCAGCCTGCTGCACTTGTTTCCTTGCTATGTCCCTCTTCTCCTTGAAGAAAAGGTGGGCTCTTTCTGGAAACACAAGAAGATGGGGATGGAAGATGAACTGCTTGCATAAGAGGGAAAGGGATAGGAGATCCAGCTGTCAAGTAGGTGTATGAATCCAGGGATCCACAGTTTGCCTGGTTACTAGAGTCCTCTGATGTCATGGGATTTGAATTTTGCGTCAGGTTCCAGCTACTCATCCCTTGACCCCAGACCTGTATTATGTAACCTGAACTGCATTTCAACAACAGCAACGTTTTTTTTTTACTTGGAAGAACTCATAGAATCATAGAATGTTTTCAGTTGAATTTAGTATTGTCCAGATCCCAACTGTCTGCAAGAATCCTAATTATAATATGCATTCTAGATGTTGGAAGGAATTGTTCTCTTTATACCTGTCATCTGTGTGCACTTTCTCCCCAAATTTCAATGAAGGCAATCTGCAGTGTTGGAATGCTTTACTTCCTTGATATTTGATATTAGCTTTTTTCTCTTTCAGGGCGCAGGTAAGCAAAAGTCGTTTCTGAAAACAGCCAGACTTTCTTGATTGCTCTCCTAATCCTTTGCATTGATGATTGGTGTTTGTGACTACTGTAAGAAATACATAGCTCAGCCACTGTGTTTACACAATAAGTTTAACAAGCTGGCCTTATTTTCACCCAGGGATTAAATGTGGGAGGTTTTCTGAGACTTTGGTGTTGACGTTAACGTGTATTTATGTTATTGTAGGTTTACAAAGTATTGGTCTCAGTTGGCAGAAATGAGTGGTTTGTCTTCAGACGGTATGCAGAGTTTGATAAACTCTACAATACGGTAAGCAAAAGGCGGGTTTTGTGGCGTTGTGCCAGGATAACACAGAGTAACACTTGTTTCCAGTGCTAACTGTTCAGCTAATGCCCTCACTGAGGAGTTTGAGTCAACATTCAATAACTTCAGGAGCCTGTTTAAAGAAAATGGTGGGGGTTTTTTTTGTTTGTTTTTTTGTTTTACTTTGATTTGTTTGAATTTTAAACTCAAAATTGGCTCCTTTGCCAAGGATCGTTATGTTGCGAGGGAAATTTCCAATTAACCAATTGTCAAAGCAAGCAAAGCGTGTATTTGTGTATACAATTGGTTGGATGGTCACAGCCAAAGGATTGTAGCTGATGCTTTATGTCCAGGTGAGGACCAGTGACAAGTGCAGTCCTTCAGGGTCTGTCTTGGAACCAGTACTGTTCAGCATCTTTACCAATGGCATAGACAGTGAGATCGAATGTACCCTCAGCAAATTTGCTGATTCAAGCTGAGTGGTGCAGTTTGACACGATGGAAAGAAGAGATGCCATCCAGAGAGACCAGGGCCGTCTTCGAAAGTGGGCCTTTGAGAACGTAGTGAAATTCAACAAGGCCAAGTGTGAGGTGTGACACTTGTCTGGGCAATCCTGTATACATAATTGGACTGAAAGAAGAACCCCTTGAGATAGCCCTTTCAAGGACTTGGGGATCCTGGTGGACAAAAAGCTGGACTTGATCCAGCAGTGTGCAGCCTGGAAGGCCAACTGTTTCCTGGTTAGCAGAGCAAGGGAGGTGATTATCCCCCCTCTACTCTGCCCTTGAGAGGCCCCCTCTAGAGTACTATGTCCAGGCCTGAATTTCCCAACACAGGAAAGATGTTGAGCTGTTGGATCAGGTCCAGAGGAGGGCCATTAAGATGATCAGAGGGCTGGAGCACCTCTCTTATGAAGAAAGGTTGGGAACTGGGCTCGTTCAGCATGGAGAAGAGAAGGCTCTGAGAGGACCACATTGTAGCCTTCCAGCACTTGAGGGGAGCTTATAGACGGGGGAGAAACAGACTTTTTACACTGTCTAATAGAGACAGGACAAGAGAGAACAGTTTAAAACTAGAAGAGATGAGTTAATTGGACTAGATAATTAGGAGGAAACTTTGTACTCAGAGGATGGTAAGGCACCAGAACAGGCTGCTCAGAGGAGCTGTGAATGTCCCATCTCTGGAGGCTTTCAAGGCCAGGTTGGATAGGGCCCTGGGCAGCCTGATCTGGTTGGTGCCAGCCCTGCCCATAGCAGGTGGGTTGGAACTAGATCATCTTTAATGTCTCTTCCAACCCAATCCATTCTGTGATTCTATAATTATGATTTTGATGGTAAAAATCACAGCAAAAGTCTAAGCGTGGTTTCATTTTATGTGTTATATTTCCAGCTAAAGAAGCAATTTCCCACTATGAACCTGAAGATTCCAGCTAAAAGAATATTTGGAGATAATTTTGATCCTGGCAAGTTATTATCTTGTTTCTTGTTTTGTCAATGTCTTTATTTGAGACTTGGTCTGTTGCAGCATGCAGGAAGCTATCTTAGATGAGTATTGCAGCAATCCTCAAACCAGTGACTAAACCAAAGTTTAGTCATACTTGAGTAAAGAGCAGGAACTAGCGTGGGTAGGTATTCTTCCTTGTGATTTTGAACAAACTGTTGCTTAATGGCATGATACCTCTTTTGTACTGAGTGCTACAGTTCTTCCCAGCCGGGTCATATTCAGGATTGTGAGAGATTTTAACTGTCAGACATAAAATCCAAATTACAGGCTCTTCTAAACATATGCCTATTGAACTTTATATTTGCTTTGTATGACTTTTCTTCCTGCTAAAAATTTAAGTAACAAAGGAATTTATCATTGAAGGCTTCTGAACTTCATATCTAAATGTGTTTTCTTGCACAGTTTAGATGAAAACGGAATTCTTCCTGTTGTTGTTACATTTCTGGAAGCCTGTGTGATAAGATCACTGTGTGATCCAATTAGGACAGATTAGTCCCAATAAAGCTCACCCTGCCCACATCAGAATATTAATGGAAAATCACTTTTAAAAGTGCAGTGAATCAATGGAAGCAGCACCACGGGTGAATAAATACAAAGGCAAATGGGCAGGCTAGGCCTCTGCTCTCTGTTCCTGATGGTCATTGAGAACCTCCTTCTGTTGGCTTGTTGATTTGATCTGTCTAAGTTTGTAGTGTTACCTCCTCCTGTACCTGTTTAAATGTTCAATATTCTTCTTTGCTGAATTACCAGTGGAACCAGATAGGCTGACCTTCTTGGCATGTGTTTGGTTTAAGAGTTCTTTCAAGAAGCTGCTCCTCTCTGCTCCTCTCTGCTCCTCTCTGCTCCTCTCTGCTCCTCTCTGCTCCTCTCTGCTCCTCTCTGCTCCTCTCTGCTCCTCTCTGCTCCTCTCTGCTCCTCTCTGCTCCTCTCTGCTCCTCTCTGCTCCTCTCTGCTCCTCTCTGCTCCTCTCTGCTCCTCTCTGCTCCTCTCTGCTCCTCTCTGCTCCTCTCTGCTCCTCTCTGCTCCTCTCTGCTCCTCTCTGCTCCTCTCTGCTCCTCTCTGCTCCTCTCTGCTCCTCTCTGCTCCTCTCTGCTCCTCTCTGCTCCTCTCTGCTCCTCTCTGCTCCTCTCTGCTCCTCTCTGCTCCTCTCTGCTCCTCTCTGCTCCTCTCTGCTCCTCTCTGCTCCTCTCTGCTCCTCTCTGCTCCTCTCTGCTCCTCTCTTTTTTTTTTTGTTAATTAAAATAATCCCATACAGTTACCCAGGTTTGTTTTCCTCTTAGGTTGGCTTCTTCTGAAAAAGACCTCTTGTTTTATATTGTCTTCTTTCATTTTCTCCTACCTTGGGACTTCAGAGCTGGCTGAAGACCTAGTAATATCATGCTTTCTGGTCTTCTGTGCAGCCACGTGCGCTATTGGATTTCTTGGATTCAGATTGAGGAAACTGGATTTAAAATGGGGGGCAGAGGGAAGACTAAAACTTCATTGAAATTATGTATGTAAAACACAATCCTCAGACTTACTTTAAATTTTCATCGAGTGTTCTGTAATCCTGGAAACATGAGAAAACAGTTCTTAAGATTTTTCTTGCTTCAGGGCAGGGTGATGCTCATTTAAATAATTCTTGATCTTAACGCTAATTTACTAAAACTTTGATGCAGTGTTTCTGTTTACTTCTGAAATAAGGTGTATTCTACAGCTTTAGAAAGGTATTTTAATTTTGTCTGTCTGTTCTTGCATGTGCAATGTGGGCATTCAGCATTGCACTGGTGCATTGTAGTCATAAGCACAGTAGAGTGAAACTGAAAAATGCTTTTCCCAAGGTCTGCTAAAAATACCATCATCACATACATTATCGTCCAAAGCCTCATTTCTTATTTTCATTTAGGCTATTTCAAAATTAATCCAATTGTAACTTTAAAAACAGAGTAGAGGGAAATAATAGAAACCAGTCAGAATACAGAACAAAAAAAATGATGGCATGTATTTGAGTAGATTTGCTGCGGATATTTTTTCTTCAGCAATGTGGATAGGTTTCTAGCCTTAGAGTGTCTGACTGCATTCAGCATCAGAAGTAGCTGATGCTGGTGACTCGCATAAGATATTTATGCACATTCATGCTCCTGTTTTGGGGGATTGTTTAACATCCTAATTCAGATTTAGGTGTTATGTTGCTGAAACAACGTATTGTTCTTAATAACTAAAATTCTCAAGTTTTTTTTTGCAAATATTTTAAGTAACCTGCTCATGGCAAAAAAATGTTATTAGAATATTAGAATACCTTAGAAGTGTGTACACGTTGATCTTTAGAAGAAAGAGGCTTTTTGTGATTGATACAAGTGATGAAACACAAGGTTCTTCTGTTCTGTGCTTTTGTTTTCCTATTTCAAATCCCTCGCGTATCTTTCCATACTGCTTAAAAAAATCATAAAGATTCTGAGGATTTGTTTATTTAACATTAGGGATTATGTCCAAGGTGGAAAGAAAAGTATTTTACCTGATTATTTTTAGTGGTTACATCTGAGTGCTTGCTAGATGGTTGTGCAACTTTCCCATTTTCATTTGTTATGGAAATATGCTGTTTGGTGAGACTGTTCATGTAAAAACACCATTTGTGTGATAGTTTTGCCTGTGGCTTTTTTCCAAGAGAAATCTGGGCCTGGGGGGCTCACCCATGCAAAGAAGGCTGCAGGAGGTTAGCACACTGTGGTTGCACATTGCTCTTGAAGTGCTTCAAAATCCACCTGTCCTGTCACACTTCAAAGTAGCATTACAGAGGAACTGAAATGTGTTCTCTCGCCTCACCCGACTGTTCTTGTGATTTTCATGTGTTGAACGAATCCTGTTCTCACTTTGCTCTTTTTAACCGTTGTGCATCAAAATCTTCAAATATCTTCAACTTTAAAATAAGTTTCTTTTGTTAGCTGACTGATCGTTCCTAATAAATGTGTTTGTTTTTTTTTCCAGATTTTATTAAACAGAGAAGAGCAGGACTGAATGAATTCATTCAAAACTTAGTTAGACAGCCAGAGCTATGCAACCAGTAAGTAGTTTCATTTCTGTTTTATAAGGGCTATGGCTATATTAAAAGTTGTGAGGTGTCAAATATAAAATTGTGAATTAAATACTTTTGACTAGAAAATTTATTTTACCTGTCAGAACTTCTAAATGTAATAAATTATCTTTAATATGGTTGTTCCTTAAAGAAAATACAGAGGCTGAAGAGCAGTATAAAATGTTTTTATTTTTTTGGAACTGCTTTACAAATAGTCTTGCAATTAACTGATACTAATTTAAGGGGTGCAGGTTAATTTAAGGGTTGCAGTTTACACACTCTCTTCCTCTAGGGCAGGTGTTTGTTCTATTGATAGCTTTACTGTTTGAGAACTCTGTCACTTGCTACTTGCTGTCCTTGTAGGAGTGATTCCCTGCATCTTTTCTGGTCTTGTTTAACATCTGCAGTGGTGACCTGGATGAAGGGATAGAGTTCATTCTCAGCAAGTTTGCTGATGATACACAACTGGGAAGAGTGGCTGAAACACCACAGGGCTGTGGGGCTATCCAAGGACATCTAGAGAGTTGGGCAGGGGGGAACCTGACAGTGTTCAACAAGGGCAAGTTAGGGGCTGACCTTCTGGATAAGAGCTCTGCGGGGCAGGATTTAGGTGTCCTGGTGGACAACAGGTTGGCCATGAGGCAGAACTGTGCCCTGGTGGTGGCCAAGAAGGCCAGTGGCATTCTGGGGTGTGTTAAAAAGAGTGTGGTGAGCAGGTCTAGGGAGGTGATCCTCCTTCTCCACTCTGCTCTGGTAAGACCTCACCTGGAGTGCTGTGTCCAGTTCTGTGCTCCCCAGTTCAAAAAAGACTGGGAACTTCCAGAGAGAGTCCAGTGAAAGGCCACAAAGACAATGAAGGGCCTGGAGCATCTCCTGTATGAGGAAAGGCTAAGAGAGCTGGGACTGTTGAGCTGGAGAAGAGGAGGCTGAGGGGGAGTTGATCAATGCTTATAAAAATCTAAAGGGTGGGAGTCAAGTGGATGGGACCAGGCTTTTTTCAGTGATGTGCATTGACAGGACCAGGGGCAATGGTGCAAACTGGTTCATGAGGTTCCATGCAAGCATGAGGAAATAACTTTATAGTAAGGATGACAGAGCACTGGAACAGGCTGCTCACAGGGATTGTGCAGTCTCCTCTGGAGATACTCATAACACATCTGGATGTGTTCCTGTGCAACCTATTCTACAGAACCTACTTTTAGCAGGGGGATTGGAGTAGATGATCCTCAGAGCTCCCTTCCAACCCCCACGATCCTGCAGGTTTTTCTTAGAGCCGTTCATGTGTGTACTCCAGAACTTGTTTTAAGCATCTTAACCAAGTAGCTTGGTCACCTTCTTTTGGTGGCTTGGAACTTGCCTGAAACACATGAATAAGATTCCATGCTAAATCTTCTGTCAGAAGACCTGTATGTGTGATAACCTCCATCGGTGGGATGGTGATGAAGTGGTGATAAATTACAAACAGTTTCTGCGTTACAGATTTGGAGGAGGACACTTGTGTGAACTGATTTTGAGGGTAAACCTCAGTTTTCTTTCAGTTTCAACCTAGACCTCATCAATTTAAGATAAAGCCATGGAGCTTTCTATGTTGCTTGAATTAGTAAATCAGTAACATTCTATTTCTGGCTTTAGCTCTGCGTTTCTTTACTACATGTGCTTTGTTTAATTATCCTATCAGTACAACCCATGCAACTGTCCATTTCCCACAGGAAATAAATACCAGAGCATATTGCTGCAGTTTGAAGTCTGCCGTCAGATTTTATTTTCCAACAAGCAAATTATGTAATGTTGATTAAGTTGAACTATGTACTTCCTTTCTTCTTTGGAAGAAAAAGAATGGCATATATACGTTCATTGTGATAAGTGGAAAAAACTTTGAAACAAAGGCTTTATGGCAAAATAGTTTTCCACTGAAGGAAGTGCTGTGAGTTTTGCGGTCACAGCACTGATGTTCTTTGGGAAAGAATAGAAAACACTGCAGAATAACTAAGTGTTAAAAACGAATCTGTTTTGTTAAATTATTGAAAAGATTCAGATTTATTTTTTTTAAATTAATTTAGCATAACTCTCTTATCAGTATGTCCAAATACCAAATATTGTCTCGAAACATTTCATATTAGTTCTCCATAAACAAAGCCGTGCTTCTGTATGCGTCACAGATTACAGCAAATCATGTTAGTAATTACATAATCTGTTGCCTTTTCTATGTGCCGATAAACATGAGCAGGAAAGAAATACCAAAGGTTGATGATTTCGAGTGTCTTGGCATAACCTGCTAGAAACTGAAGGAGTATACAGTGCCTGAGTCTTTACAGGTAGCCCGTATACACATTTGAACTGTTTTGCTTTAATAATAAATTTGATGTTAGGTAAAATAACTCTCAGAAACTTAGTAACATACAAGGAAGTGTTAGGGGGCTGCATGTTCTCAGAGTAATGTAAAGAAGCTCATCTTCCACTAAATCTTTAAGCATTAAAACAGATATTGAGATTTTATGCTTTTTAAGTCCTGCTTGGGAAAACGATTTCAGTAAAAGCTGAAGAGTGGTTCATGGTAGCTTCCCACTTCTGGAAGGGAAGGCACTTGAATGTCTGAATTGAAAAACACAGATGTCAGATTCAGTGTGTCCGTGATGGTGATATGTACATTATTCTCTGAAACACGTAACTCTGTGCTGTGTTTTGTTTTTCTTTCAGTGGATTTTGTTCTTGGGTCTTGTTTGTTAGATAGTGTATCAGAATCAAAGCTTTCTGCTCAGTAGTAAACCTGACAAAACCTACAGTCTGCTAGAGTGAATAGAGAGACCCTGTAGTGGGTGGTGAAGGGTTTTCCTGCAATCCCTGTCATGTGGGATACTGGACTGGGTGAATCTTGTCTTAGACTGAATTGGGAATTACGCGGGCCAGCTTTGAGCTGTGTTTGCTCAGCTAACCATATTTGTTGGAGAACCTGCACTCGTGGGTAGAATGCAGAGCGTATGAAACAAACCAAATCTCCAAGGGGGTGGAGATCTGATAATGCTTCTCCTTTGATGACTGCTGTCCTGGATAGGAGCTGGTAATTTGTTAGTTATGAGCACTATTTTGTGTAAGAAAGATAGCAGCATTTCACATTTTTTGAAAAGGGTCTTTACAGTTTAAGATATAAAGCACACACCAAGGAGTATACTTTAGACATTTAGGTTCTGTCAATGCCAATTAATTGTACCATTGTGTTTCAAAGTTTGCAACTTCTTGAGCTTGTTTATGTTTCTCCTCGCTTTTTGTATGGCCTGCATGTGTTAGCCTTCCCACATGAACACAGAAGTACTGCCACTGAGGGAACTATATTTAGGGGCAGTTTGGGACCTCTTTGTGGATTTCAGAGATAATGCATAAACAGAATGTATCCGGTCCATCATAAAAGTCCAGGGAAAAACAGCTTACTGGTAAAAAATAGACAGTGTGCATTGAACATTCCACCTAGGCTTTTTTTTTAATCCATTCAATTTGATATGTGAGGTTATTTTAGAAACAGTTTCAGTGTATTTTGAAATCCTTTGAATTAATGCAGCACCTGAGCTAATGGTCACACTGCAACCTTGGTGAAGAAGTGGGTCCATTAAACTTTACTCTAATCACTACTTCTGCAGTCTTTCACAGCTTCTGAAATTAGATGTGAATGATGTAACATTCATCAGTTGTGCCTCTGGCTGCTCCATATTGCAGAAATTGCTGAATACCCAAAACTGGTCAGCAGCCTTTCCCCACAAAGTGATTTTTTTCTGCTCTGAATTCAGTAATGGACAAAGTTACTACAGTAACTACTTGAGATGTATTGCAACATGCCCTGCTTAATCAGCCAGTTGCCCAAAATAATGAATGTGGGAAGGTAATTAGGTCAGATTTTGGAATTCCATGTCTAGTGAAAAATGTTAACCATAACTTTGTTTTCTTCATTTTATGATAACCAGAGGTTCTGAAACTTTTTAATTGCTGTCAGTTGTAGGTCAATATTACTGTAAATTTCCAACCAGTTATTTTACTCTTCCTGGGACCAAGGATACCAAACATACCCTGAAATAGATCAGAATTTGGAGTTTATGTAAGATTGGGAAAAGTAAGCTGAAATGGTTGTGGAATTGTGTGAACAGTCTCACTCCTGAAAGGCTAATGGTAACTGAAATTGCATTCCATCCGTACAGAGTTTAGGAATACAGAACATAAGCAATGGAGACTGTGAGTGTTAGTAGAGTGTGACCTGAGTTAGGTTCCGTAACACTGATGTGAAATACGTTATCTGGAGAAGTGTCAAAACTAATTAATCTCTCACTTCTGATCCTTGCTTTACAGACGTGCAGAGGGTAAAATAGACTGAAAATAGCAAAATAAGGGTATCTGCTTCTAATATAAAAACTACCCTATGTTGTTGCTCTAAAAGAGCAACTTCATGGTGCAGGGTGTGGGGTGGTTGTTGTTTTGAGGGCTTTTTTTTTTTTTTCTTGTGCTGAACACCTCATGCAGAGTTTCCTAACTGCAGCTGCCCTGAGAACTTTTGAAAAACCTCTGAGATCTAAGTGAAATTTCTTCCTGCATAAGCCATCTGCCTTTTAGTGAACTTGAAAGGCTCGAGTCATCTCTTCAAGTGGTGTATAGCTGTAAATGAGATCCATTCAGGAATTAATTTTGCCTCACTTGCATGTCCCTGTGTACAATGGGAATCTTACAGTCTCTCTTACCAGTTTCTGAAGGGTGGCAGTTTGTCCTGAGGTGGAAAGATTTCTTGTGTTGTCTTGTCATGCCCAGCTAGAGTGCACTGAAATTTCAAAACCGTGATGCTTCACTTAAAAGCAGATGGGGACAGGAACATTACTACCACATACCCCTTGGGGCGTGCATTTCTTGATCTTTTGATGTGTTTTACTTTTGTTTTGGCGGTGTTGAAAGCAAATAGATTTACTTACGGTTGCTGGCCAGTTGAAACTTATGCTTTGGATGGGGCCTTTTCTTCAACTGATTACTTTAATGCAGTCCTACTGACCATTCCCTCACGAAGTTTTCACATATGTATACTGCAACATTTCACATTTTTGCAAGTTGAAAAAATCTTATATATTGTATGCAGCATACTCAGCAATTACATTTCTGTAAAAGCATTTCTTGCGTACAGTCCTTAATTACTGTAAGTGTAAAACTTTGTGATTAGTGACTGTGATGTGTCAAAGCCATTACTCTTTCTGTGATTCTGGCTGAAAATCATGCAAGTTATTGGTTTCCTAATGTATTGAACTGTGCTTCTTTCTAGCCCAGATGTCAGAGCATTTCTTCAGATGGATAACCCAAAACACCAGTCAGATCCATCTGAAGATGAAGATGAAAGGAGTAATCAGAAGGTAATAAAGCATAGATATAGATCAGTCTCCTAAATTTTAACTACTTGACAGCAATCTTAAATATATTACTTACAGAAGATTACCAGTTGGTTTTGCAATAAATCTCTCCCATGATCTTTTAAACAGAACTGTTCTGCTGCAGGCTGTAAGATGTTTTCCTGTCTAGTATAAACTGCAGAGAGAAGTAATCCTGATCATGAGCTTTGTCTTGCTTCTTTCCCCACTTGCTGTGAGTAGAAGAGGCACAGATTGAGTTATAGTTTAGCTGTCAGTTTTTTCAGTCTCCTCGAGCACTCTTGCTAATGATGACTGGCAAGGAGCAGAGGCAATTGAATGATTTTTTGTTTGTCTTTAAAAGAAAGAGAGATGCCATTAAGGGTTGGAACGAGATGAGCTTTAAGGTCTCTTCCACCACAAGCCATTCTGTGAAGTATAATTCTCATGAAGGAAAAAAAAAAGTTGCAATCTTTCTTTAAGTTGTTGAATTTAACTTTAGCTCACATTTAACACTGCCAAGCCTCTTCTGTCAGAAAAGCCCCTAAAGAAGTGCAGTTTAGATGGGTTGTCTGAAAGTTAATTTACAGTCTTCAGAAACAGTGCTGATTGAAGAGAGTCTTTCTAGGAAGGCAGAAGTGCCATAATTAAGTTTATTTTCTCTGGTTTACTTCATGGCCTTAGGACTTCTTTTTATTCAGTCCTCTTACAGAATATACAAATAGGCTATTTGAATCAGCTGTGGATCACACACAATGCACCATGTTTTCTCAAAGTCTCACTTCCAAAGAATGCCAGTCTTTTGCTTTTTTTTTTTTTTGAGTACTTGACAGCATGGTGAGCATACAGCAGAATTTAGTTTAGATGACAGATTTCCTCCTCTTCGTTTGAAAATACTTTAAATAACATGAAAAGCTTCCATAGAAAATTAACAGTGTATTACATTATAACAAATTTCAAGCTAAGTGGGGCACTCGTGCTTAGTGGCTGAACCGATATGCTGTAATAGGAAATGAGTGCTGTCATAGTCACTGTAAGCAATGAAGGTGTGTGACCAGGAATAAGAACGATCCCCTTCCCAATCCCTCCAGTACTGAAACTTGCACGCTGACTTTTCTAAAACTGCTGAGTACTGTTGTGTGATTGGTTACTATTGGTGCTGCTGTCACATCTGGTGTTGATGTCAGGGCATGCTCTGTTTCTGTGGGCGTGCTCATTTTGTGATGCCTGCTGGCCCGTCTCTGGATAAATTGTTCTTCAAGTTTATTTTCTCTGATAAAATCCAAAAGCACAGTGAGAGCACTAGAACTGCTTTTTTATTTGAAAACAAATTGGAGAAAGTTGCTTAGATGAAGGTGATTTCCTCCTGTCCACATAATTTAGAGATTCCATCATCAGCGTGTACTGGTGAGATTCGTGCCTTTCATGGAATTGAGTTATCCATTATTGTCAGGGTAAGAAAGATTCCTAGTGGCTTTTCTTGGTAGAGGAAACTGTTTTTGTTTCTTAAAGCACCATATCCTTAATTAATTAGACTCTTGCATAAACAGTGGAGTTCTACAGTAATGTTATCGGAATAAAAGGTAAAAAGCAGTTGCAGAAGGGTCTGAGTTCTCCATGAGGGACACTGTTTGTTGACACAGTCTGAAATTTTTGTTCCTAATCTTGTCCTCTCTGTTTGGACGTAATTATTTTATTGCCTTTTTTCTTCCATATGGTGTATATAGAAATGTTTTGTGAGAAGGTGTTGGTGGTCAGATACTTCAAACTTATGAAGTTCACAATCCTAGATATCTTTGAAGAGCTATCAGAATATTTGATATCTTCAAAACTTATCAACAGGTGTAAAGATATAGCTTGAAGAAATTAGTGTTTTGAAATTACTACTGGTTGAAGCATAAGAAAGGTTTATTTTATTGTATTCTATTTGTTTCTTCCAACAGTTAAATTCTACCTCACCGAATATCAACTTGGGACCATCTGGAAATCCTCAGTAGGTTTTTCAATTAACTGTATACTGAAAAATTGGACTGAATATAATTGCTAATAATATGAAGAGTGGTTTAAATATGTGGCTTTATCTTTTCTCTGCCCAGAAGGAAGCAAGACATTTAATCCTATGTTCAGTAAATGAACTCTGTTAAGACATTTCCCTTTTCATCTTCAGGTTTTGTTAGTCTGCTGTCCTTTCACATGAGGATTCTGTGGCAAAAAATAAACAAAAAACAAAACCCTCTCTCTTTCTGGAACGGTCCCACAGCAGTTAGGAATGTGAAACATTCTGAAAATACATTTGTTTTAATGCATGGCAAAGGAGCAGCTTAACTTGTTGGTATTACAAACTTTATCACTGCAGTTACAACTTGCTTCTCTGGTGTTTACTTCTGTAAACTACTTTCTCAGTTCCCTGTGCTTTTTTCATCTGAGAGATGACACCTATTTTGATTTATCTTTCCTCTCAGATTTTTTTTCTGGGCTAACAGGAAGAAGTGCTTAACAGATTGCAGTGAGAAATGAAATTGTAAGAGTGCTTCCTTTGAGGGGCAATAAACGAAGAGTGTGTCGTAACTGTTGTTTCAGAGGTGGAAAATATAATTGTTTTGCTGACAACAATACCTCTAAATTGTACTTAGGAAAAAGTGAGGTAATTAGTGAAAATTGCTGGAAGTAGTAGTGACTTGGCAAATGGAAAAACAGTGAGTTCATACAAATAACACATAGAAGAGGAAGGTGTTGGGGCCTCCCTCCTGTCACTTTAAACTGGGGAAGCAATGGATGGTAGGAAGGATGGGATGAGGAAAGAGGATGAATGATAAACTCCTTCCTCCTGTCATGTAAGCTTCAGAATCCAACTGGATGTCTGGAAATGGGAGGTAAGCTTTGGGAAGAGTCATGGGGAAAAGAAGACTTAAAAATTAGAAGAATCTTGAGTCTCTGGGGGGGGGGGGGAAGAATAGTCTTGTTCATCCTCTGCACTTACACTTAAAATGAAAAAAAATGAAATAAATTCAAATGCTTTAGCTCTGTCACTTTTTCTGGAGGAAAATGGAATTCCAAGATGAAGGGCAGCTTTGCAGAAGTCCAGTTGTTGATTAGCACGAAGAATTAAGAAAGGTGCTGACTTCACATTACGGTTGAAGGGCTACACTAGACTTCTGTACAGCTATGAAGCTTGTAATTTGTACCCAAATGACCTGTCTCCTTCCTAAATATCTTTCAGCGCTAAGCCGACGGACTTTGATTTCCTGAAAGTTATTGGGAAAGGCAGCTTTGGCAAGGTGAGCTGTCTGATTGCTGTGACTTGCTGTGGTGCAGGGGTGCCAGATGCTGTCTCATGTGTGGCACGTAAACTCCCGTGTTGGATTCCTGTTGCTACTTCTCCATAGCCCTGCCATTGTTATTTTCTCATGGTACTTGTTGCCTGCCTTGGTTGCTCGTCGGGATTAAAAAAATCAGCGTTTCCCTTTCTTGCTAAGAGCAGTAGGGATCCCCTCTTGCCCCAAGAGAGGAAGGGAGGTACCCCTGTGCTTATGCAGCTGGAGTACAAACCCCGCGTTTTCCTTTGTTCTGCCTTCTCAAGCGCCTGGTGCTATGGAGCAGTGCAAACATCACTGAAACAACTCTGAGCAGTGCTGAAAAATGACTAATAGTGATACTTTCCAAAGAGATGCATTTAGCTTTTCGTTATATCAATATATGGACAGACTGTACTGAACTGTAAGATCACACTATTAGTGATTGACTGTATTAAAAACAAAGAGACTGTTGTGGACACATAGCATTAATGCTTTTCAGTTATGCTGAAATTAGCAAGTCATCAGTGGAATGTGAACTGCAGCCATAACATTTCTTCATTTGTTTTGAATTTTGCAGGTTCTTCTTGCAAAAAGAAAACTGGATGGGAAATATTATGCTGTCAAAGTGCTGCAGAAAAAAATTGTTCTTAACAGGAAAGAGGTATAAAGAAATGCACTTTCTCCACACGCTTTTTTCCCTTCATTACAAAATTGTGTCTGTTTACTTACTGATCCTTTACTTCCTTACAGCAAAAACATATCATGGCTGAACGTAATGTGCTTCTGAAAAATGTGAAACATCCATTTCTGGTTGGATTACATTACTCATTCCAAACAACAGAAAAGCTTTACTTTGTCCTGGATTTTGTTAACGGAGGAGAGGTATGTGGGGATTCTACTTGGATTTGTGTCTGTTTATTCTGCAGTTCTGTTATTCTGTGGGAGTAACAAAATGATCCTTTGCAATGGGCTGTGATCAGTATTCTCCCAAGTCTTGGAAATCCCGTTACTTAATCTCCAGTGATGCTATTCCTGCAGACTTCCATAGACAGACATAGACAGACCCTGTTCCTCTTCTTATCAGCAGCGTTAATACAGAATTAGTTTATGATTGTCTGATATAAATACTGTCTCTTTGACAGTTACCTAAATTTATCTGTTATTAATTAATCATATATTGACATTTTTCAGCATGTAAAATTCTTTTTCATCTGCATTATCTGAGGTGTTTGTATTTCAAAAGTGTGAGGAAGGAAACAAGCAAACAGACAACTGATTTTATTGCTATGATTTCTCTTGAAATCCTGGGATACTTCTGTAGCTTTGCAGATGTAATTGCTTACTGCAAAATAGCCTTATTCTCACGATTCTTCTCCTTGGAGTGATGCTGTTGAGGACAAGGAGTCCACGAGCAACCTAAGGGAAAACTTCTAAAAGCATTAGAAAAAGTCTATAAATACTTGAATAGTGTTCTGGAGCAGCTTGCCTTTAGCTCTTGCTTTTCAGAGTGCTTTGAGGAGTGCTCAAGAAACTCATGATTGAATAGCTACTAACCATGATAAGGGTATAAAACGTTGTTTTTATTTCTTCAAAAGATACTATTGTATGCTAATTGTATGCTAATAATACCTGGACCTGTCTAGCAAATGAGTTGTGATTGAAGATCACAAAGCATAGTGAAAAATGATTGTGTGCAAGTAACTGTACAGCATAAATGCTTAAAAGGGAAGCTACTTGTACTCTAGCAGTACTGTTGTAGATAGTAGAAACTAGCACCTGGCAGAGGGCAGGAGAAGAAAGGGTAGAATTTACATTTGTTTCTGCATATCTCAGGTTTTCCTGTTATGTCACTGCATCTGAATACACTCAGGATATACATACGGTGAATACAGCAGGGTGAGGTTCATACTGTGACCTTTGTTGGTTGATATTCATAAAGACTACATGGCAGCATTCATGATGCTCCTAGAATTGAGATTCTGACTCCCTTTGAGTGCTGGAATCTGCACTTGATGGGCCTTTCTCTGGTGTGATGCACTGTCATCTTATTAGAAGAATATGATCAAACTCCAGGTTTGCTCTACTCTGCTTCATTTGGCATTCTTCCAGGCAAGCTAAAACACAGTTCAAAACAGCTTTCAAAGTTGAATTAAGAACTTGTAAGATTTTGGTTGCTTGCTATATTTTCTTTCAAAGTTTGCAGATAGAAAACAGAATTTGTTCTTTTTTAATTGAATGTATAGTACAGTTTCATGTGTGTATGATTTAATCTTTGGCAAGATTTGTGCATATGCTCAACTTGTTTAAAGTCTGAAGACTGTCTGTAGTTGAGAACATTAATGGATGAGCAGACTGGAACATACATCACCCCAAGTGCTCTCAGAATAAGACGCTTTTATACAGAAGTTTGAACACAAAGATACTCAGAAATGAAAGATTCCTTGTGTGGCACCTGACTATCTGCTAGGAGACTATTTATGCACTGTTGTGCATGCCCCATCACTAGAGGTGTTTAAGGCCAGGTTGGATAGGGCCCTGTGCAACCTGATCTAGTACTTGGTCTAGCAGCTGGCAGCCCTGCCTGTGGCGGGGGGTGTTTGGATCTTGGTGATCCTTGAGGTCCCTTCCAACCCAAGCCATTCTGCGATTCTGTGATCTTGCATAATTGAATCTTGCCACCCTCAGTTAACATGTTTTTCTCTAGTTCTTTCTGACTAGTCTTGCTTTTAAGGGAATATCCTTGTTAGTAACTTGTCTATTTATTTCTAAGCTGTGAAAGAGAAAAGGAAGCGAGCGAAGGAATGCTGTCAATTTTATTTCATTTTGCATTCTTAAAATTGTAGGCAGCTCAATAAAATTGCTGTTAAAATTATATCATATTAACTTGGTTTTGTGTATGATTTTTTTTTTTCTTATTTACTACTTTGCATATTTACAGCTGTTCTTTCATTTACAAAGAGAACGTTCCTTTCCTGAGCACAGAGCCAGATTTTATGCTGCTGAAATAGCCAGTGCACTGGGATACTTGCACTCCATAAATATTGTGTACAGGTAGGTTTCTGAAGTGTATTCTCGTCCTGTGGAAGTTCAAAATAGGACAAATTAATATATAAAAATTACTGCATGAAATGATCTCAGGAAGTTTGAACAAAATGTTTTCACCAAAATGTCAAGCTTCCTTTCGGCTGAAAAATAAGTCGTTGCCTTTGAAGCTTTTGTGTTGGTGACTGCTGTTCTGAGTTAATACAAAGATTATTTTTTTTTAATAGGGATTTAAAACCAGAAAACATTCTCCTAGATTCACTAGTAAGTAAGCCACGTTTTTGTATTTTATATGTCCTCTGTCAAAATTGACACTTATGGATTTGTAAATGTTGTGTTCTGTTTTTTAAAACTCTGTTTCTTAAACAGGGTCATGTTGTGCTGACAGACTTTGGACTTTGTAAAGAAGGGATTGCAAGTTCTGATACTACTGCAACGTTTTGTGGGACGCCAGAAGTATGTTGATGACTTTGGCATCTTTTGGCTGGTAACAAATGGTTGTTGAGTGTTACTGGTTGTGTAAACGGAAAATCAAATATGTGTGTATTTATAGTTATGTGTTGTTGAGGATTTAAATTCTTTTTACGGGTTCTTCCATGAAACCAAAGACAAGTTTACTGCAGGTCTGTTCTTTGTACTACTTACTAATGTTCAGTATCTCCTACTTAGCTACCCACATTCTCATAACTCTTGTCTGTCCTCTTCCCTCTTCCCAGTCCTTTTCACATACTGTTTCTTCCCGTGTGTCTGACTAGAAGAAAGACAATTGGTTTGTGTAACAGCTGTCACAGATTTGTCAATAGGAATCTATTTACTGTATCCTGCCATTAATTTTTAGTAAGTTTAGAAGCACTTTGTATCTTTGAGACATGAACAAACATTGTGTGTGGGAGAAGCTTTGAACTTACTGACTCTATTGTCTTCTTTTTACTAAGAAAAATGGACTGGAAAACTCAGAATCTGGAAGTCTTAAAAATGTATGAGGTATTCACCTAGATGTCAAGAGCAGTGGCTTTGATATTTTGATAAAATACACTTCAAATTACAGGAAAGGCCTTTGAAAGCAGTAAAGGATGGGTGAGGGATAATGTACTGAAACATTTGAACTCAAAAGGGAGAAAAAAATAAAAGGGCAACGTGTGACAACTTATCCTAGCTATCATTAGAGTAGGAATTTAGATGGTAATCTGAGCTGAAATAGCATTTGTTGGATTGTTTGGGAAAGCACAGTGTATAAAACACTGATGGTTTTGGAGTTGTTGGAGGACAATGTATGAGATTTTGGAGATGTTCAAGACCTGCCTGGATGCCTACCTGTGCGACCTGCTGTAGGGAACCTGCTTTGGCAGGGGGGTTGGACTCGATGATCTCTGGAGGTCCCTTCCAACCCCTACAATTCTGTGATTCTGTGATTTTTGTCCTGTGCTCAGAAGTGTGGGTTTTGTGCTTATCGTGGATTTGCATGAACTGCAGCGTAACAGGATGCTTAATATCAGCTCTTTAAAATACCGAGACTAAACACAGCAACTGAATATTAGTCTTTACGTGCCAAGATTTAGGTTAAAATCTTTCACGATCCTGTGAAAAGTGTAATGATATTCTCTGTGTTTCTGAACACTGAGTTGAATGACTTAGTTCCAACTCACTATGTAGAAAGTTATGAAAAATTAGGAAAGTTAGTTCAAAATGCTCTGCTGCTTTTCATGCTTTTTGTATGGTTATCTATAGACGAATGAGGTACAGAGCACTCAAGCATATAGAAAGTTTGAGAAATGCTGACACCATTGAACAGTGACTTACCTCCCCATTACAAATGGTACCTGCCTTATCCATTAACAAATAGATCTATTTTGTACATTAAATTTCAGAAGGTGGATACCAGTGAGCAGTCTTGTATTCTGAGAGAAGGCTTTAGAAACCGTGTGTGCGCTGTGCAGGGGTGACTGAGATGATAAGGATCCAGCCACAGTAATTCTATACTACATGTCCACAACAAATAGCCTTGTACTGTGAAATGCCTTTGCTTGTACTATGGTATTAGTGAGTCAGATTTCTTCTGAAACTATGACTAAAACCTAAAAACCCAGGTTTTATCATTGCTATCCTAATGCACTGCTTTTTTTTTTATTTCATTTTTAGTATCTCGCACCAGAAGTTATTAAAAAGCAGCCCTATGACAACACAGTAGACTGGTGGTGCCTTGGTGCAGTTCTTTATGAAATGCTTTATGGACTGGTATGTATTTAATATAGGTGGGAAAGTGCCATTAAGGATGCTAACTTTTTGCAGAGCGTCGAAGTACTCTACTTCAGTGGATGAATGATTTGTTTTAACACAGCATCTCTTTTTCTCTTTGGGATTTTGCATTGCCTCTCAATGTCTAAACTTCTGCTTTCCACTGAACTTCTGGACATCAGCTAAAGACAAACCGTGATAACTAGGGAGATGTTGAAGTAAATAGAATCAACAGCAATAGCACCCAATAAAATAAAACATGTATTTTGGCTTGGGTCTTCCAGGATTTCTCCTAGTTCTTCTGCTTCTTGATACAATATTAAAAGAAAAAAAAGTCTTACTGTACCACTTTTAGTCATCTGTAATCACTCTAATAGTAATCTGTTCTGTTACTTTTCTTTCTAGTGTTATATGCATCTGGATATTAAGTTGGGAAATAGATTACTTTTCCCACTCTCATTCTTTCCAGGCAAGCACAGTGGGAGCTTTGAATCTTGGTGGCATCTGCAGTTATGTTACCTGTGAGTGTGAGAAGATGTTATGGAAAGAGGAGGTGGCAGGGGGAAGATATCAAGCATGGAGACCTGGCTGTGTGAATGACTGAATTAGAAGTTAGCTGTGTCTTAAGATTTCTTCCTTGACTCTTAGTAGTCTGCTGCTTACAGACTTGTTTGTTGGTCCATGCATGTGAAACAAAATGCTGATGTAGCTTTGGATTAATGCGTAACATTTGGGTTTTTTAGCCTCCTTTTTACTGCCGTGACGTTGCTGAGATGTATGAGAATATTCTTCACAAGCCCCTAGTCTTGCGTCCAGGAATCAGTCTCACAGCCTGGTCCATTCTGGAGGAACTTTTGGAGAAAGATCGGCAAAGCAGACTTGGAGCAAGGGAAGATTTTGTATGTAATCTCCTAATTTATCAAGCTCTTCTTCATTTAAATAGACACGAATAAATCTGAGTGCATCATGCAAGTTTAATAGCAGGAGACAGAAAATGCATTTCCATATATCTGTCCCTGTTTTTTTTTTTTTCTTTTTTCTTCTTTAAAAATATCAGTTGTGGTCATCAAGTCCTGAAAGATGTTTGGGATAGGAAGGGGGTAATTGTTGTGGGATATAATATTTTTAGCTTGGTTGGTGTCAAACCAGTCAGCAGGGAAACAATTCCCAGCATAGTAATTGCTAAGGTTAGTTGGTTAGTTAATCTAGGAAATAATCCAACGAAAAGGTGATTTTCTGGTAATATCAGTTTACCTGACTACATAAAAAGGTGTTCCTCAAACACAGAATAGAACAGTACTGTACAAGTAGCAGTTTTTTCTTTTTTTTTCCTCAGACTTAAAATCATAGTAAATGTTTTCCCAGTACAACCGTGAATTTTATTTTATTTTACTTGCAAAAAGATGTTGCTAGGAAGCACAGACAACTTCAGAAATGTACAGTGAGGAATAATCTAGAAAGACTGTGCTTCCATCCATGGATCGTGAGTCTTCTGATTGCAGCCTTAATGTTAGGTAGTGTGTTGACCTCATCGTAGAATGGCTTAGGTTTGAACGGATATTAAAGACCATCCAGTTCCTATGTCATGGGCAGGGTTGCCAGCCACTGGATCGGGCTGCACGGGGCTCCATCCAGCCTGGCCTTGAGCACCTCAAGAGATGATGCATCCGTAAGCTGCCTGGGCAACCTGTTCCGGCACCTCATTGCTCGCTGAGTAAAAGTTTCCTGCTAACATCCAACCTAAATCTCCTCTCTTTTATTTCAAAGCCATTTCTTTTTGTCCCGTCACTATCAGACAGTGTAAAAAGTAATTTCCCCTTCTGTTAATAAGCTCCTCCCCAAATACTAGAAGGCCACAATGAAGACTCTCCAGGGCCTTCTCCAAGCTGAACAGCTTATCTTTGTGGGAGAGGTGCTCCACCTTGTGATTGATTTTTTTAAGCCTTAAAAGCAGCAAACAGGATTTTAAAAGGAAACTAGTTTGTAGAGGCAGGCTAATTTTAATTCTCTTTTTGCCAGCTACAGCTTTTATTGAAAAATAAACTGTAAATGCAGAACTTGACCTCCTTAGGTTTTGTTTGTGCATTTACTGTGATGCATGGGATGGATTTCTGAAACATCTGTGATTTCTATTCTTTACTGCAGCTTGAAATTCAAAAGCACCCATTCTTTGAATCTCTCAGCTGGACTGACCTACTACAGAAGAAGATTCCACCACCATTTAATCCTAACGTGGTAGGTGCTGTTTTAGTTCCTAGCTGCCAAATTTGTGCCTGTGCAGGCTCCTCTATTTGGAAAGAATACGCGTGTATCAGAGTGGATGGGAACCTCCTAGTGCTGACTGCACTTTGGAGCAGTGATGCTGTCTTTCTGACTAAAAACTCACTTTGACACATCACTGTTTCCTCTGTTTTTTTCTCATCAAAGGACTCACAGTTTTTTATGGTGTCTGAAGACCAAAGAATTTACAGCCTCTTTTTAAATAAGCCTCTTTCAAATTACAAAGACTATTTTTATAAGCCTTAGTTGCAGCCCTACTCCTGTTCATCTTTCTAGTGGTTTTATGTCTGTTTGATGAAGAAACCTTTGCTGTCTTGTTTCTTCTCTCTGTAACTGAATGTTACTGTGCTTTAGTTCTTATGTCCCTTACTGCAGATTTGACTTTATAGTAGCTACTGTTGATGCTGGAATGTAACAGTTTTATATTATTGATGGAAAAGGGAGAAAGATAACTGTATGGTTATACAGTTTATATCATATCAGTTTTTATTTCAGTTTTTTTTCTCTAACAGTCAATTAAGAAAGAAAATATTTCTTACTATTTCTTATGTTTATTGTGTCATAAATGTTGTGTAGCTCTTGGCCTGATCCCTGGCCCAGAAAAAAACAAGCAAGCTTCTAATAAATGCTTTCAGGGATGCTGTGGTAGGTTTCCTTAGGCTTTATATACTTAAATAGGAAAGAATAGTACAATTCAAAAAATACAGAATTAATGTGAGAAATGATAGATGTTCTGTTTTCTAGGTTGGCCCGGATGATATTGGGAATTTCGATGCGGTGTTTACAGAAGAAATGGTCCCATATTCAGTTTGCATCTCTTCTGATTACAGCATTGTTAATGCCAGTGTCCTAGAGGCAGATGATGCGTTTGTTGGGTTTTCTTACGCGCCACCTTCTGAAGATATGTTTTCCTAGGAAGTTAGAAGCCAACACTGTTCTGGGAGTCTTGGGATGAACTGAAACGTGAACACATTCCAAATTAGTGTAACTAGTGCCTCATTTTGTATATAGATTTGTAACCTATGAAGAAACGTTCTCTGCTGTATAGAAGGAATTTGGGCATTTTTGGATGGCTTTCTTTGGGATTTGAACTGTTTATTCCTGCTGCAGAAAATATTTTTTAAAAAACGTTAAGTAACACTCTCTACATTAACGTATTTTTTTAAGCAAAAACACTGACTGTTCCCATCAGTCCCTTCAGGTTTACATTCGTACATATCTAAGATAATGCCGGCACAAGCAGCAGCGTATTTAGTGAATTTATAAATGCCTTTGTACCTATTTACAGTGACTTTGTGCTTGAATTGTAACTATGCAAATTATCTTTTGTATATCCTGGTTTAAAAAAGGTAAATGTTTTTTTCCCTGTTACATTGGTATGAACTTTGTTAACCTGTCTGCACTTAAATGAAGACTTAACTTAAGACTGAGATGCTTGGAGGATTTACGTAGAATGAAAAATCGGGTATGTAAAACTAGATTGCCACTTCTGTGTCTGCTGGAGTACCTGCGTCTCTGAACTGGATTATTTGAAGTATGCAGGATTACTCAAAGCAAGGATGGAACAAATTAGCTATTCATTTGTTAACTTCACTGATCATGAGTTCTACCTTTTTTCTTCCTTGGGATAAATGTGTCTGTATTTCAACTGCATTAAAAATATTTTTGGTTAAAACTCTGCTTTTCCAAAGATATAATACGCAATAATCAGTGCTACTTTGAAAGGCTATCTTACTTTAACCTTCCTGTGGTGGATGGTGAGGGGATCACGCCAAACATCTAGTACTTTTCTCACTGATTTATATTTGGAAGCACTAATATGTTCCAAATCACTTGTATTTCAACATGCATAGCTACTTGTCTTTGTGTCTCATTTTTAAATCTTCACTTGATATTTGAGGGGAAAAAAAAAAAGTAAGTTGTGCTTATAATTTTAGAAATGTGAAAAGTTAATGTATTTCTCATAACATGTGTATGGAGAAACTGATCGTTCTGATCTACTTCTGTGTAAGGAAAACTTTTAACAATGCAAAAACTGCTGTTAGTGCGTAAAAGCTTATCATGGCAGGTAGTAGTATTATTATGTATATCACTTGTAAATAACAACTTATTTTTGTCTGTTCCTTCATAATCGTTCTGTGGTGTGTTTGGTTTTCTGTTTTGGTTTGGTTTTGTTATTCATAAATACATTCAGTTGAAAGCCTTGGTTTGAGGGAAGTCTGATAGGGCACAGTAAGCAGCCAGAGTCCTGAGGGAACTTGCTGATGTCACTGAGCTGCTCTCAGTGATATGTGAGAAGTCATGGTGGTCAGGTGAAGTCCTTGGTGACTGGAAAAAAAGGCAATGTAGCATTGCCTTCTTAAGAAGGGTAAAAAGGATGACCCGGGGAACTATCAACCTGTCAGCAAAATTGTAATTATTCTTGGAATTAATGATGTCGGCAGCAAAGCATCAGACAAGCAGAAGCTAAACCAGGATTGTTTGGTTTTTTTTTCATTCTTTCACGTAATGCCTAAGTAATGCTGAGTAGCTGCTGTGTGAGGTGTGGGAAGGAGTGGCTGGGTAAAGCAAGTAGGAATTAACGCTGGCATGGGAAGAAGGAAGGAACTGTGTCGTTTGTGGGAGGGGACTGGTGGCTCTGTGCTCATTTCCTGTCCTTTCACACTGAAGTTTTGCGAAGTTTGAAACAGCTACACAGCTGTTCAGGACAGCCAGTGACTTACATGAATTGCAGTTATAATCATTTGGCAGCAAAGCACGTCTTTCTAATGGGCTGGAAGGCAGAAATTGTTGCATTATGGTATATTTTGCACCCTTTCATTTTCTATCCTTTCAGAAATGGCTGTAACTAGCTTCCTGAGCACGTGTGGGCTCTCCTCTCTCCCCTCTTTATTGGGGTTTCTTTCTTATGGCTTTTTGGTGTGAATGTGTTCCTTTTCACTGGAAATGCTCTGCTCTGTTATTCCTTCCATTCTCTTCCATGTCGTGAAGTGCACCAGTCAGATCAGGACCGCCAAAGGCAGAGCAGCAGACCCTTCCATACTTCCAAAAATCAGCGCTCTTGTTCTGCATGTCTTTGCATTTCGTGACGATACTTCTCCGAGTAAGATGGTGAAAGTGGGGCGGGCCCTTCACAAACCCTGAGTTGAGAAGTAAAATCTCAAATGGTGGTGATAAATCCGAGGCAGGAGAGCCTACGTGGGAACCGCGGTGATATCCCCTTCCCGTTGCGGCGGGTACTTGAGAAGGGGAGGTGCCATCTGTGACTGACGGAGGAGCGTTAGGACTGACCGCGCGGCGCCGCGTTTCCCCTCACGAAGCTCCTGAGGGGCCGCCTGGTGCTGCACCCGAGCCCGCCAGCGGGCGGCGAGAGCGGCAAAAGCTTTGGCGCGTGGCGAAGGGAAGCCCTGGGCTGAGAGGAAGGGTGGTGGCGATGATGAGGCAGCTGGGAGCGATGGAGGTGTTAGGCGCGGTGCCGTGAGGCAGCGGAGTGCGACCGTGGGGGATGCGGTGGTTGTGAGAGGCTGCGCTTGGCTCTGTGAAACTCAGGGAGCGGCAGCGTGTGGAGAACGCCGTGAGCCGTGGTGCGGGCTGTCCTCAGGCTGTCCTCGCTGTGCTGCGTCTCTGCTTTGTGGCCACAGAGCACGACGCAGAGTGACCTCAGGGCGGTGGGGGAAAGGAGAGGCCGTGGTTTCAGCTGGACTTTAATCTCTTCTTGTAAAAGATTTGAAGGGATGGAACGGTAGTTGCATGGGATTCATCCTAAAGAAACTGAAAAATAAATCCTGATGTAAGTTCTCCTTCAATTTGTGCATAAAATGTGATGCTTCAGGCCAGATAGGACGCATCTTCCAGCCCACCCACAGCATACAACTGACAAGAAGTTCTCTGCTGCTGCCATACAGGTGCACCTCAGGTACCCTGTTCTCTCCACGTCTGTCTGTCCTCCAAACTGACTTCTGTGACCTCCCGCCATGAATCGTTCATAAACGAAGAGCTTTTCTTTCTCTTCAGCCTCTTAATGCTGTGTTTTGTCCTATGCCAGGTAGCTATGTCTCTTTGAAGGTTTAAGTGGTGTTTCATATCGGTTACCTTTAGAAAAGACAGATGATAATTTGTAAAATAAAGTCTGTGTGACCATTAAAAGATCATAGAATCAAAGAATCCTTAGAGTTAGAAAGGGCCTTTAAAGGTCATCCAGTCCAGCTCCCTTGCAACAAACAGGGACATCAGATGTGTATATACAAAATGCCACATTTTGGCCTTAGTAGTTCTCCCTCTAAATTCATAAGAGAAGTTCTGAGATTTACTCTGAAAATGCTCTGAAAATATGTGAACAGTATGCAATAAAAACAACACTGAAGAGTATGGTCACCTTCTAGACCAACTCTGTGGTCTTGAAAGTTTTATCTACAGGAATGAGAATTGATCACCTGTGTATACTGATGTTTGCAAGATCTGCACCTTAAATGGATGCTACAGGAGGTGACAGCAAACAAGGAAAATGTAATTTAAGAAACAAATGATTCCTCGGTTTCATGTTTTCAACTGTGACAGCCTTCAAAGCTCTCTAAATATGTCTCACTTTAGCTCCAATGACTGGGGGGAGGTAAGGAGAGGAGGGGCTAAATGCTGCCTTTAATTTTGATGGGTCAGGGGTTGGGTGGTGCAATAATTCAGTAATAAGAGGAATAGTAGAGCATTTTAGGAATTTATTGTTATTGTAGCACGGCCAATTCTGAACTAATTCTTTCCAGCTTATTCCAGAATTCTCATTAAGAGTCCAAAGATCTTTTTGGAAGATGCACAAAGAGATACAGAAAATGAAGGAAATTATCCTTATTTACCTTGACAGAAGTGGTGGCCTTGAGAAATTTGTGCACGATTGCAAAAAATACAATGGTATTGCTCACTCAGTAGATATTTTGTTAACATTGGTAAGTATTGTTAAGCAAACCTCTGTAATATTTAAGACTGTTTTTGCTCCTGCAGACTCAAAACAAAGTTATGCTGTATATCGTTTCGTTATTTCAATAAACCCTTCTGATGTTGCTGAATTGGATGCAACTCTTGGAAACTACATTCTTCATAGGCCCATGAAAGCTGCAGGGATTTTTCAGTCAGTAAGTTTATAGTTGTGGTCAGGGCTGACAAAAAATAATCCTTTTCTATTTTAACTAGATTTTCCTTTCTAAAGTGAAGTTATTTTTCAATTACAGGTATGTTTCATAGCTATTAAGACATTGTCATTAATTGAACAGTTACAGACGGAGGCCCAAGTGAGTCTACACTGTTTCCCCAGTTAGATCTTAAATCTTTTAAGTCTGGTGAAGTATTAGCAAAGATTATTTTTTGTATTAATTTTTCAGCCTTTATATTCCCTTTGGTTGTATTATCCTTTGTACAAAGTGCAAGTCTCACCTCAACATATTGCAAGAATCCTGGCATAAATGATTGTTTTTCCACTTGATACGTTTCTTTTTCTTTTCCTAAAAGCTATTTATACACCATGTTGCATTTCTTCATGTAAGTACATTGAATTTATAAACAGCATTTTAATATATTTAATCTATATATTTTTATTTCAATGTCATCGTGTCTCTTGTTAGATAAGCATACTGCTGAAACCAACACATTTGCCACCATTACCGAGTTATGTTCTCAGTCTTTCTGCATTTCCATTTAATTACACATCTAAGAGATTTTATATGTCTGAAGGAATAGTGATTGCAATGGGAACTGTCACAAAATACACTCAAGGAGCAAGATTTCTTTGCACTGGGGAAACCTGTCCATTCTCTGAAGGTAGTAGTAGAAGAAATTAATATTATTTCATAGAACTGTAGTGTCACCAAGGTTGGAAAAGACCTCCAAGATCATCCAGTCCAACCATCCACCTGCCACCAACATTTCCCCACTCAGCCACGTCCCTCAGTACAACATCTGAATGTTTCTTAAACACCTCCAGGGACGGTGACTCCACCACCTCCCTGGGCAGCCCGTTCAGTGCCTGAACAGCTCTTTAATAATTTAGATAATTTACCAGATTGAAAACCCATCGTGAGAGTCCTTTTCCTACGAAGTCTTCATGAGCGCATGTCTTTATGAAGGCGCGTACATAGCATGCATCTGTCCGGTGTCATTCCCACACGACACAGAATAGGGGCACCCCGCTGCTGGGAGTCAGGCCCTGCAGTCGCGGTGGGGAATGTGCGATGGGGGCACGGCGCCATCTGGCGGCCAACGTGCGGGAAACACGCTTGTGAATTCGGAATTTCCCTGCCCAGTTTTTAGTTACTTCTGTGCTTAATGTGAAATGCAGAATGAAAACCGTGCTCTCATTATAAATGTTTACTAAACTTTTTTTTTTTTTTTTTTTTTCTTTTTCAGGGTTTAGGTACATTAGGGTGCATCTGCCCGGAGCTACAGAATCTGCCACAGTGAGGAATGACTTTGTGTGCAGTTTGTGTTCTTCACCACTGCAGGAAGATATGAAATTCAGAGTACTTGGTGGTAGGAACTGTGTAGTTTTATTTCTGGGTCTGTTATTCCCCTACTTCTGATACACAGTACATAAACAAAAATGGCTGTGGGGATAACAGCCCCAGAAGATAGCAGTCATCCTAGAATCATAGAATGGTTTGGGTTGGAAGGGACCTTTAAGGTCATGTAGATCTAACCCCCCTGTTTTAGGCAGGGACACCTCCCTCTAGACCAGGTTGCTCAAAGCCCCATCCAGCCTGGCCTCCTAGAGGGAAGAAAAAGAAAAAAAAAAAAGAAAAGAAAAGAAAAAAGCTTATTACTTGGTTTTCAGGACAACTAACCTTTTCCTTGCCTTTTTTCTGAAAGATAAACAGATAGTTGAAATGATTGATGCCAAAGTTCTTCATGCTTTAAAAGGATATTCTGACCATAAATCGCATTTTAGGATTCAGACTTTTACAGTTTTCTTGAGAGGTATGCTGAGTTTCAATTCTCAGACTTGCTAAAAATATTTTAGAAATGAATTGTGACAATTACCTGCATTTCCTTACAGGTTCATTTCTCTGAATAAACTGATGAAAGTCATGATAATTTATATTGAGGTTATTTCTCTAAAAAAAAATTAGGGGGCGGGAAAGGAGGGGTCATCACCTGCCTAATGCAGGCACAAATGATTGCAGAGAATAATATATAGCTGTGGTCTTCACTTCTATGTCTTCATTTAAGCAAGATCCCCTGGCCAGCTCTGCTGCATTACATTCTAGTTGAAGCTTGTTTTTTCCTCCTCTCTACTTCCTTTGGTCCTGCTGTTTTGCACCATTTCATGTGTTTTTTGACATCCTTCCTCAATCTAGCTGGTTTCTGGATTCAATCAGGATTTTTGGCTTCTACTACTACTGCTTTCCACTGGAAACATTAAATGATTTCTAATGTGAATACCCGACTAAATCACAATTCATCATCATATTTCCAATAATTTTATCTGATACCCAGTGTCTATGGAATCATACAGCTCATCTCTTGAAAACTCACAGTAGCTCCAAGGTCATGAGATACAACAGCAGCGCTGCATGTACTGTTATGTTGGTGTGATGCTGTGAATTGTGCAAGTACTGAAATTCTCCTGGCTTCAGTGAGCAGTGCAGTTAGACAGGAACTTACAGGCTGAGATTCACACCTGGTTGGACACAGCTCTCACTTCTGAAAACTAAACATGACTTCTGAATAAAGTGCACAGAACTACAGAGCTTCCCAAAGCTGTGTGTGTATCTTTTTGAAATCTTTGCAATTTGTCATGTGTAATGTGGTCGCTTTTTTTGTGGGTTTTTGTTGTTCTTTTTTTTTCCTGTCATGTTTATAGGGCAGTAACTAACAATGGTGGAACCACAAGCTTTGGACTATGCTTGCAAACAGCTGTCCGTTTTCTTTTCAGTGCAGAACCAAGTGAATCATTCATTTTCTTTATCAGGAATTTACTAATCCTCACCCACTCTCCTTCCTTACTTTTTGTACTACTTATTTTGAATGGTGTGCTTCATTTAATCCTACTCCACAATGGTAAACCTGGATTCCAACTGTTGTTTTCAGCAACTACGTGTGAGAAATGAAAGCAGTTTAGAAAAGCTGACTGTGTCTTTAACACTTTTTTTTTCTTAGCTAAAACATCTTCAGGTCTCCCCCACGTTTTGTTTTTCATTTCCAGATGAACTGGCCAATAGAATGACAATAGGAAACCACTACAAGATCATAGGAATTCCAGCTTGTGTACAAAATGGCCCACAAGCTGCAGCATTTATAGAAGTCAGTAGTGTAGAGCTCTGTAAACCAAATGGTAAGGAAGTTCCAATTAGAATTGACTTAAAATTTTGAAGAACATTTTTTTTTCTGCAAAATCTTGAGAACTTTTTGTTACCTAGAAGCCTGGATTGCAAAACCACTGTGGGACTTTCCTCTAACTGGGGATGGGTTCAGTCAGTCAGCTGAGAACGTCTCTTTCCCCACTTCTCTTTCCATGCATTGGGAAGTGACATAATTATTTACTGCAGTTCTTCAGCTTCCCTTTCCCAACTTCCCTTGTCACTTGTAAGCTACATAGGGAATCATGTGTGACACTGACCCAATATTTTAGTTTCTTATTCCTTTCTTATCCCATTGGTTTTAGTAGATCGTGTCTGCGGCCTTTAGAGCAGTAAAATGAATAGCTGTCTGCTGTTTACATTCTGAATTTGTGTTTAATGCATAAATATCTTAGTTCTTTGTAAGCTTTTGTATAAAGACTCGAATGGCAATGTATTCTAATGTACCTGCACTGCTCTGTGAAGTGCTTGTTAATCTCTATTTTGTTTCACTTAGGTCCTTCTTTCATCGGTGAAAATTTTAAGTATCTACTCTCACTGACCTCAAGTTCATGCTGGAGGTTTACAGCCACGCTTGCCAATATTTTTGCTTCTCAAGTTGTTCCACCAGGCACTTACAACACTCTTAAATTGGCAATATTACTGAGTCTGGTACAGTCGTGTGAAATAGAAAATGCAGATTACCTCGATCTACTGATTGTGACAAGTGACACTCTAATAATTGATAGGTAAAGAGATTCCTTAACTCTTTTTATTTTTATTGTTTTAAGACAATAGGATTGGCCCTACATCAAAAGCAAGAGATGAGGCTTAAAAGGCATATAAAGGGTTCTGACTTGCTAAACAATAACCACGAAACATCTCTATTTCAAATGATGTATATAGGATTACAGTTAATAAATACCCCTAACAGTCTCATAATGATCTCTGTAAGCTTTTAAGACTGGCACTGTTTAGCAGAGGTTAAACTAAACCTTTTTCTAAAATCAAAACTAAGGTTGCCCCAAAAGCTGGTGATTATGAAAGTGAAGTTGTCTGCTTCTCAAATCTTGTGTCACTTTAAGCCTTTCCATCGCTAGCTTCTCAGCTACCTTAATTTTCAGTTATGTCCTGGCTTGCCTGGGGCAGAGTTACTTCAGAGAAGCTTACATGGGGGTGAAGTACAGTTGATGATGGCCAGCTGGCTCCAGAAGGCTTTTGGTCACAGCTTATGCTATGCACACAGTATTCTGTTATCATTAATCTATTTTAATCAATAATTTTATGCCATTTCTTAATATGAGAAGAAATCATGCTTTAACATCTAAAAATCATAAGGAGCCTTTGACTGTGGGCCCAAGCAGTGTGTGACTGTGTGCCAAGGAATATAGTGCAGGGGAGTTAAAAAAAATAAAAATAAAAAATTGAGCACTCTCCTTTCTCAAAAAGAATTGGGGATGTAACCCAGGTGGCTGCAGCCTAGAAGTTACCAGCCTCTTCTTTTTTCCCCTGATGGCCAAGAGAATTATGAATCCTCTGCCTTGCCCTAGAACAGGAGTAGGCATTAATGGTATGGGGTTACATGTGGGGACTTCTTTGATTTCCTAGGTATTACTTCTGTTATGAGCCATGATTTGCCTCATGTTAAAACCATCAGAAATGCAGTCCTCCTGGGGCTTAGATTTCTGTATTTGTACTGAAGTGTACTTTACACATGTAGTCTTGACAGTGGTTTAAAATTGTTGTTGTTTAAAGGTAGATCTTGATATATCTATCACTACCACATGTTAAGAACAGTGTTAATTTAGAAAAACTGAGCAATGTTTTGACAGCTTACGACTGACAATTATTTAATCCTCTAGGCTTCTGAATTACAGCCTGTGTCTCCTGCCTCGTGGCATACGCCACCCATCCTCTAGTGACATCTTTCCTTCTGTGTCCAAAGATAAACATGGAACTGGAAGTGCTAGTATTCAAGCTTGCAGTGCTGTGCTGGCTCAGGGTGGTATCTGTTACATAGGAGACTTCTCTTCATACAAAAAGGATAAACTTGAACTCCTGCAATCCGGTAATTTCATATCTACTAACAAATGAGGGGACAGAATGAAACAAACATGTAACGCCTCAGCTAGGTCTCTTCCTCACCTTATGGCCCTCAAATGCTTGGAAAATATCAGCTATTTTTAACAAGTCTGAAAGAAATGAGGTTAAAAATGGCAAAATCCTATAAGCTTGCATTTGCTATACAGGCTCCAGCACAGGGATCCATTTATTGGCAAAACAAGCACTACAGTGAGGTGGAATGAGAAGTGTATTCATCAGGCTTGCAGGATTTGTGATCTAGCCTCTAACGGATTTAGGCACTCACACACTCAGTCCTCAAAACTGGTGGTGTGGAAGTGCCAAAACTTAAGACAAATTCAGTGAAATAAAATAATGACTCTTTTGAGCTACTGTGCTTGGAACTAGGATTTATAGTCAAACTACATCAATCACATCACTGATGTTTTTTGTCCTCTCCTAGTGCTAGAGAGCAGGACGACAACGCTGTTCATTCCTGGGAAGAAGTATGGAGAAGAGGCTGACCAACAAGTGACTATTTCAATTCAGACCAACTTCTGGTCTTACGTAGATGTGGGTTCTTCCCCAAAGAAACAGACGGCAAAGGACAGCTTTTTAATTGGGCAGATGGTAAAGCAACTGACAATTATTTCTGGTTATTGTTATTTCAGCTTGGGAAATAATGAAAACAAACAGCTTATGTGACTTTAAATCAAGTATCTTCTAAAATGAGCTAGCTTTCCCCAAAGTAAATGCCATTTATTTTATTCACAGTAGCTTTTGACAACTACTACTGAAACACAATTATGTTGCTTATATTATAGATAACTCATTAGCTATTCTTGCACCCTTTGGCATATGGATACTGAATATTACAGTCTGAAAAAATCGCAATATTTCTAATAGTCAAAATTCCAAAATAATTTGTTTTCTTCTCTGGAACTTCTCTTCAGGACCTGAGTTTGATTCCACCTAATCTTTTAGATGTTTTTGGGCTGTTGATATACAATGAATTTCCTTCGTGTCAGCTGTCTTTTCCTGTAGTGCATCATGTCTTGCAAAAAGCCATTAATCCTGAAGCCATGCTGTACAGAGTCTCACAGCAGTTCAGAACACAGGATTATGAAGAGGTAGTTAGTTACTATCTAATGATTTAGCAATGCATTATACTTGGAATCATATAGAATCATAGAATGGCCTGGGTTGAAAAGGACCACAATGATCGAGTTTCTACCCCCCTGCTGTGTGCAGGGTCACCAACCAGCAGACCAGGCTGCCCAGAGCCACATCCAGCCTGGCCTTGAATGCTTCCAGGGACGGGGCATCCACAGCCTCCTTGGGCAACCTGTTCCAGTGCGTCACCTCCCTCTGTGTGAGAAACTTGCTCCTAAATATCATCCTGTTCCTAGAATCAGAAGGTTCAGTCCTGATACTCTGACAGATTATTTTAAAACCTGTCAATATTCACCTTGTACCTCTGCCCCCCAGCACTGAGAAGATCATCAGGAAACTGACTTAGCTTCAGTTCTGTCAGAGTTGGCATAACAAATTCAGCATCACCTGCCTTCTGAAAAGCATGCTGGGTCAACATTTCTATGAGAACAGCCCTCTAATACTTGCTTTTAACAAGAACAATTTACAGTCAGTCATAAAACTTAGTGTGAAATACTTGACTAGTTAGTACTGAACTAGTATTAGATCTGGAGGCTGGCAGCCCTGTTTGAGGCAGGGGGGTTGAAGCTTCATGATCCTTGAGGTCCCTTCCATCCCAAGCCATTCTCTGATTCTATAAAAAGTTAATATTTCATTCTAAAGAAACTGTCAGTATTTCTAATACAATTAACTTGCAATAGGGAACCTGCTTTAGCAGGTTCATCTTCCTTCCAATCCCTGTAATTCTGTAACAGGTAATTCAGCCCAGTATCTAAAATCTACCCTTATGCATAGCTGAACAGTGACAAGCTTTTTACAGAAATTGATGGTGAAATACACTCTTCTACCTCTCTTACTATGCCAGTATGTTAAAAGGTATGGAAAAAAAAAGGTGTATTATTTATTTTCCAGTTAAATGTTTAAAATTTTTTACCTTCTCTCTAGTTTATTTCATTCGCAAAGAATCTTCACGTCCAACTGAGTTCTGAAGCAGAAAACCTCATTCAGGGCTACTATCTTGCAAGTCGTAGAGTGAGGAGAGATTCTTTGCGTGGATCAAAATTATCAGCATCTGCACTAAAAATCCTGTATGTCCAATGCTCATAGCAACACATCTCAGTTTCCAATAGAAACTGCTAACCAGCTCAATGTATTAAGTAAAAATGCAGACATTGTTTGAGTTTGGAAGAGTTCAAGTATAAAGAGTATCTAAACATTAATGAATACCACCTTTTAGGATTGGTTTTAAAAAATGAACTATTTAAAGAATGAACTATTTCTTAGACTCGATGTTTCTTCAATTTTTTTTTTTTCCCCATTAAAGCTGTCTAGAAAAACAAAAATGGGGTTTACATTTTCATAGCTTTCTCTTACGTAAGTTTATTTTTAAAGCAAGAAGTACAGCATTACCTCTTGATTTACAGAAATGCTTGCAACGGGAAAATATGCAACATCTTCATTTCTGCAATTTTTTCAACCATTCTGACATGCTTACATTCATCTCTTAGGATTTCACTGTCCAAAGCTCATACTAAACTGAGTTTGAGGAAGAAAGTCCTTGAGGAAGACGCATTGATTGCCATCCTGTTGTTTGAGTCATCTCTTACCCTAAAATACGGTGAGGCAGCCTTTAGTCTTGGGTGTATCGTTTTCATGTTTTGTCAGTTTGAAAAAACTTACCTTAAGTCAATTGCAGTAACAGAAGTATTTCATTTCAAGTGAAAGCTGAGATCTTTCAGTTGACTTTCCAGTGGTGTGCTTCAGTACTGTCCATAATGAGGCTCCAAAAAGCACCAAGCCTCTATCCTTACGATAGCACACTGGAGACACTTCTGCTGCTATAGCATCGGTCCAGGTTAAACCCTAGGCAGAACTCTTTCCCTGAAGAAATGTTTTCATTATCATGTCACATTTGTTCACACACAAATTTGGCAGTGACAGAATCACAATGTAATACAGAAGTGCTAACTCACAAAATGAACTAAGTGATCTGCATGGCAGCTTTTTTTTTTTCCTCTCCACTCCTTAAAAATACTGGCCAAAGGTTGCCAAGCCTCCTAAGGTCTGAACTGATTTCTTCTCTGCTTAGGTAAGTCAGCATTGTGCATAGAACCAAACGCAGTATTTCCATTCGACCTCAGTGATGAAAACAGCCTCCAACAGAGAGATATTTACCTACTGCAGTGCCACCATCAACTGCTTCAGTTTATTGGTGCATATAGCCCAGGGACTTACGTTAGCACTAATGAAGAATGAACTCTGCTGTGAGTCCGAAGCTTCTACTTCAGCTTTCTGGCACTGCAGTTACAGAAAAACAGACAACTGTTTACAGTGCTATTTTGCAAAGAAATAAAGCATAGCTGATAGGATTTAGTTGAAGTTTCCTGGTAACACTGAAGAAAGACAGAAGTGATGTTTCTATTCTGGAAGGCCACGGCTTCAGAATAAAGCCAGAACCTGAACTTCTATTCCCAGCTACCACTATCATTTAACTGGATGAACAGAGACAAGTTTTTAATAAGGTAACTAACATTTAAACCAAGAATGCAGAATACTGTATTTCATTTCAACTATGAACTGTACTTTTTCCTGTTGCTTCTTTTTAAATGCATTATCCAGCAAGGAATAGTTTAAATACACTACAAAAAACAGTACTGATGTAAGACAACTTCAAGTTATTCATGTACTATATAATATATGTACTATAAATTTTAAGATTTATATCACCATACTGCCTCTTGCTTTATGTCTGTTTTACATTACAGCACCATCATATCAGCACAGGATGCAGGTACGCTCTTGCAATCTGAAATAAAGCTTAGATAAGGACACTGGAGACAGGAGAGCAAAAAAAAATTATTAGTAGGCCCACCAAGGAGGAGGCAGCTCAAGGAGTTCCAGCCTAACTGCCTCATTGCAAAAATGAGTGTGAAGACTGATGCAGTGGGTACGCTCTTCCAAGTAGGGCCTTCTCTTGCTTTCTCCTCCTACCAATGCTGCAGCTGTAGCACAACACTGGGCAAGTTTTACATCGGAGGCCCACATTAAATGCAGCAGCAAAATGGACAGACTTCTACTCGAAGATGGATAAACTGAACAAATACTGAGGGCTTGCTGTAACTTCTGCACAGGTCATGCAGCAAAATCATGGTGCTACCATTTACACAGCCTTAACAAAACACTACAGCCGTTGGAAATATAAATCCAGGATTTTATTTATACAAACACTGCATTGAAAATGAGCAGAACAGCTTCTACCATTATTATATAGACTAATTTAGGCAAGAAAACAACATGCCTTGTGTTTTAACCCTGAAATCAAATTTTGACTGCACTTGAATATTCATACCGAGTTCTAACATTGTCTGAAGGGCTACTTCTCACTCCACTCTCACTTGAACTTCATTCAGGCATTATTCACATTTTCATCTAAACTCTAACTCCATCTTAGAATCATAGAATCATAGAATCATAGAATCACTAAGGTTGGAAAAGACCTAAAAGATCACCCAGTCCAACCGTTCACCTATTCCCAATAGCTCCTACTAAACCATGTCCCTCAACGCAACATCCAGCCTTTCCTTGAACACCCCCAGGGTCGGTGACTCCACCACCTCCCTGGGCAGTCCATTCCAGTGCCTGACCACCCTTTCTGAAAAGTAATACTTCCTCATGTCCAGCCTGAATTTCCCCTGGCGTAGCTTGAAACCATTCCCCCTGGTCCTATCACTAATGACACGAGAGAAGAGGCCGACCCCCAGCTCACTACAACCTCCCTTCAGGAAGTTATAGAGAGCAATAAGGTCTCCCCTGAGCCTCCTCTTCTCCAGGCTGAACATTCCCAGCTCCTTCAGCCTCTCCTCATATGGCCTGTGTTCCAGACCCCTCACCAGCTTCGTTGCCCTTCTTTGAACACGTTCCAGGGCCTCAATATCTTTCTTGCAGTGAGGGGCCCAAAACTGGACACAGTACTCGAGGTGCGGCCTGACGAGTGCTGAATATAGGGGAACAATCACCTCTCTGCTCCTGCTTGCAACACTGTTTTTGATGCAAGCCAGGATGCCATTGGCCTTCTTGGCCACCTGGGCACACTGTCGGCTCATGTTCAGCCGAGCATCAATCAATACCCCCAGGTCCATTTCCTCTACGCAGTCCTCCAGCCACACCGCCCCAAGCCTGTAGCGTCGCCTGGGGTTGTTGTGGCCGAAGTGCAGGACCCGGCATTTGGCCTTGTTGAAACTCATCCCATTGGCTCCAGCCCAGCTCTCCAGCCTGTCCAGATCCCTCTGTAGGGCGTCGCTACCCCCAGGCAGATCCACGCTTCCAGCCAATTTGGTGTCATCTGCAAATTTACTGAGGGTGCACTCGATGCCCTCATCGAGGTCATCTATAAAGATATTGAAGAGGACAGGCCCCAGCACCGACCCCTGCGGAACACCACTCACGACCGGTCGCCAGCTGGATTTGACTCCATTCACCACCACGCTCTGCGCCCGGCCCTCCAGCCAGCTCCTTACCCAGCCAAGAGTGTACCCATCCAAGCCTCTGACTGCCAGCTTCTGCAGGAGAATGCTGTGGGAGACAGTGTCAAAGGCTTTGCTGAAGTCTAGGTAGACCACATCAACAGCCTTTCCTTCATCCACCAGATGGGTCACTAGATCATAGAAGGAGATCAGGTTGGTCAAACAGGACCTGCCCTTCATGAACCCATGCTGGCTAGGCCTGATCCCCCGGTCACCCTGCACATGCCGCATGATCTCCCTCAAGACGATCTGCTCCATAACCTTCCCTGGCACCGAGGTCAGGCTGACAGGCCTGTAGTTCCCCGGATCCTCCTTACGACCTTTCTTATAAATGGGAGTCACATTGGCAAGCCTCCAGTCATCTGGGACCTCACCAGTCAACAAGGAGCGCTGACAGATGATGGAAAGCGGCTCGGCTATCACCTCCGCCAGTTCCCTCAGCACTCTCGGGTGGATCTCATCTGGCCCCATCGACTTGTGACAGTCCAGCTGGAGCAGTAGGTCTCTGACTGTTTCTTTCAGAATCGCAGGGGGGTTAGTGTGCTCCCCGGCCGAGATTACCAGGTCAGAGAGAGGGGTATCCTGAGGATAACTGGTCTGACTTTTAAAGACAGACGTAAAGAAGGCATTCAGAACCTCCGCCTTTTCCTTATCCTCAGTGGTCACATTCCCAGCCTCATCCAGCAAAGAGTGGATATTCTCCTTTGTCCTCCTCTTACTGTTAATGTATTTATAAAAGAGTTTCTTATTCCTTTTCACACCAGCAGCTAGGTTAAATTCAAGCTGGGCTTTTGCCTTTCTGATTTCACCTCTACACATCCTAACAACTTCCCTGTATTCATTTTGAGTGGCCTGTCCCTCTTTCCACAGGCAGTAGATTCTCTTTTTCTCCCGGAGCCTCAGGAATAGCTCCCTATTCATCCACGCTGGTCTTCTTCCCCGCCGGCTCATTTTGCAGCTCAGGGGGACTGCCTGCTCCTGCGCCCTTAAGACTTCCTTTTTGAAGAGCAACCAGCTCTCTTGGACCCCTTTGCTTGCTAGGACTGAATGCCAGGGGACTCCCCCTATTAGTCCCCTGAACAATTCAAAGTCCGCCCTCCTGAAGTCCAAGGTAGCAGTATTACTATTCCCCCTCCAGGCTCCACCGTGAATCACGAAGTCTATCATTTCATGATCACTCTGTCCAAGACAGCCTCCAACCTCCACATCTCCCACCAAACCTTCCCTGTTTGTGAACAGCAGGTCTAGTGGGGCAGTTCCTCTCGTGGGCTCTCCGACCAGCTGTATCAGGAAGTTGTCCTCTACGCATTCCAGAAACCTCCTAGACTGCTTCCTCTGTGCTGTGCTGTACTCCCAGCATACGTCAGGGAAGTTAAAGTCCCCCATGAGGACAAGGGCAGGCGACTGTGCAGCTTGTGCCAGCTGCTTATAGAATACCTCGTCTGTTTCTTCATCTTGATTTGGGGGTCTATAACAGACGCCCACCAGGGTGCCTGTCTTGTCAGCCCTTCCTCTGATCTTTACCCATAGGGATTCAACGTTATCGTCCCCAGTCATAATCTCAGTAGCGTAAAAGCATTCCCTAACATAGAGAGCTACACCTCCACCCCGCCTTCCTTGCCTATCTTTCCTGAAGAGTTTATAGCCATCCATTGCAGCACTCCAATCGTGGGAGCAATCCCACCACGTTTCCGTTATGGCTACTAGGTCATAGTTTGCCTGCTGCACAATGGCTTCCAACTCTTCTTGTTTGTTGCCCATGCTGCGTGCATTAGTGTAGACGCACCTCAGCTGAGCCCCTCGCCTCTCACCTAATCCCACTACCACTTCCCCAGGCTGCTCTCTAGCAGGCCTGGCTTTATCCCCCTCCCCCTTCCTATCTAGTTTAAAGCCCTCTCTACAAGTCCCGCCAGCTCCTGGGCAAGTATCCGTCTCCCTTTTGGAGACAAGCAATTCCCATCAGTAGACCTCAGGCCAGATGCCGAGTAGACCACCCCATGATCAAAGAATCCAAAATTTTTACGCTTGCACCAGCCTCTCAGCCATGCATTTATAAGATGGCTTTTCCTGGTCATCTCAGCGTTCATCCCTGTCACCAAGGGAATGCTGGCAAACACTGCTTGTATGCCCGCTCCATCAACTAACTTCCCCAGTCTCCTAAAATCATTTTTTATAATCCTCAGGCTTCTAACAGGGATCTCATCACTGCCGGCCTGAACTATCAATCTTACTCAACTTCTTCCTTTCAGCATGGTATTACAAGTCACAGGACTTCACCCAGAGCACGTTCAAATCAAGCAGTGCTTCTGAGAAGCAAGAAGGGCCAGCAAAGCATTTCCAAGTGCATTAGAAATCCACGTTTCACACTGTTCTCAACCTGTAAAAAAAGCCAAAGCATTTCAAATTTAGCCACTTTTCTATAAGCTTAATCTCACATGAAATTATATGAAGTTACTAACCGTGCTGGCATTTCAGATCCAATGATACACATCAACAACCAGTCAGATGGGTAAACGGCAAAGATATCATCATGATGCCAGTACAACTATTTTCGTAATAGACTAATCAGAAATAATTCTGAAAAGAATTCTGTTTAAGCCATAATAAGGACTACATATGACTACATATCCTTAGAAAAACAATATTCAGCAAAAAGAACCCAACTTTTTACTCTTTCCTCTCCCCAGCTTTACCTATGTGATGCCTTAAGCAAAAACTTTAGTTCTTGTAGAAGGATCACGAGTAAGAACTGCAAAGTCAGGCAGCAGTCTAAAAGCTTAAGTAACAGGCCACATCTTAAGCCACTGTAAGCTGGCACAACTGCATGCAGCAGCAAATATGGCTAGCAAGCTCTCCCCAGCTAGTGAACAGCTCGCTGGAGCCTCAGCATTGTAGCATCACAGCAGAAAAACTTACCTTCTTAAACACCCATACTTCTGGAAATCAACAGTCTGCTGTTGGCTATACACAGCTTGAAGTCAGCGGAGGAAGTCATCTGATAACACCTTTGAAAGATTAGAATACATCAAATCAGAAACAAAAGGTTTATCCCATTTGATTTGCCACCTACTGATGAGCTGGCACATCAGAGATAGTGTTACTCATCACAGAAATCAGTTGGGTAAACGGCAGAGAGTCATCATCACAGTGCCAGCAGACAGGTTCCCACGCGCCCTAAGACTGGAGCTATTTTTCCCAGGTACCAAGTGCAAGGGGATTTATTAGGCTGGCCTCCAGAAACGTGCTTCTAGAAATCTAAGCAGAAGTGTGTTTTCAACCATTAAGCACAGAACTAATTTGGTGTAGCCAGGAAAAAAAGAAAAGCTCTTTTAGGGCACAACAACATGGGTCTCTGCTGATACATTCAGGCCTTAGATGCCAAGTGGTTTTTTTTCTTTTTTTCCCAGAGGTGAAGTTCACTGCCACGATTCTCTGTCCACTCAGACTGTATTCTGACAGACTGATGTGGTTAAGTACCAGCAGGGATAGCGATTTGAGTACGTGTTCTCTATTTCAGCCTTTTACTTCCAGCTAACATCTGGTTAATCCGTCACAAAACTATTTATCCAGTTAAAAAAGGATTCTCCAGTGTTCTCAAGTCTCTCATTTCCAATTCCTTCATGATTCTTAAATTGATACTGACACCCCACAACACAGCAGTTGCAAAGATCTTAGAGCTGGTATAATACGTTTTAGAATTTTAGCCTCAGTAAAAGCTCAGTTAGCTCTCTAATGTCATGGAGTTCAAGTTCAAAGAACAAAAGGCCAGATTTTAAGGGCTATGGTTGTTAATTTAAAAATGGATAAAACCTCACCTTCCAAAATGCATGGCAGTAGTACATGGTAAGGCAAACTGAGCTCCATCACAGACAAATGGAGTCATTATATAAGTAAAAAGCTTAGTAGTAGGAAATCAGTCAGTAATTCAAAACATATTAATTAGTCTGTACTAACTGAGGAATACTCTCTAGGACAGTTTAAGACTTAACTCTTCATGCAAATAATCATATATCTTGTTCCATCAGTAAGACAATTTACAAATCTTAAACAGCTGCAGAAATCAAGACCTCGATTTCAGGAGACAGCTCTGGATGATCTCCTCACCACTAAGAACAGTGAGAGATACTTCTGTCACAATTCATGTGACATCTTCCTGCTTGCAAGGTAACAGCACAGAGCCGAGCCTGAGGATTCCCGAAGCCAGAAACCGACTCATCTCCTAACTGCCTTTGTTGCCTAAAACAAGGAAGAGAAGAAAAAAAGGTTTTATTCTGAGCATTCTACTATTGGGCCTCGAGCAAAACACAACAGCGTTTATCTGGGGAAAGCAAGCCAGTAAAAAAAATATGAAATGAGACTATTGTTGGCTTCACCATGACATGGGGAGAAAAGCAGAGAGCGTCAGTCAAAATTAAGGTTAAAAAGATTGCATTCCACCAACAGAAGAGTTCCAGAATGAAGAATGACAGATTGTAGGATCAGGCTGCTCCTAATGAACAACCACCACCAGGGAGAGGAGTATCCCAGCACAGTACAGCAAATAAGACAGCCTCTAAGCCCTTTGTGGACTGTGCTCTGCAGCACTGATTGATGGGTTTCCCTACAAGCTGAACTCGAGGTCAGCCCCTGCACTATGGCCCTGGCAGGGCACTGCCACAGAGACACCTCGGGCTGCCCTGACCCTTTGGGATCTGCACCTGCTGTGCAAAAAGGGCACGCTCAGGGTCACAGTGCAGCAACAGCCAAACTGGGGAAAAACAGTAATTTATCTTCACAATTAGGACATGCGCTTGCCAATCAAAGTGGCTTATCAGCAAAACCAAGTCTCTCCAGGTGCCTCATTTCCCACTACTTCAGAGGCCTGATGAGCAGCCTGTGAGGTCAGCACCCCAATTAGACCCACTTTAAGCTCACAGGTCACATTGCATTGCCAGAATCCTGCCCTGGCCAGCAGGCATCAGCCTGAGCTGAGGCCACTGATAGCAATCAGGCACCTCTGGTGAGCAAAGCAAAGGCTGATAACACTCGCTCATCCCTCAAGTGATGCTTTACGTTTGGCAAACGCAGCCAACAATTACTGCTTTCAGTTTAAAGGTCGGATTCATTTCACTGCCAGGACTGCACTCTTCAAATTAAACTGCTGGCGACATAACTTAATGCCTTAAAAGAAAAAACAAAACAAACAAACAAACTAGAAGCGACTCACTTAAAGTATTGAGCGCTGAGACTGACGTGGAACTGCAAGGCAGCATCAGCGAGCCACAGCCCTCTGCAACCACCCGAGACCGGCGCTGCGCCCCGTGCCCGCCGCACAGCACGGAGCCAGCCGGCCAGCCAGCAGCCCGCCCCCAGGAGCGGCGTGCGCCGGGCACGGCCCCGGGTTCGTGCGCCCCCAAGCCTCACGGAACTCAGAGAGGCTCCTCCAGCCAGCCGCTGCAGCACCACCGACCCACGCCCCGCACCACCAGGACCCGGCCGTAGAGCCCATCGCTGCCGTTGCTCGGCACAGCACGCCTCCGCTCAGCGCCGCCTCAGGAAAGGGCGGCACAACTGCGCGCTAGCCTTAAATAGAGCGCGCGCCGCGGGGCGGGGCGGGAAAGGCGCGCGGGCCTGCGGGCACCTCCGGCGGAGCTGCGCACGCGTAAAACGTGGTGTCGCTGTCGCGCTGTGGTGACGGTGAGTCGGTCCCGATGGGGTTGGCGGGAGATCGGGGTGAGTGGAGGCGCGGCTCTGAGCTGTTGAGGGGGGTTGGAAGAGCGGAAGCGGCTCGCACGGCTGTGGCCGAGCGGGTGGTGCGCGTGTGGCGGCGGGCAGAGGGCGTTCCGTGTCTGTGAGCAGAGCGGTGCTGACAGGGAGCGGGCCGCGTCCTTCCGCTGGCCTGTGACGAACCGTTCCCTTCGGCAGCAGCGTGCGGACGCAGCTTAGAGCCGTACGTTGGAAGGGACCGCTAAAGGTCAGTTCCCCCACACTGGCCGACCTCTGCCATCGCTGGGCCGGCCGTGCTGTCCGCACGTGCGTCCCCTCGTGTTTTACGTGCTTACTTCCCAAAGCCTCGCAGTGGCATGAAAGGAAGAAGCCTTTGCAGACCAGCGGGTGGCATTTTGTGTTGCTTTGCTGTGGGCCTCCTGAATTCTGTCCCTCCAGGTGTGTTATTTAGGAGCTGCTGCACCAGGTAACTGCATGTAACAGCATGCAGCACGCACATGTCGTGTTTTCTCCTAATGGTGATTCATCGGCATGTTATTACCTGCCCACAGTGCAGGCTGAGCTTTGGCACTGCCTTCTGGCTGTTAATTTCACTGCTCCTTTTTACCCTGACCTGATGCCATTCAAATAGGTTTTAGTTATGTGTGAACCCCACGTGACTTCTCCGTGCTTCTGCCATCCTACTTGGCATTTTCTCAGCCTAAAACTTCATCTGCATCTTATGCCCTCATCTCGTGCATTATTTTAAGACTTAAGTTGTGAAGAAGTCCTCAGAACTGTTAGTATAAATGCACTCCCAAAATTAAACAGCCAAAATTACCCCATTCCTCTAATAACACTGAAACAACTCCATGACGTTATTATCAGTAACTGTTCACCCTATGCAATTAGAAACAGAAGTGATACAGATTTTGCATCTCAATAAATATATAATGTCCAGTGAATAATATTTAATGTTTACCTTGACAATAACAATATATGAAAAGTACGGTGTTTTACAGAACAGATACATTAGATGGCACTGGTGCATATAGTTTAAATATTTCTTGCCTAAATATAGGAAATGATGTAGTGAATCATGTGCTTTGAACAAGCCAACTCTCAGGGCTCATTCATCTGAAGCCCCGGATGAGAGGAGTGTATTTTGATGTAATAGTTCTGGGGTAACACTTAATAGACACATCACATGCAACACAAGGCTATAGATCAATACAAGTAATAATTAATGGAACTACATTTAGTCTGTAGAGCAGTCTGTGTTTGTTGTATGCGTGTAGAATAAATTTCAGCACATCTTTACTTAACGTGAATGTGCGCCCCCATTTTCAAAGAGCTCCATGCGTTTATGACTATCTGAAGGATAAGGCATGACCTGACTGCTGTCTGTGGGCTTTCTGCTATTAGTTTCATACCATGAGGAAAGGGCACGCGTTATTTTGATGGCTATTTGCAGACTTGTTTGCCATTTGTTTTTCTTCAGAGCTTGTATTGCACTGCACTTAACCAGTATGCATTTCCTTGTCTCTTTTTCCCATCGTGTACCTATCAGCTTCCTGTGCAGAGGTGGATGAAAACAGCTGTTGTCAGCAGTCTTGCCCCTGTTGCTGTCAGTGCTGACAGCAGCTGCCTTCTCCTGTTGCCCTGGTTCAGATACCAGCAGTATCCTCAATGATGGAAGCCAGTGATAAGTCTCATGAAGTTAATGAGGTATCAGAGATCTTTAAGAACCAATTCCTTCTGATCCACAAACAGTATTTCAGGAATTACGGCTTGCTGATGTGATATTTTTTTTAAATTTAAATATATATGTGGTGTAATAAATAACTTTTTTTAATGAAAAGGGAGACTACTGTTGAGAATTTGTTGATGTTTCTCCTTGGTTTGCACTTTCTCCTTGTGCTGAGTGATTCAAAAACTGTCCTGTCGCTCCAATGTATAGCCTGGATCGCATCGGCCATTTCTGCAAGACAAGAACAAGCACCGTGCTGAAACACCTGGGGTCTGAATGCAGCTCTGAGTGACAAAAGCAAAGCTTTATGTGGTGATGGAATCATGACAAAAGAAAATAGGAATCTGACAGTACTGCCAAAAAAAGTTGTGTCTTGTCACTTACTGGAAAATTACGATCTGTGCAAAGGAACTGCAGCATGGATATCTTTGGGAATAAACAGTGAGATATAGTTCCTAGAAATTCTCATGACCCAACAAACAATTGTAACTCACACTGCTGAGGTGTCTCACCACAAGTTGCATTGCAGCTGCTCTGCCACTAAAACAAAGCAAACCATTCCCTCGATGCTGGAAGGGACACTGCCAGGATGCCCCAGTGTTGGCTCTGCGTGCAGCCCCTGCATGCACACCCAGCTGTGCCAGCCTGCCTGCTCTGGTGGGGAGGGTTTTTCTTGCAGCCTGGGAGTTGCCATGCTGTGGGTGTTCAGCTGTATGCCTTGCTGTAGGAAGGGACGAGCTCAGCTTGAGCGTGGTAAGCTGAGTTTGGTTGTTAGAATTGGATGCAACATGCTGTCTTTTCAGGCATCCCTTTGATGCAGAAATACCTGAAAAAGCCAGCATGGTCTTCCAAGTAGTACCATTCTTTTAAAATTAAGGCACTTGGGGGAACAGGCTGGCACCTTTCCTGAGCAACAAAGGTAGCTCTAAAACTGGAAGGGGGCTGTCAAAGCATTAACACTGCAGTTAGATTTCAGCCCTTCCATTTAAAGACATAAAGAAGCAGAATGTTCTCTCTTAGAAAGACCCAAAGATCTCATTTGGTGTTTTTATTGCAAACCCGATGTTATGAATTCATCTATATTAAGGCATCTGAGACATTACCTAACTTGAAGTAATTAACCCTGCTTCCTGGTCAGTGTACACACAACAGCACTTGAACGGTTTAGTTTCCACATTATTTGCATTTACTGTGCTTGACACAGGAGTGTTGTTACAGCCCTTATCTGTACTGCTCTTCTCATATCCTGCACTCAGATTTTTTGAAGCATTTACAGTGATTTCTCTGGGACACTTCTGTTCTAGTTCCAACTAACGCATTAATTTACTACCCAAAATATCAGAAAGTTTGGTTAGACTGATAGGATCTCTGGCAAAACTGCAGGTAAATGAAACGCAAATAGGATTATCAAAAATAACTGCTGAATGAATCAACTGTTGCTGTATTCCAGTAGCCTGGGAAATGTGCAGCTGGATCGTTTAACTGCTTTAATGGCTATTTTTTCTGCCGGCAGTAGTTGGCAGCCGTTGAGTAGTGCTGTGAGACCTGTGTCCCCTCACCCTGGCCAAGCGATCTAACTGAAGCTAGTGAGAGCTTATTTTGAAACACATCACAGTGTTTATTTTTTTTTTCTTAAATTATAGCCATGTTCTGATTTATGTAAAGGTTTTGCTTTCCTAATGAGCCTGCTAATCATTCGAATGGGCTGGGAAGCCTACATTCACATCGCGCTTTTTACCACGACCAAGAGCGTGAACAAGGAGGTCTCTGTGACTCAGTCACTTTAGAGGAATTAGGGATTACTTCACGAATTAATCATAATTAAATCATTCTGAATTCATCAGCCTCTTAATAAAAAAACAGCAGTGCGCTAATTCACTCCCTTAGGCTGGAGCCAAAGAAAACACCTCGCAGCATTTCAGCATCACATGTGTTTGGAAACAGCTCCCATCCACAGGTACTTCCTAACAGCAGTTCCCCTTTCATGTCCTCTGCATCTCCTGGACCTATTTTGATGAAGGCAGGAGAAACAGCAGCATGTACCAACTACGTGAAATACAAGCATCAGAAAAGCACTTTCACAGGAGGAATGAATGCATGGCCAGTAATTAATGTCTTATTTCTTATCTTGGCTGCCTCAGCAGGAGAAACTGCAGACTTACAGACATTGCCAAGCACTGCCATGGCCGGGATGGCCGCTGTAGAGCATTTCACATCTTAGCGGTTCCCCCATACGTTGTGGTGGGTTTGGAGCGGGTCTGCCAGGCTTCCCATGGACACTGAGCAGATACTGGCATTTCCCTTCTTAGGATGGAGTCCCACTGCACTTGGACTTCAGCTGTATCGGATATTTTTGTGAAAAGTCCCTGAAGGAGGGGAAACGCCAACAACTCCAGGTATTTCCACCAGGCCTGCAGCAGCCAGGTGCATAGTTATATGGCTCTGGCAGACTCAGCTAAAGCAGTCTTTCTGCGCATGCGTTCTAGCAAGGTAAATCAGCCTGCAATTGCCGGTTTCGTCTGAATATTTGAACGCTAGTTAGCTGTCCTACCTTGACAGGATGGAGGTACCCATCTCCTCGGAGGGCTCCCAGGGCCTCTCCTGGAGACTCCTCCTCGTCCTGGAGGCTGCGCGTGAGGTGCGCGATGTAGGTGGTGGCCAGGAGGAGCACGTCCAGCTTGGAGAGCTTGGTGTCGGGCGGTACGGAGGGCAGCGTCTTCTGCAGCTCCAGGAAGGCATGGCGCAGGGTCTGCACCCGGCTGCGCTCCCGTGCGGCGTTGGCAGCTGCGGGTCGCCCTGGGCCTGTCCCGGCCCGCTGCCCGACGGCGGGGGGTAGGCAGGGGCTGCTGCTGGAAGCTGGAGGTGGTGGTGACTCGGGCTCTGGGCTCAGGGTCTCCTTGCGGGCCTCAGGTAAATGCCTACAGTCCATGGGGGGCTTCCCTGTGGGGAGGGGCCTGTAAGTGACAAGAGCGTCCATGAGGCTGGCAGCCGTGGCTGAGGGCTCATGTGGTGCGTGAACCTCAGTGCCAGGCCAGAGCTCCCCAAGCTCCTCATCACCCCTCACCTCATGTCCACCGTACTCCCACTGCGCTCACACTGCAACTCCTCGTGTGCTGCCAGGAGGAGACTGGAAGCCCCACGGCCAGGAGTCACTGTGGGACCAGGAGACTGTGGGGTGCAAGCAGCACCCAGGCTGCCGGCACAGCCCACAGCACGGCCCCTGCTGGGTACAAACTACCTGTCTGCAACCTCAGCTTGAAAATAAACACAGGTTGTGGGCATGCACCAAAAAAACTTATTAAGTGAACGTAGTATTTTCACCATCCAGAGAAGGAGGTAAAGCATGGAGTCACATTATCTCCTGACTGCTGAAATGGATGCCTTCTAGAAGCAACTCCTATCAGAAATGTGAAGGCTGCCGGCTCTAGGAAAACCAAGGCTGTTGCATAAGGATGTGAGTGACTTTTGGGCTCACTGTTCATAAACTGGTTTGCTGCCACACGCAGGTACAGAATCAGAACTTTCTGGGTGGTGCTGCATGGAGCCAGGAGTTGGATGCAGCAGTCCTTATGGGTCTCTTCCAACTCGGTATATCCTGTCATTCTACAATTTTATCTTACACCCTTGAAAAGGTGATTTTTCTTTTGTTTGGTATTACAGTGAGCACTCTAAGGATTACTTTTTGCTTTTCTGAGCAAACCTGGCTGACCACGCTGAGCAGTGCTGCCATGGTAGGTCCCATTTATAACCAACAACATTAGAATAAGTGTGATTTTTTTCAAAAAAATACTTATTAGTTAAATGATATGGGATGTGAGACTGCGTATATTTTTTTATTAACAGTCTCAGAGGTGATCGGGGCTCCATTTACTGCAGAAAGAAAAATGTTCCTTGCAGATATAAAGGGGAATAGAGCCCCAGAACACAGCATCCGTGTTTTGAAGGGGGAAGTTTGATGGCTCAAAAGACTGGGAACAACATCTGCATGTCCTTGTACACCCAGCATCACTCAAGCCTTTCTGAGCTTGTCCTATCGCTTTTGTTTTCTAACTTAAAAATCGGAGTCCTGTAAGCTGTATTTCGGCCTTCAGGGGGCAAAAGAATCATGTGAAAACAACAGCAAAAACCTTCCTTCGAGCAAAACTGCAATAACTGCTGAAAGGTCTTTCCCAGCTTCCAGAAAAGCCTGTGCCAAACTCCTTTTCCTTGAGCTCATTCAGTTCCCCAGCAATAAATACTCCGTCGATGTTCCCCAACGCGCAGCACTCTGCAGTGAGAATCATACCTGAGCCAGTCGCTTTTATCCAAGCAGAGCTTCCGAGCTTCCTGGGCAGCTCCCGGCTTCCCTGCCTCGCAGAGCTCTGTGTTGCCTTGGGCCAGCAGCAAAGGCACCTTATGAAAGCAGTCAAAAACAATGGGATTTTAAATATCTAAATAAAAATCAATACACGTGAATGACTGAAGGTCTCCATTTACAGAAGTTAGACCTTGATGCTGCAAAGTGTTTCAGCCCCACACTGAAGTCCCCAGAAGTCCCAGTGCAGCCACAGCTGACAACAGCAAAAAGCCACAGCAATGAGCCGAGCCAATGACTGTGATAATTATCATCTATGTAAAGTAAAACTCATGGAAATGTACTTGAGCTTGTCCTGAATGACAGCAAAAAAACAGTCCTTGAGTCCCGCTGGCAGTGCGGGGGTTTAATTTACTATGTGATCAGGTAATAGCATATTACTTTCCAGTGTTTTCTCCCTCTGTTAAGCTGGCTCTGCGTGCCTGTTAGTGACACAAACATCTCCACTGCCACTGCTGAGTCAGTATGGTCATGAACAAAAGCAGAGCATGGTACAGCGCCCAGCTTCATCAGTGGGATTTCTCGTTTGCTATCCTGCTGAAATCCCACTGAAATGAAGCAGTCTTCCCTGACGCTGGATAAGCCTGCGTTGCACAAGGATACAGACAAACTGGATTAGCAGTGCTGGTCAATCTGCTAAAACACTTTTACGGCGGATTTACATGCAGTTATGTCTTTGCAGTGTTGGAGTGTGACAAAGCAGAGTTATGCTGGCATTGTATATGATAAACAATATAGAAACACACGTACCTGAACACCTCATCTCCTCATGCGTCCCTTGGAAACTGGAGCGAGCGTTGTAGGAGCTTCACATCTGCAGAGGATGAAGTCCTGGGCCTGAGGAAAATAAGCAACAATTCACCTGTGGAAATCAGAGGTTTCATTCACTCCAACTTCTGTTCTGTGCTGTTGGCTTTCTATTGAGAGCACCGGCCTGGGACAACGTGACGCCCAGAAAACCAGGGTGTCTGTGGGGATGTGTGTTTGTGCTCACATCCCATTCACTGCGGTTTGCTACCCTGGCTTCTGTGGTCCCCAACAGCTCATGATCCAAAATGCCACTGCAAATTAGTTCCCGTATCACCTGGTTGCAGATTTTGCAAGCAGGCTTGGGTTTAAGGCAATGAAACATTCCCCTGAGCAGTGTGCCAGCACACACGGACCCAGGGCAGGCAAAGGGATCTGGAGCCAGTGGCACGGCATCCCATCTCAGCATTCTTTCTGATGCACTTCCGCTGCGTGCCGCATTTCTCGGGTGGGCAGATGCATGCAGATTTCACGCAACATCACAAAGACAGCATCAGTTCAGAATTTCATTAGTTTGCAAGAGAAAACAGCACAATGCTTTCTCATTCTCTATGCTGTGTGAAAGAAGTGGTGATGAAGGGGGGAAAAAAAAGAAAAGAAAAATGAAGAAGAAGAAGAAGAGAGCGAGAAGCCCCGACGGGACGCTGATCCGCACTTACCGTCCCGGCTGCGCCACCCGCCAGGCCCGGCCCGCCCCCTTTATAAGCCGGCGGCGGCCGCAGCGCGGGGCTGGGCGCACCTGGCCCCGCCACCGCCCGCGGACAGCGACCGCCCCTCGCCGCGGGGGACGGACCGACAGCGCGCTGCGGGCGGCCCGGCGGCTGCGGTTGGGCTGCGCCGCGGCGTGGGTTGGAGCGGCGGCATTGAACCGGCGGGCCCGGGGTCAAACGGTTCTTGTAGCGAGCTTTCCCGCGCCCCGTCGCCAGTTCTTTCTCTGGTTTGTCCCACGGCCGTGTGTCCGCCCGTTCGTCCGCGATGCTACGGACACGGCAGTGGGCACTCCGAGCCGCGGGCGGGACGAGGTGCAAGGAGAGCCGGTTTGGAACCGAGCGAGGCCATTGCGGATCAGTGACGCTAATGAGAAGGGACGGGGCAAATAAACAGCGAGGGGATAGAGTTCTCCCAGAAAAACATTTTGAATGGAGCCTGATTTCACGATAACGCAGGCACGATAAATCAAGCCTTGGGAGCAGTAGAGAAACAAAGTCTGAGCAATTTATCACAGCTTTTGCAGCCAAGAAAATTAAGAAGTTAATCGCTAGCTGTTAGGGGCGGTTTGGGGCAGGAGATTGGGGTCTGGTGGGCACCTCCGGCCCCGTCTTGCGGCTGCTCGGCTTCTGCGCTGCCCGGCTCCGCACGGTGGCGCGTGGTGCCGCCCCACAGACAGCCGCTGCTGGGATCGGGCTGCCGGCAGTGCGGGGGTTTCCCTTCTTCCTTCGGGAGTGATTCTAACAGAAGTCGCTCTGTGGGGATTTAAAAGGCCGCAGTTACGGGCCTTGTGTGCACCGTGGCTCGTAGCATCGTAGAATACCTCGAGTTGGAAGGGGACCCACAAGGATCGTTGAGTCCAACTCCTGGCTCCACATCCAAAATCCAAGCCCTGTGTCTCAGAGTGCTGTCCGAACTCGTTGAACTCCAACAGCTCGGGACCGTGCCCAGTGCCCAGTGCAGCCCGTTCCATGCCCACCGCCCTGTGGTGCAGACCCTTGCCCAGCTGACCCTCCGCTGACACAGCTCCATGCCGTTCCCTCGGGCCCTGTCGCTGTCACACAGAGCAGAGCTCAGCGCTACCCTCTGCTCCCTGTGAGGAGCTGCAGCCATCAGGCCTCCCACTCTGCTCTGCGCTCAGCTGCAGCTCATACACCTTGCCCTACAGACCCTTCTCCATCTCTGTAGCTAATAGTTTTGTTCCCTTCTTATGTTGAGGCACCCAAACTGTACTTAGTGCTTGAGGTGAGGCTGCACAGCACAGAGCAGAGTGGGACAATCCCTTCCCTCAGTCATCCAGCAGCTGTGCCCAGAAGAATGATGGCTGTGGCTCCCTGGACGCTGATGGAGCACCCCCAGTGCTTCTCTTTCCTTTCCTGATGTCCACAAATGCACCAGATCATGCACACATCAGAGGGCTGGTTCTGCCATACCCCAAGGCAGTGTCCTTGCCTGCCCGCTCAGAATGGACTTTTAACTTTTTGCATTGCAACAAGGAAAACAGATCCAGTGATTTTTCCTTGCATCAACTGGTAAAGTGTAACAGGCTGCTGCAGCTGCTGCTTCTTCTCTCCCAGATAAATGCCTGAGTTGCTCCCTTGCCTTACCTTCTACAGTATATTTCAGATGTGAGAAATGCCCCGGTCACAGAAGAGCCAGATTTCAAGTGTGATTTAAGTAAGGAACAGCTCTGCTGGAGATTGTGATATTTTTCCAGGTACGCTTTGCTCCCTTCTTGTCACATTACTCTCTGCTTTTACAGCTCCAGTTCAGTGTGAACACTTGTGGCACTTTGCTCCATGTTGTTCATTTTCACCCATTCTTATTTCTCTGATAAGAATTTAAAAAATGTGTTTGTCTGCTGATAAGGTACAGCATGAATATTAACACTACTGACTGCAGTGCGGTGTGAGCTGCTGCTCCGGGGAACCTATGAGAAACCCCGCAGCCCACTCTGGACAGGGAACTGCTCATTCAGATCTTAAATATGTGTAAATAATAAACTAAAATCTTAAAGTGAAAGTTGAAAATACTCAGAACCTATGAAGACTGTCACACTCTGGTTGACTCACAGCAAAACCCACACGGAGGAGTACTAATACTAAACATCCTTTAAATGTTTTTAAATGGAGATGTGCAAGGGTGGGAAGGCATCCCAGATACACTGCGCTACGAAGGCCAGAGGGCAGCTTTGTAATGCCGTGCATCGAATCCAGCAGCTGGTCAGCGTTCAACATTCACCAAAATATTTACATTTGTCTTTGGAAATTGTCTTATTGAGAAGCAGCTTTTACAGTTCTGTCTTCCTTGACCTGAATATCATAGACAGTGGCAGCAGAAAACAGAAGTATCATGCTGGGTCAATACTAATTTCAGCAATGGACTACTGGCAACAGTTACACATCAGAACTTTTTTCATTGTTTCATTGTTTTCTGGGTTGTTTTTTTTTTTTTGTTCTGATGCTGAACTACTCCAAAGCTTTAATGGAAGCAAGTGGCAGCTCCAGGCTGGGATACCACTCAATTACTACATTAGTTTTGGAAATCTGTTTCTTTACTACCATTGAAAAGTATCTTGTAACTCAGGGAAAATGCATACGAGAGTTAAGTTTATTTGAATTACATTTATCTAAAGACAACAAAACATAAATGACAACAAAATACACAAAACACTGAATGTAAAAAGACAGATTTTCTGATTCTGGGCAAATTCCTTATTTCATTGAGGGTCTCAAGCACAAGACATCATACTGACATTCAGACAGAGAAACTCCATTAGGAAAGGTTTCATTCCAAGGGCAATTTGCAGTCCATACTTTCCTTATCTGTACATTTGGAGTTTTCCTGTATCTGAAGACTTGAGCACTCATCTAATTACTCAAACCAGAGCAAAGCAGCCAAACTCAAGTCCCAGCTACATAAAGCAGAAGCTGATGTCAAATTAACGTGCAATATTCCCAACCCAAAAATTCATCAGTACAGATACCATCAATCTTGTTGAGCTTTTTTCTAACTATTCCACTTCATTTATCAGAAACTGAAAAAATCCTAATCATGGAAATAGCTTTTTAGGACTACGAATCTTCTCACACATCATGTGCTGATGGCTCTCTTCTTGCCCTATGGGACTACCAGCACACCTCTGAGTAGCTGTTAAGAGTATCATACATAGAAATAACCTAAGACACTGGTTAAAGGAAACTTATTTGCTGAGGAAAGCTAAGAAGAAGACAACTAGTTAGCCCACTAAGTGCCGATATTTTCACATGCTTACAATACAGAACGTCGCTTCTAAATAAATCGGCAGTCACCTTACATTTGGAATGCTCTTGCAAGGCAGTGTTAAGTTCACATAATTTTGTCTGCTTTTTAGATTATAAAGACACAGATAACATATTCAAATAGATGTCAATAAACTTTCTTTTTTAGTTTTGAGAAGGAAAAAAAATCCAATAATGGCCAACTGTGCATCCTGTAACTTCTTTTAAAGTTCAGCTTGGCTCTGCCATTTTACTTCAGATTCCTCCTCAACCTGCATCAGAGAGATCAGAGAAGAGAGATCAGACCATTATGGCAGAAGCACACCAAAACCACCATTGCTTCTGTCTCCATCAATGTGCCTCAGGACCATGCAGCATTTCCACAAAGTTTATAATCGGTGTTACCAAAAGCTACAGGTGAAAAAGGAACAAAGTATGCTTGGTCCTGCCCTGTTGTGTGGATATCGACCTAATTTGATGATTTGGGATATGAAAGGGCCCTCAGTACAGAACTGACCAGCTTTTTCCATTTACACATTGAAATATTTGGTCAGCCATCAAGTTTGTATCAAATACTGTTAATTTTCAAGATCCACAAGAAATAAAACCTTAGCAATAGTCAAAGCAAATTCTCATCTAAATGAAATCAGATAAGACGAGATCACTTATTCCAAAATATTTTACTACAAATGATGTGTAACTGATTACATCCAACTTTACTAGACATGTTATCAGTGATTAATATGACACGGTAATATATTAACTCTCTAAGAAAGGAAGATCTTATTATTCCAAATCTCGTTTTTGAATTAAATTATTAGTTTGCTATGTGGGTCATTTCACTGCTGGCTCTGACTTTTCTTGGTTTCGATGCAGCAATTAATTCTGCTCAGAATGAAGGGAACAGAAGGATGTCAGTATTTCTGCAGTCTCTGGTTACAGTGTTACTTGAGATTGAGAGAGGTTCAAATACATCTTTTTTTAGCACTGAACTTTTACAATCCTTCAAGGTCAGGTGACTAACAAAATAAAAACACTTTCTAGCGAAGTAGAATAAATTACTGATTACAGTCACCATATATTACATTTATTTTTAGTGGCCATAATTAGGTGTTTTTGAAGTTTCATCAGTTTCTGATCCAAATTTACAATTCATGTGCATACAGTGATCCCTGCATTTACTCTAAGATCAGAGGAGCACCACGAGGAGGTGTTCAATGCCTTACTTTGTTTCCCTGATAGTACTTCCAACAGAACAACAACCTCCAAAATCACTGTGGGTTGCTCTGGAAGCATCAGGATCTTTATGGAAAGGCCTGGTCTCAGACCTCCCAGGTCTATGGTCCCTGTAATGATTTTTAGTGGGAAGAAGCACCAAGAACAGTAGATGATGATTGAGTTGGAACCACTCAGGCAAATCTGACACATCCAACTCTTTGTAACTGGATGTGATGCAACCTGGAGTGCTGTGAGAGCCAGCCAATGCCACATGGAGATGGCTCTCATGATTATTTAAAGGTGGCGGTGAGCCAGAAAGCAGCAAAAGCAAATGCCAGCACATTTTGGTGTTGCCTGCCCTCACCTCTGCCCATAGGAACTAATCTTCCTGAAAAGGAGTTTCAGGCATGTGAAGGATAAGAAAGTGATTGAAAACAGACAAATAGCAAGGGAAGTTCCAAGTGGGTGTGAGACAAAAATGGCAGCGAGGGCATTTGTGCAGCGCAATGGTCTGTGGCATTGCCATCCTTGAAAACTTTCAGAACTCCACAGCAATCCAATCTGACTTCAAAGGCTTTAAATGGGCAGTTGTAACAGTAGCATAGAGATTGTTCTGTTTTTAAGCCCACACTTCATGATTTCCACCCACAATCATAGATTCTTTCTTCTCTGAAAGAGTGGTCAGGCACTGGAATGGGCTGCCCAGGGAGGTGGTGGAGTCACCGACCCCGGAGGTGTTCAAGGAACGTTTGGGTGTTGTGTTGAGGGCCATGGTTTAGTGAGAACTGTTGGTGATGGGTGGATGGTTGGACTGGATGATCTTGTAGGTCTTTTCCAACCTGGTGATTCTGTGATTCCATGATTCAGGCAGTAGTGCCACTGGAACACTGGTGCTTAAATGGAGCTTGAAGGACTTCAGAAATTTTCAGGTTATAGTGAGAACAAAGGTAATATTTTACTTGCTGAAAACTTGCAGGCATTCATAATACATAGGAATTCAACAGCCATTGCGACTTGTGTTCACGGAACTGTGCAACTTTAAGTTGACAAGGTTCGTGCTTTTACCAAGCAATTGAGGAACCCAGAGACAGGAGCACGTGCTGAAACGCCCCAGTCCCATTTATGCTCAGTGCTGGCTTACAAAGTGTCTGATAGGAGCTGGCTTACAAAGTGTCTGATCTGCTCAACTCTGTGACTTTTTGTTAGCTCACAATGGTTCTTAGAGATGTTTTTTTGAGCAACCTGGTCTAGAGGGAGGTGTCCCTGCCGATAGCAGGGGTTGAAATTAAATGATTTTAAAGGTCCCTTCCAACCCAAACCTTTCTATGACTCTATAACTCTATGAAGCCAAATGGTGAAGCAGTGTTTATATCACTGTAGTAAATGAGTGCATTGAAACTGGCTTCAGCTGGAGAGCTTCCAGAGTTACACTGCAGTTATACAGAAGTTAGTAAAACACAGCACCAGTTATTTACATTGTTAATTGGATGCATGCTTCATGCAGAGAAGTGACTTGTATAATTTTGTACACTACACAATAAAAATGTGCAGTGCTAAGGCAGCAGACTAAAAAGATGTTAAAGGGCTTTGAATGTTTATCACAACAGCAGGCTGTTCAAAGACTAACAACAGAGACCTAAAGATAGGAAGAATACTATGTAGTCTAAACCTGTTTCATTTATCTAATAACTTTTATAATGGAGATAAAACCTGTAACACCTAAAAAATAGATATGTAAACTTTAATTTTTGCATATTTCCCTACCCTATGGTACTTTACTCCACCTTAAAATCACTGAGCAGCCCTCTGTTAAAAATATTAGCATGTATCTCTGTTAAAAATATTATTAGTAAAATTCTCATGTACGTTACGTGGAAGGTTTCAAACAGGTCTGGGTTTCAGTGTTGGTGTGAGCATACAGCAGGTCTGCACATAACGGCCTCCAGACCCAGATGAGCCCTGCTAATTTCCTGACCTCTCTTGCCATTTGCACGTGCCATTTGGCCTTCTAAGGTCGGGGAGATAACACACATCTCCTGGAAGAGGAGGCACACTAGTGCAGGCACATGTGCCCCTGCCCCCCTGCCAGCAGCATGCAGCTCCCAGTGAGAACATGCCTGTGAGGAATGTGCTCATCTGGACGTGGAGGGGGTACGTGTGGTCTGGCTGGCAAAGCTCATCAGGAGACACGCACCCTCATTCAGCTATTTGAAAAAGGGGTTGTTCTTTTCAAGGGTACAGTGTGTCTTTCAGCGTGTGTTCTATTACTGCATGAAGTGTTCCACACTGTATCTAAAGATCATTTCTCTTTCCCAGTTTCGGGCACAGACAGCTGCACAGAGAACTGGAATGGGGAGGAAAGAAAAGGTGTTTCCAAATCAGCAACCTCCAGGTAAATGGCAGAATTCATGGCCAAAAAGGAATGCCTTCTATCACTGTCTTTGTGACGTGGCAGTGTTAGGTATCGCAAATTTGGTGCATATGAAAGCTACTTTTTTGAATAACTACTACAGAAATTTAGTTTAGACAGAAGATCACAGCATTTGAGTATAATCTTACATTTGTATTGATATAGTTATCTTCTGCCTTCTAAAGAGATTATGAATTAGCACATGAAGAATCATTCAGCACCACATTTAGCAAAACTGTAAACACAGATAAAGAAAATACCATGAAGGTTCGCAGCGCAGTGCCTTTAATTATGGTTCCTGAAAGCACTCCCACACACCTTTGCAGGTATCGAATCTCCTCCAGAAAAAAGGCAAGCAGCCACTCAGTTGTCTGAATTGCCAATTGTAATCTTACAGGGACCATGGCAACCAGAAACTGCTCACACCTGATATCCAGCCCAATAGCTCTGCTTCAGCGATGCTATTTCAGAATTTCCTTTCTTCATCCTTATAGTTTAACTTATCTAGCATTCCACTGACTTCTCTCATATCCCACAACATGATTTTCACATCCCATCAGCGGCAAGAAAACTCCTTGTTTCTCTTCCTCAGCCTTCATAATTAATAGCCAACTGGTACTTTCTAGACCTCACTGAGATGTTTACATTTTTTCTTCCACACCCCCACCAAGGAAAGGCAGAGAGAAGGGATGTAGCTGCTGCAAAAGGCACTCCAGGCCGGTTGGAAAACACGATCTCAGCTCTGCCCCAGTGCTCCAGCTGGTATCGCCAAGTATTTTATGCACCTAATTCTGAGTAGGGTTGAAGTATTTGCAGGCAGTTCAGTGGCTCAATGCAGCTGGAGGGTGCACAGCTAAAACTTCACTTATTTGTATCTCACCTCTGTAGTTCCCATTTTTTTCTGAAGACAAGGCTGAAAGTATTCCTTATTTTTGAAGGTGTAGAAGCGTGCTGAAATTGATATCCAGTAAGAGAATGATATTTAAGGTTGTGTGGAGGTAATGCTCCTCTCCATCCCCCAAGTAAGAGAACTATATTCTCTAACATGACATAAAAGCAAGATTCTAAGTTATCTTTTGGATACACAACTAACACTGATGCGACTACAAGTTCCTTGAACTGCACAGGACTAACACGGTGGCCAGGAGATTTCTTATGGTTAGCTGACACAATCTAGAGTAGGAATTATCAGTCAACTGCATCATTTAAATACGCTGCCATATTTTCAAACACTGCACATACACTGGAGAAACAAAAGGTGACTTTCCCACCGAATTCTGAACTGCAAACCTATAACAATATTTACCTTAATGAGTAAGGAAATGTGGGCAGACACTGCTGGTTACAGTTTAAGTTTACAACATCAAAATTTCAACAACTTCCCTACTCTGGGAAATTTAATAACAGTGTTTCCCATTGGAAGGTATTGAGTATCTTTAATATGGTTATTTGTTTTCTTTTAATTAATTCCTGCCAATATCTCTAAATGTTCAAAACTAACTTTTAAAATCCAATATGAAGTTGCTATTGTTTTTGTATTATCAAAAAAGAAAGATTAATGACACATTTCAGTAATTGAGTAATAAGTGGCTTTCTTCATTGTTCAAGCTATATGTAATCCTCAGTGGATCTTAGATGTAGGTTAAAAAGGTATTTAATGCCTGTTTTTCAGTTGCCAAGGGTCAAAAATCACCTAGCTTGTATAAAGAAAGAGGAAACATCTGTTGGAATAATTTATTTGGCTAACACAGAGGGTAGGATTAAAATTCACTGATTTCTTTGGTCTGATACTGAATTTCAATTAAACAATGGAAGTAATTGTTCAGTTTGACAAAATTTCCTTTGCTTCACACTTGGGCACACTTGTGCATATCACTGATTACTGAATCTGACTAGGGAATACTCTGATTTGTGATTACTTCACGTCTGCCTGCACTCCAAGAAAGAATATTCTTGTATTTCAACTTGTTTTTCATCTTCCTAAACATTTTAAAGAATTCACAAACCATTTACTAATTCTCAAGACTCTTTGGTTTCAACAACATTCCACCAGTAACAAGAATACGTTGTTAAGACGTATTGGAACATGGGCAATTACACATGGAATGGCATGTATGTAATTGCACACGTATGCAACCTCTGGCATCCAGGGGAAGAGTCCTATTTTCAAAGCTTGTTTGAAATATCAAATGCGTAATGCCTTACTTTCTTCACTATGATCTTTATGTGAATCCAATTAAAAACGTGTATGTACATGTGTATACTGTATATGTGTATATTAGGCTAACACATACAATATGTATATAATGTATTTACGTATGGATATATTATGTCTGTATAAATTGCAATAGTTTACAAATGCAATCTTTGCCTTTCTAAAGTCAAAAGCAATTTCAGAAGGGCTAGGATTATACTCCAGCTTCCTAATACTGGCAGAACTTTTTCAAGCCAAGAAGCTCATCAGTTGAACAGCTTTTTAACATAACAGAGTAGAATCAGAATGTTTTGTTTAAAAAGAGACAGCAGAAATTCTTTCTGAAGAAAGTAAGTTGGAGGTACTGTACACGAACATTCCATTCTCCGTTAGAACTAAAGGGCACGGCAAGTGAAAGCTTAATTTTATTCAGCCTGGCTCAAAAGACAAAATACTAATAAAGATGAAATGCAGGCTGACAGAACACCGAGTTTTAAGCTTATTTCACAAAGGAATGCCTGCAGTTCTTATTTTTGAATTTCTCCATTGCTGTGTGCCTTCTGCATCAGGAAAAAAATATCAAGAATAGATGCATTTGTGGGTTCAGTTTCTTCTTAGGACAGAATATATCCATTGCCATTTGAAGAGCAAACTACTACTTCAAAATTGATTTGTAATTCCTCTTACCTTTTGAGGGAAAAGTAGATATTTTTAATCAGAACAAATAATTGGGAGGAACAAAACCAAAGAAATGGGAAGCGATAAGTTGTCAAGAATAAAATAGTGTTAAATGTTGTTCAATCAAAACTTCAAACCTACTAATAAATTCTGATTTGAATGTAAACTAAAATGCTACATTTAGTGCTTTAGTTGCAAAAGAATAGATGTGTCAGTTAAATTTGTTTGTTTTACAGAAAGGATTGCTTAAACAATGTTTTTGTTGTTGTTATTGTTGTTGTCCAGTAGAGCTGATAAATAACAAAAGAGTTAAGTTACAAGTAATATTAAAAGACTGGAAGAAGTGGTGTTAGGTTCCAAATACTGAATAATCAGAAACACTTTTATCAGGTAACACTGGAAAAACTGAGGTCCCAAATTGCAAATCCCTGTTAGATTTTATTCCCACAGTCATCTTAGAGCTGGCAAGGATGCCTTTGTGAATAGGGAATACATACACTGAATTCTAAATTGTTTAAGCTCATCTAATGTCTGAATGTCTGTGAGGCACACACATCAAATTTCCTTTCCTTATTACTTCATCGGTCTTCAGCCGATGCTACAGGAAAACTAGTCGTGTATCTAATGCACTGAACACGTCCATTAGAAGTAAGCCATAGTAGTGAAGAGTTTCTCCTTCACATAATACTGCACGCAGAGTACCAGTGCTCACCAGCGCTGTTGACAGTAACTGCATTTCCAAGAATTAACATCTGTATTGTTTCACTTTTGTTTACGATGATGATCAAATTCTGAAGATCAACCAGTGACACCCGAGTACAGTTCTTACTGTTACCTCGTCTGCTGATTTGTAACCAGAAACCAGAATCATTATCCTGACTTACAACAAATGAAGACAATAAACACAACACCATTTAAAAAACTAAAACTGTTTGAGATGCAATTCTACTTCATGTACTTGTTTTCCACTGGCTCAGCAAGAACTGTAAAAGCAGTCCCCAAAAGAACTGATAGGAAGATGGCTGAGGTACATACCTGAGTTTTCCTCTGATTTATGTTCTTCCACAGTTGCTGGCAGAAGATTCCTTCTGTCTTCGTGCATCTCAGACAGAATTAAAATATTTGTTTTTTCTGTCAGAGATGGACTATAGTTAAAAGGAAGAATAGAATGAGGTGTTTCAAGGCCAGCTGCAGAAACCAAATAAAAAAAAATTAATTCAGCATTCCAAGTCAAATGGTATCTATTTTAATATTTAATATAGTTAATTGTGAGTTTTGCATCTCAAAATGAATTTGTTTTCTACGTCAGGAATTTGGTGTCTTTTCCTCTAAGGCTTTTTCCTTCAAGACTGATTTTTTTTCTAAGTTTCAAACTTTTCCTTCTGCTAGTTGTGTATTTTGAAAAGGCCTTTACAGGGCTGGTGGTGTAAACAGATAAAGTAAGTATAAAAGTCTGGTGTATTTCAGACATACTTACTGCAAAACACTCAACACTTTCTTTTGTTACATACATGGAAAGCAATCATGGGTATTTACAAACATTCAGAACATACCAGCTACTCCTTCCCATGATTCTGGGAGGCTGCAGAGGGGAAATCAGAAACACCCGTGAGCTGGCTCTAAAATTAAATTTGATATTGGAAAAGTTCAATTTCAACTCCTGTGCCTTTGTCTTACTGCCACTGAAAACCTCATCTCTAATATATTTACTGTGAGCTGCTATTACAGTGCAGTCATGAAGTGATTAGTTTGCTTACAAAAATGTAGATAGTCTGCATGTTCATTTGTCATTCTTCCTTTGCTTTTTTTCCTGACACCTTTGGAGGCTTTCCAATTCATTAGGAACACTCTTTCAATTTCTTTAATTTCTTTCCCATCAAGGTATTCTGCCAAAGAAAAGAGAAAATTTTCTATGATACCAGAAGAGTATTTGGTCCCTTCAAATCCTTTTTTTTTTTCCCCTCTTTTTTAGTCTTTTGGTAAAAAATGATAATAAAAAATCCAACGATACATTCCAGCTTGATATTCATATTTTAATTAGATGCAGGAGTGAGTTGACATGTCCTAAATGGAAAAGAAAGCACCAATTCTTTTTAGAATTTTCAAGACATATATATTCAGTTAAAATTATGGTTTCATGGTTAAGGACAAATGTTATACTCCTGAAATTCTAACTGGTGTGGTAGGAACTACTGTCACCAAAACACCTAAGCAACGCCCACAGGCTGACAGAGGATCAGGCTTAACTTATCTTTTAAAACCAGTTTTACACCTGGAATGTGAACACAAAGAAGTCTTGCTGTCTTATAACAATCTTGCTAATTATCTATAGCTAAAACTAAGGGTTACTGTTACTAGCAGCAGAAGCTATGTAACAAATGGTGTAGTTGTTAAAGGAGCAGTTTTAGCTACGTTGCTTGTACATAAAGTCAAAAAGCATCATTTGACAGAACTATATAGGACAATAATTGGCTTTATAATAATTTCCATTCAAGAATGGTTAATGCAGCAGCTACTTTCTAAAACAGAAAGGGTTAAGAGCACGTTCTTTGATAGGCTATTGCTTTTATTTTTTACCTAAAGTCGGTGACTGTACAACAATCCTGTCCCTGTACTTCGGTTTGTGGCAGATGGGGTTTCCTGTAAGATCCATGCTGCACAGCTTAGTCCATTTGTTTAATACAACCTCCAAATCCTACAATTAACACGAGAACAGAATACTGTGGTTATTTTCCCTTCCCCACTGTAGAACACAACAGCAATGAGATTTGTTCAGTCAGGCCCTAATCCTGCGCACAGAAGTCTCTTCAGTGAGATAATGCATGTACTTTGAGAACGTGCACCCTCAAAGTGGTGTACAGCATTCCATCAGTGATCACAGCTGCACAGAGAAAATGGTACAGCAGTTGAAAAACTGTCTTTAAGGATACAGTGATGCCAGCTATGGAAAATGACCACTACAATTCCTACTACGATCTCACCTATAAACTCCTACAGCAGAAGAATGACCAGATAAAAATGCACATGCATCAAGTAAACTGTGCACCCCCATGCTCTCAAAGAGCCCTCAGAATATCAGAGTCTGAAGAGATTTTGAAAAATCTGTGAATAACTGTTTCACAGAGACCCTAAAAAAAGCTACAAGGCCTGGAAAGCACAGCAGATTCCCTCTCTATTTATACATACATAAATTGTATTTTAAAGGGGGAAAAGTAATCCCCACCCTTCAATAACTGTGGGTGGTTGGTTATAATATTGGCCCCAATAGTGAAATTTTTGAAATACACCTTTCTCCATCTGGGTTTCTGCCTGGTTACCCAAGGGCAGTATGACCCAGAAAAAAAACTTCTCTCTTTTAAACACAATAAATTCAAGGTAAAAAGATGCAAAGCTTAGCAGACTGCACCTTCCTACTCAAACACTCTCTGAAATCCCTTGTTTTTAGAATTCCACCTAACTGTCATTATCGATGTGCTTCCTTGTATGTCTATAAAGCTTAAGCAAGGATTTAAAACAAGGTATATGAATGCAAGAGACTTTTTTTTACTGTTGTACAGTTGTATTAATTTGGGGAAGAAAAACCAAAACAAAACAAAAACCAACAACCCACAATGATTATGATTTGATAGATTCTAAACTGTGAAGTCCACAGAATTTTGTGCTGTGATGCCTACGATGGAATATCTAGCAATTAGAAATCTCTTACCTCCTTCAAACTTAGAAAATCACTCTGGGAATTCTGGATTTAAGTTAAGGTTATTAAAAAAGAAATAGGATTTAGCAAGTTTATTTATTTATTCTTACCTGAGCATTCAAGCATTGTTATTGAAATTTATAACGTGTTCTGGATTTCACTAGAGAGACTTTTTTCAGGTAATAGTTTTGAAACACAACATTGTCTACTACTGAAATAAAATGTATACAGTTTAACTTTGATGAATGCATACTGGGAGTCCTGTAGGTTTTTGTTAGCTGTTACTTACTTGATAAATGACCCAGAACATGCTTACTCCAGTGTGTGTTTATCTAAGAGCACACTAATCCTGTGCTGAAATATGATTACCCTTTCGATACGCTCTAGTTGTTCATTGCCTTCCTGTCTCTAATAAAGTGCTTTCACTTCCCAGCCTTTCAATAAGCTGTACTAAAGGGACCAGACACTCTTTTGGGCAGTCTCCGTTTGATAAATGATCATGTCATGCTATCACTTTGAGGCCTGCTACAAAATACTGACGAGCAAATTATATTCCATCTATGGGGGGAGTGGGGGAAGGGCAAGTGCCTTAGTAGGCAGCTGTAGTGCTGGCAGTTACGTTCCTACCAATTAAAGATGGCCATTTAAGAATTGGTATTTGACCAGTTTGCTCCAGTTTTTATCGGAGATGTCGACTACAACCATTCTAACTGCGTCTACAGACAGCCATTTGTCACCGTTTTGACTACCTGTCATAATCAGTTGGAGAAAATCTATAATTTTTCTCTCGTTCCTGACTCAGTTCTGAAGTGAATGAATTCATCTTTTGTGATATCCTCTTGTCATAATCAATACTGGGCAGAGGTTGAATAAATTAAAGACTTACGTACATGTACATACTGACTTATGTACGTGTTTCTAGCTGTACTTTTGCTGTCTAGCCAAACACTTCAGTCATAATCTCCCCACATCTGAAGTCTGTTGTTTATACATGTATATACACATATGTGCACTCTGTGTCATCAGGACTTTTAAAATCAGAAATAGCTTTGAAAAAAATTCCCCTTAGTATTCTTACCAAAACATACAGCAACTTAGAAGACCTGGTGAGCTTAACTGAAGAAGCTCCGTAGAACGAAATAGTAACAAACAATAAAAGCAAAGAAAAGCCAATTCTATAAAAATCAGTGATACTGTTGATATCTCACATAACATGCATTTTACATGCGGCAGGCTCAGTAAATTGTTTTCCATGTGCTGGGTAGAGTTACCTACTTTCTGTTCTGTCTACTGTTCTGACCACGTTACGTAAAATTCAGGCACGTGAAGTGAGGTCATATGCCTTATGCCTCTTAACTATGCTAACAATTCCCTGAATTAGCCAGAACATTACATGCATGAATTCACTAGCCCTAATTTTCTACTGTGCTGAAATCAGCATGGCATCATTGAAAATGCAGGGAATACAGGTTTATATCAAAATGTGACAAAAGCTGAGATAAAAGTCTAAACATCAAGTGATTGTACTAATTATAAAAAGTAAGCAAAGATTACATGAGAAAGTTGCCTTTTGTGCATTTGTTACTTTTTCACAATTTCCTTTTTTTCACAGACCCCACTTCATTCCTGCTGTCATCTACCTCTGCTACACAGCTTACAGCTGTTGAGCAGACCTGCTAAGACCAGATGGCTTCTCCACAACTTCTGTTCACTGGGTGAAGCAAAGCTGAGTACTGACTCTCTGTTGCTCCTCACTCACTGAGGCACCACCACAGTCTCTGATCAATGCAAAAAATTCCTGCAGATGATCTTGCTGGCAGTGATGGGCTGGTAGGAATGGTAATATGGGATTTAGAGCTGGATATCCAGCTGTGTTACCCCGTTTGTTTCACATATTTAATACAGTAACTAGTTTTACAGGTCTGAAGAATACAAATAGAAATACTCTACCTTTACCTTCAAAACTTGGACACTGCTTATACAACCAAGGACAGCCACCTTCAAAAATTACCAGAGCTTGATCCGAGTTTAAATGACAGCAGGAACAGCAGGTAACTCAAATGCTAACCACATATTTTTTCAACACTTGTGATTATATCACATGGAAATCTGTATGTCTAATTTACTGAGATAGATATTAGTTCTT